>NC_134703.1:202668616-203294366 GCF_043290135.1 Rhipicephalus microplus | reverse complement strand
GTGTCTCTTTTTTCTTTGCGCTGACAGCTGTGGAGAAATGTTCTGACGGTGGTGAGAGTAGAGCACGACTGTCTACGTGGCGCAATTGGCTAGCGCGTTCGGCTGTGAACAAAAACGTTCGAGGTTCGAGCCCTCCCGAGAGCGGTGTGTCTCTTTTTTCTTTGCGCTGATAGCTTTGTAGAAATGTTCTCACGGTGGTGAGAGTGGAGCACGACTGTCTCCGTGGGGCAATTGGCTAGCGCGATCGGCTGTTAACCGAAAGTTTGGAGGTTAAGTCCCTCCCGGGAGCAGTGTGTCGCTCTTTTTCTTTGCGCTGATAGCTTTGGAGAAATGTTCTGACGGTAGTGAGAGTAGAACACGACTGTCTCCTTGGCGCCATTGGCTAACGCGCTCAGCTCTTAATCAAAAGGTTGGAGGTTGGAGCCCTCCCGAGAGCGGTGTGTCTCTTTTTTTGCGCTGATAGCTTTGGAGAAACGTTGGGAGGGTGGTGAGAGTGGAACACGACTATCTCCCTGACGCAATTGGCTAGCGCGTTCGGCTGTTAACCAAAAGGTTGGAGGTTCGAGCCCTCCGGAGAGCGGTGTGTCTCTTTTTTCTTTGCGCTGATAGCTTTGGAGCAATGTTCTGACGGTGGTGAGAGTGGAGCACGACTGTCTCCGTGACGCAATTGGCTAGCACGTTCGGCTTTTAACGGAAAGGTTGGAGGTTCAAGCCCTCCCATGAGCGGTGTGTCGCTTTTTTTGCGCTGATAGCTTTGGAGAAATCTTCTGATGGTGGTGAAAGTGGAGAACGACTATCTCTGGGGCACAATTGGCGAGAGCGTTCAGCTGTTAACCAAAAGGTTGGAGGTTCCAGCCCTCCCGAGAGCGGTGTGTCTCTTTTTTTTTCTTTGCGCTGATAGCTTTGTAGAAATGTTCTGACGGTGGTGAGAGTAGAGCACGACTGTCTCCGTGGCGCAATTGGCTAGCGCGATCAGCTCTTAACCAAAAGGTAGGAGGTTCGTGTCCTTCCATGAGTGGTGTGTTGCTTTTTTTCTTCGCGCTGATAGATTTGGAGAAATTTTCTGATGGTGGTGAGAGTTGAGCACGAATATCTCCATGGTGCAATTGGCTAGCACGTTCGGCTGTTAACCAAAACGTTGGAGGTTCGAGCCCTCCCGAGAGCGGTGTGTCTCTTTTTTTTCTTCGCACTGATAGCTTTGGAGAAATGTTCTTAAGGTGGTGAGAGTGGAACACGACTATCTCCGTGACGCAATTGGCTAGCACGTTCGGCTGTTAACCAAAAGGGTGGAGGTTTGAGCCCTCCGGAGAGTGGCATGTCTCTTTTTTTTTCTTTGCGCTGATAGCTTTGGAGGAATGTTCTGACGGTGGTGAGAGTGGAGCACGACTGTCTCCGTGGCGCAATTGGCTAGCGCGATCGGCTGTTAACCGAAAGTTTGGAGGTTCGAGCTCTCCCGGGAGCAGTGTGTCGCTTTTTTTCTTTGTGCTGATAGCTTTGTAGAAATGTTCTGTCGATGGTGAGAGTGGAGCATGACTGTCTCCGTGGCGCAATTGGCTAGCGCGATCGGCTGTTAACCAGAAGTTTGGAGGTTCGAGCCTTCCCAAGAGCGGTGTGTCTTTGTTTTTCTTTGCGCTGATAGCTTTGGAGAAACGTTCTGATGGTGGTGAGAGTGTAGCACGACTGTTTCCGTGGCAGAATTGGCTAGCGCGATCAACTGTTAACTTAAAGGTTGGAGGTTCGAGCCCTCCCGGGAGCAGTGTGTCGCTTTTCTTCTTTGCGCTGATAGCTTTGGAGAAATGTTCTGATGGTGATGACAGTAGAACACGACTATCTCCTTGGCGCCATTGGCTAGCGCGTTCAGCTGTTAACCAAAAGGTGGGAGGTTCGAGCCCTCTCGAGAGTGGTGTGTTTCTTTTTTCTTTGCGCTGACAGCTGTGGAGAAATGTTCTGACGGTGGTGAGAGTAGAGCACGACTGTCTACGTGGCGCAATTGGCTAGCGCGTTCGGCTGTGAACAAAAACGTTCGAGGTTCGAGCCCTCCCGAGAGCAGTGTGTCTCTTTTTTCTTTGCGCTGATAGCTTTGTAGAAATTTTCTCACGGCGGTGAGAGTGGAGCACGACTGTCTGCGTGGCGCAATTGGCTAGCGCTATCGGCTGTTACCCGAAAGTTTGGAAGTTCGGGCCCTCCCGGGAGCAGTGTGTCGCTTTTTTTCTTTGCGCTGATAGCTTTGGAGAAATGTTCTGACGGTGGTGAGAGTAGAACACGACTGTCTCCTTGGCGCCATTGGCTAGCGCGTTCAGCTGTTAACCAAAAGGTTGGAGGTTCGAGCCCTCTCGAGCGCGGTGTGTCTCTTTTTTCTTTGCGCTGACAGCTGTGGAGAAATGTTCTGACGGTGGTGAGAGTAGAGCACGACTGTCTCCGTGACGCAGTTGGCTAGCACGTTCGGCCTTTAACGGAAAGGTTGGAGGTTCAAGCCCTCCCATGAGCGGTGTGTCGCTTTTTTGCGCTGATAGCTTTGGAGAAATCTTCTGATGGTGGTGAGAGTGGAGCACGACTATCTCTGGGGCGCAATTGGCTAGAGCGTTCAGCTGTTAACCAAAAGGTTGGAGGTTCCAGCCCTCCCGAGAGCGGTGTGTCTCTTTTTTTTCTTTGCGCTGATAGCTTTGTAGAAATGTTCTGACGGTGGTGAGAGTGGAGCATGACTGTCTCCGTGGCGCAATTGGCTAGCGCGATCAACTGTTAACTGAAAGGTTGGAGGTTCGAGCCCTCCCGGGAGCAGTGTGTCGTTTTTTTTCTTTGCGCTGATAGCTTTGGAGAAATGTTCTGACGGTGGTGAGAGTAGAACACGACAATCTCCTTGGCGCCATTGGTTAGCGCGTTCAGCTGTTAACCAAAAGGTCGGAGGTTCGAGGCCTCTCGAGAGCGGTGTGTCTCTTTTTTTGCGCTGACAGCTGTGGAGAAATGTTCTGACGGTGGTGAGAGTAGAGCACGACTGTCTCCGTGACGCAATTGGCTAGCACGTTCGGATTTTAACGCAAAGGTTGGAAGTTCGAGCCCTCCCATGAGCGGTGTGTCGCATTTTTTGCGCTGATAGCTTTGGAGAAATCTTCTGACGGTGGTGAGAGTGGAGCACGACTATCTCTGGGGCGCCATTGGTTAGCGCGTTCAGCTGTTAACCAAAAGGTCGGAGGTTCGAGACCTCTCGAGAGCGGTGTGTCTCTTTTTTTGCGCTGACAGCTGTGGAGAAATGTTCTGACGGTGGTGAGAGTAGAGCACGACTGTCTCCGTGACGCAATTCGCTAGCACGTTCGGCTTTTAACGGATAGGTTGGAGGTTCAAGCCCTCGCATGAGCGGTGTGTCGCTTTTTTTGCGCTGATAGCATTGGAGAAATCTTCTGACGGTGGTGAGAGTGGAGCACGACTATCTCTGGGGCGCAATTGGCTAGAGAGTTCAGCTGTTAACCAAAAGGTTGGAGGTTCGAGCCCTCCGGAGAGCGGCGTGTCTCTTTTTTTTTCTTTGCGCTGATAGCTTTGGAGGAATGTTGTGACGGTAGTGAGAGTGGAGCACGACTGTCTCCGTGGCGCAATTGGCTAGCGCGATCGGCTGTTAACCGAAAGTTTGGAGGTTCGAGCTCTCCCGGGAGCAGTGTGTCGCTTTTTTTCTTTGTGCTGATAGCTTTGTAGAAATGTTCTGTCGATGGTGAGAGTGGAGCATGACTGTCTCCGTGGCGCAATTGGCTAGCGCAATCGGCTGTTAACCAGAAGTTTGGAGGTTCGAGCCTTCCCAAGAGCGGTGTGTCTCTGTTTTTCTTTGCGCTGATAGCTTTGGAGAAACGTTCGGAGGGTGGTGAGAGTGGAACACGACTATCTCCGTGACGCGATTGGCTAGCGCGTTCAGCTGTTAACCAAAAGGTTGGAGGTTCGAGCCCTCCGGAGAGCGGTGTGTCTCTTTTTTTTCTTTGCGCTAATAGCTTTGGAGGAATGTTCTGATGGTGGTGAGAGTGTAGCACGACTGTTTCCCTGGCAGAATTGGCTAGCGCGATCAACTGTTAACTTAAAGGTTGGAGGTTCGAGCCCTCCCGGGAGCAGTGTGTCGCTTTTCTTCTTTGCGCTGATAGCTTTGGAGAAATGTTCTGATGGTGATGAGAGTAGAAAACGACTATCTCCTCGGCGCCATTGGCTAGCGCGTTCAGCTGTTAACCAAAAGGTGGGAGGTTCGAGCCCTCTCGAGAGTGGTGTGTCTCTTTTTTCTTTGCCCTGACAGCTGTGGAGAAATGTTCTGACGGTGGTGAGAGTAGAGCACGACTGTCTACGTGGCGCAATTGGCTAGCGCGTTCGGCTGTGAACAAAAACGTTCGAGGTTCGAGCCCTCCCGAGAGCGGTGTGTCTCTTTTTTCTTTGCGCTGATAGCTTTGTAGAAATGTTCTCACGGCGGTGAGAGTGGAGCACGGCTGTCTGCGTGGCGCAATTGGCTAGCGCTATCGGCTGTTACCCGAAAGTTTGGAGGTTCGGGCCCTCCCGGGAGCAGTGTGTCGCTTTTTTTCTTTGCGCTGATAGCTTTGGAGAAATGATCTGACGGTGGTGAGAGTAGAACACGACTGTCTCCTTGGCGCCATTGGCTAGCGCGTTCAGCTGTTAACCAAAAGGTTGGAGGTTCGAGCCCTCTCGAGAGCGGTGTGTCTCTTTTTTCTTTGCGCTGACAGCTGTGGAGAAATGTTCTGACGGTGGTGAGAGTAGAGCACGACTGTCTCCGTGACGCAATTGGCTAGCACGTTCGGCTTTTAACGGAAAGGTTGGAAGTTCGAGCCCTCCCATGAGCGGTGTGTCGCTTTTTTGCGCTGATAGCTTTGGAGAAATCTTCTGACGGTGGTGAGAGTGGAGCACGACTATCTCTGGGGCGCAATTGGCTAGAGCGTGCAGCTTTTAACCAAAAGGTTGGATGTTCGAGCCCTCCCGAGAGCGGTTTGTCTGTTTTTTTCTTTGCGCTGATAGCTTTGGAGCAATGTTCTGACGGTGGTGAGAGCGGAGTACGACTGTTTCTGTGGCAGAATCGGCTAGCGCGATCAACTGTTAACTGAAAGGTTGGAGGTTCTAGCCCTCCCGGGAGCAGTGTGTCGTTTTTTTTCTTTGCGCTGATAGCTTTGGAGAAATGTTCTGACGGTGGTGAGAGTAGAACACGACAATCTCCTTGGCGCCATTGGTTAGCGCGTTCAGCTGTTAACCAAAAGGTCTGAGGTTCGAGGCCTCTCGAGAGCGGTGTGTCTCTTTTTTTGCGCTGACAGCTGTGGAGAAATGTTCTGACGGTGGTGAGAGTAGAGCACGACTGTCTCCGTGACGCAATTGGCTAGCACGTTCGGCTTTTAACGCAAAGGTTGGAAGTTCGAGCCCTCCCATGAGCGGTGTGTCGCATTTTTTGCGCTGATAGCTTTGGAGAAATCTTCTGACGGTGGTGAGTGTGGAGCACGACTATCTCTGGGGCGCCATTCGTTAGCGCGTTCAGCTGTTAACCAAAAGGTCGGAGGTTCGAGACCTCTCGAGAGCTGTGTGTCTCTTTTTTTGCGCTGACAGCTGTGGAGAAATGTTCTGACGGTGGTGAGAGTAGAGCACGACTGTCTCCGTGACGCAATTGGCTAGCACGTTCGGCTTTTAACGGATAGGTTGGAGGTTCAAGCCCTCGCATGAGCGGTGTGTCGCTTTTTTGCGCTGATAGCTTTGGAGAAATCTTCTGACGGTGGTGAGAGTGGAGCACGACTATCTCTGGGGCGCAATTGGCTAGAGCGTTCAGCTGTTAACCAGAAGGTTGGAGGTTCGAGCCCTCCCGAGAGCGGTGTGTCTCTTTTTTTCTTTGCGCTGATAGCTTTGTAGAAATGTTCTGACGGTGGGGAGAGTGGAGCACGACTGTCTCCGTGGCACAATTGGCTAGCGCGATCGGCTGTTAACCGAAAGTTTGGAGGTTCGAGCCCTCCCGGAAGCAGTGTGTCGCTTTTTTTCTTTGCGCTGATAGCTTTGGAGAAATGTTCTGACGGTGGTGAGAGTACAACACGACTATCTCCTTGGCGCCATTGGCTAGAGCGTTCAGCTGTTAACCAAAAGGTTGGAGATTCGAGCCCTCTCGAGAGCGGTGTGTCTCTTTTTTCTTTGCGCTGACAGCTGTGGAGAAATGTTCTGACGATGGTGAGAGTAGAGCACGACTGTCTCCGTGACGCAATTGGCTAGCACGTTCGGCTTTTAACGGATAGGTTGGAGGTTCCAGCCCTCCGGAGAGCGGTGTGTCTCTTTTTCTTTGCGCTGATAGCTTTGTAGAAATGTTCTGACGGTGGTGAGAGTGGAGCACGACTGTCTCCGTGGCGCAATTGGCTAGCGCTATCAGCTCATAACCAAATGTTGGAGGTTCGTGCCCTCCCATGAGTGGTGTGTTGCTTTTTTTCTTCGCGCTGATAGATTTGGAGAAATCTTCTGACGGTGGTGAGAGTGGAGCACGAATATCTCCGTGGCGCCATTGGCTAGAGCGTTCAGCTGTTAACCAAAAGGTTGGAGGTTCCAGCCCTCCCGAGAGCGCTGTGTCTCTTTTTTTCTTTGCGCTGATAGCTTTTTAGAAATGTTCTGACGGTGGTGAGAGTGGAGCACGACTATCTCTGTGGCGCAATTGGCTAGCGCGATCGGCTGTTAACCGAAAGTTTGGAGGTTCGAGCCCTCCCGGGAGCAGTGTGTCGCTTTTTTCCTTTGCGCTGATAGCTTTGGAGAAATGTTCTGACGGTGGTGAGAGTACAACACGACTATCTCCTTGGCGCCATTGGCTAGCGCGTTCAGCTGTTAACCAAAAGGTTGGAGGTTCGAGCCCTCTCGAGAGCGGTGTGTCTCTTTTTCTTTGTGCTGACAGCTGCGGAGAAATGTTCTGACGGTGGTGAGAGTAGAGCACGACTGTCTCCGTGACGCAATTGGCTAGCACGTTCGGCCTTTAACGGAAAGGTTGGAGGTTCAAGCCCTTCATGAGCGGTATGTCGCTTTTTTTGCGCTGATAGCTTTGGAGAAATCTTCTGATGGTGGTGAGAGTGGAGCACGACTATCTCTGGGGCGCAATCGGCTAGAGCGTTCAGCTGTTAACCAAAAGGTTGGAGGTTCCAGCCCTCCGGAGAGCGGTGTGTCTCTTTTTTCTTTGCGCTGACAGCTGTGGAGAAATGTTCTGACGGTGGTGACAGTAGAGCACGACTGTCTCCGTGACGCAGTTGGCTAGCACGTTCGGCCTTTAACGGAAAGGTTGGAGGTTCAAGCCCTCCCATGAGCGGTGTGTCGCTTTTTTGCGCTGATAGCTTTGGAGAAATCTTCTGACGGTGGTGAGAGTGGAGCACAACTATCTCTGGGGCGCAATTGGCTAGAGCGTTCAGCTGTTAACCAAAAGGTTGGAGGTTCCAGCCCTCCCGAGAGCGGTGTGTCTCTTTTTTTTCTTTGCGCTGATAGCTTTGTAGAAATGTTCTGACGGTGGTGAGATTGGAGCACGACTGTCTCCGTAGCGCAATTGGCTAGCGCGATCAGCTCTTGACCAAACGGTTGGAGGTTCGTGCCCTCCCGAGAGCGGTGTGTCTCTTTTTTTTCTTCGCACTGATAGCTTTGGAGAAATGTTCTTAAGGTGGTGAGAGTGGAACACGATTATCTCCGTGACGCAATTGGCTAGCACGTTCGGCTGTTAACCAAAAGGGTGGAGGTTCGAGCCCTCCGGAGAGCGGCGTGTCTCTTTTTTTTTCTTCGCGCTCATAGATTTGGAGAAATTTTCTGATGGTCGTGAGAGTTGAGCACGAATATCTCCGTGGTGCAATTGGCTAGCACGTTCGGGTGTTAACCAAAACGTTGGAGGTTCGAGCCCTCCCGAGAGCGGTGTGTCGCTTTTTTTCTTTGCGCTGATAGCTTTGTAGAAATGTTCTGTCGATGGTGAGAGTGGAGCACGACTGTCTCCGTGGCGCAATTGGCTAGCACGATCGGCTGTTAACCAGAAGTTTGGAGGTTCGAGCATTCCCAAGAGCAATGTGTCTCTGTTTTTCTTTGCGCTGATAGCTTTGAAGAAACGTTCTGAGGGTGGTGAGAGTGGAACACGACTATCTCCGTGAGGCCATTGGCTAGCGCGTTCAGCTGTTAACCAAACGGTTGGAGGTTCGAGCCCTCCGGAGAGCGGTGTTTTTTTTTCTTTGCGCTAATAGCTTTGGAGGAATGTTCTGATGGTGGTGAGAGTGTAGCACGACTGTTTCCGTGGAAGAATTGGCTAGCGCGATCAACTGTTAACTGAAAGGTTGGAGGTTCGAGCCCTCCCGGGAGCAGTGTGTCGCTTTTTTTCTTTGCGCTGATAGCTTTGGAGAAATGTTCTGATGGTGATGAGAGTAGAACACGAAATCTCCTTGGCGCCATTGGCTAGCGCGTTCAGCTGTTAACCAAAAGGTCGGAGGTTCGAGCCCTCTCGAGAGCGGTGTGTCTCTTTTTTCTTTGCGCTGACAGCTGTGGAGAAAAGTTCTGACGGTGGTGAGAGTAGAGCACGACTGTCTACGTGGCGCAATTGGCTAGCACGTTCGGCTTTTAACGGAAAGGTTGGAGGTTCAAGCCCTCCCATGAGCGGTGTGTCGCTTTTTTTGCGCTGATAGCTTTGGCGAAATCTTCTGATGGTGGTGAAAGTGGAGAACGACTATCTCTGGGGCACAATTGGCGAGAGCGTTCAGCTGTTAACCAAAAGGTTGGAGGTTCCAGCCCTCCCGAGAGCGGTGTGTCTCTTTTTTTTCTTTGCGCTGATAGCTTTGTAGAAATGTTCTGACGGTGGTGAGAGTGGAGCACGACTGTCTCCGTGGCGCAATTGGCTAGCGCGATCAGCTCTTAACCAAAAGGTTGGAGGTTCGTGCCCTTCCATGAGTGGTGTGTTGCTTTTTTTCTTCGCGCTGATAGATTTGGAGAAATTTTCTGATGGTGGTGAGAGTTGAGCACGAATATCTCCGTGGTGCAATTGGCTAGCACGTTCGGCTGTTAACCAAAACGTCGGAGGTTCGAGCCCTCCCGAGAGCGGTGTGTCTCTTTTTTTTCTTCGCACTGATAGCTTTGGAGAAATGTTCTTAAGGTGGTGAGAGTGGAACACGATTATCTCCGTGACGCAATTGGCTAGCACGTTCGGCTGTTAACCAAAAGGGTGGAGGTTCGAGCCCTCCGGAGAGCGGCGTGTCTCTTTTTTTTTCTTTGCGCTGATAGCTTTGGAGGAATGTTCTGACGGTGGTGAGAGTGGAGCACGACTGTCTCCGTGGCGCAATTGGCTAGCGCGATCGGCTGTTAACCGAAAGTTTGGAGGTTCGAGCTCTCCCGGGAGCAGTGTGTCGCTTTTTTTCTTTGTGCTGATAGCTTTGTAGAAATGTTCTGTCGATGGTGAGAGTGGAGCATGACTGTCTCCGTGGCGCAATTGGCTAGCGCGATCGGCTGTTAACCAGAAGTTTGGAGGTTCGAGCCTTCCCAAGAGCGGTGTGTCTCTGTTTTTCTTTGCGCTGATAGCTTTGGAGAAAAGTTCTGAGGGTGGTGAGAGTGGAACACGACTATCTCCGTGACGTGATTGGCTAGCGCGTTCAGCTGTGAACCAAAAGGTTGGAGGTTCGAGCCCTCCGGAGAGCGGTGTGTCTCTTTTTTTTCTTTGCGCTAATAGCTTTGGAGGAATGTTCTGATGGTGGTGAGAGTGTAGCACGACTGTTTCCGTGGCAGAATTGGCTAGCGCGATCAACTGTTAACTTAAAGGTTGGAGGTTCGAGCCCTCCTGGGAGCGGTGTGTCGCTTTTCTTCTTTGCGCTGATAGCTTTGGAGAAATGTTCTGATGGTGATGAGAGTAGAACACGACTATCTCCATGGCGCCATTGGCTAGCGCGTTCAGCTGTTAACCAAAAGGTGGGAGGTTCGAGCCCTCTCAAGAGCGGTGTGTCTCTTTTTTCTTTGCGCTGACAGCTGGGGATAAATGTTCTGACGGTGGTGAGAGTAGAGCACGACTGTCTACGTGGCGCAATTGGCTAGCGCGTTCGGCTGTGAACAAAAACGTTCGAGGTTCGAGCCCTCCCGAGAGCGGTGTGTCTCTTTTTTCTTTGCGCTGATAGCTTTGTAGAAATGTTCTCACGGCGGTGAGAGGGGAGCACGACTGTCTGCGTGGCGCAATTGGCTAGCGCTATCGGCTGTTACCCGAAAGTTTGGAGGTTCGGGCCCTCCCGGGAGCAGTGTGTCGCTTTTTTTCTTTGCGCTGATAGCTTTGGAGAAATCTTCTGACGGTGGTGAGAGTGGAGCACGACTATCTCTGGGGCGCAATTGGCTAGAGCGTTCAGCTGTTAACCAGAAGGTTGGAGGTTCGAGCCCTCCCGAGAGCGGTGTGTCTCTTTTTTTCTTTGCGCTGATAGCTTTGTAGAAATGTTCTGACGGTGGTGAGAGTGGAGCACGACTGTCTCCGTGGCACAATTGGCTAGCGCGATCGGCTGTTAACCGAAAGTTTGGAGGTTCGAGCCCTTCCGGGAGCAGTGCGTCGCTTTTTTTCTTTGCACTGATAGCTTTGGAGAAATGTTCTGACGGTGGTGAGAGTACAACACGACTATCTCCTTGGCACCATTGGCTAGAGCGTTCAGCTGTTAACCAAAAGGTTGGAGGTTCGAGCCCTCTCGAGAGCGGTGTGTCTCTTTTTTTCTTTGCGATGACAGCTGTGGAGAAATGTTATGACGATGGTGAGAGTAGAGCAGGACTGTCTCCGTGACGCAATTGGCTAGCACGTTCGGCTTTTAACGGATAGGTTGGAGGTTCAAGCCCTCGCATGAGCGGTGTGTCGCTTTTTTTGCGCTGATAGCTTTGGAGAAATCTTCTGATGGTGGTGAGAGTGGAGCACGACTATCTCTGGGGCGCAATTGGCTAGAGCGTTCTGCTGTTAACCAAAAGGTTGGAGGTTCCATCCCTCCCGAGAACGCTGTGTCTCTTTTTTTCTTTGCGCTGATAGCTTTGTAGAAATGTTCTGACGGTGGTGAGAGTGGAGCACGACTGTCTCCGTGGCGCCATTGGCTAGCGCGATCGGCTGTTAACCGAAAGTTTGGAGGTTCGAGCCCTCACGGGAGCAGTGTGTCGCTTTTTTTCTTTGCGCTGATAGCTTTGGAGAAATGTTCTGACGGTGGTGAGAGTACAACACGACTATCTCCTTGGCGCCATTGGCTAGCGCGTTCAGCTGTTAACCAAAAGGTTGGAGGTTCGAGCCCTCTCGAGAGCGGTGTGTCTCTTTTTTCTTTGCGCTGACAGCTGTGGAGAAATGTTCTGACGGTGGTGAGAGTGGAGCACGACTGTCTCCGTGGCGCAATTGGCTAGCGCTATCAGCTCATAACCAAATGTTGGAGGTTCGTGCCCTCCCATGAGTGGTGTGTTGCTTTTTTTCTTCGCGCTGATAGCTTTGGAGGAATGTTCTGACGGTGGTGAGAGTGGAGCACGACTGTCTCCGTGGCGCAATTGGCTAGCGCGATCGGCTGTTAACCGAAAGTTTGGAGGTTCGAGCTCTCCCGGGAGCAGTGTGTCGCTTTTTTTCTTTGTGCTGATAGCTTTGTAGAAATGTTCTGTCGATGGTGAGAGTGGAGCATGACTGTCTCCGTGGCGCAATTGGCTAGCGCGATCGGCTGTTAACCAGAAGTTTGGAGGTTCGAGCCTTCCCAAGAGCGGTGTGTCTCTGTTTTTCTTTGCGCTGATAGCTTTGGAGAAAAGTTCTGAGGGTGGTGAGTGTGGAACACGACTATCCCCGTGACGCGATTGGCTAGCGCGTTCAGCTGTTAACCAAAAGGTTGGAGGTTCGAGCCCTCCGGAGAGCGGTGTATCTCTTTTTTTCTTTGCGCTAATAGCTTTGGAGGAATGTTCTGATGGTGGTGAGAGTGTAGCACGACTGTTTCCGTGGCAGAATTGGGTAGCGCGATCAACTGTTAACCTAAAGGTTGGAGGTTCGAGCATTCCCGGGAGCGGTGTGTCGCTTTTCTTCTTTGCGCTGATAGCTTTGGAGAAATGTTCTGATGGTGATGAGAGTAGAACACGACTATCTCCTTGGCGCCATTGGCTAGCGCGTTCAGCTGTTAACCAAAAGGTGGGAGGTTCGAGCCCTCTCGAGAGCGGTGTGTCTCTTTTTTCTTTGCGCTGACAGCTGGGGATAAATGTTCTGACGGTGGTGAGAGTAGAGCACGACTGTCTACGTGGCGCAATTGGCTAGCGCGTTCGGCTGTGAACAAAAACGTTCGAGGTTCGAGCCCTCCCGAGAGCGGTGTGTCTCTTTTTTCTTTGCGCTGATAGCTTTGTAGAAATGTTCTCACGGCGGTGAGAGTGGAGCACGACTGTCTGCGTGGCGCAATTGGCTAGCGCTATCGGCTGTTACCGGAAAGTTTGGAGGTTCGGGCCCTCCCGGGAGCAGTGTGTCGCTTTTTTTCTTTGCGCTGATAGCTTTGGAGAAATCTTCTGACGGTGGTGAGAGTGGAGCACGACTATCTCTGGGGCGCAATTGGCTAGAGCGTTCAGCTGTTAACCAGAAGGTTGGAGGTTCGAGCCCTCCCGAGAGCGGTGTGTCTCTTTTTTTCTTTGCGCTGATAGCTTTGTAGAAATGTTCTGACGGTGGTGAGATTGGAGCACGACTGTCTCCGTGGCACAATTGGCTAGCGCGATCGGCTGTTAACCGAAAGTTTGGAGGTTCGAGCCCTTCCGGGAGCAGTGTGTCGCTTTTTTTCTTTGCACTGATAGCTTTGGAGAAATGTTCTGACGGTGGTGAGAGTACAACACGACTATCTCCTTGGCGCCATTGGCTAGAGCGTTCAGCTGTTAACCAAAAGGTTGGAGGTTCGAGCCCTCTCGAGAGCGGTGTGTCTCTTTTTTCTTTGCGATGACAGCTGTGGAGAAATGTTATGACGATGGTGAGAGTAGAGCACGACTGTCTCCGTGACGCAATTGGCTAGCACGTTCGGCTTTTAACGGATAGCTTGGAGGTTCAAGCCCTCGCATGAGCGGTGTGTCGCTTTTTTTGCGCTGATAGCTTTGGAGAAATCTTCTGATGGTGGTGAGAGTGGAGCACGACTATCTCTGGGGCACAATTGGCTAGAGCGTTCTGCTGTTAACCAAAAGGTTGGAGGTTCCATCCCTCCCGAGAACGCTGTGTCTCTTTTTTTCTTTGCGCTGATAGCTTTGTAGAAATGTTCTGACGGTGGTGAGAGTGGAGCACGACTGTCTCCGTGGCGCCATTGGCTAGCGCGATCGGCTGTTAACCGAAAGTTTGGAGGTTCGAGCCCTCACGGGAGCAGTGTGTCGCTTTTTTTCTTTGCGCTGATAGCTTTGGAGAAATGTTCTGACGGTGGTGAGAGTACAACACGACTATCTCCTTGGCGCCATTGGCTAGCGCGTTCAGCTGTTAACCAAAAGGTTGGAGGTTCGAGCCCTCTCGAGCGCGGTGTGTCTCTTTTTTCTTTGCGCAGACAGCTGTGGAGAAATGTTCTGACGGTGGTGACAGTAGAGCACGACTGTCTCCGTGACGCAGTTGGCTAGCACGTTCGGCCTTTAACGGAAAGGTTGGAGGTTCAAGCCCTCCCATGAGCGGTGTGTCGCTTTTTTGCGCTGATAGCTTTGTAGAAATCTTCTGACGGTGGTGAGAGTGGAGCACGACTATCTCTGGGGCGCAATTGGCTAGAGCGTTCAGCTGTTAACCAAAAGGTTGGAGGTTCCAGCCCTCCCGAGAGCGGTGTGTCTCTTTTTTTTTCTTTGCGCTGATAGCTTTGTAGAAATGTTCTGACGGTGGTGAGAGTGGAGCACGACTGTCTCCGTAGCGCAATTGGCTAGCGCGATCAGCTCTTAACCAAACGGTTGGAGGTTCGTGCCCTCCCATGAGTGGTGTGTTGCTTTTTTTCTTCGCGCTCATAGATTTAGAGAAATTTTCTGATGGTCGTGAGAGTTGAGCACGAATATCTCCGTGGTGCAATTGGCTAGCACGTTCGGGTGTTAACCAAAACGTTTGAGGTTCGAGCCCTCCCGAGAGCGGTGTGTCGCTTTTTTCTTTGCGCTGATAGCTTTGTAGAAATGTTCGGACCGTGGTGAGAGATGAGCACGACTGTCTCCGTGGCGCATTTGGATAGCGCGTTCAGCTTTTAACCAAAAGGTGGGAGGTTCGAGCCCTCCCTAGAGCGGTGTGTCTCTTTTTTTCTTTGCGCTGATAGCTTTGTAGAAATGTTCTGTCGATGGTGAGAGTGGAGCACGACTGTCTCCGTGGCGCAATTGGCTAGCACGATCGGCTGTTAACCAGAAGTTTGGAGATTCGAGCATTCCCAAGAGCGGTGTGTCTCTGTTTTTCTTTGCGCTGATAGCTTTGGAGAAACGTTCTGAGGGTGGTGAGAGTGGAACACGACTATCTCCGTGAGGCAATTGGCTCGCGCGTTCAGCTGTTAACCAAAAGGTTGGAAGTTCGAGCCCTCCGGAGAGCGGTGTGTCTCTTTTTTTTCTTCGAGCTAATAGCTTTGGAGGAATGTTCTGATGGTGGTGAGAGTGTAGCACGACTGTTTCCGTGGAAGAATTGGCTAGCGCGATCAACTGTTAACTGAAAGGTTGGAGGTTCGAGCCCTCCCGGGAGCAGTGTGTCGCTTTTTTTCTTTGCACTGATAGCTTTGGAGAAATGTTCTGATGGTGATGAGAGTAGAACACGACAATCTCCTTGGCGCCATTGGCTAGCGCGTTCAGCTGTTAACCAAAAGGTCGGAGGTTCGAGCCCTCTCGAGAGCGGTGTGTCTCTTTTTTCTTTGCGCTGACAGCTGTGGAGAAATGTTCTGACGGTGGTGAGAGTAGAGCACGACTGTCTACGTGGCGCAATTGGCTAGCGCGATCAGCTCTTAACCAAAAGGTTGGAGGTTCGTGCCCTTCCATGAGTGGTGTGTTGCTTTTTTTCTTCGCGCTGATAGATTTGAAGAAATTTTCTGATGGTGGTGAGAGTTGAGCACGAATATCTCCGTGGTGCAATTGGCTAGCACGTTTGGCTGTTAACCAAAACGTTGGAGGTTCGAGCCCTCCCGAGAGCGGTGTGTCTCTTTTTTTTCTTTGCGCTGATAGCTTTGGAGGAATGTTCTGACGGTGGTGAGAGTGGAGCACGACTGTCTCCGTGGCGCAATTGGCTAGCGCGATCGGCTGTTAACCGAAAGTTTGGAGGTTCGAGCTCTCCCGGGAGCAGTGTGTCGCTTTTTTTCTTTGTGCTGATAGCTTTGTAGAAATGTTCTGTCGATGGTGAGAGTGGAGCATGACTGTCTCCGTGGCGCAATTGGCTAGCGCGATCGGCTGTTAACCAGAAGTTTGGAGGTTCGAGCCTTCCCAAGAGCGGTGTGTCTCTGTTTTTCTTTGCGCTGATAGCTCTGGAGAAAAGTTCTGAGGGTGGTGAGAGTGGAACACGACTATCTCCGTGACGCGATTGGCTAGCGCGTTCAGCTGTTAACCAAAAGGTTGGAGGTTTGAGCCCTCCGGAGAGCGGTGTGTCTCTTTTTTTCTTTGCGCTAATAGCTTTGGAGGAATGTTCTGATGGTGGTGAGAGTGTAGCACGACTGTTTCCGTGGCAGAATTGGGTAGCGCGATCAACTGTTAACTTAAAGGATGGAGGTTCGAGCATTCCCGGGAGCGGTGTGTCGCTTTTCTTCTTTGCGCTGATAGCTTTGGAGAAATGTTCTGATGGTGATGAGAGTAGAACACGACTATCTCCTTGGCGCCATTGGCTAGCGCGTTCAGCTGTTAACCAAAAGGTGGGAGGTTCGAGCCCTCTCGAGAGCGGTGTGTCTCTTTTTTCTTTGCGCTGACAGCTGGGGATAAATGTTCTGACGGTGGTGAGAGTAGAGCACGACTGTCTACGTGGCGCAATTGGCTAGCGCGTTCGGCTGTGAACAAAAACGTTCGAGGTTCGAGCCCTCCCGAGAGCGGTGTGTCTCTTTTTTCTTTGCGCTGATAGCTTTGTAGAAATGTTCTCACGGCGGTGAGAGTGGAGCACGACTGTCTGCGTGGCGCAATTGGCTAGCGCTATCGGCTGTTACCCGAAAGTTTGGAGGTTCGGGCCCTCCCGGGAGCTGTGTGTCGCTTTTTTTCTTTGCGCTGATAGCTTTGGAGAAATCTTCTGACGGTGGTGAGAGTGGAGCACGACTATCTCTGGGGCGCAATTGGCTAGAGCGTTCAGCTGTTAACCAGAAGGTTGGAGGTTCGAGCCCTCCCGAGAGCGGTGTGTCTCTTTTTTTCTTTGCGCTGATAGCTTTGTAGAAATGTTCTGACGATGGTGAGAGTGGAGCACGACTGTCTCCGTGGCACAATTGGCTAGCGCGATCGGCTGTTAACCGAAAGTTTGGAGGTTCGAGCCCTTCCGGGAGCAGTGTGTCGCTTTTTTTCTTTGCACTGATAGCTTTGGAGAAATGTTCTGACGGTGGTGAGAGTACAACACGACTATCTCCTTGGCGCCATTGGCTAGAGCGTTCAGCTGTTAACCAAAAGGTTGGAGGTTCGAGCCCTCTCGAGAGCGGTGTGTCTCTTTTTTCTTTGCGATGACAGCTGTGGAGAAATGTTATGACGATGGTGAGAGTAGAGCACGACTGTCTCCGTGACGCAATTGGCTAGCACGTTCGGCTTTTAACGGATAGGTTGGAGGTACAAGCCCTCGCATGAGCGGTGTGTCGCTTTTTTTGCGCTGATAGCTTTGGAGAAATCTTCTGATGGTGGTGAGAGTGGAGCACGACTATCTCTGGGGCGCAATTGGCTAGAGCGTTCTGCTGTTAACCAAAAGGTTGGAGGTTCCATCCCTCCCGAGAACGCTCTGTCTCTTTTTTTCTTTGCGCTGATAGCTTTGTAGAAATGTTCTGACGGTGGTGAGAGTGGAGCACGACTGTCTCCGTGGCGCCATTGGCTAGCGCGATCGGCTGTTAACCGAAAGTTTGGAGGTTCGAGCCCTCACGGGAGCAGTGTGTCGCTTTTTTTCTTTGCGCTGATAGCTTTGGAGAAATGTTCTGACGGTGGTGAGAGTACAACACGACTATCTCCTTGGCGCCATTGGCTAGCGCGTTCAGCTGTTAACCAAAAGGTTGGAGGTTCGAGCCCTCTCGAGAGCGGTGTGTCTCTTTTTTCTTTGCGCTGACAGCTGTGGAGAAATGTTCTGACGGTGGTGAGAGTAGAGCACGACTGTCTCCGTGATGCAATTGGCTAGCACGTTCGGCCTTTAACGGAAAGGTTGGAGGTTCAAGCCCTCCCATGAGCGGTATGTCGCTTTTTTTGCGCTGATAGCTTTGGAGAAATCTTCTGATGGTGGTGAGAGTGGAGCACGACTATCTCTGGGGCGCAATCGGCTAGAGCGTTCAGCTGTTAACCAAAAGCTTGGAGGTTCCAGCCCTCCGGAGAGCGGTGTGTCTCTTTTTCTTTGCGCTGATAGCTTTGTAGAAATGTTCGGACGGTGGTGAGAGTGGAGCACGACTGTCTCCGTGGCGCAATTGGCTAGCGCTATCAGCTCATAACCAAATGTTGGAGGTTCGTGCCCTCCCATGAGTGGTGTGTTGCTTTTTTTCTTCGCGCTGATAGATTTGGAGAAATCTTCTGATGGTGGTGAGAGTGGAGCACGAATATCTCCGTGGCGCCATTGGCTAGAGCGTTCAGCTGTTAACCAAAAGGTTGGAGGTTCCAGCCCTCCCGAGAGCGCTGTGTCTCTTTTTAT
The DNA here is from genome assembly GCF_043290135.1 of Rhipicephalus microplus. Lineage (NCBI taxonomy): Eukaryota > Metazoa > Arthropoda > Arachnida > Ixodida > Ixodidae > Rhipicephalus > Rhipicephalus microplus. The sequence continues at coordinate 203,276,668 of NC_134703.1, read as the reverse complement.
TCTTTGCGCTGATAGCTTTGTAGAAATGTTCTGACGGTGGTGAGAGTGGAGCACGACTATCTCCGTGGCGCAATTGGCTAGCGCGATCGGCTGTTAACCGAAAGTTTGGAGGTTCGAGCCCTCCCGGGAGCAGTGTGTCGCTTTTTTCCTTTGCGCTGATAGCTTTGGAGAAATGTTCTGACGGTGGTGAGAGTACAACACGACTATCTCCTTGGCGCCATTGGCTAGCGCGTTTAGCTGTTAACCAAAAGGTTGGAGGTTCGAGCCCTCTCGAGCGTGGTGCGTCTCTTTTTTCTTTGCGCTGACAGCTGTGGAGAAATGTTCTGACGGTGGTGACAGTAGAGCACGACTGTCTCCATGACGCAGTTGGCTAGCACGTTCGGCCTTTAACGGAAAGGTTGGAGGTTCAAGCCCTCCCATGAGCGGTGTGTCGCTTTTTTGCGCTGATAGCTTTGGAGAAATCTTCTGACGGTGGTGAGAGTGGAGCACGACTATCTCTGGGGCGCAATTGGCTAGAGCGTTCAGCTGTTAACCAAAAGGTTGGAGGTTCCAGCCGTCCCGAGAGCGGTGTGTCTCTTTTTTTTTCTTTGCGCTGATAGCTTTGTAGAAATGTTCTGACGGTGGTGAGAGTGGAGCACGACTGTCTCCGTGGCGCAATTGGCTAGCGCAATCAGCTCTTAACCAAATGGTTGGAGGTTCGTGCCCTCCCATGAGTGGTGTGTTGCTTTTTTTCTTCGCGCTCATAGATTTGGAGAAATTTTCAGATGGTCGTGAGAGTTGAGCACGAATATCTCCGTGGTGCAATTGGCTAGCACGTTCGGGTGTTAACCAAAACGTTGGAGGTTCGAGCCCTCCCGAGGGCGGTGTGTCGCTTTTTTTCTTTGCGCTGATAGCTTTGTAGAAATGTTCTGACCGTGGTGAGAGATGAGCACGACTGTCTCCGTGGCGCATTTGGCTAGCGCGTTCAGCTGTTAACCAAAAGGTTGGAGGTTCGAGCCCTCCCTAGAGCGGTGTGTCTCTTTTTTTCTTTGCGCTGGTAGCTTTGTAGAAATGTTCTGTCGATGGTGAGAGTGGAGCACAACTGTCTCCGTGGCGCAATTGGCTAGCACGATCGGCTGTTAACCAGAAGTTTGGAGGTTTGAGCCCTCCCAAGAGCGGTGTGTCTCTGTTTTTCTTTGCGCTGATAGCTTTGTAGAAACGTTCTGAGGGTGGTGAGAGTGGAACACGACTATCTCCGTGAGGCAATTGGCTAGCGCGTTCAGCTGTTAACCAAAAGGTTGGAGGTTCGAGCCCTCCGGAGAGCGGTGTGTCTCTTTTTTTTCTTTGCGGTAATAGCTTTGGAGGAATGTTCTGATGGTGGTGAGAGTGTAGCACGACTCTTTCTGTGGAAGAATTGGCTAGCGCGATCAACTGTTAACTGAAAGGTTGGAGGTTCGAGCCCTCCCGGGAGCAGTGTGTCGCTTTTTTTCTTTGCGCTGATAGCTTTGGAGAAATGTTCTGATGGTGATGAGAGTAGAACACGACTATCTCCTTGGCGCCATTGGCTAGCGCGTTCAGCTGTTAACCAAAAGGTCGGAGGTTCGAGCCCTCTCGAGAGCGGTGTGTCTCTTTTTTCTTTGCGCTGACAGCTGTGGAGAAATGTTCTGACGGTGGTGAGAGTAGAGCACGACTGTCTACGTGGCGCAATTGGCTAGCACGTTCGGCTTTTAACGGAAAGGTTGGAGGTTCAAGCCCTCCCATGAACGGTGTGTCGCTTTTTTTGCGCTGATAGCTTTGGAGAAATCTTCTGATGGTGGTGAAAGTGGAGAACGACTATCTCTGGGGCACAATTGGCGAGAGCGTTCAGCTGTTAACCAAAAGGTTGGAGGTTCCAGCCCTCCCGAGAGCGGTGTGTCTCTTTTTTTTTCTTTGCGCTGATAGCTTTGTAGAAATGTTCTGACGGTGATGAGAGTGGAGCACGACTGTCTCCGTGGCGCAATTGGCTAGCGCGATCAGCTCTTAACCAAAAGGTTGGAGGTTCGTGCCCTTCCATGAGTGGTGTGTTGCTTTTTTTCTTCGCGCTGATAGATTTGGAGAAATTTTCTGATGGTGGTGAGAGTTGAGCACGAATATCTCCGTGGTGCAAATGGCTAGCACGTTCGCCTGTTAACCAAAACGTTGGAGGTTCGAGCCCTCCCGAGAGCGGTGTGTCTCTTTTTTTTCTTCGCACTGATAGCTTTGGAGAAATGTTCTTAAGGTGGTGAGAGTGGAACACGACTATCTACGTGACGCAATTGGCTAGCACGTTCGGCTGTTAACCAAAAGGGTGGAGGTTCGAGCCCTCCGGAGAGCGGCGTGTCTCTTTTTTTTTCTTTGCGCTGATAGCTTTGGAGGAATGTTCTGACGGTGGTGAGAGTGGAGCACGACTGTCTCCGTGGCGCAATTGGCTAGCGCGATCGGCTGTTAACCGAACGTTTGGAGGTTCGAGCTCTCCCGGGAGCAGTGTGTCGCTTTTTTTCTTTGTGCTGATAGCTTTGTAGAAATGTTCTGTCGATGGTGAGAGTGGAGCATGACTGTCTCCGTGGCGCAATTGGCTAGCGCGATCGGCTGTTAACCAGAAGTTTGGAGGTTCGAGCCTTCCCAAGAGCGGTGTGTCTCTGTTTTTCTTTGCGCTGATAGCTTTGGAGAAAAGTTCTGAGGGTGGTGAGAGTGGAACACGACTATCTCCGTGACGCGATTGGCTAGCGCGTTCAGCTGTTAACCAAAAGGTTGGAGGTTGGAGCCCTCCGGAGAGCGGTGTATCTCTTTTTTTTCTTTGCGCTAATAGCTTTGGAGGAATGTTCTGATGGTGGTGAGAGTGTAGCACGACTGTTTCCGTGGCAGAATTGGCTAGCGCGATCAACTGTTAATTTAAAGGTTGGAGGTTCGAGCCCTCCCGGTAGCGGTGTGTCGCTTTTCTTCTTTGCGCTGATAGCTTTGGAGAAATGTTCTGATGGTGATGAGAGTAGAACACGACTATCTCCTTGGCGCCATTGGCTAGCGCGTTCAGCTGTTAACCAAAAGGTGGGAGGTTCGAGCGCTCTCGAGAGCGGTGTGTCTCTTTTTTCTTTGCGCTGACAGCTGTGGAGAAATGTTCTGACGGTGGTGAGAGTAGAGCACGACTGTCTACGTGGCGCAATTGGCTAGCGCGTTCGGCTGTGAACAAAAACGTTCGAGGTTCGTGCCCTCCCGAGAGCGGTGTGTCTCTTTTTTCTTTGCGCTGATAGCTTTGTAGAAATGTTCTCACGGCAGTGAGAGTGGAGCACGACTGTCTGCGTGGCGCAATTGGCTAGCGCTATCGGCTGTTACCCGAAAGTTTGGAGGTTCGGGCCCTCCCGGGAGCAGTGTGTCGCTTTTTTTCTTTGCGCTGATAGCTTTGGAGAAATGTTCTGACGGTGGTGAGAGTAGAACACGACTGTCTCCTTGGCGCCATTGGCTAGCGCGTTCAGCTGTTAACCAAAAGGTTGGAGGTTCGAGCCCTCTCGAGAGCGGTGTGCCTCTTTTTTCTTTGCGCTGACAGCTGTGGAGAAATGTTCTGACGGTGGTGAGAGTAGAGCACGACTGTCTCCGTGACGCAATTGGCTAGCCCGTTCGGCTTTTAACGGAAAGGTTGTAAGTTCGAGCCCTCCCATGAGCGGTGTGTCGCTTTTTTGCGCTGATAGCTTTGGAGTAATCTTCTGACGGTGGTGAGAGTGGAGCACGACTATCTCTGGGGCGCAATTGGCTAGAGCGTGCAGCTGTTAACCAAAAGGTTGGATGTTCGAGCCCTCCCGAGAGCGGTGTGTCTGTTTTTTTCTTTGCGCTGATAGCTTTGGAGCAATGTTCTGACGGAGGTGAGAGTGGAGTACGACTGTTTCCGTGGCAGAATTGGCTAGCGCGATCAACTGTTAACTGAAAGGTTGGAGGTTCGAGCCCTCCCGGGAGCAGTGTGTCGTTTTTTTTCTTTGCGCTGATAGCTTTGGAGAAATGTTCTGACGGTGGTGAGAGTAGAACACGACAATCTCCTTGGCGCCATTGCTTAGCGCGTTCAGCTGTTAACCAAAAGGTCGGAGGTTCGAGGCCTCTCGAGAGCGGTGTGTCTCTTTTTTTTGCGCTGACAGCTGTGGAGAAATGTTCTGACGGTGGTGAGAGTAGAGCACGACTGTCTCCGTGACGCAATTGGCTAGCACGTTCGGCTTTTAACGCAAAGGTTGGAAGTTCGAGCCCTCCCATGAGCGGTGTGTCGTATTTTTTGCGCTGATAGCTTTGGAGAAATCTTCTGACGGTGGTGAGAGTGGAGCACGACTATCTCTGGGGCGCCATTGGTTAGCGCGTTCAGCTGTTAACCAAAAGGTCGAAGGTTCGAGACCTCTTGAGAGCGGTGTGTCTCTTTTTTTGCGCTGACAGCTGTGGAGAAATGTTCTGACGGTGGTGAGAGTAGAGCACGACTGTCTCCGTGACGCAATTGGCTAGCACGTTCGGCTTTTAACGGATAGGTTGGAGGTTCAAGCCCTCGCATGAACGGTGTGTCGCTTTTTTTGCGCTAATAGCTTTGGAGAAATCTTCTGACGGTGGTGAGAGTGGAGCACGACTATCTCTGGGGTGCAATTGGCTAGAGCGTTCTGCTGTTAACCAAAAGGTTGGAGGTTCCATCCCTCCCGAGAGCGCTGTGTCTCTTTTTTTCTTTGCGCTGATAGCTTTGTAGAAATGTTCTGACGGGGGTGAGAGTGGAGCACGACTGTCTCCGTGGCGCCATTGGCTAGCGCGATCGGCTGTTAACCGAAAGTTTGGAGGTTCGAGCCCTCCCGGGAGCAGTGTGTCGCTTTTTTTCTTTGCGCTGATAGCTTTGGAGAAATGTTCTGACGGTGGTGAGAGTACAACACGACTATCTCCTTGGCGCCACTGGCTAGCGCGTTCAGCTGTTAACCAAAAGGTTGGAGGTTCGAGCCCTCTCGAGAGCGGTGTGTCTCTTTTTTCTTTGCGCTGATAGCTTTGGAGAAATGTTCTGACGGTGGTGAGAGTAGAGCACGACTGTCTCCGTGACGCAGTTGGCTAGCACGTTCGGCCTTTAACGGAAAGGTTGGAGGTTCAAGCCCTCCCATGAGCGTTGTGTCGCTTTTTTGCGCTGATAGCTTTGGAGAAATCTTCAGACGGTGGTGAGAGTGGAGCACGACTATCTCTGGGGCGCAATTGGCTAGAGCGTTCAGCTGTTAACCAAAAGGTTGGAGGTTCCAGCCCTCCCGAGAGCGGTGTGTCTCTTTTTTTCTTTGCGCTGATAGCTTTGTATAAATGTTCTGACGGTGGTGAGAGTGGAGCACGACTGTCTCCGTGGCGCAATTGGCTAGCGCGATCAGCTCTTAACCAAACGGTTGGAGGTTCGTGCCCTCCCATGAGTGGTGTGTTGCTTTTTGTCTTCGCGCTCATAGATTTGGAGAAATTTTCTGATGGTCGTGAGAGTTGAGCACGAATATCTCCGTGGTGCAATTGGCTAGCACGTTCGGGTGTTAACCAAAACGTTGGAGGTTCGAGCCCTCCCGAGAGCGGTGTGTCGCTTTTTTTCTTTGCGCTGATAGCTTTGTTGAAATGTTCTGACCGTGGTGAGAGATCAGCACGACTGTCTCCATGGCGCATTTGGCTAGCGCGTTCAGCTGTTAACCAAAAGGTTGGAGGTTCGAGCCCTCCCTAGTACAGTGTGTCTCTTTTTTTCTTTGCGCTGATAGCTTTGTAGAAATGTTCTGTCGATGGTGAGAGTGGAGCACGACTGTCTCCGTGGCGCAATTGGCTAGCACGATCGGCTGTTAACCAGAAGTTTGGAGGTTCGAGCCCTCCCAAGAGCGGTGTGTCTCTGTTTTTCTTTGCGCTGATAGCTTTGGAGAAACGTTCTGAGGGTGGTGAGAGTGGAACACGACTATCTCCGTGAGGCAATTGGCTAGCGCGTTCAGCTGTTAACCAAAAGGTTGGAGGTTCGAGCCCTCTCGAGAGCGGTGTGTCTCTTTTTTCTTTGCGCTGACAGCTGTGGAGAAATGTTCTGACGGTGGTGAGAGTAGAGCACGACTGTCTACGTGGCGCAATTGGCTAGCGCGTTCGGCTGTGAACAAAAACGTTCGAGGTTCGAGCCCTCCCGAGAGCGGTGTGTCTCTTTTTTCTTTGCGCTGATAGCTTTGTAGAAATGTTCTCACGGTGGTGAGAGTGGAGCACGACTGTCTCCGTGGGGCAATGGGCTAGCGCGATCGGCTGTTAACCGGAAGTTTGGAGGTTCAGTCCCTCCCGGGAGCAGTGTGTCGCTCTTTTTCTTTGCGCTGATAGCTTTGGAGAAATGTTCTGACGGTGGTGAGAGTAGAACACGACTGTCTCCTTGGCGCCATTGGCTAGCGCGCTCAGCTCTTAATCAAAAGGTTGGAGGTTGGAGCCCTCCCGAGAGCGGTGTGTCTCTTTTTTTTGCGCTGATAGCTTTGGAGAAACGTTGGGAGGGTGGTGAGAGTGGAACACGACTATCTCCGTGACGCAATTGGCTAGCGCGTTCGGCTGTTAACCAAAAGGTTGGAGGTTCGAGCCCTCCCATGAGCGGTGTGTCGCTTTTTTTGCGCTGATAGCTTTGGAGAAATCTTCTGATGGTGGTGAAAGTGGAGAACGACTATCTCTGGGGCACAATTAGCGAGAGCGTTCAGCTGTTCACCAAAAGGTTGGAGGTTCCAGCCCTCCCGAGAGCGGTGTGTCTCTTTTTTTTTCTTTGCGCTGATAGCTTTGTAGAAATGTTCTGACGGTGGTGAGAGTGGAGCACGACTGTCTCCGTGGCGCAATTGGCTAGCGCGATCAGCTCTTAACCAAAAGGTTGGAGGTTCGTGCCCTTCCATGAGTGGTGTGTTGCTTTTTTTCTTCGCTCTGATAGATTTGGAGAAATTTTCTGATGGTGGTGAGAGTTGAGCACGAATATCTCCGTGGTGAAATTGGCTAGCACGTTCGGCTGTTAACCAAAACGTTGGAGTTCGAGCCCTCCCGAGAGCGGTGTGTCTCTTTTTTTTCTTCGCACTGATAGCTTTGGAGAAATGTTCTGAAGGTGGTGAGAGTGGAACACGACTATCTCCGTGACGCAATTGGCTAGCACGTTCGCTTTTTAACCAAAAGGGTGGAGGTTCGAGCCCTCCGGAGAGCGGCGTGTCTCTGTTTTTCTTTGCGCTGATAGCTTTGGAGGAATGTTCTGAGGGTGGTGAGAGTGGAACACGACTATCTCCGTGACGCAATTGGCTAGCGCGTTCAGCTGTTAACCAAAAGGTTGGAGGTTCGAGCCCTCCGGAGAGCGGTGTTTCTCTTTTTTTTCTTTGCGCTAATAGCTTAAGAGGAATGTTCTGATGGTGGTGAGAGTGTATCACGACTGTTTGCGTGGCAGAATTGGCTAGCGCGATCAACTGTTAACTTAAAGGTTGGAGGTTCGAGCCCTCCCGGGAGCAGTGTGTCGCTTTTTTTCTTTGCGCTGATAGCTTTGGAGAAATGTTCTGATGGTGATGAGAGTAGAACACGACTATCTCTTTGGCGCCATTGGCTAGCGCGTTCAGCTGTTAACCAAAAGGTCGGAGGTTCGAGCCCTCTCGAGAGCGGTCTGTCTCTTTTTCTTTGCGCTGACAGCTGTGGAGAAATGTTCTGACGGTGGTGAGAGTAGAACACGACTGTCTCCTTGGCACCATTGGCTAGCGCGTTCATCTGTTAACCAAAATGTTGGAGGTTCGAGCCCTCTCGAGAGCGGTGTGTCTCTTTTTTCTTTGCGCTGACAGCTGTGGAGAAATCTTCTGACGGTGGTGAGAGTAGAGCACGACTGTCTCCGTGACGCAATTGGCTAGCACGTTCGGCTTTTAACGTTAAGGTTGGAAGTTCGAGCCCTCCCATGAGCGGTGTGTCGCGTTTTTCTCGCTGATAGCTTTGGAGAAATCTTCTGACGGTGGTGAGAGTGGAGCACGACTATCTCTGGGGCGCAATCGGCTAGAGCGTTCTGCTGTTAACCAAAAGGTTGGAGGTTCCATCCCTCCCGAGAGCGCTGTGTCTCTTTTTTTCTTTGCGCTGATAGCTTTGTAGAAATGTTCTGACGGTGGTGAGAGTGGAGCACGACTGTCTCCGCGGCGCCATTGGCTAGCGCGATCGGCTGTTAACCAAAAGGTTGGAGGTTCGAGCCCTCTCGAGAGCGGTGTGTCTCTTTTTTTGCGCTGACAGCTGTGGAGAAATGTTCTGACGGTGGTGAGAGTAGAGCACGACTGTCTCCGTGACGCAATTGGCTAGCACGTTCGGCTTTTAACGGATAGGTTGGAGGTTCAAGCCCTCGCATGAGCGGTGTGTCGCTTTTTTTGCGCTGGTAGCTTTGGAGAAATCTTCTGATGGTGGTGAGAGTGGGGCACGACTATCTCTGGGGCGCAATTGGCTAGAGCGTTCAGCTGTTAACCAAAAGGTTGGAGGTTCCAGCCCTCCGGAGAGCGTTGTGTCTCTTTTTCTTTGCGCTGATAGCTTTGCAGAAATGTTCTGACGGTGGTGAGAGTGGAGCACGACTGCCTCCGTGGCGCAATTGGCTAGCGCTATCAGCTCATAACCAAATGTTGGAGGTTCGTGCCCTCCCATGAGTGGTGTGTTGCTTTTTTTCTTCGCGCTGATAGATTTGGAGAAATCTTCTGACGGTGGTGAGAGTGGAGCACGAATATCTCCGTGGCGCCATCGGCTAGAGCGTTCAGCTGTTAACCAAAAGGTTGGAGGTTCCAGCCCTCCCGAGAGCGCTGTGTCTCTTTTTTTCTTTGCGCTGATAGCTTTGTAGAAATGTTCTGACGGTGGTGAGAGTGGAGCACGACTATCTCCGTGGCGCAATTGGCTAGCGCGATCTGCTGGTAACCGAAAGTTTGGAGGTTCGAGCCCTCCCGGGAGCAGTGTGTCGCTTTTTTTCTTTGCGCTGATAGCTTTGGAGAAATGTTCTGACTGTGGTGAGAGTACAACACGACTATCTCCTTGGCGCCATTGGCTAGCGCGTTCAGCAGTTAACCAGAAGTTTGGAGGTTCGAGCCCTCCCAAGAGCGGTGTGTCTCTGTTTTTCTTTGCGCTGATAGCTTTCGAGAAACGTTCTGAGGGTGGTGAGAGTGGAACACGAGTATCTCCGTGAGGCAATTGGCTAGCGCGTTCAGCTGTTAACCAAAACGTTGGAGGTTCAAGCCCTCCCGAGAGCGGTGTGTCGCTTTTTTTCTTTGCGCTGATAGCTTTGTAGAAATGTTCTGACCGTGGTGAGAGATGAGCACGACTGTCACCGTGGCGCATTTGGCTAGCGCGTTCAGCTGTTAACCAAAAGGTTGGAGGTTCGAGCCCTCCCTAGAACGGTGTGTCTCTTTTTTTCTTTGCGCTGATAGCTTTGTAGAAATGTTCTGTCGATGGTGAGAGTGGAGCACGACTGTCTCCGTGGCGCAATTGGCTAGCACGATCGGCTGTTAACCAGAAGTTTGGAGGTTCGAGCCCTCCCAAGAGCGGTGTGTCTCTGTTTTTCTTTGCGCTGATAGCTTTGGAGAAACGTTCTGAGGGTGGTGAGAGTGGAACACGACTATCTCCGTGAGGCAATTGGCTAGCGCGTTCAGCTGTTAACCAAAAGGTTGGAGGTTCGAGCCCTCCGGAGAGCGGTGTGTCTCTTTTTTTTCTTTGCGCTAATAGCTTTGGAGGAATGTTCTGATGGTGGTGAGAGTGTAGCACGACTGTTTCCGTGGAAGAATTGGCTAGCGCGATCAACTGTTAACTGAAAGGTTGGTGGTTCGAGCCCTCGCATGAGCGGTGTGTCGCTTTTTTTGCGCTGATAGCTTTGGAGAAATCTTCTGACGGTGGTGAGAGTGGAGCACGACTATCTCTGGGGCGCAATTGGCTAGAGCGTTCTGCTGTTAACCAAAAGGTTGGAGGTTCGAGCCCTCTCGAGAGCGGTGTGTCTCTTTTTTCTTTGCGCTGACAGCTGTGGAGAAATGTTCTGACGGTGGTGAGAGTAGAGCACGACTGTCTACGTGGCGCAATTGGCTAGCGCGTTCGGCTGTGAACAAAAACGTTCGAGGTTCGAGCCCTCCCGAGAGCGGTGTGTCTCTTTTTTCTTTGCGCTGATAGCTTTGTAGAAATGTTCTCACCGCGGTGAGAGAAGAACACGACTGTCTCCTTGGCGCCATTGGCTAGCGCGTTCAGCTGTTAACCAAAAGGTTGGAGGTTCGAGGCCTCTCGAGAGCGGTGTGTCTCTTTTTTTTGCGCTGACAGCTGTGGAGAAATGTTCTGACGGTGGTGAGAGTAGAGCACGACTGTCTCCGTGACGCAATTGGCTAGCACGTTCGGCTTTTAACGCAAAGGTTGGAAGTTCAAGCCCTCCCATGAGCGGTGTGTCGCATTTTTTGCGCTGATAGCTTTGGAGAAATCTTCTGACGGTGGTGAGAGTGGAGCACGACTATCTCTGGGGCGCCATTGGTTAGCGCGTTCAGCTGTTAACCAAAAGGTCGGAGGTTCGAGACCTCTCGAGAGCGGTGTGTCTCTTTTTTTGCGCTGACAGCTGTGGAGAAATGTTCTGGCGGTGGTGAGAGTAGAGCACGACTGTCTCCGTGACGCAATTGGCTAGCACGTTCGGCTTTTAACGGATAGGTTGGAGGTTCAAGCCCTCGCATGAGCGGTGTGTCGCTTTTTTGCGCTGATAGCTTTGGAGAAATCTTCTGATGGTGGTGAGAGTGGAGCACGACTATCTCTGGGGCGCAATTGGCTAGAGCGTTCTGCTGTTAACCAAAAGGTTGGAGGTTCCATCCCTCCCGAGAGCGCTGTGTCTCTTTTTTTCTTTGCGCTGATAGCTTTGTAGAAATGTTCTGACGGTGGTGAGAGTGGAGCACGACTGTCTCCGTGGCGCCATTGGCTAGAGCGATCGGCTGTTAACCGAAAGTTTGGAGGTTCGAGCCCTCCCGGGAGCGGTGTGTTGCTTTTTTTCTTCGCGCTCATAGATTTGGAGAAATTTTCTGATGGTCGTGAGAGTTGAGCACGAATATCTCCGTGGTGCAATTGGCTAGCACGTTCGGGTGTTAACCAAAACGTTGGAGGTTCGAGCCCTCCCGAGAGCGGTGTGTCGCTTTTTTTCTTTGCGCTGATAGCTTTGTAGAAATGTTCTGACCGTGGTGAGAGATGAGCACGACTGTCTCCGTGGCGCATTTGGCTAGCGCGTTCAGCTGTTAACCAAAAGGTTGGAGGTTTGAGCCCTCCCTAGTACGGTGTGTCTCTTTTTTTCTTTGCGCTGATAGCTTTGTAGAAATGTTCTGTCGATGGTGAGAGTGGAGCACGACTGTCTCCGTGGCGCAATTGGCTAGCACGATCGGCTGTTAACCAGAAGTTTGGAGGTTCGAGCCCTCCCAAGAGCGGTGTGTCTCTGTTTTTCTTTGCGCTGATAGCTTTGGAGAAATGTTCTGATGGTGATGAGAGTAGAACACGACTATCTCCTTGGCGCCATTGGCTAGCGCGTTCAGCTGTTAAACAAAAGGTCGGAGGTTCGAGCCCTCTCGAGAGCGGTGTGTCTCTTTTTTCTTTGCGCTGACAGCTGTGGAGAAATGTTCTGACGGTGGTGAGAGTAGAGCACGACTGTCTACGTGGCGCAATTGGCTAGCGCGTTCGGCTGTGAACAAAAACGTTCGAGGTTCGAGCCCTCCCGAGAGCGGTGTGTCTCTTTTTTCTTTGCGCTGATAGCTTTGTAGAAATGTTCTCACGGTGGTGAGAGTGGAGCACGACTGTCTCCGTGGGGCAATTGGCTAGCGCGATCGGCGGTTAACCGGAAGTTTGGAGGTTCAGTCCCTCCCGGGAGCAGTGTGTCGCTCTTTTTCTTTGCGCTGATACCTTTGGAGAAATGTTCCGACGGTGGTGAGAGTAGAACACGACTGTCTCCTTGGCGCCATTGGCTAGCGCGCTCAGCTCTTAATCAAAAGGTTGGAGGTTGGAGCCCTCCCGAGAGCGGTGTGTCTCTTTTTTTTTGCGCTGATAGCTTTGGAGAAACGTTGGGAGGGTGGTGAGAGTGGAACACGACTATCTCCGTGACGCAATTGGCTAGCGCGTTCGGCTGTTAACCAAAAGGTTGGAGGTTCGAGCCCTCCCATGAGCGGTGTGTCGCTTTTTTTGCGCTGATAGCTTTGGAGAAATCTTCTGATGGTGGTGAAAGTGGAGAACGACTATCTCTGGGGCACAATTGGCGAGAGCGTTCAGCTGTTAACCAAAAGGTTGGAGGTTCCAGCCCTCCCGAGAGCGGTGTGTCTCTTTTTTTTTCTTTGCGCTGATAGCTTTGTAGAAATGTTTTGACGGTGGTGAGAGTGGAGCACGACTGTCTCCGTGGCGCAATTGGCTAGCGCGATCAGCTCTTAACCAAAAGGTTGGAGGTTCGTGCCCTTCCATGAGTGGTGTGTTGCTTTTTTTCTTCGCTCTGATAGATTTGGAGAAATTTTCTGATGGTGGTGAGAGTTGAGCACGAATATCTCCGTGGTGAAATTGGCTAGCACGTTCGGCTGTTAACCAAAACGTTGGAGTTCGAGCCCTCCCGAGAGCGGTGTGTCTCTTTTTTTTCTTCGCACTGATAGCTTTGGAGAAATGTTCTGAAGATGGTGAGAGTGGAACACGACTATCTCCGTGACGCAATTGGCTAGCACGTTCGCTTTTTAACCAAAAGGGTGGAGGTTCGAGCCCTCCGGAGAGCGGCGTGTCTCTGTTTTTCTTTGCGCTGATAGCTTTGGAGGAATGTTCTGAGGGTGGTGAGAGTGGAACACGACTATCTCCGTGACGCAATTGGCTAGCGCGTTCAGCTGTTAACCAAAAGGTTGGAGGTTCGAGCCCTCCGGAGAGCGGTGTGTCTCTTTTTTTTCTTTGCGCTAATAGCTTAAGAGGAATGTACTGATGGTGGTGAGAGTGTATCACGACTGTTTGCGTGGCAGAATTGGCTAGCGCGATCAACTGTTAACTTAAAGGTTGGAGGATCGAGGCCTCCCGGGAGCAGTGTGTCGCTTTTTTTCTTCGCACTGATAGCTTTGGAGAAATGTTCTGATGGTGATGAGAGTAGAACACGACTATCTCTTTGGCGCCATTGGCTAGCGCGTTCAGCTGTTAACCAAAAGGTCGGAGGTTCGAGCCCTCTCGAGAGCGGTTTGTCTCTTTTTCTTTGCGCTGACAGCTGTGGAGAAATGTTCTGACGGTGGTGAGAGTAGAACACGACTGTCTCCTTGGCACCATTGGCTAGCGCGTTCATCTGTTAACCAAAATGTTGGAGGTTCGAGCCCTCTCGAGAGCGGTGTGTCTCTTTTTTCTTTGCGCTGACAGCTGTGGAGAAATCTTCTGACGGTGGTGAGAGTAGAGCACGACTGTCTCCGTGACGCAATTGGCTAGCACGTTCGGCTTTTAACGTTAAGGTTGGAAGTTCGAGCCCTCCCATGAGCGGTGTGTCGCGTTTTTCTCGCTGATAGCTTTGGAGAAATCTTCTGACGGTGGTGAGAGTGGAGCACGACTATCTCTGGGGCGCAATTGGCTAGAGCGTTCAGCTGTTAACCAAAAGGTTGGATGTTCGAGCCCTCCCGAGAGCGGTGTGTCTGTTTTTTTCTTTGCGCTGATAGCTTTGGAGAAATCTTCTGACGGTGGTGAGAGTGGAGCACGACTATCTCTGGGGCGCAATTGGCTAGAGCGTTCAGCTGTTAACGAAAAGGTTGGAGGTTCGAGCCCTCCCGAGAGCGGTGTGTCTCTTTTTTTCTTTGCGCTGATAGCTTTGTAGAAATGTTCTGACGGTGGTGAGAGTGGAGTACGACTGTTTCCGTGGCAGAATTGGCTAGCGCGATCAACTGTTAACTGAAAGGTTGGAGGTTCGAGCCCTCCCGGAAGCAGTGTGTCGTTTTTTTTCTTTGCGCTGATAGCTTTGGAGAAATGTTCTGACGGTGGTGAGAGTAGAACACGACAATCTCCTTGGCGCCATTGGTTAGCGCGTTCAGCTGTTAACCAAAAGGTCGGAGGTTAGAGGCCTCTCGAGAGCGGTGTGTCTCTTTTTTTTTGCGCTGACAGCTGTGGAGAAATGTTCTGACGGTGGTGAGAGTAGAGCACGACTGTCTCCGTGACGCAATTGGCTAGCACGTTCGGCTTTTAACGCAAAGGTTGGAAGTTCGAGCCCTCCCATGAGCGGTGTGTCGCATTTTTTGCGCTGATAGCTTTGGAGAAATCTTCTGACGGTGGTGAGAGTGGAGCACGACTATCTCTGGGGCGCCATTGGTTAGCGCGTTCAGCTGTTAACCAAAAGGTCGGAGGTTCGAGACCTCTCGAGAGCGGTGTGTCTCTTTTTTTGCGCTGACAGCTGTGGAGAAATGTTCTGACGGTGGTGAGAGTAGAGCACGACTGTCTCCGTGACGCAATTGGCTAGCACGTTCGGCTTTTAACGGATAGGTTGGAGGTTCAAGCCCTCGCATGAGCGGTGTGTCGCTTTTTTTGCGCTGATAGCTTTGGAGAAATATTCTGACGGTGGTGAGAGTGGAGCACGACTATCTCTGGGGCGCAATCGGCTAGAGCGTTCTGCTGTTAACCAAAAGGTTGGAGGTTCCATCCCTCCCGAGAGCGCTGTGTCTCTTTTTTTCTTTGCGCTGATAGCTTTGTAGAAATGTTCTGACGGTGGTGAGAGTGGAGCACGACTGTCTCCGCGGCGCCATTGGCTAGCGCGATCGGCTGTTAACCAAAAGGTTGGAGGTTCGAGCCCTCTCGAGAGCGGTGTGTCTCTTTTTTTTTGCGCTGACAGCTGTGGAGAAATGTTCTGACGGTGGTGAGAGTAGAGCACGACTGTCTCCGTGACGCAATTGGCTAGCACGTTCGGCCTTTAACGGAAAGGTTGGAGGTTCAAGCCCTCCCATGAGCGGTATGTCGCTTTTTTTTGCGCTGGTAGCTTTGGAGAAATCTTCTGATGGTGGTGAGAGTGGGGCACGACTATCTCTGGGGCGCAATTGGCTAGAGCGTTCAGCTGTTAACCAAAAGGTTGGAGGTTCGTGCCCTCCCATGAGTGGTGTGTTGCTTTTTTTCTTCGCGCTGATAGATTTGGAGAAATTTTCTGACGGTGGTGAGAGTGGAGCACGAATATCTCCGTGGCGCCATCGGCTAGAGCGTGCAGCTGTTAACCAAAAGGTTGGAGGTTCCAGCCCTCCCGAGAGCGCTGTGTCTCTTTTTTTCTTTGCGCTGATAGCTTTGTAGAAATGTTCTGACGGTGGTGAGAGTGGAGCACGACTATCTCCGTGGCGCAATTGGCTAGCGCGATCTGCTGTTAACCGAAAGTTTGGAGGTTCGAGCCCTCCCGGGAGCAGTGTGTCGCTTTTTTTCTTTGCGCTGATAGCTTTGGAGAAATGTTCTGACTGTGGTGAGAGTACAACACGACTATCTCCTTGGCGCCATTGGCTAGCGCGTTCAGCTGTTAACCAAAAGGTTGGAGGTTCGAGCCCTCTCGAGCGCGGTGTGTCTGTTTTTTCTTTGCGCTGACAGCTGTGGAGAAATGTTCTGACGGCGGTGAGAGTAGAGCACGACTGTCTCCGTGACGCAGTTGGCTAGCACGTTCGGCCTTTAACGGAAAGGTTGGAGGTTCAAGCCCTCCCATGAGCGGTGTGTCGCTTTTTTGCGCTGATAGCTTTGGAGAAATCTTCTGACGGTGGTGAGAGTGGAGCACGACTATCTCTGGGGCGCAATTGGCTAGAGCGTTCAACTGTTAACCAAAAGGTTGGAGGTTCCAGCCCTCCCGAGAGCGGTGTGTCTCTTTTTTTTCTTTGCGCTGATAGCTTTGTAGAAATGTTCTGACGGTGGTGAGAGTGGAGCACGACTGTCTCCGTGGCGCAATTGGCTAGCGCGATCAGCTCTTAACCAAACGGTTGGAGGTTCGTGCCCTCCCATGAGTGATGTGTTTGCTTTTTTTCTTCGCGCTCATAGATTTGGAGAAATTTTCTGATGGTCGTGAGAGTTGAGCACGAATATCTCCGTGGTGCATTTGGCTAGCACGTTCGGGTGTTAACCAAAACGTTGGAGGTTCAAGCCCTCCCGAGAGCAGTGTGTCGCTTTTTTTCTTTGCGCTGATAGCTTTGTAGAAATGTTCTGACCGTGGTGAGAGATGAGCACGACTGTCACCGTGGCGCATTTGGCTAGCGCGTTCAGCTGTTAACCAAAAGGTTGGAGGTTCGAGCCCTCCCTAGAACGGTGTGTCTCTTTTTTCTTTGCGCTGATAGCTTTGTAGAAATGTTCTGTCGATGGTGAGAGTGGAGCACGACTGTCTCCGTGGCGCAATTGGCTAGCACGATCGGCTGTTAACCAGAAGTTTGCAGGTTCGAGCCCTCCGGAGAGCGGTGTGTCTCTTTTTTTTCTTTGCGCTAATAGCTTTGGAGGAATGTTCTGATGGTGGTGAGAGTGTAGCACGACTGTTTCCGTGGAAGAATTGGCTAGCGCGATCAACTGTTAACTGAAAGGTTGGTGGTTCGAGCCCTCGCATGAGCGGTGTGTCGCTTTTTTTGCGCTGATAGCTTTGGAGAAATCTTCTGACGGTGGTGAGAGTGGAGCACGACTATCTCTGGGGCGCAATTGGCTAGAGCGTTCTGCTGTTAACCAAAAGGTTGGAGGTTCCATCCCTCCCGAGAGCGCTGTGTCTCTTTTTTTCTTTGCGCTGATAGCTTTGTAGAAATGTTCTGTCGATGGTGAGTGTGGAGCACGACTGTCTCCGTGGCGCAACTGGCTAGCACGATCGGCTAACCAGAAGTTTGGAGGCTCGAGCCCTCCCAAGAGCAGTGTGTCGCTTTTTTTCTTTGCGCTGATAGCTTTGGAGAAATGTTCTGATGGTGTGAGAGTAGAACACGACTATCTCCTTGGCGCCATTGGCTAGCGCGTTCAGCTGTTAACCAAAAGGTCGGAGGTTCGAGCCCTCTCGAGAGCGGTGTGTCT
The DNA here is from genome assembly GCF_043290135.1 of Rhipicephalus microplus. Taxonomy (NCBI): domain Eukaryota; kingdom Metazoa; phylum Arthropoda; class Arachnida; order Ixodida; family Ixodidae; genus Rhipicephalus; species Rhipicephalus microplus. The sequence continues at coordinate 203,259,742 of NC_134703.1, read as the reverse complement.
CTTTTTTCTTTGCGCTGACAGCTGTGGAGAAATGTTCTGACGGTGGTGAGAGTAGAGCACGACTGTCTACGTGGCGCAATTGGCTAGCGCGTTCGGCTGTGAACAAAAACGTTCGAGGTTCGAGCCCTCCCGAGAGCGGTGTGTCTCTTTTTTCTTTGCGCTGATAGCTTTGTAGAAATGTTCTCACGGTGGTGAGAGTGGAGCACGACTGTCTCCGTGGGGCAATTGGCTAGCGCGATCGGCTGTTAACCGAAAGTTTGGAGGTTCAGTCCCTCCCGGGAGCAGTGTGTCGCTCTTTTTCTTTGCGCTGATAGCTTTGGAGAAATGTTCTGACGGTGGTGAGAGTAGAACACGACTGTCTCCTTGGCGCCATTGGCTAGCGCGCTCAGATCTTAATCAAAAGGTTGGAGGTTGGAGCCCTCCCGAGAGCGGTGTGTCTCTTTTTTTTGCGCTGATAGCTTTGGAGAAACGTTGGGAGGGTGGTGAGAGTGGAACACGACTATCTCCGTGACGCAATTGTCTAGCACGTTCGGCTGTTAACCAAAAGGTTGGAGGTTCGAGCCCTCCCATGAGCGGTGTGTCGCTTTTTTTGCGCTGATAGCTTTGGAGAAATCTTCTGATGGCGGTGAAAGTGGAGAACGACTATCTCTGGGGCACAATTGGCGAGAGCGTTCAGCTGTTAACCAAAAGGTTGGAGGTTCCAGCCCTCCCGAGAGCGGTGTGTCTCTTTTTTTTTTCTTTGCGCTGATAGCTTTGTAGAAATGTTCTGACGGTGGTGAGAGTGGAGCACGACTGTCTCCGTGGCGCAATTGGCTAGCGCGATCAGCTCTTAACCAAAATGTTGGAGGTTCGTGCCCTTCCATGAGTGGTGTGTTGCTTTTTTTCTTCGCTCTGATAGATTTGGAGAAATTTTCTGATGGTGGTGAGAGTTGAGCACGAATATCTCCGTGGTGCAATTGGCTAGCACGTTCGGCTGTTAACCAAAACGTTGGAGTTCGAGCCCTCCCGAGAGTGGTGTGTCTCTTTTTTTTCTTCGCACTGATAGCTTTGGAGAAATGTTCTGAAGGTGGTGAGAGTGTAACACGACTATCTCCGTGACGCAATTGGCTAGCACGTTCGCTTTTTAACCAAAAGGGTGGAGGTTCGAGCCCTCCGGAGAGCGGCGTGTCTCTGTTTTTCTTTGCGCTGATAGCTTTGGAGGAATGTTCTGAGGGTGGTGAGAGTGGAACACGACTATCTCCGTGACGCAATATGCTAGCGCGTTCAGCTGTTAACCAAAAGGTTGGAGGTTCGAGCCCTCTGGAGAGCGGTGTGTCTCTTTTTTTTCTTTGCGCTAATAGCTTAAGAGGAATGTTCTGATGGTGGTGAGAGTGTATCACGACTGTTTTCGTGGCAGAATTGGCTAGCGCGATCAACTGTTAACTTAAAGGTTGGAGGTTCGAGCCCTCCCGGGAGCAGTGTGTCGCTTTTTTTCTTTGCGCTGATAGCTTTGAAAAAATTTTCTGATGGTGAAGAGAGTAGAACCCGACTATCTCTTTGGCGCCATTGGCTAGCGCGTTCAGCTGTTAACCAAAAGGTTGGAAGTTCGAGCCCTCTCGAGAGCGGTTTGTCTCTTTTTCTTTGCGCTGACAGCTGTGGAGAAATGTTCTGACGGTGGTGAGAGTAGAGCACGACTGTCTACGTGGCGCAATTGGCTAGCGCGTTCGGCTGTGAACAAAAACGTTCGAGGTTCGAGCCCTCCCGAGAGCGGTGTGCCTCTTTTTTCTTTGCGCTGATAGCTTTGTAGAAATGTTCTCACGGTGGTGAGAGTGGAGCACGACCGTCTCCGTGGCGCAATTGGCTAGCGCGATCGGCTGTTAACCAAAGGGTTGGAGGTTCGAGCCCTCTCGAGAGCGGTGTGTCTCTTTTTTCTTTGCGCTGACAGCTGTGGAGAAATGTTCTGACGGTGGTGAGAGTAGAACACGACTGTCTCCTTGGCACCATTGGCTAGCACGTTCGGCTTTTAACGTTAAGGTTGGAAGTTCGAGCCCTCCCATTAGTGGTGTGTCGCGTTTTTCTCGCTGATAGCTTTGGAGAAATCTTCTGACGGTTTTGAGAGTGGAGCACGACTATCTCTGGGGCGCAATTGGCTAGAGCGTTCAGCTGTTAACCAAAAGGTTGGATGTTCGAGCCCTCCCGAGAGCGGTGTGTCTGTTTTTCTCTTTGCGCTGACAGCTGTGGAGAAATGTTCTGACGGTGGTGAGAGTAGAGCACGACTGTCTCCGTGACGCAGTTGGCTAGCACGTTCGGCCTTTAACGGAAAGGTTGGAGGTTCAAGCCCTCCCATGAGCGGTGTGTCGCTTTTTTGCGCTGATAGCTTTGGAGAAATCTTCTGACGGTGGTGAGAGTGGAGCACGACTATCTCTGGGGCGCAATTGGCTAGAGCGTTCACCTGTTAACCAAAAGGTTGGAGGTTCCAGCCCTCCCGAGAGCGGTGTGTCTCTTTTTTTTCTTTGCGCTGATAGCTTTGTAGAAATGTTCTGCGGTGGTGAGAGTGGAGCACGACTGTCTCCGTGGCGCAATTGGCTAGCGCGATCAGCTCTTAACCAAACGGTTGGAGGTTCGTGCCCTCCCATGAGTAGTGTGTTGCTTTTTTTCTTCGCGCTCATAGATTTGGAGAAATTTTCTGATGGTCGTGAGAGTTGAGCACGAATATCTCCGTGGTGCAATTGGCTAGCACGTTCGGGTGTTAACCAAAACGTTGGAGGTTCGAGCCCTCCCGAGAGCGGTGTGTCGCTTTTTTTCTTTGCGCTGATAGCTTTGTAGAAATGTTCTGATGGTGGTGAGAGTGTAGCACGACTGTTTCCGTTGAAGAATTGGCTAGCGCGATCAACTGTTAACTGAAAGGTTGGAGGTTCGAGCCCTCCCGGGAGCAGTGTGTCGCTTTTTTTCTTTGCGCTGATAGCTTTGGAGAAATGTTCTGATGGTGATGAGAGTAGAACACGACTATCTCCTTGGCGCCATTGGCTAGTGCGTTCAGCTGTTAACCAAAAGGTCGGAGGTTCGAGCCCTCTCGAGAGCGGTGTGTCTCTTTTTTCTTTGCGCTGAGCACTGTGGAGAAATGTTCTGACGGTGGTGAGAGTAGAGCACGACTGTCTACGTGGCGCAATTGGCTAGCGCGTTCGGCTGTGAACAAAAACGTTCGAGGTTCGAGCCCTCCCGAGAGCGGTGTGTCTCTTTTTTCTTTGCGCTGATAGCTTTGTAGAAATGTTCTCACGGTGGTGAGAGTGGAGCACGACTGTCTCCGTGGCGCAATTGGCTAGCGCGATCAGCTCTTAACCAAAAGGTTAGAGGTTCGTGCCCTTCCATGAGTGGTGTGTTGCTTTTTTTCTTCGCTCTGATAGATTTGGAGAAATTTTCTGATTGTGGTGAGAGTTGAGCACGAATATCTCCGTGGGGCAATTGGCTAGCACGTTCGGCTGTTAACCTAAACGTTGGAGTTCGAGCACTCCCGAGAGCGGTGTGTCTCTTTTTTTTCTTCGCACTGATAGCTTTGGAGAAATGTTCTGAAGGTGGTGAGATTGGAACCCGACTATCTCCGTGACGCAATTGGCTAGCACGTTCGCTTTTTAACCAAAAGGGTGGAGGTTCGAGCCCTCCGGAGAGCGGCGTGTCTCTGTTTTTCTTTGCGCTGATAGCTTTGGAGGAATGTTCTGAGGGTGGTGAGAGTGGAACACGACTATCTCCGTGACGCAATTGGCTAGCGCGTTCAGCTGTTAACCAAAAGGTGGGAGGTTCGAGCCCTCCGGAGAGCGGTGTGTCTCTTTTTTTTCTTTGCGCTAATAGCTTAAGAGGAATGTTCTGATGGTGGTGAGAGTGTATCACGACTGTTTCCGTGGCATAATTAGCTAGCGCGATCAACTGTTAACTTAAAGGTTGGAGGTTCGAGCCCTCCCGGGAGCAGTGTGTCGCTTTTTTTCTTTGCGCTAATAGCTTTGGAGAAATGTTCTGATGGTGATGAGAGTAGAACACGACTATCTCTTTGGCGCCATTGGCTAGCGCGTTCAGCTGTTAACCAAAAGGTCGGAGGTTCGAGCCCTCTCGAGAGCGGTTTGTCTCTTTTTCTTTGAGCTGACAGCTGTGGAGAAATGTTCTGACGGTGGTGAGAGTAGAGCACGACTGTCTACGTGGCGCAATTGGCTAGCGCGTTCGGCTGTGAACAAAAACGTTCGAGGTTCGAGCCCTCCCGAGAGCGGTGTGTCTCTTTTTTCTTTGCGCTGATAGCTTTGTAGAAATGTTCTCACGGTGGTGAGAGTGGAGCACGACCGTCTCCGTGGCACAATTGGCTAGCGCGATCGGCTGTTAACCGAAAGTTTGGAGGTTCGGGCCCTCCCGGAAACAGTGTGTCGCTTTTTTTCTTTGCGCTGATAGCTTTGGAGAAATGTTCTGACGGTGGTGAGAGTAGAACACGACTGTCTCCTTGGCACCATTGGCTAGCGCGTTCATCTGTTAACCAAAATGTTGGAGGTTCGAGCCCTCTCGAGAGCGGTGTGTCTCTTTTTTCTTTGCGCTGACAGCTGTGGAGAAATGTTCTGACGGTGGTGAGAGTAGAGCACGACTGTCTCCGTGACGCAATTGGCTAGCACGTTCGGCTTTTAACGTTAAGGTTGGAAGTTCGAGCCCTCCCATGAGCGGTGTGTCGCGTTTTTCTCGCTGAAAGCTTTGGAGAAATCTTCTGACGGTGGTGAGAGTGGAGCACGACTATCTCTGGGGCGCTATTGGCTAGAGCGTTCAGCTGTTAACCAAAAGGTTGGATGTTCGAGCCCTCCCGAGAGCGGTGTGTCTGTTTTTTTCTTTGCGCTGATAGCTTTGTAGAAATGTTCTGACGGTGGTGAGAGTGGAGCACGAATATCTCCGTGGCGCAACTGGCTAGCGCGTTCGGCTGTGAACCAAAAGGTTGGAGGTTCGAGCCCTCCGGAGAGCGGTGTGTCTCTTTTTTCTTTGCGCTGATAGCTTTGGAGCAATGTTCTGACGGTGGTGAGAGTGGAGCACGACTGTTTCCGTGGCAGAATTGGCTAGCGCGATCAACTGTTAACTGAAAGGTTGGAGGTTCGAGCCCTCCCGGGAGCAGTGTGTCGTTTTTTTTTCTTTGCGCTGATAGCTTTGGAGAAATGTTCTGACGGTGGTGAGAGTAGAACACGACTATCTACTTTGCGCCATTGGTTAGCGCGTTCAGCTGTTAACCAAAAGGTCGGAGGTTCGAGGCCTCTCGAGAGCGGTGTGTCATTTTTTTGCGCTGACAGCTGTGGAGAAATGTTATGACGGTGGTGAGAGTAGAGCACGACTGTCTCCGTGACGCAATTGGCTAGCACGTTCGGCTTTTAACGCAAAGGTTGGAAGTTCGAGCCCTCCCATGAGCGGTGTGTCGCTTTTTTTGCGCTGATAGCTTTGGAGAAATCTTCTGACGGTGGTGAGAGTGGAGCACGACTATCTCTGGGGCGCAATTGGCTAGAGCGTTCAGCTGTTAACGAAAAGGTTGGAGGTTCGAGCCCTCCCGAGAGCGGTGTGTCTCTTTTTTTCTTTGCGCTGATAGCTTTGTAGAAATGTTCTGACGGTGGTGAGAGTGGAGCACGACTGTCTCCGTGGCGCAATTGGCTAGCGCGATCGGCTGTTAACCGAACGTTTGGAGGTTTGAGCCCTCCCGGGAGCAGTGTGTCGTTTTTTTTTCTTTGCGCTGATAGCTTTGGAGAAATGTTCTGACGGTGGTGAGAGTAGAACACGACTATCTCCTTTGCGCCATTGGTTAGCGCGTTCAGCTGTTAACCAAAAGGTTGGAGGTTCGAGCCCTCTCGAGAACGGTGTGTCTCTTTTTTTTCTTCGCACTCATAGCTTTGGAGAAATGTTCTGAAGGTGGTGAGAGTGGAACACGACTACCTCCGTTACGCAATCGGCTAGCACGTTCGGCTGTTAAACAAAAAGGTTGGAGGTTCGAGCCCTCCCATGAGCGGTGTGTCGCTTTTTTTGCGCTGATAGCTTTGGAGAAATCTTCTGATGGTGGTGAAAGTGGAGAACGACTATCTCTGGGGCACAATTGGCGAGAGCGTTCAGCTGTTAACCAAAAGGTTGGAGGTTCCAGCCCTCCCGAGAGCGGTGTGTCTCTTTTTTTTTCTTTGCGCTGATAGCTTTGTAGAAATGTTCTGACGGTGGTGAGAGTGGAGCACGACTGTCTCCGTGGCGCAATTGGCTAGCGCGATCAGCTCTTAACCAAAAGGTTGGAGGTTCGTGCCCTTCCATGAATGGTGTGTTGCTTTTTTTCTTCGCTCTGATAGATTTGGAGAAATTTTCTGATGGTGGTGAGAGTGGAACACGACTACCTCCGTTACGCAATTGGCTAGCACGTTCGGCTGTTAAACAAAAAGGTTGGAGGTTCGAGCCCTCCCATGAGCGGTGTGTCGCTTTTTTTTGCGCTGATAGCTTTGGAGAAATGTTCTGAAGGTGGTGAGAGTGGAACACGACTACCTCCGTTACGCAATTGGCTAGCACGTTCGGCTGTTAAACAAAAAGGTTGGAGGTTCGAGCCCTCCCATGAGCGGTGTGTCGCTTTTTTTGCGCTGATAGCTTTGGAGAAATGTTCTGAAGGTGGTGAGAGTGGAACACGACTATCTCCGTGACGCAACTGGCTAGCACATTCGCTTTTTAACCAAAAGTGTGGAGATTCGAGCCCTCCGGAGAGCGGCGTGTCTCTGTTTTTCTTTGCGCTGATAGCTTTGGAGGAATGTTCTGAGGGTGGTGAGAGTGGAACACGACTATCTCCGTGACGCAATTGGCTAGCGCGTTCAGCTGTTAACCAAAAGGCTGGAGGTTCGAGCCCTCCGGAGAGCGGTGTGTCTCTTTTTTTTCTTTGCGCTAATAGCTTAAGAGGAATGTTCTGATGGTGGTGAGAGTGTATCACGACTGTTTCCGTGGCAGAATTAGCTAGCGCGATCAACTGTTAACTTAAAGGTTGGAGGTTCGAGCCCTCCCGGGAGCAGTGTGTCGCTTTTTTTCTTTGCGCTGATAGCTTTGGAGAAATGTTCTGATGGTGATGAGAGTAGAACACGACTATCTCTTTGGCGCCATTGGCTAGCGCGTTCAGCTGTTAACCAAAAAGTCGGAGGTTCGAGCCCTCTCGAGAGCGGTTTGTCTCTTTTTCTTTGCGCTGACAGCTGTGGAGAAATGTTCTGACGGTGGTGAGAGTAGAGCACGACTGTCTACGTGGCGCAATTGGCTAGCGCGTTCGGCTGTGAACAAAAACGTTCGAGGTTCCAGCCCTCCCGAGAGCGGTGTGTCTCTTTTTTCTTTGCGCTGATAGCTTTGTAGAAATGTTCTCACGGTGGTGAGAGTGGAGCACGACCGTCTCCGTGGCGCAATTGGCTAGCGCGATCGGCTGTTAACCGAAAGTTTGGAGGTTCGGGCCCTCCCGGGAACAGTGTGTCGCTTTTTTTCTTTGCGCTGATAGCTTTGGAGAAATGTTCTGACGGTGGTGAGAGTAGAACACGACTGTCTCCTTGGCACCATTGGCTAGCGCGTTCAGCTGTTAACCAAAAGCTCGGAGGTTCGAGCCCTCTCGAGAGCGGTTTGTCTCTTTTTCTTTGCGCTGACAGCTGTGGAGAAATGTTCTGACGGTGGTGAGAGTAGAGCATGACTGTCTACGTGGCGCAATTGGCTAGCGCGTTCGGCTGTGAACAAAAACGTTCGAGGTTCGAGCCCTCCCGAGAGCGGTGTGTCTCTTTTTTCTTTGCGCTGATAGCTTTGTAGAAATATTCTCACGGTGGTGAGAGTGGAGCACGACCGTCTCCGTGGCGCAATTGGCTAGCGCGATCGGCTGTTAACCGAAAGTTTGGAGGTTCGGGCCCTCCCGGGAACAGTGTGTCGCGTTTTTCTCGCTGATAGCTTTGGAGAAATCTTCTGACGGTGGTGAGAGTGGAGCGCGACTATCTCTGGGGCGCAATTGGCTAGAACGTTCAGCTGTTAACCAAAAGGTTGGATGTTCGAGCCCTCCCGAGAGCGGTGTGTCTGTTTTTTTCTTTGCGCTGATAGCTTTGTAGAAATGTTCTGACGGTGGTGAGAGTGGAGCACGAATATCTCCGTGGCGCAATTGGCTAGCGCGTTCGGCTGCGAACCAAAAGGTTGGAGGTTCGAGCCCTCTCGAGCGCGGTGTGTCTCTTTTTTCTTTGCGCTGACAGCTGTGGAGAAATGTTCTGACGGTGGTGAGAGTAGAGCACGACTGTCTCCGTGACGCAGTTGGCTAGCACGTTCGGCCTTTAACGGAAAGGTTGGAGGTTCAAGCCCTCCCATGAGCGGTGTGTCGCTTTTTTGCGCTGATAGCTTTGGAGAAATCTTCTGACGGTGGTGAGAGTGGAGCACGACTATCTCTGGGGCGCAATTGGCTAGAGCGTTCAGCTGTTAACCAAAAGGTTGGAGGTTCCAGCCCTCCCGAGAGCGGTGTGTCTCTTTTTTTTCTTTGCGCTGATAGCTTTGTAGAAATGTTCTGACGGTGGTGAGAGTGGAGCACGACTGTCTCCGTGGCGCGATTGGCTAGCGCGATCAGCTCTTAACCAAACGGTTGGAGGTTCGTGCCCTCCCATGAGTGGTGTGTTGCTTTTTTTCTTCGCGCTCATAGATTTGGAGAAATTTTCTGATGGTCGTGAGAGTTGAGCACGAATATCTCCGTGGTGCAATTGGCTAGCACGTTCGGATGTTAACCAAAACGTTGGAGGTTCGAGCCCTCCCGAGAGCGGTGTGTCGCTTTTTTTCTTTGCGCTGATAGCTTTGTAGAAATGTTCTGACCGTGGTGAGAGATGAGCACGACTGTCTCCGTGGCGCATTTGGCTAGCGCGTTCAGCTGTTAACCAAAAGGTTGGAGGTTCGAGCCCTCCCTAGAGCGGTGTGTCTCTTTTTTTCTTTGCGCTGATAGCTTTGTAGAAATGTTCTGTCGATGGTGAGAGTGGAGCACGACTGTCTCCGTGGCGCAATTGGCTAGCACGATCGGCTGTTAACCAGAAGTTTGGAGGTTCGAGCCCTCCCAAGAGCGGTGTGTCTCTGGTTTTCTTTGCGCTGATAGCTTTGGAGAAACGTTCTGAGGGTGGTGAGAGTGGAACACGACTATCTCCGTGAGGCAGTTGGCTAGCGCGTTCAGCTGTTAACCAAAAGGTTGGAGGTTCGAGCCCTCTGGAGAGCGGTGTGTCTCTTTTTTTTCTTTGCGCTAATAACTTTGGAGAAATGTTCCGATGGTGGTGAGAGTGTAGCACGACTGTTTCCGTGGAAGAATTGGCTAGCGCGATCAACTGTTAACTGAAAGGTTAGAGGTTCGAGCCCTCCCGGGAGCAGTGTGTCGCTTTTTTTCTTTGCGCTGATAGCTTTGGAGAAATGTTCTGATGGTGATGAGAGTAGAACACGACTATCTCCTTGGCGCCATTGGCTAGCGCGTTCAGCTGTTAACCAAAAGGTCGGAGGTTCGAGCCCTCTCGAGAGCGGTGCGTCTCTTTTTTCTTTGCGCTGAGCGCTGTGGAGAAATGTTCTGACGGTGGTGAGAGTAGAGCACGACTGTCTACGTGGCGCAATTGGCTAGCGCGTTCGGCTGTGAACAAAAATGTTCGAGGTTCGAGCCCTCCCGAAAGCGGTGTGTCTCTTTTTTCTTTGCGCTGATAGCTTTGTAGAAATGTTCTCACGGTGGTGAGAGTGGAGCACGACTGTCTCCGTGGGGCAATTGGCTAGCGCGATCGGCTGTTAACCAAAAGGTTGGAGGTTCGAGCCCTCCCATGAGCGGTGTGTCGCTTTTTTTTTCTTTGCGCTGATAGCTTTGTAGAAATGTTCTGACGGTGGTGAGAGTGGAGCACGACTGTCTCCGTGGCGCAATTGGCTAGCGCGATCAGCTCTTAACCAAAAGGTTAGAGGTTCGTGCCCTTCCATGAGTGGTGTGTTGCTTTTTTCTTCGCTCTGATAGACTTGGAGAAATTTTCTGATGGTGGTGAGAGTGGAGCACGACAGTCTCCGTGGTGCAATTGGCTAGCACGTTCGGCTGTTAACCAAAACGTTGGAGGTTCGTGCCCTTCCATGAGTGGTGTGTCTCTTTTTTTTCTTCGCACTGATAGCTTTGGAGAATGTTCTGAAGGTGGTGAGAGTGGAACACGACTATCTCCGTGACGCAATTGGCTAGCACGTTCGCTTTTTAACCAAAAGGGTGGAGGTTCGAGCCCTCCGGAGAGCGGCGTGTCTCTGTTTTTTTTTGCGCTGATAGCTTTGGAGGAATGTTCTGAGGGTGGTGAGAGTGGAACACGACTATCTCCGTGACGCAATTGGCTAGCGCGATCAACTGTTAACTTAAAGGTTGGAGGTTCGAGCCCTCCCGGGAGCAGTGTGTCTCTTTTTTCTTTGCGCTGATAGCTTTGGAGCAATGTTCTGACGGTGGTGAGAGTGTAGCACGACTGTTTCCGTGGAACAATTGGCTAGCGCGATCAACTGTTAACTGAAAGGTTAGAGGTTCGAGCCCTCCCGGGAGCAGTGTGTCGCTTTTTTTCTTTACGCTGATAGCTTTGTAGAAATGTTCTGACGGTGGTGAGAGTGGAGCACGAATATCTCCGTGGCGCAATTGGCTAGCGCGTTCGGCTGTGAACCAAAAGGTTGGAGGTTCGAGCCCTCCGGAGAGCGGTGTGTCTCTTTTTTCTTTGCGCTGATAGCTTTGGAGAAATCTTCTGACGGTGGTGAGAGTCGAGCACGACTATCTCTGGGGCGCAATTGGCTAGAGCGTTCAGCTGTTAACCAAAAGGTTGGATGTTCGAGCCCTCCCCCAGAGCGGTGTGTCTGTTTTTTTCTTTACGCTGATAGCTTTGTAGAAATGTTCTGACGGTGGTGAGAGTGGAGCACGACTATCTCTGGGGCGCAAATGGCTAGAGCGTTCAGCTGTTAACCAAAAGGTTGGAGGTTCCAGCCCTCCCGAGAGCGGTGTGTCTCTTTTTTTTCTTTGCGCTGATAGCTTTGTAGAAATGTTCTGACGGTGGTGAGAGTGGAGCATGACTGTCTCCGTGGCGCAATTGGCTAGCGCGATCGGCTGTTAACCAGAAGTTTGGAGGTTCGAGCCTTCCCAAGAGCGGTGTGTCTCTGTTTTTCTTTGCGCTGATAGCTTTGTAGAAATGTTCTGAGGGTGGTGAGAGTGGAACACGACTATCTCCGTGACGCGATTGGCTAGCGCGTTCAGCTGTTAACCAAAAGGTTGGAGGTTCGAGCCCTCTGGAGAGCGGTGTGTCTCTTTTTTTTTCTTTGCGCTAATAGCTTTGGAGGAATGTTCTGATGGTGGTGAGAGTGTAGCATGACTGTTTCCGTGGCAGAATTGGCTAGCGCGATCAACTGTTAACACAAAGGTTGGAGGTTCGAGCCCTCCCGGGAGCAGTGTGTCGCTTTTCTTCTTTGCGCTGATAGCTTTGGAGAAATGTTCTGATGGTGATGAGAGTAGAACACGACTATCTCCTTGGCGCCATTGGCTAGCGCGTTCAGCTGTTAACCAAAAGGTTGAATGTTCGAGCCCTCTCGAGAGCGGTGTGTCTCTTTTTTCTTTGCGCTGACAGCTGTGGAGAAATGTTCTGACGGTGGTGAGAGTAGAGCACGACTGTCTACGTGGCGCAATTGGCTAGCGCGTTCGGCTGTGAACAAAAACGTTCGAGGTTCGAGCCCTCCCGAGAGCGGTTGTCTCTTTTTTCTTTGCGCTGATAGCTTTGTAGAAATGTTCTCACAGCGGTGAGAGTGGAGCACGACTGTCTGCGTGGCGCAATTGGCTAGCGCTATCGGCTGTTACCCGAAAGTTTGGAAGTTCGGGCCCTCCCGGGAGCAGTGTGTCGCTTTTTTTCTTTGCGCTGATAGCTTTGGAGAAATGTTCTGACGGTGGTGAGAGTAGAACACGACTGTCTCCGTGGCGCAATTGGCTAGCGCGATCAGCTCTTAACCAAAAGGTTAGAGGTTCGTGCCCTTCCATGAGTGGTGTGTTGCTTTTTTTCTTCGCTCTGATAGCTTTGGAGAAATGTTTTGAAGGTGGTGAGAGTGGAACACGACTACCTCCGTTACGCAATTGGCTAGCACGTTCGGCTGTTAAACAAAAAGGTTGGAGGTTCGAGCCCTCCCATGAGCGGTGTGTCGCTTTTTTTTGCGCTGATAGCTTTGGAGAAATGTTCTGAAGGTGGTGAGAGTGGAACACGACTATCTCCGTGACGCAATTGGCTAGCACGTTCGCTTTTTAACCAAAAGTGTGGAGATTCGAGCCCTCCGGAGAGCGGCGTGTCTCTGTTTTTCTTTGCGCTGATAGCTTTGGAGGAATGTTCTGAGGGTGGTGAGAGTGGAACACGACTATCTCCGTGACGCAATTGGCTAGCGCGTTCAGCTGTTAACCAAAAGGTGGGAGGTTCGAGCCCTCCGGAGAGCGGTGTGTCTCTTTTTTTTCTTTGCGCTAATAGCTTAAGAGGAATGTTCTGATGGTGGTGAGAGTGTATCACGACTGTTTCCGTGGCATAATTAGCTAGCGCGATCAACTGTTAACTTAAAGGTTGGAGGTTCGAGCCCTCCCGGGAGCAGTGTGTCGCTTTTTTTCTTTGCGCTAATAGCTTTGGAGAAATGTTCTGATGGTGATGAGAGTAGAACACGACTATCTCTTTGGCGCCATTGGCTAGCGCGTTCAGCTGTTAACCAAAAGGTCGGAGGTTCGAGCCCTCTCGAGAGCGGTTTGTCTCTTTTTCTTTGAGCTGACAGCTGTGGAGAAATGTTCTGACGGTGGTGAGAGTAGAGCACGACTGTCTACGTGGCGCAATTGGCTAGCGCGTTCGGCTGTGAACAAAAACGTTCGAGGTTCGAGCCCTCCCGAGAGCGGTGTGTCTCTTTTTTCTTTGCGCTGATAGCTTTGTAGAAATGTTCTCACGGTGGTGAGAGTGGAGCACGACCGTCTCCGTGGCACAATTGGCTAGCGCGATCGGCTGTTAACCGAAAGTTTGGAGGTTCGGGCCCTCCCGGAAACAGTGTGTCGCTTTTTTTCTTTGCGCTGATAGCTTTGGAGAAATGTTCTGACGGTGGTGAGAGTAGAACACGACTGTCTCCTTGGCACCATTGGCTAGCGCGTTCATCTGTTAACCAAAATGTTGGAGGTTCGAGCCCTCTCGAGAGCGGTGTGTCCCTTTTTTCTTTGCGCTGACAGCTGTGGAGAAATGTTCTGACGGTGGTGAGAGTAGAGCACGACTGTCTCCGTGACGCAATTGGCTAGCACGTTCGGCTTTTAACGTTAAGGTTGGAAGTTCGAGCCCTCCCATGAGCGCTGTGTCGCGTTTTTCTCGCTGAAAGCTTTGGAGAAATCTTCTGACGGTGGTGAGAGTGGAGCACGACTATGTCTGGGGCGCTATTGGCTAGAGCGTTCAGCTGTTAACCAAAAGGTTGGATGTTCGAGCCCTCCCGAGAGCGGTGTGTCTGTTTTTTTCTTTGCACTGATAGCTTTGTAGAAATGTTCTGACGGTGGTGAGAGTGGAGCACGAATATCTCCGTGGCGCAATTGGCTAGCGCGTTCGGCTGTGAACCAAAAGGTTGGAGGTTCGAGCCCTCCGGAGAGCGGTGTGTCTCTTTTTTCTTTGCGCTGATAGCTTTGGAGCAATGTTCTGACGGTGGTGAGAGTGGAGCACGACTGTTTCCGTGGCAGAATTGGCTAGCGCGATCAACTGTTAACTGAAAGGTTGGAGGTTCGAGCCCTCCCGGGAGCAGTGTGTCGTTTTTTTTTCTTTGCGCTGATAGCTTTGGAGAAATGTTCTGACGGTGGTGAGAGTAGAACACGACTATCTCCTTTGCGCCATTGGTTAGCGCGTTCAGCTGTTAACCAAAAGGTCGGAGGTTCGAGGCCTCTCGAGAGCGGTGTGTCATTTTTTTGCGCTGACAGCTGTGGAGAAATGTTATGACGGTGGTGAGAGTAGAGCACGACTGTCTCCGTGACGCAATTGGCTAGCACGTTCGGCTTTTAACGCAAAGGTTGGAAGTTCGAGCCCTCCCATGAGCGGTGTGTCGCTTTTTTTGCGCTGATAGCTTTGGAGAAATCTTCTGACGGTGGTGAGAGTGGAGCACGACTATCTCTGGGGCGCAATTGGCTAGAGCGTTCAGCTGTTAACGAAAAGGTTGGAGGTTCGAGCCCTCCCGAGAGCGGTGTGTCTCTTTTTTTCTTTGCGCTGATAGCTTTGTAGAAATGTTCTGACGGTGGTGAGAGTGGAGCACGACTGTCTCCGTGGCGCAATTGGCTAGCGCGATCGGCTGTTAACCGAACGTTTGGAGGTTCGAGCCCTCCCGGGAGCAGTGTGTCGTTTTTTTTTCTTTGCGCTGATAGCTTTGGAGAAATGTTCTGACGGTGGTGAGAGTAGAACACGACTATCTCCTTTGCGCCATTGGTTAGCGCGTTCAGCTGTTAACCAAAAGGTTGGAGGTTCGAGCCCTCTCGAGAACGGTGTGTCTCTTTTTTTTCTTCGCACTGATAGCTTTGGAGAAATGTTCTGAAGGTGGTGAGAGTGGAACACGACTACCTCCGTTACGCAATTGGCTAGCACGTTCGGCTGTTAAACAAAAAGGTTGGAGGTTCGAGCCCTCCCATGAGCGGTGTGTCGCTTTTTTTGCGCTGATAGCTTTGGAGAAATCTTCTGATGGTGGTGAAAGTGGAGAACGACTATCTCTGGGGCACAATTGGCGAGAGCGTTCAGCTGTTAACCAAAAGGTTGGAGGTTCCAGCCCTCCCGAGAGCGGTGTGTCTCTTTTTTTTCTTTGCGCTAATAGCTTTGTAGAAATGTTCTGACGGTGGTGAGAGTGGAGCACGACTGTCTCCGTGGCGCAATTGGCTAGCGCGATCAGCTCTTAACCAAAAGGTTGGAGGTTCGTGCCCTTCCATGAGTGGTGTGTTGCTTTTTTTCTTCGCTCTGATAGATTTGGAGAAATTTTCTGATGGTGGTGAGAGTGGAACACGACTACCTCAGTTACGCAATTGGCTAGCACGTTCGGCTGTTAAACAAAAACGTTGGAGGTTCGAGCCCTCCCGTGAGCGGTGTGTCGCTTTTTTTTGCGCTGATAGCTTTGGAGAAATGTTCTGAAGGTGGTGAGAGTGGAACACGACTACCTCCGTTACGCAATTGGCTAGCACGTTCGGCTGTTAAACAAAAAGGTTGGAGGTTCGAGCCCTCCCGAGAGCGGTGTGTCTCTTTTTTTCTTTGCGCTGATAGCTTTGTAGAAATGTTCTGACGGTGGTGAGAGTGGAGCACGACTGTCTCCGTGGCGCAATTGGCTAGCGCGATCGGCTGTTAACCGAACGTTTGGAGGTTCGAGCCCTCCCGGGAGCAGTGTGTCGTTTTTTTTTCTTTGCGCTGATAGCTTTGGAGAAATGTTCTGACGGTGGTGAGAGTAGAACACGACTATCTCCTTTGCGCCATTGGTTAGCGCGTTCAGCTGTTAACCAAAAGGTTGGAGGTTCGAGCCCTCTCGAGAACGGTGTGTCTCTTTTTTTTCTTCGCACTGATAGCTTTGGAGAAATGTTCTGAAGGTGGTGAGAGTGGAACACGACTACCTCCGTTACGCAATTGGCTAGCACGTTCGGCTGTTAAACAAAAAGGTTGGAGGTTCGAGCCCTCCCATGAGCGGTGTGTCGCTTTTTTTGCGCTGATAGCTTTGGAGAAATCTTCTGATGGTGGTGAAAGTGGAGAACGACTATCTCTGGGGCACAATTGGCGAGAGCGTTCAGCTGTTAACCAAAAGGTTGGAGGTTCCAGCCCTCCCGAGAGCGGTGTGTCTCTTTTTTTTCTTTGCGCTAATAGCTTTGTAGAAATGTTCTGACGGTGGTGAGAGTGGAGCACGACTGTCTCCGTGGCGCAATTGGCTAGCGCGATCAGCTCTTAACCAAAAGGTTGGAGGTTCGTGCCCTTCCATGAGTGGTGTGTTGCTTTTTTTCTTCGCTCTGATAGATTTGGAGAAATTTTCTGATGGTGGTGAGAGTGGAACACGACTACCTCAGTTACGCAATTGGCTAGCACGTTCGGCTGTTAAACAAAAACGTTGGAGGTTCGAGCCCTCCCGTGAGCGGTGTGTCGCTTTTTTTTGCGCTGATAGCTTTGGAGAAATGTTCTGAAGGTGGTGAGAGTGGAACACGACTACCTCCGTTACGCAATTGGCTAGCACGTTCGGCTGTTAAACAAAAAGGTTGGAGGTTCGAGCCCTCCCATGAGCGGTGTGTCGCTTTTTTTGCGCTGATAGCTTTGGAGAATGTTCTGAAGGTGGTGAGAGTGGAACACGACTATCTCCGTGACGCAATTGGCTAGCACGTTCGCTTTTTAACCAAAAGGGTGGAGGTTCGAGCCCTCCGGAGAGCGGCGTGTCTCTGTTTTTTTTTTGCGCTGATAGCTTTGGAGGAATGTTCTGAGGGTGGTGAGAGTGGAACACGACTATCTCCGTGACGCAATTGGCTAGCGCGATCAACTGTTAACTTAAAGGTTGGAGGTTCGAGCCCTCCCGGGAGCAGTGTGTCTCTTTTTTCTTTGCGCTGATAGCTTTGGAGCAATGTTCTGACGGTGGTGAGAGTGTAGCACGACTGTTTCCGTGGAACAATTGGCTAGCGCGATCAACTGTTAACTGAAAGGTTAGAGGTTCGAGCCCTCCCGGGAGCAGTGTGTCGCTTTTTTTCTTTACGCTGATAGCTTTGTAGAAATGTTCTGACGGTGGTGAGAGTGGAGCACGAATATCTCTGTGGCGCAATTGGCTAGCGCGTTCGGCTGTGAACCAAAAGGTTGGAGGTTCGAGCCCTCCGGAGAGCGGTGTGTCTCTTTTTTCTTTGCGCTGATAGCTTTGGAGAAATCTTCTGACGGTGGTGAGAGTCGAGCACGACTATCTCTGGGGCGCAATTGGCTAGAGCGTTCAGCTGTTAACCAAAAGGTTGGATGTTCGAGCCCTCCCCCAGAGCGGTGTGTCTGTTTTTTTCTTTACGCTGATAGCTTTGTAGAAATGTTCTGACGGTGGTGAGAGTGGAGCACGACTATCTCTGGGGCGCAAATGGCTAGAGCGTTCAGCTGTTAACCAAAAGGTTGGAGGTTCCAGCCCTCCCGAGAGCGGTGTGTCTCTTTTTTTTCTTTGCGCTGATAGCTTTGTAGAAATGTTCTGACGGTGGTGAGAGTGGAGCATGACTGTCTCCGTGGCGCAATTGGCTAGCGCGATCGGCTGTTAACCAGAAGTTTGGAGGTTCGAGCCTTCCCAAGAGCGGTGTGTCTCTGTTTTTCTTTGCGCTGATAGCTTTGTAGAAATGTTCTGAGGGTGGTGAAAGTGGAACACGACTATCTCCGTGACGCGATTGGCTAGCGCGTTCAGCTGTTAACCAAAAGGTTGGAGGTTCGAGCCCTCTGGAGAGCGGTGTGTCTCTTTTTTTTCTTTGCGCTAATAGCTTTGGAGGAATGTTCTGATGGTGGTGAGAGTGTAGCACGACTGTTTCCGTGGCGAATTGGCTAGCGCGATCAACTGTTAACACAAAGGTTGGAGGTTCGAGCCCTCCCGGGAGCAGTGTGTCGCTTTTCTTCTTTGGGCTGATAGCTTTGGAGAAATGTTCTGATGGTGATGAGAGTAGAACACGACTATCTCCTTGGCGCCATTGGCTAGCGCGTTCAGCTGTTAACCAAAAGGTTGGATGTTCGAGCCCTCTCGAGAGCGGTGTGTCTTTTTTTTCTTTGCGCTGATAGCTGTGGAGAAATGTTCTGACGGTGGTGAGAGTAGAGCACGACTGTCTACGTGGCGCAATTGGCTAGCGCGTTCGGCTGTGAACAAAAACGTTCGAGGTTCGAGCCCTCCCGAGAGCGGTGTGTCTCTTTTTTCTTTGCGCTGATAGCTTTGTAGAAATGTTCTCACAGCGGTGAGAGTGGAGCACGACTGTCTGCGTGGCGCAATTGGCTAGCGCTATCGGCTGTTACCCGAAAGTGTGGAGGTTCGGGCCCTCCCGGGAGCAGTGTGTCGCTTTTTTTCTTTGCGCTGATAGCTTTGGAGAAATGTTCTGACGGTGGTGAGAGTAGAACACGACTGTCTCCTTGGCGCCATTGGCTAGCGCGTTCAGCTGTTAACCAAAAGGTTGGAGGTTCGAGCCCTCTCGAGAGCGGTGTGTCTCTTTTTTCTTTGCGCTGACAGCTGTGGAGAAATGTTCTGACGGTGGTGAGAGTAGAGCACGACTGTCTCCGTGACGCAATTGGCTAGCACGTTCGGCTTTTAACGGAAAGGTTGGAAGTTCGAGCCCTCCCATGAGCGGTGTGTCGCTTTTTTGCGCTGATAGTTTTGGAGAAATCTTCTGACGGTGGTGAGAGTGGAGCACGACTATCTCTGGGGCGCAATTGGCTAGAGCGTGCAGCTGTTAACCAAAAGGTTGGATGTTCGAGCCCTCCCGAGAGCGGTGTGTCTGTTTTTTCTTTGCGCTGATAGCTTTGGAGCAATGTTCTGACGGTGGTGAGAGTGGAGTACGACTGTTTCCGTGGCAGAATTGGCTAGCGCGATCAACTGTTAACTGAAAGGTTGGAGGTTCGAGCCCTCCCGGGAGCAGTGTGTCGTTTTTTTTCTTTGCGCTGATAGCTTTGGAGAAATGTTCTGACGGTGGTGAGAGTAGAACACGACTATCTCCTTGGCGCCATTGGTTAGCGCGTTCAGCTGTTAACCAAAAGGTCGGAGGTTCGAGGCCTCTCGAGAGCGGTGTGTCTCTTTTTTTTGCGCTGACAGCTGTGGAGAAATGTTCTGACGGTGGTGAGAGTAGAGCACGACTGTCTCCGTGACGCAATTGGCTAGCACGTTCGGCTTTTAACGCAAAGGTTGGAAGTTCGAGCCCTCCCATGAGCGGTGTGTCGCATTTTTTGCGCTGATAGCTTTGGTGAAATCTTCTGACGGTGGTGAGAGTGGAGCACGACTATCTCTGGGGCGCCATTGGTTAGCGCGTTCAGCTGTTAACCAAAAGGTCGGAGGTTCGAGACCTCTCGAGAGCGGTGTGTCTCTTTTTTTGCGCTGACAGCTGTGGAGAAATGTTCTGACGGTGGTGAGAGTAGAGCACGACTGTCTCCGTCACGCAATTGGCTAGCACGTTCGGCTTTTAACGGATAGGTGTGAGGTTCAAGCCCTCCCATGAGCGGTATGTCGCTTTTTTTGCGCTGATAGCTTTGGAGAAATCTTCTGATGGTGGTGAGAGTGGAGCACGACTATCTCTGGGGCGCAATTGGCTAGAGCGTTCAGCTGTTAACCAAAAGGTTGGAGGTTCCAGCCCTCCCGAGAGCGCTGTGTCTCTTTTTTCTTTGCGCTGATAGCTTTGTAGAAATGTTCTGACGGTGGTGAGAGTGGAGCACGACTATCTCCGTGGCGCAATTGGCTAGCGCGATCGGCTGTTAACCGAATGTTTGGAGGTTCGAGCCCTCCCGGGAGCAGTGTGTCGCTTTTTTTCTTTGCGCTGATAGCTTTGGAGAAATGTACTGACGGTGGTGAGAGTACAATACGACTGTAGTGCCATCATCACCATCGTCATTTTTTCCATCACCGCGCCGCGTCACTCGCGCAGCTGGCGCGAGCTCGAGCTGCGCGAGAATTAGAACGAGCTGACACGCCTGGCGTGGCGGACGCTGGTAGCCGACGTGGCTCCGCTTCAGGCCTGCAATAAAGTGGCGAGATCGGCACGGCCCTATCGGCCGCCTTCGACGCCGTCTCACGTCTCTCCTTCTCTCGCCGCTACATTGGTGACCCGGAGAACACGCCCTTCGCCGAACGGCCCGCTGCCATGTTCCCGCAACTCTGCCCGCCAGTGCCGCCGTTCCAATCGACCTACCCCAAGGTATGGTTTATGCAGCTCGACGCCGTTTTTGCGGTGAATGGCATCACGGACCAGCTGCTGATGCACGCCATTCTTCTCGACGCCCTACCGGTAGAGTTGCGCCATCTCGCTGCCACTTCAAGCACCAGCCCGCAGCCTTACGATGCCCTCTGCAGTGCGGTGCTCGCCCGCAGCGGCAACACATACCGTCCGCTTCCGTTTACCCGCACCAGGCAGGTTTCCCCGGCGTCGCAGAGCAAGGTACGAACCGGTCCGCAGCCCTCCACTGACCGCTACCTCGGTACCCCGGCTTCGACTACTTCTACACCTGATCCGGTCACAGAAACATCCACTCCTGCACCTGATCACGACCGCGAGGTAGAAGACTCCCCCACTGCGACTGACCTTCCCTCCGAGAGGTACATTGCCTCAGAGCCCCCGTGCAGAGCTTCATCACACGTACCTGCTACCTGCACGTTTTCCAAGAAAGCGACGGCACGCGACACCGTGGCCCTCGCCGTTTCCGCGACCACCAGCTCAGACGTCTCGGCCTCCTCCTCGCCGCAGCTGCTGGTCAGCTCCTCGACGGTGCCCCCTACCGCTCCGCCACCTGCCACTGGTGCCAGCAATGGCCTGCCGGGTGCCTCGCCACACTCCACTCGCACCTACCCGGCCAGCAGCCGACCACACTCGGCGTCCCCGCTCCCCGCCCCTGTCCCTGTCTCTGTTTCGTGGTCTACGACGGGCCCCAGCGCCGTGCCTTCGCGGAGCCAGAGCCTGCCCTCAATGCTCGCCCGCAATGGCCTCACGTACCAACCGCTTCCAGGGGCCCGCGACTTTGGGGTTGTCACTGCGTCACAACGTGTGCTGCCAACCGTGGCCCCACCAGACTCCATGACGGCCACCTTGCCGCCCGCCTCGGAGCCTGGCACAGGTGACCTTTCACCCGTTATTGACCTCCCGACTTCCTCTCGTCTGGCCACTAGCGACGCGTGTCCCGCGTAAGAACTGCCTACACCATCTGTCGAGCCAACTGAACTATCTACGACATCTCCGACCCCTGTCGAGCCAACTGAAGTGCCTACGACATCTGTGAAGCCAACTCAACTGTCTACGACATCTGTTGAGCCAACTGAGCTGCCTACGACGTCTGACCAGCCAACTGAACTGTCTATGACGTCTGTCAAGTCAACCGACCTAACTACAACCACTGTGGAGCCAACTGAAAGCATGGGAACAAGCACTGCCACCAGTCCACCAGCGTCGAATACCTCGACAGTGACTGAGGCGACAACTGAACCCGTCTTTCCTGCACAGCCTCCCGTGACGCCATTTCCCGTGGTCCGCGTATTCGGCACAGCGACGAACGAGTCGCAGCCGCTGCCTGCGGACGGCGCGTGTGACTATACCTTCTACGACGGCCTCTACGACACGGGCCCGTTTGACACGCTTTACAGCCCGCACTTTAGTGCACCAGTTGAGCACGTTCTCAGTCACGCGTCGCTTCACAGCGTCACTGAGTACGGCCTCTCTTTCGCCTACAGAAACGCATCACAAGTGGCGCGAGACCTCGAAATTCCAGAGGTGGCTTCCACGATTGAAGACCTCTGGGACCGAGCCATCCGCCATTACGGATTTCTTTGCATCGAGCGCTTACTTCTTCGTCCACTGCGCAACTCTCAGTGTCGCCCACCAGAGACCCACTGGTTCCCGATGGTCACTACACGTTGACAAACTGGACTTGCCAAAGGAACACTTTATGGTCTGCCGTTCATGTACATAGCATTTGTCGCCCTCTTTCTTTTTTTCATATGCGTTCAAATCGCGCAAAGCGCTAGGGGGGGAGCCCTGTAGTGCCATCATCACCATCGTCATTTTTTCCATCACCGCGCCGCGTCTCTCGCTCAGCTGGCGCGAGCTCGAGCTGTGCGAGAATTAGAACGAGCTGACACGCCTGGCGTGGCGGACGCTGGTAGCCGACGTGGCTCCGCTTCAGGCCTGCAATAAAGTGGTGAGATCGGCACGGCCCTATCGGCCGCCTTCGACGCCGTCTCACGTCTCTCCTTCTCTCGCCGCTACACGACTATCTCCTTGGCGCCATTGGCTAGCGCGTTCAGCTGTTAACCAAAAGGTTGGAGGTTCGAGCCCTCTCGAGCGCGGTGTGTCTCTTTTTTTTGCGCTGACAGCTGTGTAGAAATGTTCTGACGGTGGTGAGAGTAGAGCACGACTGTCTCCGTGACGCAGTTGGCTAGCACGTTCGGCCTTTAACGGAAAGGTTGGAGGTTCAAGCCCTCCCATGAGCGGTGTGTCGCTTTTTTGCGCTGATAGCTTTGGAGAAATCTTCTGATGGTGGTGAGAGTGGAGCACGACTATCTCTGGGGCGCAATTGGCTAGAGCGTTCAGCTGTTAACCAAAAGGTTGGAGGTTCCAGCCCTCCCGAGAGCGGTGTGTCTCTTTTTTTTCTTTGCGCTGATTGCTTTGTAGAAATGTTCTGACGGTGGTGAGAGTGGAGCATGACTGTCTCCGTGGCGCAATTGGCTAGCGCGATCAGCTCTTAACCAAACGGTTGGAGGTTCGTGCCCTCCCATGAGTGGTGTGTTGCTTTTTTGCTTCACGCTCATAGATTTGGAGAAATTTTCTGATGGTCGTGAGAGTTGAGCACGAATATCTCCGTGGTGCAATTGGCTAGCACGTTCGGGTGTTAACCAAAACGTTGGAGGTTCGAGCCCTCTATAGAGCGGTGTGTCTCTTTTTTTCTTTGCGCTGATAGCTTTGTAGAAATATTCTGTCGATGGTGAGAGTGGAGCACGACTGTCTCCTTGGTGCAATTGGCTAGCACGCTCGGCTGTTAACCAGAAGTTTGGAGGTTCGAGCCCTCCCAAGAGCGGTGTGTTGCTTTTTTTCTTTGCGCTGATAGCTTTGTAGAAATGTTCTGATGGTGATGAGAGTAGAACACGACTATCTCCTTGGCGCCATTGGCTAGCGCGTTCAGCTGTTAACCAAAAGGTCGGAGGTTCGAGCCCTCTCGAGAGCGGTGTATCTCTTTTTTCTTTGCGCTGACAGCTGTGGAGAAATGTTCTCACGGTGGTGAGAGTAGAGCACGACTGTCTACGTGGCGCAATTGGCTAGCACGTTCGGCTGTGAACCAAAACGTTCGAGGTTCGAGCCCTCCCGAGAGCGGTGTGTCTCTTTTTTCTTTGCGCTGATAGCTTTGTAGAAATGTTCTCACGGTGGTGAGAGTGGAGCACGACTGTCTCCGTGGGGCAATTGGCTAGCGCGAACGGCTGTTAACCGAAAGTTTGGAGGTTCAGTCCCTCCCGGGAGCAGTGTGTCGCTCTTTTTCTTTGCGCTGATAGCTTTGGAGAAATGTTCTGACGGTAGTGAGAGTAGAACACGACTGTCTCCTTGGCGCCATTGGCTAGCGCGCTCAGCTCTTAATCAAAAGGTTGGAGGTTGGAGCCCTCCCGAGAGCGGTGTGTCTCTTTTTTTGCGCTGATAGCTTTGGAGAAACGTTGGGAGGGTGGTGAGAGTGGAACACGACTATCTCCGTGACGCAATTGGCTAGCGCGTTCGGCTGTTAACCAAAAGGTTGGAGGTTCCAGCCCTCCCGAGAGCGGTGTGTCTCTTTTTTTTCTTTGCGCTGATAGCTGTGGAGAAATGTTCTGACGGTGGTGAGAGTAGAGCACGACTGTCTCCGTGACGCAGTTGGCTAGCACGTTCGGCCTTTAACGGAAAGGTTGGAGGTTCAAGCCCTCCCATGAGCGGTGTGTCGCTTTTTTGCGCTGATAGCTTTGGAGAAATTTTCTGATGGTCGTGAGAGTTGAGCACGAATATCTCCGTGGTGCAATTGGCTAGCACGTTCGGGTGTTAACCAAAACGTTGGAGGTTCGAGCCCTCCCTAGAGCGGTGTGTCTCTTTTGTTCTTTGCGCTGATAGCTTTGTAGAAATGTTCTGTCGATGGTGAGAGTGGAGCACGACTGTCTCCTTGGCGCAATTGGCTAGCACGCTCGGCTGTTAACCAGAAGTTTGGAGGTTCGAGCCCTCCCAAGCGCGGTGTGTCTCTGTTTTTCTTTGCGCTGATAGCTTTGGAGAAACGTTCTGAGGGTGGTGAGAGCGGAACACGACTATCTCCGTGAGGCAATTGGCTAAAGCGTTCAGCTGTTAACCAAAAGGTTGGAGGTTCGAGCCCTCCGGAGAGCGGTGTGTCTCTTTTTTTTCTTTGCGCTAATAGCTTTGGAGGAATGATTTGATGGTGGTGAGAGTGTAGCACGACTGTTTGCGTGGAAGAATTGGCTAGCGCGATCAACTGTTAACTGAAAGGTTGGAGGTTTGAGCCCTCCCGGGAGCAGTGTGTCGCTTTTTTTCTTTGCGCTGATAGCTTTGGAGAAATGTTCTGATGGTGATGAGAGTAGAACACGACTATCTCCTTGGCGCCATTGGCTAGCGCGTTCAGCTGTTAACCAAAAGGTCGGAGGTTCGAGCGCTCTCGAGAGCGGTGTGTCTCTTTTTTCTTTGCGCTGACAGCTGTGGAGAAATGTTCTGACGGTGGTGAGAGTAGAGCACGACTGTCTACGTGGCGCAATTGGCTAGCGCGTTCGGCTGTGAACAAAAACGTTCGAGGTTCGAGCCCTCCCGAGAGCGGTGTGTCTCTTTTTTCTTTGCGCTGATAGCTTTGTAGAAATGTTCTCACGGTGGTGAGAGTGGAGCACGACTGTCTCCTTGGGGCAATTGGCTAGCGCGATCGGCTGTTAACCGAAAGTTTGGAGGTTCAGTCCCTCCCGGGAGCAGTGTGTCGCTCTTTTTCTTTGCGCTGATAGCTTTGGAGAAATGTTCTGACGGTAGTGAGAGTAGAACACGACTGTCTCCTTGGCGCCATTGGCTAGCGCGCTCAGCTCTTAATCAAAAGGTTGGAGGTTGGAGCCCTCCCGAGAGCGGTGTGTCTCTTTTTTTGCGCTGATAGCTTTGGAGAAACGTTGGGAGGGTGGTGAGAGTGGAACACGACTATCTCCCTGACGCAATTGGCTAGCGCGTTCGGCTGTTAACCAAAAGGTTGGAGGTTCGAGCCCTCCGGAGAGCGGTGTGTCTCTTTTTTCTTTGCGCTGATAGCTTTGGAGCAATGTTCTGACGGTGGTGAGAGTGGAGCACGACTGTCTCCGTGACGCAATTGGCTAGCACGTTCGGCTTTTAACGGAAAGGTTGGAGGTTCAAGCCCTCTCATGAGCGGTGTGTCGCTTTTTTTGCGCTGATAGCTTTGGAGAAATCTTCTGATGGTGGTGAAAGTGGAGAACGACTATCTCTGGGGCACAATTGGCGAGAGCGTTCAGCTGTTAACCAAAAGGTTGGAGGTTCCAGCCCTCCCGAGAGCGGTGTGTCTCTTTTTTTTTCTTTGCGCTGATAGCTTTGTAGAAATGTTCTGACGGTGGTGAGAGTAGAGCACGACTGTCTCCGTGGCGCAATTGTCTAGCGCGATCAGCTCTTAACCAAAAGGTAGGAGGTTCGTGTCCTTCCATGAGTGGTGTGTTGCTTTTTTTCTTCGCGCTGATAGATTTGGAGAAATTTTCTGATGGTGGTGAGAGTTGAGCACGAATATCTCCATGGTGCAATTGGCTAGCACGTTCGGCTGTTAACCAAAACGTTGGAGGTTCGAGCCCTCCCGAGAGCGGTGTGTCTCTTTTTTTTCTTCGCACTGATAGCTTTGGAGAAATGTTCTTAAGGTGGTGAGAGTGGAACACGACTATCTCCGTGACGCAATTGGCTAGCACGTTCGGCTGTTAACCAAAAGGGTGGAGGTTCGAGCCCTCCGGAGAGTGGCATGTCTCTTTTTTTTTCTTTGCGCTGATAGCTTTGGAGGAATGTTCTGACGGTGGTGAGAGTGGAGCACGACTGTCTACGTGGCGCAATTGGCTAGCGCGTTCAGCTGTGAACAAAAACGTTCGAGGTTCGAGCCCTCCCGAGAGCAGTGTGTCTCTTTTTTCTTTGCGCTGATAGCTTTGTAGAAATTTTCTCACGGCGGTGAGAGTGGAGCACGACTGTCTGCGTGGCGCAATTGGCTAGCGCTATCGGCTGTTACCCGAAAGTTTGGAAGTTCGGGCCCTCCCGAGAGCAGTGTGTCGCTTTTTTTCTTTGCGCTGATAGCTTTGGAGAAATGTTCTGACGGTGGTGAGAGTAGAACACGACTGTCTCCTTGGCGCCATTGGCTAGCGCGTTCAGCTGTTAACCAAAAGGTTGGATGTTCGAGCCCTCTCGAGAGCGGTGTGTCTCTTTTTTCTTTGCGCTGACAGCTGTGGAGAAATGTTCTGACGGTGGTGAGAGTAGAGCACGACTGTCTCCGTGACGCAATTGGCTAGCACGTTTGGCTTTTAACGGAAAGGTTGGAAGTTCGAGCTCTCCCATGAGCGGTGTGTCGCTTTTTGGCGCTGATAGCTTTGGAGAAATCTTCTGACGGTGGTGAGAGTGGAGCACGACTATCTCTGGGGCGCAATTGGCTAGAGCGTGCAGCTGTTAACCAAAAGGTTGGATGTTCGAGCCCTCCCGAGAGCGGTGTGTCTGTTTTTTTCTTTGCGCTGATAGCTTTGGAGCAATGTTCTGACGGTGGTGAGAGTGGAGTACGACTGTTTCCGTGGCAGAATCGGCTAGCGCGATCAACTGTTAACTGAAAGGTTGGAGGTTCGAGCCCTCCCGGGAGCAGTGTGTCGTTTTTTTTCTTTGCGCTGATAGCTTTGGAGAAATGTTCTGACGGTGGTGAGAGTAGAACACGACAATCTCCTTGGCGCCA
The DNA here is from genome assembly GCF_043290135.1 of Rhipicephalus microplus. Lineage (NCBI taxonomy): Eukaryota > Metazoa > Arthropoda > Arachnida > Ixodida > Ixodidae > Rhipicephalus > Rhipicephalus microplus. The sequence continues at coordinate 203,233,148 of NC_134703.1, read as the reverse complement.
TTGGTTAGCGCGTTCAGCTGTTAACCAAAAGGTCGGAGGTTCGAGGCCTCTCGAGAGCGGTGTGTCTCTTTTTTTTGCGCTGACAGCTGTGGAGAAACGTTCTGACAGTGGTGAGAGTAGAGCACGACTGTCTCCGTGACGCAATTGGCTAGCACGTTCGGCTTTTAACGCAAAGGTTGGAAGTTCGAGCCCTCCCATGAGCGGTGTGTCGCATTTTTTGCGCTGATAGCTTTGGAGAAATCTTCTGACGGTGGTGAGAGTGGAGCACGACTATCTCTGGGGCGCCATTGGTTAGCGCGTTCAGCTGTTAACCAAAAGGTCGGAGGTTCGAGACCTCTCGAGAGCGGTGTGTCTCTTTTTTTGCGCTGACAGCTGTGGAGAAATGTTCTGACGGTGGTGAGAGTAGAGCACGACTGTCTCCGTGACGCAATTGGCTAGCACGTTCGTCTTTTAACGGATAGGTTGGAGGTTCAAGCCCTCGCATGAGCGGTGTGTCGCTTTTTTTGCGCTGATAGCATTGGAGAAATCTTCTGACGGTGGTGAGAGTGGAGCACGACTATCTCTGGGGCGCAATTGGCTAGAGAGTTCAGCTGTTAACCAAAAGGTTGGAGGTTCGAGCCCTCCGGAGAGCGGCGTGTCTCTTTTTTTTTCTTTGCGCTGATAGCTTTGGAGGAATGTTGTGACGGTGGTGAGAGTGGAGCACGACTGTCTCCGTGGCGCAATTGGCTAGCACGATCGGCTGTTAACCGAAAGTTTGGAGGTTCGAGCTCTCCCGGGAGCAGTGTGTCGCTTTTTTTCTTTGTGCTGATAGCTTTGTAGAAATGTTCTGTCGATGGTGAGAGTGGAGCATGACTGTCTCCGTGGCGCAATTGGCTAGCGCGATCGGCTGTTAACCAGAAGTTTGGAGGTTCGAGCCTTCCCAAGAGCGGTGTGTCTCTGTTTTTCTTTGCGCTGATAGCTTTGGAGAAACGTTCTGAGGGTGGTGAGAGTGGAACACGACTATCTCCGTGACGCGATTGGCTAGCGCGTTCAGCTGTTAACCAAAAGGTTGGAGGTTCGAGCCCTCCGGAGAGCGGTGTGTCTCTTTTTTTTCTTTGCGCTAATAGCTTTGGAGGAATGTTCTGATGGTGGTGAGAGTGTAGCACGACTGTTTCCGTGGCAGAATTGGCTAGCGCGATCAACTGTTAACTTAAAGGTTGGAGGTTCGAGCCCTCCCGGGAGCAGTGTGTCGCTTTTCTTCTTTGCGCTGATAGCTTTGGAGAAATGTTCTGATGGTGATGAGAGTAGAAAACGACTATCTCCTCGGCGCCATTGGCTAGCGCGTTCAGCTGTTAACCAAAAGGTGGGAGGTTCGAGCCCTCTCGAGAGTGGTGTGTCTCTTTTTTCTTTGCGCTGACAGCTGTGGAGAAATGTTCTGACGGTGGTGAGAGTAGAGCACGACTGTCTACGTGGCGCAATTGGCTAGCGCGTTCGGCTGTGAACAAAAACGTTCGAGGTTCGAGCCCTCCCGAGAGCGGTGTGTCTCTTTTTTCTTTGCGCTGATAGCTTTGTAGAAATGTTCTCACGGCGGTGAGAGTGGAGCACGACTGTCTGCGTGGCGCAATTGGCTAGCGCTATCGGCTGTTACCCGAAAGTTTGGAGGTTCGGGCCCTCCCGGGAGCAGTGTGTCGCTTTTTTTCTTTGCGCTGATAGCTTTGGAGAAATGATCTGACGGTGGTGAGAGTGGAGCACGACTGTCTCCGTGGCGCATTTGGCTAGCGCGATCAGCTCTTAACCAAAAGGTTGGAGGTTCGTGCCCTTCCATGAGTGGTGTGTTGCTTTTTTTCTTCGCGCTGATAGATTTGGAGAAATTTTCTGATGGTGGTGAGAGTTGAACACGAATATCTCCGTGGTGCAATTGGCTAGCACGTTCGGCTGTTAACCAAAACGTTGGAGGTTCGAGCCCTCCCGAGAGCGGTGTGTCTCTTTTTTTTCTTCGCACTGATAGCTTTGGAGAAATGTTCTTAAGGTGGTGAGAGTGGAACACGACTATCTCCGTGACGCAATTGGCTAGCACGTTCGGCTGTTAACCAAAAGGGTGGAGGTTCGAGCCCTCCGGAGAGCGGCGTGTCTCTTTTTTTTTCTTTGCGCTGATAGCTTTGGAGGAATGTTCTGACGGTGGTGAGAGGGGAGCACGACTGTCTCCGTGGCGCAATCGGCTAGCGCGATCGGCTGTTAACCGAAAGTTTGGAGGTTCGAGCTCTCCCGGGAGCAGTGTGTCGCTTTTTTTCTTTGTGCTGATAGCTTTGTAGAAATGTTTTGTCGATGGTGAGAGTGGAGCATGACTGTCTCCGTGGCGCAATTGGCTAGCGCGATCGGCTGTTAACCAGAAGTTTGGAGGTTCGAGCCTTCCCAAGAGCGGTGTGTCTCTGTTTTTCTTTGCGCTGATAGCTTTGTAGAAAAGTTCTGAGGGTGGTGAGAGTGGAACACGACTATCTCCGTGACGTGATTGGCTAGCGCGTTCAGCTGTTAACCAAAAGGTTGGAGGTTCGAGCCCTCCGGAGAGCGGTGTGTCTCTTTTTTTTCTTTGCGCTAATAGCTTTGGAGGATTGTTCTGATGGTGGTGAGAGTGTAGCACGACTGTTTCCGTGGCAGAACTGGCTAGCGCGATCAACTGTTAACTTAAAGGTTGGAGGTTCGAGCCCTCCTGGGAGCGGTGTGTCGCTTTTCTTCTTTGCGCTGATAGCTTTGGAGAAATGTTCTGATGGTGATGAGAGTAGAACACGACTATCTCCTTGGCGCCATTGGCTAGAGCGTTCAGCTGTTAACCAAAAGGTTGGAGGTTCGAGCCCTCTCGAGAGCGGTGTGTCTCTTTTTTCTTTGCGATGACAGCTGTGGAGAAATGTTATGACGATGGTGAGAGTAGAGCACGACTGTCTCCGTGACGCAATTGGCTAGCACGTTCGTCTTTTAACGGATAGGTTGGAGGTTCAAGCCCTCGCATGAGCGGTGTGTCGCTTTTTTTGCGCTGATAGCTTTGGAGAAATCTTCTGATGGTGGTGAGAGTGGAGCACGACTATCTCTGGGGCGCAATTGGCTAGAGCGTTCTGCTGTTAACCAAAAGGTTGCAGGTTCCATCCCTCCCGAGAACGCTGTGTCTCTTTTTTTCTTTGCGCTGATAGCTTTGTAGAAATGTTCTGACGGTGGTGAGAGTGGAGCACGACTATCTCCGTGGCGCAATTGGCTAGCGCGATCGGCTGTTAACCGAAAGTTTGGAGGTTCGAGCCCTCCCGGGAGCAGTGTGTCGCTTTTTTCCTTTGCGCTGACAGCTGTGGAGAAATGTTCTGACGGTGGTGAGAGTGGAGCACGACTGTCTCCGTGGCGCAATTGGCTAGCGGTATCAGCTCATAACCAAATGTTGGAGGTTCGTGCCCTCCCATGAGTGGTGTGTTGCTTTTTTTCTTCGCGCTGATAGATTTGGAGAAATCTTCTGACGGTGGTGAGAGTGGAGCACGAATATCTCCGTGGCGCCATTGGCTAGAGCGTTCAGCTGTTAACCAAAAGGTTGGAGGTTACAGCCCTCCCGAGAGCGCTGTGTCTCTTTTTTTCTTTGCGCTGATAGCTTTGTAGAAATGTTCTGACGGTGGTGAGAGTGGAGCACGACTATCTCCGTGGCGCAATTGGCTAGCGCGATCGGCTGTTAACCGAAAGTTTGGAGGTTCGAGCCCTCCCGGGAGCAGTGTGTCGCTTTTTTCCTTTGCGCTGATAGCTTTGGAGAAATGTTCTGACGGTGGTGAGAGTACAACACGACTATCTCCTTGGCGCCATTGGCTAGCGCGTTCAGCTGTTAACCAAAAGGTTGGAGGTTCGAGCCCTCTCGAGCGCGGTATGTCTCTTTTTTCTTTGCGCTGACAGCTGTGGAGAAATGTTCTGACGGTGGTGACAGTAGAGCACGACTGTCTCCGTGACGCAGTTTGCTAGCACGTTCGGCCTTTAACGGAAAGGTTGGAGGTTCAAGCCCTCCCATGAGCGGTGTGTCGCTTTTTTGCGCTGATAGCTTCGGAGAAATCTTCTGACGGTGGTGAGCGTGGAGCACGACTATCTCTGGGGCGCAATTGGCTAGAGCGTTCAGCTGTTAACCAAAAGGTTGGAGGTTCCAGCCCTCCCGAGAGCGGTGTGACTCTTTTTTTTCTTTGCGCTGATAGCTTTGTAGAAATGTTCTGACGGTGGTGAGAGTGGAGCACGACTGTCTCCGTAGCGCAATTGGCTAGCGCGATCAGCTCTTAACCAAACGGTTGGAGGTTCGTGCCCTCCCATGAGTGGTGTGTTGCTTTTGTTCTTCGCGCTCATAGATTTGGAGAAATTTTCTGATGGTCGTGAGAGTTGAGCACGAATATCTCCGTGGTGCAATTGGCTAGCACGTTCGGGTGTTAACCAAAACGTTTGAGGTTCGAGCCCTCCCGAGAGCGGTGTGTCGTTTTTTTTCTTTGCGCTGATAGCTTTGTAGAAATGTTCGGACCGTGGTGAGAGATGATCACGACTGTCTCCGTGGCGCATTTGGCTAGCGCGTTCAGCTGTTAACCAAAAGGTGGGAGGTTCGAGCCCTCCCTAGAGCGGTGTGTCTCTTTTTTTCTTTGCGCTGATAGCTTTGTAGAAATGTTCTGTCGATGGTGAGAGTGGAGCACGACTGTCTCCGTGGCGCAATTGGCTAGCACGATCGGCTGTTAACCAGAAGTTTGGAGGTTCGAGCCCTCCCAAGAGCGGTGTGTCTCTGTTTTTCTTTGCGCTGATAGCTTTGGAGAAACGTTCTGAGGGTGGTGAGAGTGGAACACGACTATCTCCGTGAGGCAATTGGCTCGCGCGTTCAGCTGTTAACCAAAAGGTTGGAGGTTCGAGCCCTCCGAAGAGCGGTGTGTCTCTTTTTTTTCTTTGCGCTAATAGCTTTGGAGGAATGTTCTGATGGTGGTGAGAGTGTAGCACGACTGTTTCCGTGGAAGAATTGGCTAGCGCGATCAACTGTTAACTGAAAGGTTGGAGGTTCGAGCCCTCCCGGGAGCAGTGTGTCGCTTTTTTTCTTTGCACTGATAGCTTTGGAGAAATGTTCTGATGGTGATGAGAGTAGAACACGACAATCTCCTTGGCGCCATTGGCTAGCGCGTTCAGCTGTTAACCAAAAGGTCGGAGGTTCGAGCCCTCTCGAGAGCGGTGTGTCTCTTTTTTCTTTGCGCTGACAGCTGTGGAGAAATGTTCTGACGGTGGTGAGAGTAGAGCACGACTGTCTACGTGGCGCAATTGGCTAGCACGTTCGGCTTTTAACGGAAAGGTTGGAGGTTCAAGCCCTCCCATGAGCGGTGTGTCGCTTTTTTGCGCTGATAGCTTTGGAGAAATCTTCTGATGGTGGTGAAAGTGGAGAACGACTATCTCTGGGGCACAATTGGCGAGAGCGTTGAGCTGTTAACCAAAAGGTTGGAGGTTCCAGCCCTCCCGAGAGCGGTGTGTCTCTTTTTTTTCTTTGCGCTGATAGCTTTGTAGAAATGTTTTGACGGTGGTGAGAGTGGAGCACGACTGTCTCCGTGGCGCAATTGGCTAGCGCGATCAGCTCTTAACCAATAGGTTGGAGGTTCGTGCCCTTCCATGAGTGGTGTGTTGCTTTTTTTTCTTCGCGCTGATAGATTTGGAGAAATTTTCTGATGGTGGGGAGAGTTGAGCACGAATATCTCCGTGGTGCAATTGGCTAGCACGTTCGGCTGTTAACCAAAACGTTGGAGGTTCGAGCCCTCCCGAGAGCGGTGTGTCTCTTTTTTTTCTTCGCACTGATAGCTTTGGAGAAATGTTCTTAAGGTGGTGAGAGTGGAACACGACTATCTCCGTGAAGCAATTGGCTAGCACGTTCGGCTGTTAACCAAAAGGGTGGAGGTTCGAGCCCTCCGGAGAGCGGCGTGTCTCTTTTTTTTTCTTTGCGCTGATAGCTTTGGAGGAATGTTCTGACGGTGGTGAGAGTGGAGCACGACTGTCTCCGTGGCGCAATTGGCTAGCGCGATCGGCTGTTAACCGAAAGTTTGGAGGTTCGAGCTCTCCCGGGAGCAGTGTGTCGCTTTTTTTCTTTGTGCTGATAGCTTTGTAGAAATGTTCTGTCGATGGTGAGAGTGGAGCATGACTGTCTCCGTGGCGCAATTGGCTAGCGCGATCGACTGTTAACCAGAAGTTTGGAGGTTCGAGCCTTCCCAAGAGCGGTGTGTCTGTTTTTCTTTGCGCTGATAGCTTTGGAGAAAAGTTCTGAGGGTGGGGAGAGTGGAACACGACTATCTCCGTGACGCGATTGGCTAGCGCGTTCAGCTGTTAACCAAAAGGTTGGAGGTTCGAGCCCTCCGGAGAGCGGTGTGTCTCTTTTTTTCTTTGCGCTAATAGCTTTGGAGGAATGTTCTGATGGTGGTGAGAGTGTAGCACGACTGTTTCCGTGGCAGAATTGGGTAGCGCGATCAACTGCTAACTTAAAGGTTTGAGGTTCGAGCATTCCCGGGAGCGGTGTGTCGCTTTTCTTCTTTGCGCTGATAGCTTTGGAGAAATGTTCTGATGGTGATGAGAGTAGAACACGACTATCTCCTTGGCGCCATTGGCTAGCGCGTTCAGCTGTTAACCAAAAGGTGGGAGGTTCGAGCCCTCTCGAGAGCGGTGTGTCTCTTTTTTCTTTGCGCTGACAGCTGGGGATAAATGTTCTGACGGTGGTGAGAGTAGAGCACGACTGTCTACGTGGCGCAATTGGCTAGCGCGTTCGGCTGTTAACCGAAAGTTTGGAGGTTCGAGCCCTTCCGGGAGCAGTGTGTCGCTTTTTTTCTTTGCGCTGATAGCTTTGGAGAAATGTTCTGACGGTGGTAAGAGTACAACACGACTATCTCCTTGGCGCCATTGGCTAGAGCGTTCAGCTGTTAACCAAAAGGTTGGAGGTTCGAGCCCTCTCGAGAGCGGTGTGTCTCTTTTTTCTTTGCGATGACAGCTGTGGAGAAATGTTCTGACGATGGTGAGAGTAGAGCACGACTGTCTCCGTGACGCAATTGGCTAGCACGTCCGGCTTTTAACGGATAGGTTGGAGGTTCAAGCCCTCGCATGAGCGGTGTGTCGCTTTCTTTGCGCTGATAGCTTTGTAGAAATGTTCTGACGGTGGTGAGAGTGGAGCACGACTGTCTCCGTGGCGCAATTGGCTAGCGCTATCAGCTCATAACCAAATGTTGGAGGTTCGTGCCCTCCCATGAGTGGTGTGTTGCTTTTTTTCTTCGCGCTGATAGATTTGGAGAAATCTTCTGACGGTGGTGAGAGTGGAGCACGAATATCTCCGTGGCGCCATTGGCTAGAGCGTTCAGCTGTTAACCAAAAGGTTGGAGGTTCCAGCCCTCCCGAGAGCGCTGTGTCTCTTTTTTTCTTTGCGCTGATAGCTTTTTAGAAATGTTCTGACGGTGGTGAGAGTGGAGCACGACTATCTCTTTGGCGCCATTGGCTAGCGCGTTCAGCTGTTAACCAAAAGGTTGGAGGTTCGAGCCCTCTCGAGAGCGGTGTGTCTCTTTTTCTTTGTGCTGACAGCTGCGGAGAAATGTTCTGATGGTGGTGAGAGTAGAGCACGACTGTCTCCGTGACGCAATTGGCTAGCACGTTCGGCCTTTAACGGAAAGGTTGGAGGTTCAAGCCCTTCATGAGCGGTATGTCGCTTTTTTTGCGCTGATAGCTTTGGAGAAATCTTCTGATGGTGGTGAGAGTGGAGCACGACTATCTCTGGGGCGCAATCGGCTAGAGCGTTCAGCTGTTAACCAAAAGGTTGGAGATTCCAGCCCTCCGGAGAGCGGTGTGTCTCTTTTTTCTTTGCGCTGACAGCTGTGGAGAAATGTTCTGACGGTGGTGACAGTAGAGCACGACTGTCTCCGTGACGCAGTTGGCTAGCACGTTCGGCCTTTAACGGAAAGGTTGGAGGTTCGTGCCCTTCCATGAGTGGTGTGTTGCTTTTTTTCTTCGCGCTGATAGATTTGGAGAAATTTTCTGATGGTGGTGAGAGTTGAGCACGAATATCTCCGTGGTGCAATTGGCTAGCACGTTCGGCTGTTAACCAAAACGTTGGAGGTTCGAGCCTTCCCAAGAGCGGTGTGTCTCTGTTTTTCTTTGCGCTGATAGCTTTGGAGAAAAGTTCTGAGGGTGGTGAGAGTGGAACACGACTATCTCCGTGACGTGATTGGCTAGCGCGTTCAGCTGTTAACCAAAAGGTTGGAGGTTCGAGCCCTCCGGAGAGCGGTGTGTCTCTTTTTTTCTTTGCGCTAATAGCTTTGGAGGAATGTTCTGATGGTGGTGAGAGTGTAGCACGACTGTTTCCGTGGCAGAATTGGCTAGCGCGATCAACTGTTAACTTAAAGGTTGGAGGTTCGAGCCCTCCCGGGAGCGGTGTGTCGCTTTTCTTCTTTGCACTGATAGCTTTGGAGAAATGTTCTGATGGTGATGAGAGTAGAACATGACTATCTCCTTGGCGCCATTGGCTAGCGCGTTCAGCTGTTAACCAAAAGGTGGGAGGTTCGAGCCCTCTCGAGAGCGGTGTGTCTCTTTTTTCTTTGCGCTGCCAGCTGGGGATAAATGTTCTGACGGTGGTGAGAGTAGAGCACGACTGCCTACGTCCCGCAATTGGCTAGCGCGTTCGGCTGTGAACAAAAACGTTCGAGGTTCGAGCCCTCCCGAGAGCGGTGTGTCTCTTTTTTCTTTGCGCTGATAGCTTTGTAGAAATGTTCTCACGGCGGTGAGAGTGGAGCACGACTGTCTGCGTGGCGCAATTGGCTAGCGCTATCGGCTGTTACCCGAACGTTTGGAGGTTCGGGCCCTCCCGGGAGCAGTGTGTCGCTTTTTTTCTTTGCGCTGATAGCTTTGGAGAAATCTTCTGACGGTGGTGAGAGTGGAGCACGACTATCTCTGGGGCGCAATTGGCTAGAGCGTTCAGCTGTTAACCAGAAGAGTGGAGGTTCGAGCCCTCCCGAGAGAGGTGTGTCTCTTTTTTTCTTTGCGCTGATAGCTTTGTAGAAATGTTCTGACGGTGGTGAGAGTGGAGCACGGCTGTCTCCGTGGCACAATTGGCTAGCGCGATCGGCTGTTAACCGAAAGTTTGGAGGTTCAGTCCCTCCCGGGAGCAGTGTGTCGCTCTTTTTCTTTGCGCTGATAGCTTTGGAGAAATGTTCTGACGGTAGTGAGAGTAGAACACGACTGTCTCCTTGGCGCCATTGGCTAGCGCGCTCAGCTCTTAATCAAAAGGTTGGAGGTTGGAGCCCTCCCGAGAGCGGTGTGTCTCTTTTTTTGCGCTGATAGCTTTGGAGAAACGTTGGGAGGGTGGTGAGAGTGGAACACGACTATCTCCCTGACGCAATTGGCTAGCGCGTTCGGCTGTTAACCAAAAGGTTGGAGGTTCGAGCCCTCCGGAGAGCGGTGTGTCTCTTTTTTCTTTGCGCTGATAGCTTTGGAGCAATGTTCTGACGGTGGTGAGAGTGGAGCACGACTGTCTCCGTGACGCAATTGGCTAGCACGTTCGGCTTTTAACGGAAAGGTTGGAGGTTCAAGCCCTCTCATGAGCGGTGTGTCGCTTTTTTTGCGCTGATAGCTTTGGAGAAATCTTCTGATGGTGGTGAAAGTGGAGAACGACTATCTCTGGGGCACAATTGGCGAGAGCGTTCAGCTGTTAACCAAAAGGTTGGAGGTTCCAGCCCTCCCGAGAGCGGTGTGTCTCTTTTTTTTTCTTTGCGCTGATAGCTTTGTAGAAATGTTCTGACGGTGGTGAGAGTAGAGCACGACTGTCTCCGTGGCGCAATTGTCTAGCGCGATCAGCTCTTAACCAAAAGGTAGGAGGTTCGTGTCCTTCCATGAGTGGTGTGTTGCTTTTTTTCTTCGCGCTGATAGATTTGGAGAAATTTTCTGATGGTGGTGAGAGTTGAGCACGAATATCTCCATGGTGCAATTGGCTAGCACGTTCGGCTGTTAACCAAAACGTTGGAGGTTCGAGCCCTCCCGAGAGCGGTGTGTCTCTTTTTTTTCTTCGCACTGATAGCTTTGGAGAAATGTTCTTAAGGTGGTGAGAGTGGAACACGACTATCTCCGTGACGCAATTGGCTAGCACGTTCGGCTGTTAACCAAAAGGGTGGAGGTTCGAGCCCTCCGGAGAGTGGCATGTCTCTTTTTTTTTCTTTGCGCTGATAGCTTTGGAGGAATGTTCTGACGGTGGTGAGAGTGGAGCACGACTGTCTACGTGGCGCAATTGGCTAGCGCGTTCAGCTGTGAACAAAAACGTTCGAGGTTCGAGCCCTCCCGAGAGCAGTGTGTCTCTTTTTTCTTTGCGCTGATAGCTTTGTAGAAATTTTCTCACGGCGGTGAGAGTGGAGCACGACTGTCTGCGTGGCGCAATTGGCTAGCGCTATCGGCTGTTACCCGAAAGTTTGGAAGTTCGGGCCCTCCCGAGAGCAGTGTGTCGCTTTTTTTCTTTGCGCTGATAGCTTTGGAGAAATGTTCTGACGGTGGTGAGAGTAGAACACGACTGTCTCCTTGGCGCCATTGGCTAGCGCGTTCAGCTGTTAACCAAAAGGTTGGATGTTCGAGCCCTCTCGAGAGCGGTGTGTCTCTTTTTTCTTTGCGCTGACAGCTGTGGAGAAATGTTCTGACGGTGGTGAGAGTAGAGCACGACTGTCTCCGTGACGCAATTGGCTAGCACGTTTGGCTTTTAACGGAAAGGTTGGAAGTTCGAGCTCTCCCATGAGCGGTGTGTCGCTTTTTGGCGCTGATAGCTTTGGAGAAATCTTCTGACGGTGGTGAGAGTGGAGCACGACTATCTCTGGGGCGCAATTGGCTAGAGCGTGCAGCTGTTAACCAAAAGGTTGGATGTTCGAGCCCTCCCGAGAGCGGTGTGTCTGTTTTTTTCTTTGCGCTGATAGCTTTGGAGCAATGTTCTGACGGTGGTGAGAGTGGAGTACGACTGTTTCCGTGGCAGAATCGGCTAGCGCGATCAACTGTTAACTGAAAGGTTGGAGGTTCGAGCCCTCCCGGGAGCAGTGTGTCGTTTTTTTTCTTTGCGCTGATAGCTTTGGAGAAATGTTCTGACGGTGGTGAGAGTAGAACACGACAATCTCCTTGGCGTCATTGGTTAGCGCGTTCAGCTGTTAACCAAAAGGTCGGAGGTTCGAGGCCTCTCGAGAGCGGTGTGTCTCTTTTTTTTGCGCTGACAGCTGTGGAGAAACGTTCTGACAGTGGTGAGAGTAGAGCACGACTGTCTCCGTGACGCAATTGGCTAGCACGTTCGGCTTTTAACGCAAAGGTTGGAAGTTCGAGCCCTCCCATGAGCGGTGTGTCGCATTTTTTGCGCTGATAGCTTTGGAGAAATCTTCTGACGGTGGTGAGAGTGGAGCACGACTATCTCTGGGGCGCCATTGGTTAGCGCGTTCAGCTGTTAACCAAAAGGTCGGAGGTTCGAGACCTCTCGAGAGCGGTGTGTCTCTTTTTTTGCGCTGACAGCTGTGGAGAAATGTTCTGACGGTGGTGAGAGTAGAGCACGACTGTCTCCGTGACGCAATTGGCTAGCACGTTCGTCTTTTAACGGATAGGTTGGAGGTTCAAGCCCTCGCATGAGCGGTGTGTCGCTTTTTTTGCGCTGATAGCATTGGAGAAATCTTCTGACGGTGGTGAGAGTGGAGCACGACTATCTCTGGGGCGCAATTGGCTAGAGAGTTCAGCTGTTAACCAAAAGGTTGGAGGTTCGAGCCCTCCGGAGAGCGGCGTGTCTCTTTTTTTTTCTTTGCGCTGATAGCTTTGGAGGAATGTTGTGACGGTGGTGAGAGTGGAGCACGACTGTCTCCGTGGCGCAATTGGCTAGCACGATCGGCTGTTAACCGAAAGTTTGGAGGTTCGAGCTCTCCCGGGAGCAGTGTGTCGCTTTTTTTCTTTGTGCTGATAGCTTTGTAGAAATGTTCTGTCGATGGTGAGAGTGGAGCATGACTGTCTCCGTGGCGCAATTGGCTAGCGCGATCGGCTGTTAACCAGAAGTTTGGAGGTTCGAGCCTTCCCAAGAGCGGTGTGTCTCTGTTTTTCTTTGCGCTGATAGCTTTGGAGAAACGTTCTGAGGGTGGTGAGAGTGGAACACGACTATCTCCGTGACGCGATTGGCTAGCGCGTTCAGCTGTTAACCAAAAGGTTGGAGGTTCGAGCCCTCCGGAGAGCGGTGTGTCTCTTTTTTTTCTTTGCGCTAATAGCTTTGGAGGAATGTTCTGATGGTGGTGAGAGTGTAGCACGACTGTTTCCGTGGCAGAATTGGCTAGCGCGATCAACTGTTAACTTAAAGGTTGGAGGTTCGAGCCCTCCCGGGAGCAGTGTGTCGCTTTTCTTCTTTGCGCTGATAGCTTTGGAGAAATGTTCTGATGGTGATGAGAGTAGAAAACGACTATCTCCTCGGCGCCATTGGCTAGCGCGTTCAGCTGTTAACCAAAAGGTGGGAGGTTCGAGCCCTCTCGAGAGTGGTGTGTCTCTTTTTTCTTTGCGCTGACAGCTGTGGAGAAATGTTCTGACGGTGGTGAGAGTAGAGCACGACTGTCTACGTGGCGCAATTGGCTAGCGCGTTCGGCTGTGAACAAAAACGTTCGAGGTTCGAGCCCTCCCGAGAGCGGTGTGTCTCTTTTTTCTTTGCGCTGATAGCTTTGTAGAAATGTTCTCACGGCGGTGAGAGTGGAGCACGACTGTCTGCGTGGCGCAATTGGCTAGCGCTATCGGCTGTTACCCGAAAGTTTGGAGGTTCGGGCCCTCCCGGGAGCAGTGTGTCGCTTTTTTTCTTTGCGCTGATAGCTTTGGAGAAATGATCTGACGGTGGTGAGAGTGGAGCACGACTGTCTCCGTGGCGCATTTGGCTAGCGCGATCAGCTCTTAACCAAAAGGTTGGAGGTTCGTGCCCTTCCATGAGTGGTGTGTTGCTTTTTTTCTTCGCGCTGATAGATTTGGAGAAATTTTCTGATGGTGGTGAGAGTTGAACACGAATATCTCCGTGGTGCAATTGGCTAGCACGTTCGGCTGTTAACCAAAACGTTGGAGGTTCGAGCCCTCCCGAGAGCGGTGTGTCTCTTTTTTTTCTTCGCACTGATAGCTTTGGAGAAATGTTCTTAAGGTGGTGAGAGTGGAACACGACTATCTCCGTGACGCAATTGGCTAGCACGTTCGGCTGTTAACCAAAAGGGTGGAGGTTCGAGCCCTCCGGAGAGCGGCGTGTCTCTTTTTTTTTCTTTGCGCTGATAGCTTTGGAGGAATGTTCTGACGGTGGTGAGAGGGGAGCACGACTGTCTCCGTGGCGCAATCGGCTAGCGCGATCGGCTGTTAACCGAAAGTTTGGAGGTTCGAGCTCTCCCGGGAGCAGTGTGTCGCTTTTTTTCTTTGTGCTGATAGCTTTGTAGAAATGTTTTGTCGATGGTGAGAGTGGAGCATGACTGTCTCCGTGGCGCAATTGGCTAGCGCGATCGGCTGTTAACCAGAAGTTTGGAGGTTCGAGCCTTCCCAAGAGCGGTGTGTCTCTGTTTTTCTTTGCGCTGATAGCTTTGTAGAAAAGTTCTGAGGGTGGTGAGAGTGGAACACGACTATCTCCGTGACGTGATTGGCTAGCGCGTTCAGCTGTTAACCAAAAGGTTGGAGGTTCGAGCCCTCCGGAGAGCGGTGTGTCTCTTTTTTTTCTTTGCGCTAATAGCTTTGGAGGATTGTTCTGATGGTGGTGAGAGTGTAGCACGACTGTTTCCGTGGCAGAACTGGCTAGCGCGATCAACTGTTAACTTAAAGGTTGGAGGTTCGAGCCCTCCTGGGAGCGGTGTGTCGCTTTTCTTCTTTGCGCTGATAGCTTTGGAGAAATGTTCTGATGGTGATGAGAGTAGAACACGACTATCTCCTTGGCGCCATTGGCTAGAGCGTTCAGCTGTTAACCAAAAGGTTGGAGGTTCGAGCCCTCTCGAGAGCGGTGTGTCTCTTTTTTCTTTGCGATGACAGCTGTGGAGAAATGTTATGACGATGGTGAGAGTAGAGCACGACTGTCTCCGTGACGCAATTGGCTAGCACGTTCGTCTTTTAACGGATAGGTTGGAGGTTCAAGCCCTCGCATGAGCGGTGTGTCGCTTTTTTTGCGCTGATAGCTTTGGAGAAATCTTCTGATGGTGGTGAGAGTGGAGCACGACTATCTCTGGGGCGCAATTGGCTAGAGCGTTCTGCTGTTAACCAAAAGGTTGCAGGTTCCATCCCTCCCGAGAACGCTGTGTCTCTTTTTTTCTTTGCGCTGATAGCTTTGTAGAAATGTTCTGACGGTGGTGAGAGTGGAGCACGACTATCTCCGTGGCGCAATTGGCTAGCGCGATCGGCTGTTAACCGAAAGTTTGGAGGTTCGAGCCCTCCCGGGAGCAGTGTGTCGCTTTTTTCCTTTGCGCTGACAGCTGTGGAGAAATGTTCTGACGGTGGTGAGAGTGGAGCACGACTGTCTCCGTGGCGCAATTGGCTAGCGGTATCAGCTCATAACCAAATGTTGGAGGTTCGTGCCCTCCCATGAGTGGTGTGTTGCTTTTTTTCTTCGCGCTGATAGATTTGGAGAAATCTTCTGACGGTGGTGAGAGTGGAGCACGAATATCTCCGTGGCGCCATTGGCTAGAGCGTTCAGCTGTTAACCAAAAGGTTGGAGGTTACAGCCCTCCCGAGAGCGCTGTGTCTCTTTTTTTCTTTGCGCTGATAGCTTTGTAGAAATGTTCTGACGGTGGTGAGAGTGGAGCACGACTATCTCCGTGGCGCAATTGGCTAGCGCGATCGGCTGTTAACCGAAAGTTTGGAGGTTCGAGCCCTCCTGGGAGCAGTGTGTCGCTTTTTTCCTTTGCGCTGATAGCTTTGGAGAAATGTTCTGACGGTGGTGAGAGTACAACACGACTATCTCCTTGGCGCCATTGGCTAGCGCGTTCAGCTGTTAACCAAAAGGTTGGAGGTTCGAGCCCTCTCGAGCGCGGTATGTCTCTTTTTTCTTTGCGCTGACAGCTGTGGAGAAATGTTCTGACGGTGGTGACAGTAGAGCACGACTGTCTCCGTGACGCAGTTTGCTAGCACGTTCGGCCTTTAACGGAAAGGTTGGAGGTTCAAGCCCTCCCATGAGCGGTGTGTCGCTTTTTTGCGCTGATAGCTTCGGAGAAATCTTCTGACGGTGGTGAGCGTGGAGCACGACTATCTCTGGGGCGCAATTGGCTAGAGCGTTCAGCTGTTAACCAAAAGGTTGGAGGTTCCAGCCCTCCCGAGAGCGGTGTGACTCTTTTTTTTCTTTGCGCTGATAGCTTTGTAGAAATGTTCTGACGGTGGTGAGAGTGGAGCACGACTGTCTCCGTAGCGCAATTGGCTAGCGCGATCAGCTCTTAACCAAACGGTTGGAGGTTCGTGCCCTCCCATGAGTGGTGTGTTGCTTTTGTTCTTCGCGCTCATAGATTTGGAGAAATTTTCTGATGGTCGTGAGAGTTGAGCACGAATATCTCCGTGGTGCAATTGGCTAGCACGTTCGGGTGTTAACCAAAACGTTTGAGGTTCGAGCCCTCCCGAGAGCGGTGTGTCGTTTTTTTTCTTTGCGCTGATAGCTTTGTAGAAATGTTCGGACCGTGGTGAGAGATGATCACGACTGTCTCCGTGGCGCATTTGGCTAGCGCGTTCAGCTGTTAACCAAAAGGTGGGAGGTTCGAGCCCTCCCTAGAGCGGTGTGTCTCTTTTTTTCTTTGCGCTGATAGCTTTGTAGAAATGTTCTGTCGATGGTGAGAGTGGAGCACGACTGTCTCCGTGGCGCAATTGGCTAGCACGATCGGCTGTTAACCAGAAGTTTGGAGGTTCGAGCCCTCCCAAGAGCGGTGTGTCTCTGTTTTTCTTTGCGCTGATAGCTTTGGAGAAACGTTCTGAGGGTGGTGAGAGTGGAACACGACTATCTCCGTGAGGCAATTGGCTCGCGCGTTCAGCTGTTAACCAAAAGGTTGGAGGTTCGAGCCCTCCGAAGAGCGGTGTGTCTCTTTTTTTTCTTTGCGCTAATTGCTTTGGAGGAATGTTCTGATGGTGGTGAGAGTGTAGCACGACTGTTTCCGTGGAAGAATTGGCTAGCGCGATCAACTGTTAACTGAAAGGTTGGAGGTTCGAGCCCTCCCGGGAGCAGTGTGTCGCTTTTTTTCTTTGCACTGATAGCTTTGGAGAAATGTTCTGATGGTGATGAGAGTAGAACACGACAATCTCCTTGGCGCCATTGGCTAGCGCGTTCAGCTGTTAACCAAAAGGTCGGAGGTTCGAGCCCTCTCGAGAGCGGTGTGTCTCTTTTTTCTTTGCGCTGACAGCTGTGGAGAAATGTTCTGACGGTGGTGAGAGTAGAGCACGACTGTCTACGTGGCGCAATTGGCTAGCACGTTCGGCTTTTAACGGAAAGGTTGGAGGTTCAAGCCCTCCCATGAGCGGTGTGTCGCTTTTTTGCGCTGATAGCTTTGGAGAAATCTTCTGATGGTGGTGAAAGTGGAGAACGACTATCTCTGGGGCACAATTGGCGAGAGCGTTGAGCTGTTAACCAAAAGGTTGGAGGTTCCAGCCCTCCCGAGAGCGGTGTGTCTCTTTTTTTTCTTTGCGCTGATAGCTTTGTAGAAATGTTTTGACGGTGGTGAGAGTGGAGCACGACTGTCTCCGTGGCGCAATTGGCTAGCGCGATCAGCTCTTAACCAATAGGTTGGAGGTTCGTGCCCTTCCATGAGTGGTGTGTTGCTTTTTTTTCTTCGCGCTGATAGATTTGGAGAAATTTTCTGATGGTGGGGAGAGTTGAGCACGAATATCTCCGTGGTGCAATTGGCTAGCACGTTCGGCTGTTAACCAAAACGTTGGAGGTTCGAGCCCTCCCGAGAGCGGTGTGTCTCTTTTTTTTCTTCGCACTGATAGCTTTGGAGAAATGTTCTTAAGGTGGTGAGAGTGGAACACGACTATCTCCGTGAAGCAATTGGCTAGCACGTTCGGCTGTTAACCAAAAGGGTGGAGGTTCGAGCCCTCCGGAGAGCGGCGTGTCTCTTTTTTTTTCTTTGCGCTGATAGCTTTGGAGGAATGTTCTGACGGTGGTGAGAGTGGAGCACGACTGTCTCCGTGGCGCAATTGGCTAGCGCGATCGGCTGTTAACCGAAAGTTTGGAGGTTCGAGCTCTCCCGGGAGCAGTGTGTCGCTTTTTTTCTTTGTGCTGATAGCTTTGTAGAAATGTTCTGTCGATGGTGAGAGTGGAGCATGACTGTCTCCGTGGCGCAATTGGCTAGCGCGATCGACTGTTAACCAGAAGTTTGGAGGTTCGAGCCTTCCCAAGAGCGGTGTGTCTGTTTTTCTTTGCGCTGATAGCTTTGGAGAAAAGTTCTGAGGGTGGGGAGAGTGGAACACGACTATCTCCGTGACGCGATTGGCTAGCGCGTTCAGCTGTTAACCAAAAGGTTGGAGGTTCGAGCCCTCCGGAGAGCGGTGTGTCTCTTTTTTTCTTTGCGCTAATAGCTTTGGAGGAATGTTCTGATGGTGGTGAGAGTGTAGCACGACTGTTTCCGTGGCAGAATTGGGTAGCGCGATCAACTGCTAACTTAAAGGTTGGAGGTTCGAGCATTCCCGGGAGCGGTGTGTCGCTTTTCTTCTTTGCGCTGATAGCTTTGGAGAAATGTTCTGATGGTGATGAGAGTAGAACACGACTATCTCCTTGGCGCCATTGGCTAGCGCGTTCAGCTGTTAACCAAAAGGTGGGAGGTTCGAGCCCTCTCGAGAGCGGTGTGTCTCTTTTTTCTTTGCGCTGACAGCTGGGGATAAATGTTCTGACGGTGGTGAGAGTAGAGCACGACTGTCTACGTGGCGCAATTGGCTAGCGCGTTCGGCTGTTAACCGAAAGTTTGGAGGTTCGAGCCCTTCCGGGAGCAGTGTGTCGCTTTTTTTCTTTGCGCTGATAGCTTTGGAGAAATGTTCTGACGGTGGTAAGAGTACAACACGACTATCTCCTTGGCGCCATTGGCTAGAGCGTTCAGCTGTTAACCAAAAGGTTGGAGGTTCGAGCCCTCTCGAGAGCGGTGTGTCTCTTTTTTCTTTGCGATGACAGCTGTGGAGAAATGTTCTGACGATGGTGAGAGTAGAGCACGACTGTCTCCGTGACGCAATTGGCTAGCACGTCCGGCTTTTAACGGATAGGTTGGAGGTTCAAGCCCTCGCATGAGCGGTGTGTCGCTTTCTTTGCGCTGATAGCTTTGTAGAAATGTTCTGACGGTGGTGAGAGTGGAGCACGACTGTCTCCGTGGCGCAATTGGCTAGCGCTATCAGCTCATAACCAAATGTTGGAGGTTCGTGCCCTCCCATGAGTGGTGTGTTGCTTTTTTTCTTCGCGCTGATAGATTTGGAGAAATCTTCTGACGGTGGTGAGAGTGGAGCACGAATATCTCCGTGGCGCCATTGGCTAGAGCGTTCAGCTGTTAACCAAAAGGTTGGAGGTTCCAGCCCTCCCGAGAGCGCTGTGTCTCTTTTTTTCTTTGCGCTGATAGCTTTTTAGAAATGTTCTGACGGTGGTGAGAGTGGAGCACGACTATCTCTTTGGCGCCATTGGCTAGCGCGTTCAGCTGTTAACCAAAAGGTTGGAGGTTCGAGCCCTCTCGAGAGCGGTGTGTCTCTTTTTCTTTGTGCTGACAGCTGCGGAGAAATGTTCTGATGGTGGTGAGAGTAGAGCACGACTGTCTCCGTGACGCAATTGGCTAGCACGTTCGGCCTTTAACGGAAAGGTTGGAGGTTCAAGCCCTTCATGAGCGGTATGTCGCTTTTTTTGCGCTGATAGCTTTGGAGAAATCTTCTGATGGTGGTGAGAGTGGAGCACGACTATCTCTGGGGCGCAATCGGCTAGAGCGTTCAGCTGTTAACCAAAAGGTTGGAGATTCCAGCCCTCCGGAGAGCGGTGTGTCTCTTTTTTCTTTGCGCTGACAGCTGTGGAGAAATGTTCTGACGGTGGTGACAGTAGAGCACGACTGTCTCCGTGACGCAGTTGGCTAGCACGTTCGGCCTTTAACGGAAAGGTTGGAGGTTCGTGCCCTTCCATGAGTGGTGTGTTGCTTTTTTTCTTCGCGCTGATAGATTTGGAGAAATTTTCTGATGGTGGTGAGAGTTGAGCACGAATATCTCCGTGGTGCAATTGGCTAGCACGTTCGGCTGTTAACCAAAACGTTGGAGGTTCGAGCCTTCCCAAGAGCGGTGTGTCTCTGTTTTTCTTTGCGCTGATAGCTTTGGAGAAAAGTTCTGAGGGTGGTGAGAGTGGAACACGACTATCTCCGTGACGTGATTGGCTAGCGCGTTCAGCTGTTAACCAAAAGGTTGGAGGTTCGAGCCCTCCGGAGAGCGGTGTGTCTCTTTTTTTCTTTGCGCTAATAGCTTTGGAGGAATGTTCTGATGGTGGTGAGAGTGTAGCACGACTGTTTCCGTGGCAGAATTGGCTAGCGCGATCAACTGTTAACTTAAAGGTTGGAGGTTCGAGCCCTCCCGGGAGCGGTGTGTCGCTTTTCTTCTTTGCACTGATAGCTTTGGAGAAATGTTCTGATGGTGATGAGAGTAGAACATGACTATCTCCTTGGCGCCATTGGCTAGCGCGTTCAGCTGTTAACCAAAAGGTGGGAGGTTCGAGCCCTCTCGAGAGCGGTGTGTCTCTTTTTTCTTTGCGCTGACAGCTGGGGATAAATGTTCTGACGGTGGTGAGAGTAGAGCACGACTGCCTACGTCCCGCAATTGGCTAGCGCGTTCGGCTGTGAACAAAAACGTTCGAGGTTCGAGCCCTCCCGAGAGCGGTGTGTCTCTTTTTTCTTTGCGCTGATAGCTTTGTAGAAATGTTCTCACGGCGGTGAGAGTGGAGCACGACTGTCTGCGTGGCGCAATTGGCTAGCGCTATCGGCTGTTACCCGAACGTTTGGAGGTTCGGGCCCTCCCGGGAGCAGTGTGTCGCTTTTTTTCTTTGCGCTGATAGCTTTGGAGAAATCTTCTGACGGTGGTGAGAGTGGAGCACGACTATCTCTGGGGCGCAATTGGCTAGAGCGTTCAGCTGTTAACCAGAAGAGTGGAGGTTCGAGCCCTCCCGAGAGAGGTGTGTCTCTTTTTTTCTTTGCGCTGATAGCTTTGTAGAAATGTTCTGACGGTGGTGAGAGTGGAGCACGGCTGTCTCCGTGGCACAATTGGCTAGCGCGATCGGCTGTTAACCGAAAGTTTGGAGGTTCGAGCCCTTCCGGGAGCAGTGTGTCGCTTTTTGTCTTTGCACTGATAGCTTTGGAGAAATGTTCTGACGGTGGTGAGAGTACAACACGACTATCTCCTTGGCGCCATTGGCTAGAGCGTTCAGCTGTTAACCAAAAGGTTGGAGGTTCGAGCCCTCTCGAGAGCGGTGTGTCTCTTTTTTCTTTGCGATGACAGCTGTGGAGAAATGTTATGACGATGGTGAGAGTAGAGCACCACTGTCTCCGTGACGCAATTGGCTAGCACGTTCGGCTTTTAACGGATAGGTTGGAGGTTCAAGCCCTCGCATGAGCGGTGTGTCGCTTTTTTTGCGCTGATAGCTTTGGAGAAATCTTCTGATGGTGGTGAGAGTGGAGCACGACTATCTCTGGGGCGCAATTGGCTAGAGCGTTCTGCTGTTAACCAAAAGGTTGGAGGTTCCATCCCTCCCGAGAACGCTGTGTCTCTTTTTTTCTTTGCGCTGATAGCTTTGTATAAATGTTCTGACGGTGGTGAGAGTGGAGCCCGACTGTCTCCGTGGCGCCATTGGCTAGCGCGATCGGCTGTTAACCGAAAGTTTGGAGGTTCGAGCCCTCACGGGAGCAGTGTGTCTCTTTTTTTTCTTCGCACTGATAGATTTGGAGAAATGTTCTTAAGGTGGTGAGAGTGGAACACGATTATCTCCGTGACGCAATTGGCTAGCACGTTCGGCTGTTAACCAAAAGGGTGGAGGTTCGAGCCCTCCGGAGAGCGGCGTGTCTCTTTTTTTTTCTTTGCGCTGATAGCTTTGGAGGAATGTTCTGACGGTGGTGAGAGTGGAGCACGACTGTCTCCGTGGCGCAATTGGCTAGCGCGATCGGCTGTTAACCGAAAGTTTGGAGGTTCGAGCTCTCCCGGGAGCAGTGTGTCGCTTTTTTTCTTTGTGCTGATAGCTTTGTAGAAATGTTCTGTCGATGGTGAGAGTGGAGCATGACTGTCTCCGTGGCGCAATTGGCTAGCGCGATCGGCTGTTAACCAGAAGTTTGGAGGTTCGAGCCTTCCCAAGAGCGGTGTGTCTCTGTTTTTCTTTGCGCTGATAGCTTTGGAGAAAAGTTCTGAGGGTGGTGAGAGTGGAACACGACTATCTCCGTGACGTGATTGGCTAGCGCGTTCAGCTGTTAACCAAAAGGTTGGAGGTTCGAGCCCTCCGGAGAGCGGTGTGTCTCTTTTTTTCTTTGCGCTAATTGCTTTGGAGGAATGTTCTGCTGGTGGTGAGAGTGTAGCACGACTGTTTCCGTGGCAGAATTGGCTAGCGCGATCAACTGTTAACTTAAAGGTTGGAGGTTCGAGCCCTCCCGAGAGCGGTGTGTCTCTTTTTTCTTTGCGCTGATAGCTTTGTAGAAATGTTCTCACGGCGGTGAGAGTGGAGCACGACTGTCTGCGTGGCGCAATTGGCTAGCGCTATCGGCTGTTACCCGAAAGTTTGGAGGTTCGTGCCCTCCCGGGAGCAGTGTGTCGCTTTTTTTCTTTGCGCTGATGGCTTTGGAGAAATCTTCTGACGGTGGTGAGAGTGGAGCACGACTATCTCTGGGGCGCAATTGGCTAGAGCGTTCAGCTGTTAACCAGAAGGTTGGAGGTTCGAGCCCTCCCGAGAGCGGTGTGTCTCTTTTTTTCTTTGCGCTGATAGCTTTGTAGAAATGTTCTGACGGTGGTGAGAGTGGAGCACGACTGTCTCCGTGGCACAATTGGCTAGCGCGATCGGCTGTTAACCGAAAGTTTGGAGGTTCGAGCCCTTCCGGGAGCAGTGTGTCGCTTTTTTTCTTTGCACTGATAGCTTTGGAGAAATGTTCTGACGGTGGTGAGAGTACAACACGACTATCTCCTTGGCGCCATTGGCTAGAGCGTTCAGCTGTTAACCAAAAGGTTGGAGGTTCGAGCCCTCTCGAGAGCGGTGTGTCTCTTTTTTCTTTGCGATGACAGCTGTGGAGAAATGTTATGACGATGGTGAGAGTAGAGCACGACTGTCTCCGTGACGCAATTGGCTAGCACGTTCGGCTTTTAACGGATAGGTTGGAGGTACAAGCCCTCGCATGAGCGGTGTGTCGCTTTTTTTGCGCTGATAGCTTTGGAGAAATCTTCTGATGGTGGTGAGAGTGGAGCACGACTATCTCTGGGGCGCAATTGGCTAGAGCGTTCTGCTGTTAACCAAAAGGTTGGAGGTTCCATCCCTCCCGAGAACGCTGTGTCTCTTTTTTTCTTTGCGCTGATAGCTTTGTAGAAATGTTCTGACGGTGGTGAGAGTGGAGCACGACTGTCTCCGTGGCGCCATTGGCTAGCGCGATCGGCTGTTAACCGAAAGTTTGGAGGTTCGAGCCCTCACGGGAGCAGTGTGTCGCTTTTTTTCTTTGCGCTGATAGCTTTGGAGAAATGTTTTGACGGTGGTGAGATTACAACACGAATATCTCCTTGGCGCCATTGGCTAGCGCGTTCAGCTGTTAACCAAAAGGTTGGAGGTTCGAGCCCTCTCAAGAGCGGTGTGTCTCTTTTTTCTTTGCGCTGACAGCTGTGGAGAAATGTTCTGACGGTAGTGAGAGTGGAGCACGACTGTCTCCGCGGCGCAATTGGCTAGCGCTATCAGCTCATAACCAAATGTTGGAGGTTCGTGCCCTCCCATGAGTGGTGTGTTGCTTTTTTTCTTCGCGCTGATAGATTTGGAGAAATCTTCTGACGGTGGTGAGAGTGGAGCACGAATATCTCCGTGGCGCCATTGGCTAGAGCGTTCAGCTGTTAACCAAAAGGTTGGAGGTTCCAGCCCTCCCGAGAGCGCTGTGTCTCTTTTTTTCTTTGCGCTGATAGCTTTGTAGAAATGTTCTGACGGTGGTGAGAGTGGAGCACGACTATCTCCGTGGCGCAATTGGCTAGCGCGATCGGCTGTTAACCGAAAGTTTGGAGGTTCGAGCCCTCCCGGGAGCAGTGTGTCACTTTTTTCTTTTGCGCTGATAGCTTTGGAGAAATGTTCTGACGGTGGTGAGAGTACAACACGACTATCTCCTTGGCGCCATTGGCTAGCGCGTTCGGCTGTTAACCAAAAGGGTGGAGGTTCGAGGCCTCCGGAGAGCGGCGTGTCTCTTTTTTTTTCTTTGCGCTGATAGCTTTGGAGGAATGTTCTGACGGTGGTGAGAGTGGAGCACGACTGTCTCCGTGGCGCAATTGGCTAGCGCGATCGGCTGTTAACCGAAAGTTTGGAGGTTCGAGCTCTCCCGGGAGCAGTGTGTCGCTTTTTTTCTTTGTGCTGATAGCTTTGTAGAAATGTTCTGTCGATGGTGAGAGTGGAGCATGACTGTCTCCGTGGCGCAATTGGCTAGCGCGATCGGCTGTTAACCAGAAGTTTGGAGGTTCGAGCCTTCCCAAGAGCGGTGTGTCTCTCTTTTTCTTTGCGCTGATAGCTTTAGAGAAAAGTTCTGAGGGTGGTGAGAGTGGAACACGACTATCTCCGTGACGTGATTGGCTAGCGCGTTCAGCTGTTAACCAAAAGGTTGGAGGTTCGAGCCCTCCGGAGAGTGGTGTGTCTCTTTTTTTTCTTTGCGCTAATAGCTTTGGAGGAATGTTCTGATGGTGGTGAGAGTGTAGCACGACTGTTTCCGTGGCAGAATTGGCTAGCGCGATCAACTGTTAACTTAAAGGTTGGAGGTTCGAGCCCTCCCGGGAGCGGTGTGTCGCTTTTCTTCTTTGCGCTAATAGCTTTGGAGAAATGTTCTGATGGTGATGAGAGTAGAACACGACTATCTCCTTGGCGCCATTGGCTAGCGCGTTCTGCTGTTAACCAAAAGGTGGGAGGTTCGAGCCCTCTCGAGAGCGGTGTGTCTCTTTTTTCTTTGCGCTGACAGCTGGGGATAAATGTTCTGACTGTGGTGAGAGTAGAGCACGACTGTCTACGTGGCGCAATTGGCTAGCGCGTTCGGCTGTGAACAAAAACGTTCGAGGTTCGAGCCCTCCCGAGAGCGGTGTGTCTCTTTTTTCTTTGCGCTGATAGCTTTGTAGAAATGTTCTCACGGCGGTGAGATTGGAGCACGACTGTCTGCGTGGCGCAATTGGCTAGCGCTATCGGCTGTTACCCGAACGTTTGGAGGTTCGGGCCCTCCCGGGAGCAGTGTGTCGCTTTTTTTCTTTGCGCTGATAGCTTTGGTGAAATCTTCTGACGGTGGTGAGAGTGGAGCACGACTATCTCTGGGGCGCAATTGGCTAGAGCGTTCAGCTGTTAACCAGAAGGTTGAAGGTTCGAGCCCTCCCGAGAGCGGTGTGTCTCTTTTTTTCTTTGCGCTGATAGCTTTGTAGAAATGTTCTGACGGTGGTGAGAGTGGAGCACGACTGTCTCCGTGGCACAAATGGCTAGCGCGATCGGCTGCTAACCGAAAGTTTGGAGGTTCGAGCCCTTCCGGGAGCAGTGTGTCGCTTTTTTTCTTTGCACTGATAGCTTTGGAGAAATGTTCTGACGGTGGTGAGAGTACAACACGACTATCTCCTTGGCGCCATTGGCTAGAGCGTTCAGCTGTTAACCAAAAGGTTGGAGGTTCGAGCCCTCTCGAGAGCGGTGTGTATCTTTTTTCTTTGCGATGACAGCTGTGGAGAAATGTTATGACGATGGTGAGAGTAGAGCACGACTGTCTCCGTGACGCAATTGGCTAGCACGTTCGGCTTTTAACGGATAGGTTGGAGGTTCAAGCCCTCGCATGAGCGGTGTGTCGCTTTTTTTGCGCTGATAGCTTTGGAGAAATCTTCTGATGGTGGTGAGAGTGGAGCACGACTATCTCTGGGGCGCAATTGGCTAGAGCGTTCTGCTGTTAACCAAAAGGTTGGAGGTTCCATCCCTCCCGAGAACGCTGTGTCTCTTTTTTTCTTTGCGCTGATAGCTTTGTAGAAATGTTCTGACGGTGGTGAGAGTGGAGCACGACTGTCTCCGTGGCTCCATTGGCTAGCGCGATCGGCTGTTAACCGAAAGTTTGGAGGTTCGAGCCCTCACGGGAGCAGTGTGTCGCTTTTTTTCTTTGCGCTGATAGCTTTGGAGAAATGTTCTGACGGTGGTGAGAGTACAACACGACTATCTCCTTGGCGCCATTGGCTAGCGCGTTCAGCTGTTAACCAAAAGGTTGGAGGTTCGAGCCCTCTCGAGAGCGGTGTGTCTCTTTTTTCTTTGCGCTGACAGCTGTGGAGAAATGTTCTGACGGTAGTGAGAGTGGAGCACGACTGTCTCCGTGGCGCAATTGGCTAGCGCTATCAGCTCATAACCAAATGTTGGAGGTTCGTGCCCTCCCATGAGTGGTGTGTTGCTTTTTTTCTTCGCGCTGATAGATTTGGAGAAATCTTCTGACGGTGGTGAGAGTGGAGCACGAATATCTCCGTGGCGCCATTGGCTAGAGCGTTCAGCTGTTAACCAAAAGGTTGGAGGTTCCAGCCCTCCCGAGAGCGCTGTGTCTCTTTTTTTCTTTGCGCTGATAGCTTTCTAGAAATGTTCTGACGGTGGTGAGATTGGAGCACGACTATCTCCGTGGCGCAATTGGCTAGCGCGATCGGCTGTTAACCGAAAGTTTGGAGGTTCGAGCCCTCCCGGGAGCAGTGTGTCGCTTTTTTCCTTTGCGCTGATAGCTTTGGAGAAATGTTCTGACGGTGGTGAGAGTACAACACGACTATCTCCTTGGCGCCATTGGCTAGCGCGTTCGGCTGTTAACCAAAAGGGTGGAGGTTCGAGCCCTCCGGAGAGCGGCGTGTCTCTTTTTTTTTCTTTGCGCTGATAGCTTTGGAGGAATGTTCTGACGGTGGTGAGAGTGGAGCACGACTGTCTCCGTGGCGCAATTGGCTAGCGCGATCGGCTGTTAACCGAAAGTTTGGAGGTTCGAGCTCTCCCGGGAGCAGTGTGTCGCTTTTTTTCTTTGTGCTGATAGCTTTGTAGAAATGTTCTGTCGATGGTGAGAGTGGAGCATGACTGTCTCCGTGGCGCAATTGGCTAGCGCGATCGGCTGTTAACCAGAAGTTTGGAGGTTGGAGCCTTCCCAAGAGCGGTGTGTCTCTCTTTTTCTTTGCGCTGATAGCTTTGGAGGAAAGTTCTGAGGGTGGTGAGAGTGGAACACGACTATCTCCGTGACGTGAATGGCTAGCGCGTTCAGCTGTTAACCAAAAGGTTGGAGGTTCGAGCCCTCCGGAGAGTGGTGTGTCGCTTTTCTTCTTTGCGCTAATAGCTTTGGAGAAATGTTCTGATGGTGATGAGAGTAGAACACGACTATCTCCTTGGCGCCATTGGCTAGCGCGTTCAGCTGTTAACCAAAAGGTGGGAGGTTCGAGCCCTCTCGAGAGCGGCGTGTCTCTTTTTTCTTTGCGCTGACAGCTGGGGATAAATGTTCTGACGGTGGTGAGAGTAGAGCACGACTGTCTACGTGGCGCAATTGGCTAGCGCGTTCGGCTGTGAACAAAAACGTTCGAGGTTCAAGCCCTCCCGAGAGCGGTGTGTCTCTTTTTTCTTTGCGCTGATAGCTTTGTAGAAATGTTCTCACGGCGGTGATAGTGGAGCACGACTGTCTGCGTGGCGCAATTGGCTAGCGCTATCGGCTGTTACCCGAAAGTTTGGAGGTTCGGGCCCTCCCGGGAGCAGTGTGTCGCTTTTTTTCTTTGCGCTGATAGCTTTGGAGAAATCTTCTGACGGTGGTGAGAGTGGAGCACGACTATCTCTGGGGCGCAATTGGCTAGAGCGTTCAGCTGTTAACCAGATGGTTGGAGGTTCGAGCCCTCCCGAGAGCGGTGTGTCTCTTTTTTTCTTTGCGCTGATAGCTTTGTAGAAATGTTCTGACGGTGGTGAGAGTGGAGCACGACTGTCTCCGTGGCACAATTGGCTAGCGCGATCGGCTGTTAACCGAAAGTTTGGAGGTTCGAGCCCTTCCGGGAGCAGTGTGTCGCTTTTTTTCTTTGCACTGATAGCTTTGGAGAAATGTACTGACGGTGGTGAGAGTACAACACGACTATCTCCTTGGCGCCATTGGCTAGAGCGTTCAGCTGTTAACCAAAAGTTTGGAGGTTCGAGCCCTCTCGAGAGCGGTGTGTCTCTTTTTTCTTTGCGATGACAGCTGTGGAGAAATGTTATGACGATGGTGAGAGTAGAGCACGACTGTCTCCGTGACGCAATTGGCTAGCACGTTCGGCTTTTAACGGATAGGTTGGAGGTTCAAGCCCTCGCATGAGCGGTGTGTCGCTTTTTTTGCGCTGATAGCTTTGGAGAAATCTTCTGATGGTGGTGAGAGTGGAGCACGACTATCTCTGGGGCGCAATTGGCTAGAGCGTTCTGCTGTTAACCAAAAGGTTGGAGGTTCCATCCCTCCCGAGAACGCTGTGTCTCTTTTTTTCTTTGCGCTGATAGCTTTGTAGAAATGTTCTGACGGTGGTGAGAGTGGAGCACGACTGTCTCCGTGGCGCCATTGGCTAGCGCGATCGGCTGTTAACCGAAAGTTTGGAGGTTCGAGCCCTCACGGGAGCAGTGTGTCGCTTTTTTTCTTTGCGCTGATAGCTTTGGAGAAATGTTCTGACGGTGGTGAGAGTACAACACGACTATCTCCTTGGCGCCATTGGCTAGCGCGTTCAGCTGTTAACCAAAAGGTTGGAGGTTCGAGCCCTCTCGAGAGCGGTGTGTCTCTTTTTTCTTTGCGCTGACAGCTGTGGAGAAATGTTCTGACGGTGGTGAGAGTAGAGCACGACTGTCTCCGTGACGCAATTGGCTAGCACGTTCGGCCTTTAACGGAAAGGTTGGAGGTTCAAGCCCTCCCATGAGCGGTATGTCGCTTTTTTTGCGCTGATAGCTTTGGAGAAATCTTCTGATGGTGGTGAGAGTGGAGCACGACTATCTCTGGGGCGCAATCGGCTAGAGCGTTCAGCTGTTAACCAAAAGGTTGGAGGTTCCAGCCCTCCGGAGAGCGGTGTGTCTCTTTTTTTTGCGCTGATAGCTTTGTAGAAATGTTCTGACGGTGGTGAGAGTGGAGCACGACTGTCTCCGTGGCGCAATTGGCTAGCGCTATCAGCTCATAACCAAATGTTGGAGGTTCGTGCCCTCCCATGAGTGGTGTGTTGCTTTTTTTCTTCGCGCTGATAGATTTGGAGAAATCTTCTGACGGTGGTGAGAGTGGAGCACGAATATCTCCGTGGCGCCATTGGCTAGAGCGTTCAGCTGTTAACCAAAAGGTTGGAGGTTCCAGCCCTCCCGAGAGCGCTGTGTCTCTTTTTTTTCTTTGCGCTGATAGCTTTGTAGAAATGTTCTGACGGTGGTGAGAGTGGAGCACGACTATCTCCGTGGCGCAATTGGCTAGCGCGATCGGCTGTTAACCGAAAGTTTGGAGGTTCGAGCCCTCCCGGGAGCAGTGTGTCGCTTTTTTCCTTTGCGCTGATAGCTTTGGAGAAATGTTCTGACGGTGGTGAGAGTACAACACGACTATCTCCTTGGCGCCATTGGCTAGCGCGTTCAGCTGTTAACCAAAAGGTTGGAGGTTCGAGCCCTCTCGAGCGTGGTGTGTCTCTTTTTTCTTTGCGCTGACAGCTGTGGAGAAATGTTCTGACGGTGGTGACAGTAGAGCACGACTGTCTCCGTGACGCAGTTGGCTAGCACGTTCGGCCTTTAACGGAAAGGTTGGAGGTTCAAGCCCTCCCATGAGTGGTGTGTCGCTTTTTTGCGCTGATAGCTTTGGAGAAATTTTCTGACTGTGGTGAGAGTGGAGCACGACTATCTCTGGAGCGCAATTGGCTAGAGCGTTCAGCTGTTAACCAAAAGGTTGGAGGTTCCAGCCGTCCCGAGAGCGGTGTGTCTCTTTTTTTTCTTTGCGCTGATAGCTTTGTAGAAATGTTCTGACGGTGGTGAGAGTGGAGCACGACTGTCTCCGTGGCGCAATTGGCTAGCGCAATCAGCTCTTAACCAAATGGTTGGAGGTTCGTGCCCTCCCATGAGTGGTGTGTTGCTTTTTTTCTTCGCGCTCATAGATTTGGAGAAATTTTCTGATGGTCGTGACAGTTGAGCACGAATATCTCCGCGGTGCAATTGGCTAGCACGTTCGGGTGTTAACCAAAACGTTGGAGGTTCGAGCCCTCCCGAGGGCGGTGTGTCGCTTTTTTTCTTTGCGCTGATAGCTTTGTAGAAATGTTCTGACCGTGGTGAGAGATGAGCACGACTGTCTCCGTGGCGCATTTGGCTAGCGCGTTCAGCTGTTAACCAAAAGGTTGGAGGTTCGAGCCCTCCCTAGAGCGGTGTGTCTCTTTTTTTCTTTGCGCTGATAGCTTTGTAGAAATGTTCTGTCGATGGTGAGAGTGGAGCACAACTGTCTCCGTGGCGCAATTGGCTAGCACGATCGGCTGTTAACCAGAAGTTTGGAGGTTTGAGCCCTCCCAAGAGCGGTGTGTCTCTGTTTTTCTTTGCGCTGATAGCTTTGTAGAAACGTTCTGAGGGTGGTGAGAGTGGAACACGACTATCTCCGTGAGGCAATTGGCTAGCGCGTTCAGCTGTTAACCAAAAGGTTGGAGGTTCGAGCCCTCCGGAGAGCGGTGTGTCTCTTTTTTTTCTTTGCGCTAATAGCTTTGGAGGAATGTTCTGATGGTGGTGAGAGTGTAGCACGACTGTTTCCGTGGCAGAATGGGCTAGCGCGATCAACTGTTAACTTAAAGGTTGGAGGTTCGAGCCCTCCCGGGAGCGGTGTGTCGCTTTTGTTCTTTGCGCTGATAGCTTTGGAGAAATGTTCTGATGGTGATTAGAGTAGAACACGACTATCTCCTTGGCGCCATTGGCTAGCGCGTTCAGCTGTTAACCAAAAGGTGGGAGGTTCGAGCGCTCTCGAGAGCGGTGTGTCTCTTTTTTCTTTGCGCTGACAGCTGTGGAGAAATGTTCTGACGGTGGTGAGAGTAGAGCACGACTGTCTACGTGGCGCAATTGGCTAGCGCGTTCGGCTGTGAACAAAAACGTTCGAGGTTCGAGCCCTCCCGAGAGCGGTGTGTCTCTTTTTTCTTTGCGCTGATAGCTTTGTAGAAATGTTCTCACGGCGGTGAGAGTGGAGCAGGACTGTCTGCGTGGCGCAATTGGCTAGCGCTATCGGCTGTTACCCGAAAGTTTGGAGGTTCGGGCCCTCCCGGGAGCAGTGTGTCGCTTTTTTTCTTTGCGCTGATAGCTTTGGAGAAATGTTCTGACGGTGGTGAGAGTAGAACACGACTGTCTCCTTGGCGCCATTGGCTAGCGCGTTCAGCTGTTAACCAAAAGGTTGGAGGTTCGAGCCCTCTCGAGAGCGGTGTGTCTCTTTTTTCTTTGCGCTGACAGCTGTGGAGAAATGTTCTGACGGTGGTGAGAGTAGAGCACGACTGTCTCCGTGACGCAATTGGCTAGCACGTTCGGCTTTTAACGGAAAGGTTGTAAGTTCGAGCCCTCCCATGAGCGGTGTGTCGCTTTTTTGCGCTGATAGCTTTGGAGAAATCTTCTGACGGTGGTGAGAGTGGAGCACGACTATCTCTGGGGCGCAATTGGCTAGAGCGTTCTGCTGTTAACCAAAAGGTTGGAGGTTCCATCCCTACCGAGAGCGCTGTGTCTCTTTTTTTCTTTGCGCTGATAGCTTTGTAGAAATGTTCTGACGGTGGTGAGAGTGGAGCACGACTGTCTCCGTGGCGCCATTGGCTAGCGTGATCGGCTGTTAACCGAAAGTTTGGAGGTTCGAGCCCTCCCGGGAGCAGTGTGTCGCTTTTTTTCTTTGCGCTGATAGCTTTGGAGAAATGTTCTGACGGTGGTGAGAGTACAACACGACTATCTCCTTGGCGCCATTGGCTAGCGCGTTCAGCTGTTAACCAAAAGGTTGGAGGTTCGAGCCCTCTCGAGAGCGGTGTGTCTCTTTTTTCTTTGCGCTGATAGCTTTGGAGAAATGTTCTGACGGTGGTGAGAGTAGAACACGACTGTCTCCTTGGCGCCATTCGCTAGCGCGTTCAGCTGTTAACCAAAAGGTTGGAGGTTCGAGCCCTCTCGAGAGCGGTGTGTCTCTTTTTAGATGCGGAAGCATCTTATACTCGCGCCTTGTAGTGCGCCGTCCGCGCCGTCCGCACCGCTTCTCGAACATTCGACAGCTGACGCGCGCGCATGCGCCGTTGCGCCGTCGCCCACTCTTCCACCATCTGTGCATCCCTTCCTCCTCTACACACCGCGCGCGCTTCACTCCTCCACCATCTGTGCACCCTTCCTCCTCTACACACCGCGTTCGGCATCTACAATTCTCCTGATTCTCCAGTGGACGCGCATGTGGCGTCGCGCTTCGAGAACATTCAACAGCTGACAGTGCATGCGCCGTCGTGCTGTATATATACTCAAGGTCGGCGCTCGCTCACTCAGTTGAAGCTCGTCGGTTGGTTTGTACGGCGCGTCGACGTCCAAGGTCGCGGTGAAATGAATTCCAACGAATCCACAAACACAATGATCGACGTCCCTTCGACCAGCGCCGCCCTTTCGCATACGTGTGTACGTCTTCACTCATTTAACACCCCCTCCTACAACCACGTTAACCAATTTAGCCATCGACCCAAGTAAGTCGCAATTTAACACCCCATTTCACAACCACGTTAACCAATTTAGCCATCGACCCAAGTAAGTCGCACTTTAACACCCCGTTAACCAATTATATGCTCCGCATTCTCCTCAGTGTTCCCCCGAGGGAAGCTGCGGGCAATTTTTTTCTTTGCGCTGACAGCTGTGGAGAAATGTTCTGACGGTGGTGAGAGTAGAGCACGACTGTCTCCGTGACGCAATTGGCTAGCACGTTTGGCTTTTAACGGAAAGGTTGTAAGTTCGAGCCCTCCCATGAGCAGTGTGTCGCTTTTTTGCTCTGATAGCTTTGGAGAAGTCTTCTGACGGTGGTGAGAGTGGAGCACGACTATCTCTGGGGCGCAATTGGCTAGAGCGTGCAGCTGTTAACCAAAAGGTTGGATGTTCGAGCCCTCCCGAGAGCGGTTTGTCTGTTTTTTTCTTTGCGCTGATAGCTTTGGAGCAATGTTCTGACGGTGGTGAGAGTGGAGTACGACTGTTTCTGTGGCAGAATTGGCTAGCGCGATCAAGTGTTAACTGAAAGGCTGGAGGTACGAGCCCTCCCGGGAGCAGTGTGTCGTTTTTTTTCTTTGCGCTGATAGCTTTGGAGAAATGTTCTGACGATGGTGAGAGTAGAACACGACAATCTCCTTGGCGCCATTGGTTAGCGCGTTCAGCTGTTAACCAAAAGGTCGGAGATTCGAGGCCTCTCGAGAGCGGTGTGTCTCTTTTTTTTGCGCTGACAGCTGTGGAGAAATGTTCTGACGGTGGTGAGAGTAGAACACGACTGTCTCCGTGACGCAATTGGCTAGCACGTTCGGCTTTTAACGCAAAGGTTGGAAGTTCGAGCCCTCCCGTGAGCGGTGTGTCGCATTTTTTGCGCTGATAGCTTTGGAGAAAACTTCTGACGGTGGTGAGAGTGGAGCACGACTATCTCTGGGGCGCCATTGGTTAGCGCGTTCAGCTGTTAACCAAAAGGTCGGAGGTTCGAGACCTCTCGAGAGCGGTGTGTCTCTTTTTTTGCGCTGACAGCTGTGGAGAAAGGTTCTGACGGTGGTGAGAGTAGAGCACGACTGTCTCCGTGACGCAATTGGCTAGCACGTTCGGCTTTTAACGGATAGGTTGGAGGTTCAAGCCCTCCCATGAGCGGTGTGTCGCTTTTTTGCGCTGATAGCTTTGGAGAAATCTTCAGACGGTGGTGAGAGTGGAGCACGACTATCTCTGGGGCGCAATTGGCTAGAGCGTTCTGCTGTTAACCAAAAGGTTGGAGGTTCCATCCCTCCCGAGAGCGCTGTGTCTCTTTTTTTCTTTGCGCTGATAGCTTTGTAGAAATGTTCTGACGGTGGTGAGAGTGGAGCACGACTGTCTCCGTGGCGCCATTGGCTAGCGCGATCGCCTGTTAACCAAAAGGTTGGAGGTTCCATCCCTCCCGAGAGCGCTGTGTCTCTTTTTTTCTTTGCGCTGATAGCTTTGTAGAAATGTTCTGACGGTGGTGAGAGTGGAGCACGACTGTCTTCGTGGCGCAATTGGCTAGCGCGATCGGCTGTTAGCCGAAAGTTTGGAGGTTCGAGCCCTCCCGGGAGCAGTGTGTCGTTTTTTTTCTTTGCGCTGATAGCTTTGGAGAAATCTTCAGACGGTGGTGAGAGTGGAGCACGACTATCTCTGGGGCGCAATTGGCTAGAGCGTTCAGCTGTTAACCAAAAGGTTGGAGGTTCCAGCCCTCCCGAGAGCGGTGTGTCTCTTTTTTTCTTTGCGCTGATAGCTTTGTATAAATGTTCTGACGGTGGTGAGAGTGGAGCACGACTGTCTCCGTGGCGCAATTGGCTAGCACGTTCGGGTGTTAACCAAAACGTTGGAGGTTCGAGCCCTCCCGAGAGCGGTGTGTCGCTTTTTTTCTTTGCGCTGATAGCTTTGTAGAAATGTTCTGACCGTGGTGAGAGATGAGCACGACTGTCTCCGTGGCGCATTTGGCTAGCGCGTTCACCTGTTAACCAAAAGGTTGGAGGTTCGAGCCCTCCCTAGTACGGTGTGTCTCTTTTTTTCTTTGCGCTGATAGCTTTGTAGAAATGTTCTGTCGATGGTGAGAGTGGAGCACTACTGTCTCCGTGGCGCAATTGGCTAGCACGATCGGCTGTTAACCAGAAGTTTGGAGGTTCGAGCCCTCCCAAGAGCGGTGTGTCTCTGTTTTTTCTTTGCGCTGATAGCTTTGGAGAAACGTTCTGAGGGTGGTGAGAGTGGAACACGACTATCTCCGTGAGGCAATTGGCTAGCGCGTTCAGCTGTTAACCAAAATGTTGGAGGTTCGAGCCCTCCGGAGAGCGGTGTGTCTCTTTTTTTTCTTTGCGCTAATTGCTTTGGAGGAATGTTCTGATTGTGGTGAGAGTGTAGCACGACTGTTTCCGTGGAAAAATTGGCTAGCGCGATCAACTGTTAACTGAAAGGTTGGAGGTTCGAGCCCTCCAGGGAGCAGTGTGTCGCTTTTTTTCTTTGCGCTGATAGCTTTGGAGAAATGTTCTGATGGTGATGAGAGTAGAACACGACTATCTCCTTGGCGCCATTGGCTAGCGCGTTCAGCTGTTAAACAAAAGGTCGGAGGTTCGAGCCCTCTCGAGAGCGGTGTGTCTCTTTTTTCTTTGCGCTGACAGCTGTGGAGAAATGTTCTGACGGTGGTGAGAGTAGAGCACGACTGTCTACGTGGCGCAATTGGCTAGCGCGTTCGGCTGTGAACAAAAACGTTCGAGGTTCGAGCCCTCCCGAGAGCGGTGTGTCTCTTTTTTCTTTGCGCTGATAGCTTTGTAGAAATGTTCTCACGGTGGTGAGAGTGGAGCACGACTGTCTCCGTGGGGCAATTGGCTAGCGCGATCGGCTGTTAACCGGAAGTTTGGAGGTTCAGTTCCTCCCGGGAGCAGTGTGTCGCTCTTTTTCTTTGCGCTGATAGCTTTGGAGAAATGTTCTGACGGTGGTGAGAGTAGAACACGACTGTCTCCTTGGCGCCATTGGCTAGCGCGCTCAGCTCTTAATCAAAAGGTTGGAGGTTGGAGCCCTCCCGAGAGCGGTGTGTCTCTTTTTTTGCGCTGATAGCTTTGGAGAAACGTTGGGAGGGTGGTGAGAGTGGAACACGACTATCTCCGTGACGCAATTGGCTAGCGCGTTCGGCTGTTAACCAAAAGGTTTGAGGTTCGAGCCCTCCCATGAGCGGTGTGTCGCTTTTTTTGCGCTGATAGCTTTGGAGAAATCTTCTGATGGTGGTGAAAGTGGAGAACGACTATCTCTGGGGCACAATTGGCGAGAGCGTTCAGCTGTTAACCAAAAGGTTGGAGGTTCCAGCCCTCCCGAGAGCGGTGTGTCTCTTTTTTTTTCTTTGCGCTGATAGCTTTGTAGAAATGTTCTGACGGTGGTGAGAGTGGAGCACGACTGTCTCCGTGGCGCAATTGGCTAGTGCGATCAGCTCTTAACCAAAAGGTTGGAGGTTCGTGCCCTTCCATGAGTGGTGTGTTGCTTTTTTTCTTCGCTCTGATAGATTTGGAGAAATTTTCTGATGGTGGTGAGAGTTGAGCACGAATATCTCCGTGGTGAAATTGGCTAGCACGTTCGGCTGTTAACCAAAACGTTGGAGTTCGAGCCCTCCCGAGAGCGGTGTGTCTCTTTTTTTTCTTCGCACTGATAGCTTTGGAGAAATGTTCTGAAGGTGGTGAGAGTGGAACACGACTATCTCCGTGACGCAATTGGCTAGCACGTTCGCTTTTGAACCAAAAGGGTGGAGGTTCGAGCCCTCCGGAGAGCGGCGTGTCTCTGTTTTTCTTTGCGCTGATAGCTTTGGAGGAATGTTCTGAGGGTGGTGAGAGTGGAACACGACTATCTCCGTGACGCAATTGGCTAGCGCGTTCAGCTGTTAACCAAAAGGTTGGAGGTTCGAGCCCTCCGGAGAGCGGTGTGTCTCTTTTTTTCTTTGCGCTAATAGCTTAAGAGGAATGTTCTGATGGTGGTCAGGGTGTATCACGACTGTTTGCGTGGCAGAATTGGCTAGCGCGATCAACTGTTAACTTAAAGGTTGGAGGTTCGAGCCCTCCCGGGAGCAGTGTGTCGCTTTTTTTCTTTGCGCTGATAGCTTTGGAGAAATGTTCTGATGGTGATGAGAGTAGAACACGACTATCTCTTTGGCGCCATTGGCTAGCGCGTTCAGCTGTTAACCAAAAGGTCGGAGGTTCGAGCCCTCTCGAGAGCGGTTTGTCTCTTTTTCTTTGCGCTGACAGCTGTGGAGAAATGTTCTGACGGTGGTGAGAGTAGAACACGACTGTCTCTTCGGCACCATTGGCTAGCGCGTTCATCTGTTAACCAAAATGTTGGAGGTTCGAGCCCTCTCGAGAGCGGTGTGTCTCTTTTTTCTTTGCGCTGACAGCTGTGGAGAAATCTTCTGACGGTGGTGAGAGTAGAGCACGACTGTCTCCGTGACGCAATTGGCTAGCACGTTCGGCTTTTAACGTTAAGGTTGGAAGTTCGAGCCCTCCCATGAGCGGTGTGTCGCGTTTTTCTCGCTGATAGCTTTGGAGAAATCTTCTGACGGTGGTGAGAGTGGAGCACGACTATCTCTGGGGCGCAATTGGCTAGAGCGTTCAGCTGTTAACCAAAAGGTTGGATGTTCGAGCCCTCCCGAGAGCGGTGTGTCTGTTTTTTTCTTTGCGCTGATAGCTTTGGAGAAATCTTCTGACTGTGGTGAGAGTGGAGCACGACTATCTCTGGGGCGCAATTGGCTAGAGCGTTCAGCTGTCAACGAAAAGGTTGGAGGTTCGAGCCCTCCCGAGAGCGGTGTGTCTCTTTTTTTCTTTGCGCTGATAGCTTTGTAGAAATGTTCTGACGGTGGTGAGAGTGGAGTACGACTGTTTCCGTGGCAGAATTGGCTAGCGCGATCAACTGTTAACTGAAAGGTTGGAGGTTCGAGCCCTCCCGGAAGCAGTGTGTCGTTTTTTTTCTTTGCCCTGATAGCTTTGGAGAAATGTTCTGACGGTGGTGAGAGTAGAACACGACAATCTCCTTGGCGCCATTGGTTAGCGCGTTCAGCTGTTAACCAAAAGGTCGGAGGTTCGAGGCCTCTCGAGAGCGGTGTGTCTCTTTTTTTTGCGCTGACAGCTGTGGAGAAAGGTTCTGACGGTGGTGAGAGTAGAGCACGACTGTCTCCGTGACGCAATTGGCTAGCACGTTCGGCTTTTAACGCAAAGGTTGGAAGTTCGAGCCCTCCCATGAGCGGTGTGTCGCATTTTTTGCGCTGATAGCTTTAGAGAAATCTTCTGACGGTGGTGAGAGTGGAGCACGACTATCTCTGGGGCGCCATTGGTTAGCGCGTTCAGCTGTTAACCAAAAGGTCGGAGGTTCGAGACCTCTCGAGAGCGGTGTGTCTCTTTTTTTGCGCTGACAGCTGTGGAGAAATGTTCTGACGGTGGTGAGAGTAGAGCACGACTGTCTCCGTGACGCAATTGGCTAGCACGTTCGGCTTTTAACGGATAGGTTGGAGGTTCAAGCCCTCGCATGAGCGGTGTGTCGCTTTTTTTGCGCTGATAGCTTTGGAGAAATCTTCTGACGGTGGTGAGAGTGGAGCACGACTATCTCTGGGGCGCAATCGGCTAGAGCGTTCTGCTGTTAACCAAAAGGTTGGAGGTTACATCCCTCCCGAGAGCGCTGTGTCTCTTTTTTTCTTTGCGCTGATAGCTTTGTAGAAATGTTCTGACGGTGGTGAGAGTGGAGCACGACTGTCTCCGCGGCGCCATTGGCTAGCGCGATCGGCTGTTAACCAAAAGGTTGGAGGTTCGAGCCCTCTCGAGAGCGGTGTGTCTCTTTTTTCTTTGCGCTGACAGCTGTGGAGAAATGTTCTGACGGTGGTGAGAGTAGAGCACGACTGTCTCCGTGACGCAATTGGCTAGCACGTTCGGCCTTTAACGGAAAGGTTGGAGGTTCAAGCCCTCCCATGAGCGGTGTGTCGCTTTTTTGCGCTGATAGCTTTGGAGAAATCTTCTGACGGTGGTGAGAGTGGAGCACGACTATCTCTGGGGCGCAATTGGCTAGAGCGTTCAACTGTTAACCAAAAGGTTGGAGGTTCCAGCCCTCCCGAGAGCGGTGTGTCTCTTTTTTTTCTTTGTGCTGATAGCTTTGTAGAAATGTTCTGACGGTGGTGAGAGTGGAGCACGACTGTCTCCGTGGCGCAATTGGCTAGCGCGATCAGCTCTTAACCAAACGGTTGGAGGTTCGTGCCCTCCCATGAGTGATGTGTTGCTTTTTTTCTTCGCGCTCATAGCTTTGGAGAAATTTTCTGATGGTCGTGAGAGTTGAGCACGAATATCTCCGTGGTGCATTTGGCTAGCACGTTCGGGTGTTAACCAAAACGTTGGAGGTCCAAGTTCTCCCGAGAGCGGTGTGTCGCTTTTTTTCTTTGCGCTGATAGCTTTGTAGAAATGTTCTGACCGTGGTGAGAGATGAGCACGACTGTCACCGTGGCGCATTTGGCTAGCGCGTTCAGCTGTTAACCAAAAGGTTGGAGGTTCGAGCCCTCCCTAGAACGGTGTGTCTCTTTTTTTCTTTGCGCTGATAGCTTTGTAGAAATGTTCTGTCGATGGTGAGAGTGGAGCACGACTGTCTCCGTGGCGCAATTGGCTAGCACGATCGGCTGTTAACCAGAAGTTTGGAGGTTCGAGCCCTCCCAAGAGCGGTGTGTCTCTGTTTTTCTTTGCGCTGATAGCTTTGGAGAAACGTTCTGAGGGTGGTGAGAGTGGAACACGACTGTCTCCGTGGGGCAATTGGCTAGCGCGATCGGCTGTTAACCGAAAGTTTGGAGGTTCAGTCCCTCCCGGGAGCAGTGTGTCGCTCTTTTTCTTTGCGCTGATAGCTTTGGAGAAATGTTCTGACGGTGGTGAGAGTAGAACACGACTGTCTCCTTGGCGCCATTGGCTTGCGCGCTCAGCTCTTAATCAAAAGGTTGGAGGTTGGAGCCCTCCCGAGAGCGGTGTGTCTCTTTTTTTTGCGCTGATAGCTTTGGAGAAACGTTGGGAGGGTGGTGAGTGTGGAACACGACTATCTCCGTGACGCAATTGTCTAGCACGTTCGGCTGTTAACCAAAAGGTTGGAGGTTCGAGCCCTCCCATGAGCGGTGTGTCGCTTTTTTTGCGCTGATAGCTTTGGAGAAATCTTCTGATGGTGGTGAAAGTGGAGAACGACTATCTCTGGGGCACAATTGGCGAGAGCGTTCAGCTGTTAACCAAAAGGTTGGAGGTTCCAGCCCTCCCGAGAGCGGTGTGTCTCTTTTTTTTTCTTTGCGCTGATAGCTTTGTAGAAATGTTCTGACGGTGGTGAGAGTGGAGCACGACTGTCTCCGTGGCGCAATTGGCTAGCGCGATCAGCTCTTAACCAAAATGTTGGAGGTTCGTGCCCTTCCATGAGTGGTGTGTTGCTTTTTTTCTTCGCTCTGATAGATTTGGAGAAATTTTCTGATGGTGGTGAGAGTTGAGCACGAATATCTCCGTGGTGCAATTGGCTAGCACGTTCGGCTGTTAACCAAAACGTTGGAGTTCGAGCCCTCCCGAGAGTGGTGTGTCTCTTTTTTTTCTTCGCACTGATAGCTTTGGAGAAATGTTCTGAAGGTGGTGAGAGTGTAACACGACTATCTCCATGAAGCAATTGGCTAGCACGTTCGCTTTTTAACCAAAAGGGTGGAGGTTCGATCCCTCCGGAGAGCGGCGTGTCTCTGTTTTTCTTTGCGCTGATAGCTTTGGAGGAATGTTCTGAGGGTGGTGAGAGTGGAACACGACTATCTCCGTGACGCAATTGGCTAGCGCGTTCAGCTGTTAACCAAAAGGTTGGAGGTTCGAGCCCTCCGGAGAGCGGTGTGTCTCTTTTTTTTCTTTGCGCTAATAGCTTAAGAGGAATGTTCTGATGGTGGTGAGAGTGTATCACGACTGTTTGCGTGGCAGAATTGGCTAGCGCGATCAACTGTTAACTTAAAGGTTGGAGGTTCGAGCCCTCCCGGGAGCAGTGTGTCGCTTTTTTTCTTTGCGCTGATAGCTTTGAAAAAATTTTCTGATGGTGAAGAGAGTAGAACCCGACTATCTCTTTGGCGCCATTGGCTAGCTCGTTCAGCTGTTAACCAAAAGGTTGGAGGTTCGAGCCCTCTCGAGAGCGGTTTGTCTCTTTTTCTTTGCGCTGACAGCTGTGGAGAAATGTTCTGACGGTGGTGAGAGTAGAGCACGACTGTCTACGTGGCGCAATTGGCTAGCGCGTTCGGCTGTGAACAAAAACGTTCGAGGTTCGAGCCCTCCCGTGAGCGGTGTGTTTCTTTTTTCTTTGCGCTGATAGCTTTGTAGAAATGTTCTCACGGTGGTGAGAGTGGAGCACGACCGTCTCCGTGGCGCAATTGGCTAGCGCGATCGGCTGTTAACCAAAGGGTTGGAGGTTCGAGCCCTCTCGAGAGCGGTGTGTCTCTTTTTTCTTTGCGCTGACAGCTGTGGAGAAATGTTCTGACGGTGGTGAGAGTAGAACACGACTGTCTCCTTGGCACCATTGGCTAGCACGTTCGGCTTTTAACGTTAAGGTTGGAAGTTCGAGCCCTCCCATTAGTGGTGTGTCGCGTTTTTCTCGCTGATAGCTTTGGAGAAATCTTCTGACGGTTTTGAGAGTGGAGCACGACTATCTCTGGGGCGCAATTGGCTAGAGCGTTCAGCTGTTAACCAAAAGGTTGGATGTTCGAGCCCTCCCGAGAGCGGTGTGCCTGTTTTTCTCTTTGCGCTGATAGCTTTGTAGAAAGGTTCTGACGGTGGTGAGAGTGGAGCACGAATATCTCCGTGGCGCAATTGGCTAGCGCGTTCGGCCGTGAACCAACAGGTTGGAGGTTCGAGCCCTCTCGAGCGCGGTGTGTCTCTTTTTT
Organism: Rhipicephalus microplus; assembly: GCF_043290135.1. Taxonomy (NCBI): domain Eukaryota; kingdom Metazoa; phylum Arthropoda; class Arachnida; order Ixodida; family Ixodidae; genus Rhipicephalus; species Rhipicephalus microplus. The sequence goes on along the minus strand of NC_134703.1, from coordinate 203,192,463 downwards.
CTTTGCGCTGACAGCTGTGGAGAAATGTTCTGACGGTGGTGAGAGTAGAGCACGACTGTCTCCGTGACGCAGTTGGCTAGCACGTTCGGCCTTTAACGGAAAGGTTGGAGGTTCAAGCCCTCCCATGAGCGGTGTGTCGCTTTTTTGCGCTGATAGCTTTGGAGAAATCTTCTGACGGTGGTGAGAGTGGAGCACGACTATCTCTGGGGCGCAATTGGCTAGAGCGTTCAGCTGTTAACCAAAAGGTTGGAGGTTCCAGCCCTCCCGAGAGCGGTGTGTCTCTTTTTTTTCTTTGCGCTGATAGCTTTGTAGAAATGTTCTGCGGTGGTGAGAGTGGAGCACGACTGTCTCCGTGGCGCAATTGGCTAGCGCGATCAGCTCTTAACCAAACGGTTGGAGGTTCGTGCCCTCCCATGAGTGGTGTGTTGCTTTTTTTCTTCGCGCTCATAGATTTGGAGAAATTTTCTGATGATCGTGAGAGTTGAGCACGAATATCTCCGTGGTGCAATTGGCTAGCACGTTCGGGCGTTAACCAAAACGTTGGAGGTTCGAGCCCTCCCGAGAGCGGTGTGTCGCTTTTTTTCTTTGCGCTGATAGCTTTGTAGAAATGTTCTGACCGTGGTGAGAGATGAGCACGACTGTTTCCGTGGCGCATTTGGCTAGCGCGTTCAGCTTTTAACCAAAAGGTTGGAGGTTCGAGCCCTCCCTAGAGCGGTGTGTCTCTTTTTTTCTTTGCGCTGATAGCTTTGTAGAAATGTTCTGATGGTGGTGAGAGTGTAGCACGACTGTTTCCGTTGAAGAATTGGCTAGCGCGATCAACTGTTAACTGAAAGGTTGGAGGTTCGAGCCCTCCCGGGAGCAGTGTGTCGCTTTTTTTCTTTGCGCTGATAGCTTTGGAGAAATGTTCTGATGGTGATGAGAGTAGAACACGACTATCTCCTTGGCGCCATTGGCTAGCGCGTTCAGCTGTTAACCAAAAGGTCGGAGGTTCGAGCCCTCTCGAGAGCGGTGTGTCTCTTTTTTCTTTGCGCTGAGCACTGTGGAGAAATGTTCTGACGGTGGTGAGAGTAGAGCACGACTGTCTACGTGGCGCAATTGGCTAGCGCGTTCGGCTGTGAACAAAAACGTTCGAGGTTCGAGCCCTCCCGAGAGCGGTGTGTCTCTTTTTTCTTTGCGCTGATAGCTTTGTAGAAATGTTCTCACGGTGGTGAGAGTGGAGCACGACTGTCTCCGTGGCGCAATTGGCTAGCGCGATCAGCTCTTAACCAAAAGGTTAGAGGTTCGTGCCCTTCCATGAGTGGTGTGTTGCTTTTTTTCTTCGCTCTGATAGATTTGGAGAAATTTTCTGATGGTGAGAGTTGAGCACGAATATCTCCGTGGGGCAATTGCCTAGCACGTTCGGCTGTTAACCTAAACGTTGGAGTTCGAGCCCTCCCGAGAGCGGTGTGTCTCTTTTTTTTCTTCGCACTGATAGCTTTGGAGAAATGTTCTGAAGGTGGTGAGAGTGGAACACGACTATCTCCGTGACGCAATTGGCTAGCACGTTCGCTTTTTAACCAAAAGGGTGGAGGTTCGAGCCCTCCGGAGAGCGGCGTGTCTCTGTTTTTCTTTGCGCTGATAGCTTTGGAGGAATGTTCTGAGGGTGGTGAGAGTGGAACACGACTATCTCCGTGACGCAATTGGCTAGCGCGTTCAGCTGTTAACCAAAAGGTTGGAGGTTCCAGCCCTCCGGAGAGCGGTGTGTCTCTTTTTTTCTTTGCGCTAATAGCTTAAGAGGAATGTTCTGATGGTGGTGAGAGTGTATCACGACTGTTTGCGTGGCAGAATTGGCTAGCGCGATCAACTGTTAACTTAAAGGTTGGAGGTTCGAGCCCTCCCGGGAGCAGTGTGTCGCTTTTTTTCTTTGCGCTGATAGCTTTGAAAAAATTTTCTGATGGTGAAGAGAGTAGAACCCGACTATCTCTTTGGCGCCATTGGCTAGCGCGTTCAGCTGTTAACCAAAAGGTTGGAGGTTCGAGCCCTCTCGAGAGCGGTTTGTCTCTTTTTCTTTGCGCTGACAGCTGTGGAGAAATGTTCTGACGGTGGTGAGAGTAGAGCACGACTGTCTACGTGGCGCAATTGGCTAGCGCGTTCGGCTGTGAACAAAAACGTTCGAGGTTCGAGCCCTCCCGAGAGCGGTGTGTTTCTTTTTTCTTTGCGCTGATAGCTTTGTAGAAATGTTCTCACGGTGGTGAGAGTGGAGCACGACCGTCTCCGTGGCGCAATTGGCTAGCGCGATCGGCTGTTAACCAAAGGGTTGGAGGTTCGAGCCCTCTCGAGAGCGGTGTGTCTCTTTTTTCTTTGCGCTGACAGCTGTGGAGAAATGTTCTGACGGTGGTGAGAGTAGAACACGACTGTCTCCTTGGCACCATTGGCTAGCACGTTCGGCTTTTAACGTTAAGGTTGGAAGATCGAGCCCTCCCATTAGTGGTGTGTCGCGTTTTTCTCGCTGATAGCTTCGGAGAAATCTTCTGACGGTTTTGAGAGTGGAGCCCGACTATCTCTGGGGCGCAATTGGCTAGAGCGTTCAGCTGTTAACCAAAAGGTTGGATGTTCGAGCCCTCCCGAGAGCGGTGTGTCTGTTTTTCTCTTTGCGCTGATAGCTTTGTAGAAAGGTTCTGACGGTGGTGAGAGTGGAGCACGAATATCTCCGTGGCGCAATTGGCTAGCGCGTTCGGCCGTGAACCAAAAGGTTGGAGGTTCGAGCCCTCTCGAGCGCGGTGTGTCTCTTTTTTCTTTGCGCTGACAGCTGTGGAGAAATGTTCTGACGGTGGTGAGAGTAGAGCACGACTGTCTCCGTGACGCAGTTGGCTAGCACGTTCGGCCTTTAACGGAAAGGTTGGAGGTTCAAGCCCTCCCATGAGCGGTGTGTCGCTTTTTTGCGCTGATAGCTTTGGAGAAATCTTCTGACGGTGGTGAGAGTGGAGCACGACTATCTCTGGGGCGCAATTGGCTAGAGCGTTCAGCTGTTAACCAAAAGGTTGGAGGTTCCAGCCCTCCCGAGAGCGGTGTGTCTCTTTTTTTTCTTTGCGCTGATAGCTTTGTAGAAATGTTCTGCGGTGGTGAGAGTGGAGCACGACTGTCTCCGTGGCGCAATTGGCCAGCGCGATCAGCTCTTAACCAAACGGTTGGAGGTTCGTGCCCTCCCATGAGTGGTGTGTTGCTTTTTTTCTTCGCGCTCATAGATTTGGAGAAATTTTCTGATGATCGTGAGAGTTGAGCACGAATATCTCCGTGGTGCAATTGGCTAGCACGTTCGGGCGTTAACCAAAACGTTGGAGGTTCGAGCCCTCCCGAGAGCGGTGTGTCGCTTTTTTTCTTTGCGCTGATAGCTTTGTAGAAATGTTCTGACCGTGGTGAGAGATGAGCACGACTGTTTCCGTGGCGCATTTGGCTAGCGCGTTCAGCTTTTAACCAAAAGGTTGGAGGTTCGAGCCCTCCCTAGAGCGGTGGTTCTCTTTTTTTCTTTGCGCTGATAGCTTTGTAGAAATGTTCTGATGGTGGTGAGAGTGTAGCACGACTGTTTCCGTTGAAGAATTGGCTAGCGTGATCAACTGTTAACTGAAAGGTTGGAGGTTCGAGCCCTCCCGGGAGCAGTGTGTCGCTTTTTTTCTTTGCGCTGATAGCTTTGGAGAAATGTTCTGATGGTGATGAGAGTAGAACACGACTATCTCCTTGGCGCCATTGGCTAGCGCGTTCAGCTGTTAACCAAAAGGTCGGAGGTTCGAGCCCTCTCGAGAGCGGTGTGTCTCTTTTTTCTTTGCGCTGAGCACTGTGGAGAAATGTTCTGACGGTGGTGAGAGTAGAGCACGACTGTCTACGTGGCGCAATTGGCTAGCGCGTTCGGCTGTGAACAAAAACGTTCGAGGTTCGAGCCCTCCCGAGAGCGGTGTGTCTCTTTTTTCTTTGCGCTGATAGCTTTGTAGAAATGTTCTCACGGTGGTGAGAGTGGAGCACGACTGTCTCCGTGGCGCAATTGGCTAGCGCGATCAGCTCTTAACCAAAAGGTTAGAGGTTCGTGCCCTTCCATGAGTGGTGTGTTGCTTTTTTTCTTCGCTCTGATAGATTTGGAGAAATTTTCTGATGGTGGTGAGAGTTGAGCACGAATATCTCCGTGGGGCAATTGGCTAGCACGTTCGGCTGTTAACCTAAACGTTGGAGTTCGAGCCCTCCCGAGAGCGGTGTGTCTCTTTTTTTTCTTCGCACTGATAGCTTTGGAGAAATGTTCTGAAGGTGGTGAGAGTGGAACACGACTATCTCCGTGACGCAATTGGCTAGCACGTTCGCTTTTTAACCAAAAGGGTGGAGGTTCGAGCCCTCCGGAGAGCGGCGTGTCTCTGTTTTTCTTTGCGCTGATAGCTTTGGAGGAATGTTCTAAGGGTGGTGAGAGTGGAACACGACTATCTCCGTGACGCAATTGGCTAGCGCGTTCAGCTGTTAACCAAAAGGTGGGAGGTTCGAGCCCTCCGGAGAGCGGTGTGTCTCTTTTTTTTCTTTGCGCTAATAGCTTAAGAGGAATGTTCTGATGGTGGTGAGAGTGTATCACGACTGTTTCCGTGGCATAATTAGCTAGCGCGATCAACTGTTAACTTTAAGGTTGGAGGTTCGAGCCCTCCCGGGAGCAGTGTGTCGTTTTTTTTTCTTTGCGCTGATAGCTTTGGAGAAATGTTCTGACGGTGGTGAAAGTAGAACACGACTATCTCCTTTGCGCCATTGGTTAGCGCGTTCAGCTGTTAACCAAAAGGTCGGATGTTCGAGGCCTCTCGAGAGCGGTGTGTCATTTTTTTGCGCTGACAGCTGTGGAGAAATGTTATGACGGTGGTGAGAGTAGAGCACGACTGTCTCCGTGACGCAATTGGCTAGCACGTTCGGCTTTTAACGCAAAGGTTGGAAGTTCGAGCCCTCCCATGAGCGGTGTGTCGCTTTTTTTGCGCTGATAGCTTTGGAGAAATCATCTGACGGTGGTGAGAGTAGAGCACGACTATCTCTGGGGCGCAATTGGCTAGAGCGTTCAGCTGTTAACGAAAAGGTTGGAGGTTCGAGCCCTCCCGAGAGCGGTGTGTCTCTTTTTTTCTTTGCGCTGATAGCTTTGTAGAAATGTTCTGACGGTGGTGAGAGTGGAGCACGACTGTCTCCGTGGCGCAATTGGCTAGCGCGATCGGCTGTTAACCGAACGTTTGGAGGTTCGAGCCCTCCCGGGAGCAGTGTGTCGCTTTTTTTCTTTGCGCTGATAGCTTTGGAAAAATGTTCTGACGGTGGTAAGAGTACAACACAACTATATCCTTGGCGCCATTGGCTAGCGTGTTCAGCTGTTAACCAAAAGGTTGGAGGTTCGAGCCCTCTCGAGAACGGTGTGTCTCTTTTTTTTTCTTCGCACTGATAGCTTTGGAGAAAAGTTCTGAAGGTGCTGAGAGTGGAACACGACTACCTCCGTTACGCAATTGGCTAGCACGTTCGGCTGTTAAGCAAAAAGGTTGGTGGTTCGAGCCCTCCCAGGAGCGGTGTGTCGCTTTTTTTGCGCTGATAGCTTTGGAGAAATCTTCTGATGGTGGTGAAAGTGGAGAACGACTATCTCTGGGGCACAATTGGCGAGAGCGTTCAGCTGTTAACCAAAAGGTTGGAGGTTCCAGCCCTCCCAAGAGCGGTGTGTCTCTTTTTTTTCTTTGCGCTGATAGCTTTGTAGAAATGTTCTGACGGTGGTGAGAGTGGAGCACGACTGTCTCCGTGGCGCAATTGGCTAGCGCGATCAGCTCTTAACCAAAAGGTTGGAGGTTCGTGCCCTTCCATGAGTGGTGTGTTGCTTTTTTTCTTCGCTCTGATAGATTTGGAGAAATTTTCTGATGGTGGTGAGAGTGGAACACGACTACCTCCGTTACGCAATTGGCTAGCACGTTCGGCTGTTAAACAAAAAGGTTGGAGGTTCGAGCCCTCCCATGAGCGGTGTGTCGCTTTTTTTGCGCTGATAGCTTTGGAGAAATGTTCTGAAGGTGGTGAGAGTGGAACACGACTACCTCCGTTACGCAATTGGCTAGCACGTTCGGCTGTTAAACAAAAAGGTTGGAGGTTCGAGCCCTCCCATGAGCGGTGTGTCGCTTTTTTTTGCGCTGATAGCTTTGGGGAAATGTTCTGAAGGTGGTGAGAGTGGAACACGACTATCTCCGTGACGCAATTGGCTAGCACATTCGCTTTTTAACCAAAAGGGTGGAGATTCGAGCCCTCCGGAGAGCGGCGTGTCTCTGTTTTTCTTTGCGCTGATAGCTTTGGAGGAATGTTCTGAGGGTGGTGAGAGTGGAACACGACTATCTCCGTGACGCAATTGGCTAGCGCGTTCAGCTGTTAACCAAAAAGTTGGAGGTTCGAGCCCTCCGGAGAGCGGTGTGTCTCTTTTTTTTCTTTGCGCTAATAGCTTAAGAGGAATGTTCTGATGGTGGTGAGAGTGTACCACGACTGTTTCGGTGGCAGAATTAGCTAGCGCGATCAACTGTTAACTTAAAGGTTGGAGGTTCGAGCCCTCCCGGGAGCAGTGTGTCGCTTTTTTTCTTTGCGCTGATAGCTTTGGAGATATGTTCTGATGGTGATGAGAGTAGAACACGACTATCTCTTTGGCGCCATTGGCTAGCGCGTTCAGCTGTTAACCAAAAGGTCGGAGGTTCGAGCCCTCTCGAGAGCGGTTTGTCTCTTTTTCTTTGCGCTGACAGCTGTGGAGAAATGTTCTGACGGTGGTGAGAGTAGAGCACGATTGTCTACGTGGCGCAATTGGCTAGCGCGTTCGGCTGTGAACAAAAACGTTCGAGGTTCCAGCCCTCCCGAAAGCAGTGTGTCTCTTTTTTCTTTGCGCTGATAGCTTTGTAGAAATGTTCTCACGGTGGTGAGAGTGGAGCACGACCGTCTCCGTGGCGCAATTGGCTAGCGCGATCGGCTGTTAACCGAAAGTTTGGAGGTTCGGGCCCTCCCGGGAACAGTGTGTCGCTTTTTTTATTTGCGCTGATAGCTTTGGAGAAATGTTCTGACGGTGGTGAGAGTAGAACACGACTGTCTCCTTGGCACCATTGGCTAGCGCGTTCAGCTGTTAACCAAAAGGTCGGAGGTTCGAGCCCTCTCGAGAGCGGTTTGTCTCTTTTTCTTTGCGCTGACAGCTGTGGAGAAATGTTCTGACGGTGGTGAGAGTAGAGCACGACTGTCTACGTGGCGCAATTGGCTAGCGCGTTCGGCTGTGAACAAAAACGTTCGAGGTTCGAGCCCTCCCGAGAGCGGTGTGTCTCTTTTTTCTTTGCGCTGATAGCTTTGTAGAAATGTTCTCACGGTGGTGAGAGTGGAGCACGACTGTCTCCGTGGCGCGATTGGCTAGCGCGATCAGCTCTTAACCAAACGGTTGGAGGTTCGTGCCCTCCCATGAGTGGTGTGTTGCTTTTTTTCTTCGCACTCATAGATTTGGAGAAATTTTCTGATGGTCATGAGAGTTGAGCACGAATATCTCCGTGGTGCAATTGGCTAGCACGTTCGGGTGTTAACCAAAACGTTGGAGGTTCGAGCCCTCCCGAGAGCGGTGTGTCGCTTTTTTTCTTTGCGCTGATAGCTTTGTAGAAATGTTCTGACCGTGGTGAGAGATGAGCACGACTGTCTCCGTGGCGCATTTGGCTAGCGCGTTCAGCTGTTAACCAAAAGGTTGGAGGTTCGAGCCCTCCCTAGAGCGGTGTGTCTCTTTTTTTCTTTGCGCTGATAGCTTTGTAGAAATGTTCTGTCGATGGTGAGAGTGGAGCACGACTGTCTCCGTGGCGCAATTGGCTAGCACGATCGGCTGTTAACCAGAAGTTTGGAGGTTCGAGCCCTCCCAAGAGCGGTGTGTCTCTGGTTTTCTTTGCGCTGATAGCTTTGGAGAAACGTTCTGAGGGTGGTGAGAGTGGAACACGACTATCTCCGTGAGGCAGTTGGCTAGCGCGTTCAGCTGTTAACCAAAAGGTTGGAGGTTCGAGCCCTCCGGAGAGCGGTGTGTCTCTTTTTTTTCTTTGCGCTAATAACTTTGGAGGAATGTTCCGATGGTGGTGAGAGTGTAGCACGACTGTTTCCGTGGAAGAATTGGCTAGCGCGATCAACTGTTAACTGAAAGGTTAGAGGTTCGAGCCCTCCCGGGAGCAGTGTGTCGCTTTTTTTCTTTGCGCTGATAGCTTTGGAGAAATGTTCTGATGGTGATGAGAGTAGAACACGACTATCTCCTTGGCGCCATTGGCTAGCGCGTTCAGCTGTTAACCAAAAGGTCGGAGGTTCGAGCGCCCTCGAGACTGGTGCGTCTCTTTTTTCTTTGCGCTGAGCGCTGTGGAGAAATGTTCTGACGGTGGTGAGAGTAGAGCACGACTGTCTACGTGGCGCAATTGGCTAGCGCGTTCGGCTGTGAACAAAAATGTTCGAGGTTCGAGCCCTCCCGAGAGCGGTGTGTCTCTTTTTTCTTTGCGCTGATAGCTTTGTAGAAATGTTCTCACGGTGGTGAGAGTGGAGCACGACTGTCTCCGTGGGGCAATTGGCTAGCGCGATCGGCTGTTAACCAAAAGGTTGGAGGTTCGAGCCCTCCCATGAGCGGTGTGTCGCTTTTTTTGCGCTGATAGCTTTGGAGAAATCTTCTGATGGTGGTGAAAGTGGAGAACGACTATCTCTGGGGCACAATTGGCGAGAGCGTTCAGCTGTTAACCAAAAGGTTGGAGGTTCCATCCCTCCTGAGAGCGGTGTGTCTCTTTTTTTTTTCTTTGCGCTGATAGCTTTGTAGAAATGTTCTGACGGTGGTGAGAGTGGAGCACGACTGTCTCCGTGGCGCAATTGGCTAGCGCGATCAGCTCTTAACCAAAAGGTTAGAGGTTCGTGCCCTTCCATGAGTGGTGTGTTGCTTTTTTCTTCGCTCTGATAGATTTGGAGAAATTTTCTGATGGTGGTGAGAGTTGAGCACGAATATCTCCGTGGTGCAATTGGCTAGCACGTTCGGCTGTTAACCAAAACGTTGGAGTTCGAGCCCTCCCGAGAGCGGTGTGTCTCTTTTTTTTCTTCGCACTGATAGCTTTGGAGAATGTTCTGAAGGTGGTGAGAGTGGAACACGACTATCTCCATGACGCAATTGGCTAGCACGTTCGCTTTTTAACCAAAAGGGTGGAGGTTCGAGCCCTCCGGAGAGCGGCGTGTCTCTGTTTTTTTTGCGCTGATAGCTTTGGAGAAATGTTCTGATGGTGATGAGAGTAGAACACGACTATCTCTTTGGCGCCATTGGCTAGCGCGTTCAGCTGTTAACCAAAAGGTCGGAGGTTCGAGCCCTCTCGAGAGCGGTGTGTCTCTTTTTTCATTGCGCTGACATCTGTGGAGAAATGTTCTGACGGTGGTGAGAGTAGAGCACAACTGTCTACGTGGCGCAATTGGCTAGCGCGTTCGGCTGTGAACAAAAATGTTCGAGGTTCGAGCCCTCCCGAGAGCGGTGTGTCTCTTTTTTCTTTGCGCTGATAGCTTTGTAGAAATGTTCTCACGGTGGTGAGAGTGGAGCACGACCGTCTCCGTGGCGCAATTGGCTAGCGCGATCGGCTGTTAACCGAAAGTTTGGAGGTTCGGGCCCTCCCGGGAACAGTGTGTCGCTTTTTTTCTTTGCGCTGATAGCTTTGGAGAAATGTTCTGACGGTGGTGAGAGTAGAACACGACTGTCTCCTTGGCACCATTGGCTAGCGCGTTCATCTGTTAACCAAAATGTTGGAGGTTCGAGCCCTCTCGAGAGCGGTGTGTCTCTTTTTTCTTTGCGCTGACAGCTGTGGAGAAATGTTCTGACGGTGGTGAGAGTAGAGCACGACTGTCTGCGTGACGCAATTGGCTAGCACGTTCGGCTTTTAACGTTAAGGTTGGAAGTTCGAGCCCTCCCATGAGCGGTGTGTCGCGTTTTTCTCGCTGATAGCTTTGGAGAAATCTTCTGACGGTGGTGAGAGTGGAGCACGACTATCTCTGGGGCGATATTGGCTAGAGCGTTCAGCTGTTAACCAAAAGGTTGGATGTTCGAGCCCTCCCGAGAGCGGTGTGTCTGTTTTTTTTCTTTGCGCTGATAGCTTTGTAGAAATGTTCTGACGGTGGTGAGAGTGGAGCACGAATATCTCCGTGGCGCAATTGGCTAGCGCGTTCGGCTGTGAACCAAAAGGTTGGAGGTTCGAGCCCTCCCATGAGCGGTGTGTCGCTTTTTTTGCGCTGATAGCTTTGGAGAAATCTTCTGACGGTGGTGAGAGTGGAGCACGACTATCTCTGGGGCGCAATTGGCTAGAGCGTTCAGCTGTTAACGAAAAGGTTGGAGGTTCGAGCCCTCCCGAGAGCGGTGTGTCTCTCTTTTTCTTTGCGCTGATAGCTTTGTAGAAATGTTCTGACGGTGGTGAGAGTGGAGCACGACTGTCTCCGTGGCGCAATTGGCTAGCGCGATCGGCTGTTAACCGAAAGTTTGGAGGTTCGAGCCCTCCCGGGAGCAGTGTGTCGCTTTTTTTCTTTGCGCTGATAGCTTTGGAGAAATGTTCTGACGGTGGTGAGAGTACAACACAACTATATCCTTGGCGCCATTGGCTAGCGTGTTCAGCTGTTAACCAAAAGGTTGGAGGTTCGAGCCCTCTCGAGAACGGTGTGTCTCTTTTTTCTTTGCGCTGACAGCTGTGGAGAAATGTTCTGATGGTGGTGAGAGTAGAGCACAACTGTCTCCGTGACGCAATTGGCTAGCACGTTCTGCTTTTAACGGAAAGGTTGGAGGTTCAAGCCCTCTCATCAGCGGTGTGTCGCTTTTTTGCGCTGATAGCTTTGTAGAAATGTTCTGACGGTGGTGAGAGTGGAGCACGACTGTCTCCGTGGCGCGATTGGCTAGCGCGATCAGCTCTTAACCAAACGGTTGGAGGTTCGTGCCCTCCCATGAGTGGTGTGTTGCTTTTTTTCTTCGCGCTCATAGATTTGGAGAAATTTTCTGATGGTCGTGAGAGTTGAGCACGAATATCTCCGTGGTGCAATTGGCTAGCACGTTCGGGTGTGAACCAAAACGTTGGAGGTTCGAGCCCTCCCGAGAGCGGTGTGTCGCTTTTTTTCTTTGCGCTGATAGCTTTGTAGAAATGTTCTGACCGTGGTGAGAGATGAGCACGACTGTCTCCGTGGCGCATTTGGCTAGCGCGTTCAGCTGTTAACCAAAAGGTTGGAGGTTCGAGCCCTCCCTAGAGCGGTGTGTCTTTTTTTTTCTTTGCGCTGATAGCTTTGTAGAAATGTTCTGTCGATGGTGAGAGTGGAGCACGACTGTCTCCGTGGCGCAATTGGCTAGCACGATCGGCTGTTAACCAGAAGTTTGGAGGTTCGAGCCCTCCCAAGAGCGGTGTGTCTCTGGTTTTCTTTGCGCTGATAGCTTTGGAGAAACGTTCTGAGGGTGGTGAGAGTGGAACACGACTATCTCCGTGAGGCAGTTGGCTAGCGCGTTCAGCTGTTAACCAAAAGGTTGGAGGTTCGAGCCCTCCGGAGAGCGGTGTGTCTCTTTTTTTTCTTTGCGCTAATAACTTTGGAGGAATGTTCCGATGGTGGTGAGAGTGTAGCACGACTGTTTCCGTGGAAGAATTGGCTAGCGCGATCAACTGTTAACTGAAAGGTTAGAGGTTCGAGCCCTCCCGGGAGCAGTGTGTCGCTTTTTTTCTTTGCGCTGATAGCTTTGGAGAAATGTTCTGATGGTGATGAGAGTAGAACACGACTATCTCCTTGGCGCCATTGGCTAGCGCGTTCAGCTGTTAACCAAAAGGTCGGAGGTTCGAGCCCTCTCGAGACTGGTGCGTCTCTTTTTTCTTTGCGCTGAGCGCTGTGGAGAAATGTTCTGACGGTGGTGAGAGTAGAGCACGACTGTCTACGTGGCGCAATTGGCTAGCGCGTTCGGCTGTGAACAAAAATGTTCGAGGTTCGAGCCCTCCCGAGAGCGGTGTGTCTCTTTTTTCTTTGCGCTGATAGCTTTGTAGAAATGTTCTCACGGTGGTGAGAGTGGAGCACGACTGTCTCCGTGGGGCAATTGGCTAGCGCGATCGGCTGTTAACCAAAAGGTTGGAGGTTCGAGCCCTCCCATGAGCGGTGTGTCGCTTTTTTTGCGCTGATAGCTTTGGAGAAATCTTCTGATGGTGGTGAAAGTGGAGAACGACTATCTCTGGGGCACAATTGGCGAGAGCGTTCAGCTGTTAACCAAAAGGTTGGAGGTTCCAGCCCTCCTGAGAGCGGTGTGTCTCTTTTTTTTCTTCGCACTGATAGCTTTGGAGAATGTTCTGAAGGTGGTGAGAGTGGAACACGACTATCTCCATGACGCAATTGGCTAGCACGTTCGCTTTTTAACCAAAAGGGTGGAGGTTCGAGCCCTCCGGAGAGCGGCGTGTCTCTGTTTTTTTTGCGCTGATAGCTTTGGAGGAATGTTCTGAGGGTGGTGAGAGTGGAACACGACTATCTCCGTGACGCAATTGGCTAGCGCGATCAACTGTTAACTTAAAGGTTGGAGGTTCCAGCCCTCCCGGGAGCAGTGTGTCTCTTTTTTCTTTGCGCTGATAGCTTTGGAGCAATGTTCTGACGGTGGTGAGAGTGTAGCACGACTGTTTCCGTGGAAGAATTGGCTAGCGCGATCAACTGTTAACTGAAAGGTTAGAGGTTCGAGCCCTCCCGGGAGCAGTGTGCCGCTTTTTTTCTTTGCGCTGATAGCTTTGGAGAAATGTTCTGATGGTGATGAGAGTAGAACACGACTATCTCCTTGGCGCCATTGGTTAGCGCGTTCACCTGTTAACCAAAAGGTTGGAGGTTCGAGCCCTCTGGAGAGCGGTGTGTCTCTTTTTTTTCTTTGCGCTAATAGCTTAAGAGGAATGTTCTGATGGTGGTGAGAGTGTATCACGACTGTTTCCGTGGCAGAATTGGCTAGCGCGATCAACTGTTAACTTAAAGGTTGGAGGTTCGAGCCCTCCCGGGAGAAGTGTGTCGCTTTTTTTCTTTGCGCTGATAGCTTTGGAGAAATGTTCTGATGGTGATGAGAGTAGAACACGACTATCTCTTTGGCGCCATTGGCTAGCGCGTTCAGCTGTTAACCAAAAGGTCGGAGGTTTGAGCCCTCTCGAGAGCGGTGTGTCTCTTTTTTTCATTGCGCTGACATCTGTGGAGAAATGTTCTGACGATGGTGAGAGTAGAGCACGACTGTCTACGTGGCGCAATTGGCTAGCGCGTTCGGCTGTGAACAAAAATGTTCGAGGTTCGAGCCCTCCCGAGAGCGGTGTGTCTCTTTTTTCTTTGCGCTGATAGCTTTGTAGAAATGTTCTCACGGTGGTGAGAGTGGAGCACGACCGTCTCCGTGGCGCAATTGGCTAGCGCGATCGGCTGTTAACCGAAAGTTTGGAGGTTCGGGCCCTCCCGGGAACAGTGTGTCGCTTTTTTTCTTTGCGCTGATAGCTTTGGAGAAATGTTCTGACGGTGGTGAGAGTAGAACACGACTGTCTCCTTGGCACCATTGGCTAGCGCGTTCATCTGTTAACCAAAATGTTGGAGGTTCGAGCCCTCTCGAGAGCGGTGTGTCTCTTTTTTCTTTGCGCTGACAGCTGTGGAGAAATGTTCTGACGGTGGTGAGAGTAGAGCACGACTGTCTGCGTGACGCAATTGGCTAGCACGTTCGGCTTTTAACGTTAAGGTTGGAAGTTCGAGCCCTCCCATGAGCGGTGTGTCGCTTTTTTGCGCTGATAGCTTTGTAGAAATGTTCTGACGATGGTGAGAGTGGAGCACGACTGTCTCCGTGGCGCAATTGGCTAGCGCGATCAGCTCTTAACCAAAAGGTTGGAGGTTCGTGCCCTCCCATGAGTGGTGTGTTGCTTTTTTTCTTCGCGCTGATAGATTTGGAGAAATTTTCTGATGGTGGTGAGAGTTGAGCACGAATATCTCCGTGGTGCAATTGGCTAGCACGTTCGGCTGTTAACCAAAATGTTGGAGGTTCGAACCCTCCCGAGAGCGGTGTGTCTCTTTTTTTTCTTCGCACTGATAGCTTTGGAGAAATGTTCTGAAGGTGGTGAGAGTGGAACACGACTACCTCCGTGACGCAATTGGCTAGCGCGTTCGGCTGTTAACCAAAAGGTTGGAGGTTCGAGCCCTCCGGAGAGCGGTGTGTCTCTGTTTTTCTTTGCGCTGATAGCTTTGGAGGAATGTTCTGAGGGTGGTGAGAGTGGAACACGACTATCTCCGTGACGCAATTGGCTAGCGCGTTCAGCTGTTAACCAAAAGGTTGGAGGTTCGAGCCCTCCGGAGAGCTGTGTGTCTCTTTTTTTTCTTTGCGCTAATAGATTTGGAGAAATTTTCTGATGGTGGTGAGAGTGGAGCACGAATATCTCCGTGGTGCAATTGGCTAGCACGTTCGGCTGTTAACCAAAATGTCGGAGATTCGAACCCTCCCATGAGCGGTGTGTCGCTTTTTTTGCGCTGATAGCTTTGGAGAAATCTTCTGACGGTGGTGAGAGTGGAGCACGACTATCTCTGGGGCGCAATTGGCTAGAGCGTTCAGCTGTTAACGAAAAGGTTGGAGGTTCGAGCCCTCCCGAGAGCGGTGTGTCTCTCTTTTTCTTTGCGCTGATAGCTTTGTAGAAATGTTCTGACGGTGGTGAGAGTGGAGCACGACTGTCTCCGTGGCGCAATTGGCTAGCGCGATCGGCGGTTAACCAAAAGTTTGGAGGTTCGAGCCCTCCCGGGAGCAGTGTGTCGCTTTTTTTCTTTGCGCTGATAGCTTTGGAGAAATGTTCTGACGGTGGTGAGAGTACAACACAACTATATCCTTGGCGCCATTGGCTAGCGTGTTCAGCTGTTAACCAAAAGGTTGGAGGTTCGAGCCCTCTCGAGAACGGTGTGTCTCTTTTTTCTTTGCGCTGACAGCTGTGGAGAAATGTTCTGATGGTGGTGAGAGTAGAGCACGACTGTCTCCGTGACGCAATTGGCTAGCACGTTCTGCTTTTAACGGAAAGGTTGGAGGTTCGTGCCCTCCCATGAGTGGTGTGTTGCTTTTTTTCTTCGCGCTGATAGATTTGGAGAAATTTTCTGATGGTGGTGAGAGTTGAGCACGAATATCTCCGTGGTGCAATTGGCTAGCACGTTCGGCTGTTAACCAAAATGTTGGAGGTTTGAACCTTCCCGAGAGCGGTGTGTCTCTTTTTTTTCTTCGCACTGATAGCTTTGGAGAAATGTTCTGAAGGTGGTGAGAGTGGAACACGACTACCTCCGTGACGCAATTGGCTAGCGCGTTCGCCTGTTAACCAAAAGGTTGGAGGTTCGAGCCCTCCGGAGAGCGGTGTGTCTCTGTTTTTCTTTGCGCTGATAGCTTTGGAGGAATGTTCTGAGGGAGGTGAGAGTGAAACACGACTATCTCCGTGACGCAATTGGCTAGCGCGTTCAGCTGTTAACCAAAAGGTTGGAGGTTCGAGCCCTACGGAGAGCGGTGTGTCTCTTTTTTTTCTTTGCGCTAATAGATTTGGAGAAATTTTCTGATGGTGGTGAGAGTGGAGCACGAATATCTCCGTGGTGCAATTGGCTAGCACGTTCGGCTGTTAACCAAAATGTCGGAGATTCGAACCTTCCCGAGAGCGGTGTGTCTCTTTTTTTTCTTCGCACTGATAGCTTTGGAGAAATGTTCTGAAGGTGGTGCGAGTGGAACACGACTACCTCCGTTACGCAATTGGCTAGAACGTTCGGCTGTTAACCAAAAGGGTGGAGGTTCGACCCCTCCGGAGAGCGGCGTGTCTCTTTTTTTTTCTTTGCGCTGATAGCTTTGGAGGAATGCTCTAACGGTGGTGAGAGTGGAGCACGACTGTCTCCGTAGCGCAATTGGCTAGCGCGATCGGCTGTTAACCGAACGTTTGGAGGTTTGAGCTCTCCCGGGAGCAGTGTGTCGCTTTTTTTCTTTGTGCTAATAGCTTTGGAGGAATGTCCTGATGGTGGTGAGAGTGTAGCACGACTGTTTCCATGGCAGAATTGGCTAGCGCGATCAACTGTTAACTGAAAGGTTGGAGGTTCGCACCCTCCCGGGAGCAGTGTGTCGCTTTTTTTCTTTGCGCTGATAGCTTTGGAGAAATGTTCTGATGGTGATGAGAGTAGAACACGACTATCTCCTTGGCGCCATTGGCTAGCGCGTTCAGCTGTTAACCAAAAGGTCGGAGGTTCGAGCCCTCTCGAGAGCGGTGTGTCTCTTTTTTCTTTGCGCTGACAGCTGTGGAGAAATGTTCTGACGGTGGTGAGAGTAGAGCACGACTATCTACGTGGCGCAATTGGCTAGCGCATTCGGCTGTGAACAAAAACGTTCGAGGTTCGAGCCTTCCCGAGAGCGGTGTGTCTCTTTTTTCTTTGCGCTGATAGCTTTGTAGAAATGTTCTCACGGTGGTGAGAGTGGAGCACGACTGTCTCCGTGGCGCAATTGGCTAGCGCGATCGGCTGTTAACCGAAAGTTTGGAGGTTCAGGCCCTCCCGGGAGCAGTGTGTCGCTTTTTTTCTTTGCGCTGATAGCTTTGGAGAAATGTTCTGATGGTCGTGAGAGTAGAACACGCCTGCCTCCTTGGCGCCATTGGCTAGCGCGTTCAGCTGTTAATCAAAAGGTTGGAGGTTGGAGCCCTCCCGAGAGCGGTGTGTCTCTTTTTTTCATTGCGCTGATAGCTTTGGAGAAACGTTCGGAGGGTGGTGAGAGTGGAACACGACTATCTCCGTGACGCAATTGGCTAGCGCGTTCGGCTGTTAACCAAAAGGTTGGAGGTTCGAGCCCTCCGGAGAGCAGTGTGTCTCTTTTTTTTTGCACTGATAGCTTTGGAGCAGTGTTCTGACGGTGGTGAAAGTGGAGCACGACTATCTCTGGGGCGCATTTGGCTAGAGCGTTCAGCTGTTAACCAAAACGTTGGAGGTTTGAGCCCTCCCGAGAGCGGTGTGTCTCTTTTTTTCTTTGCGCTGACAGCTTTGTAGAAATGTTCTGTCGATGGTGAGAGTGGAGCACGACTGTCTCCGAGGCGCAATTGGCTAGCACGATCGGTTGTTAACCAGAAGTTTGGAGGTTCGAGCCCTCCCAAGAGCGGTGCGTCTCTGTTTTTCTTTGCGCTGATAGCTTTGGAGAAACGTTCTGAGGGTGGTGAGAGTGGAACACGACTATCTCCGTGACGCAATTGGCTAGCGCGTTCAGCTGTTAACCAAAAGGTTGGAGGTTCGAGCCCTCCGGAGAGCGGTGTGTCTTTTTTTTTCTTTGCGCTAATAGCTTTGGAGGAATGTTCTGATAGTGGTCAGAGTGTAGCAGGACTGTTTCCGTGGCAGAATTGGCTAGCGCGATCAACTGTTAACTGAAAGGTTGGAGGTTCGAGCCCTCCCGGGAGCAGTGTGCCGCTTTTTTTCTTTGCGCTGATAGCTTTGGAGAAAAGTTCTGATGGTGATGAGAGTAGAACACGACTATCTCCTTGGCGCCATTGGTTAGCGCGTTCAGCTGTTAACCGAAAGGTCAGAGGTTCGAGCCCTCTCGAGAGCGCTGTGTCTCTTTTTTCTTTGCGCTGACAGCTGTGGAGAAATGTTCTGACGGTGGAGAGAGTAGAGCACGACTGTCTCCTTGGCGCCATTGGCTAGCGCGTTCAGCTGTTAACCAAAAGGTTGGAGGTTCGAGCCCTCTCGAGAGCGGTGTGTCTCTTTTTTCTTTGCGCTGACAGCTGTGGAGGAATGTTCTGACGGTGTTGAGAGTGGAGCACGACTGTCTCCGTGGCGCAATTGGCTAGCGCGATCGGCTGTTAACCGAACGTTCGAGGTTCGAGCCTTCCCGAGAGCGGTGTGTCTCTTTTTTCTTTGCGCTGATAGCTTTGTAGAAATGTTCTCACGGTGGTGAGAGTGGAGAACGACTGTCTCCGTGGCGCAATAGGCTAGCGCGATCGGCTGTTAACCGAAAGTTTGGAGGTTCAGGCCCTCCCGGGAGCAGTGTGTCGCTTTTTTTCTTTGCGCTGATAGCTTTGGAGAAATGTTCTGACGGTGGTGAGAGTAGAACACGACTGCCTCCTTGGCGCCATTGGCTAGCGCGTTCAGCTGTTAATCAAATGGTTGGAGGTTGGAGCCCTCCCAAGAGCGGTGTGTCTCTGTTTTTCTTTGCGCTGATAGCTTTGGAGAAACGTTCTGAGGGTGGTGAGAGTGGAACACGACTATCTCCGTGACGCAATTGGCTAGCGCGTTCAGCTGTTAACCAAAAGGTTGGAGGTTCGAGTCCTCCGGAGAGCGGTGTGTCTGTTTTTTTTCTTTGCGCTAATAGCTTTGGAGGAATGTTCTGATGGTGGTCAGAGTAGAGCACGATTGTCTGCGTGACGCAATTGGCTAGCACGTTCGGCTTTTAACGTTAAGGTTGGAAGTTCGAGCCCTCCCATGAGCGGTGTGTCGCGTTTTTCTCGCTGATAGCTTTGGAGAAATCTTCTGACGATGGTGAGAGTGGAGCACGACTATCTCTGGGGCGCAATTGGCTATAGCGTTCAGCTGTTAACCAAAAGGTTGGATGTTCGAGCCCTCCCGAGAGCGGTGTGTCTGTTTTTTTTCTTTGCGCTGATAGCTTTGTAGAAATGTTCTGACGGTGGTGAGAGTGGAGCACGAATATCTCCGTGGCGCAATTGGCTAGCGCGTTCGGCTGTGAACCAAAAGGTTGGAGGTTCGAGCCCTCCGGAGAACGGTGTGTCTCTTTTTTCTTTGCGCTGATAGCTTTGGAGCAATGTTCTGACGGTGGTGAGAGGGGAGCACGACTGTTTCCGTGGCAGAATTGGCTAGCGCGATCAACTGTTAACTGAAAGGTTGGAGGTTCGAGCCCTCCCGGGAGCAGTGTGTCGTTTTTTTTTGCGCTGATAGCTTTGGAGAAATGTTCTGACGGTGGTGAGAGTAGAACACGACTATCTCCTTTGCGACATTGGTTAGCGCGTTCAGCTGTTAACCAAAAGGTCGGAGGTTCGAGGCCTCTCGAGAGCGGTGTGTCATTTTTTTGCGCTGACAGCTGTGGAGAAATGTTATGACGGTGGTGAGAGTAGAGCACGACTGTCTCCGTGACGCAATTGGCTAGCACGTTCGGCTTTTAACGAAAAGGTTGGAAGTTCGAGCCCTCCCATGAGCGGTGTGTCGCTTTTTTTGCGCTGATAGCTTTGGAGAAATCTTCTGGCGGTGGTGAGAGTGGAGCACGACTATCTCTGGGGCGCAATTGGCTAGAGCGTTCAGCTGTTAACGAAAAGATTGGAGGTTCGAGCCCTCCCGAGAGCGGTGTGTCATTTTTTTTCTTTGTGCTGATAGCTTTGTAGAAATGTTCTGACGGTGGTGAGAGTGGAGCACGACTGTCTCCGTGGCGCAATTGGCTAGCGCGATCGGCTGTTAACCGAAAGTTTGGAGGTTCGAGCCCTCCCGGGAGCAGTGTGTCGCTTTTTTTCTTTGCGCTGATAGCTTTGGAAAAATGTTCTGACGGTGGTGAGAGTACAACACAACTATATCCTTGGCGCCACTGGCTAGCGTGTTCAGCTGTTAACCAAAAGGTTGGAGGTTCGAGCCCTCTCGAGAACGGTGTGTCTCTTTTTTCTTTGCGCTGACAGCTGTGGAGAAATGTTCTGATGGTGGTGAGAGTAGAGCACGACTGTCTCCGTGACGCAATTGGCTAGCACGTTCTGCTTTTAACGGAAAGGTTGGAGGTTCAAGCCCTCTCATCAGCGGTGTGTCGCTTTTTTGCGCTGATAGCTTTGTAGAAATGTCCTGACGGTGGTGAGAGTGGAGCCCGACTGTCTCCGTGGCGCAATTGCCTAGCGCGATCAGCTCTTAACCAAAAGGTTGGAGGTTCGTGCCCTCCCATGAGTGGTGTGTTGCTTTTTTTCTTCGTGCTGATAGATTTGGAGAAATTTTCTGATGGTGGTGAGAGTTGAGCACGAATATCTCCGTGGTGCAACTGGCTTACACGTTCGGCTGTTAACCAAAATGTTGGAGGTTCGAACCCTCCCGAGAGCGGTGTGTCTCTTTTTTTTTTCTTCGCACTGATAGCTTTGGAGAAATGTTCTGAAGGTGGTGAGAGTGGAACACGACTATCTCCGTGACGCAATCGGCTAGCGCGTTCGGCTGTTAACCAAAAGGTTGGAGGTTCGAGCCCTCCGGAGAGCGGTGTGTCTCTTTTTTCTTTGCGCTGATAGCTTTGGAGCAATGTTCAGACGGTGGTGAGAGTGGAGCACGACTGTCTCCGTGACGCAAATGGCTAGCACGTTCGGCTTTTAACAGAAAGGTTGGAGGTTCAAGCCCTCCCATGAGCGGTGTGTCGCTTTTTTTGCGCTGATAGCTTTGGAGAAATCTTCTGATGGTGGTGAAAGTGGAGAACGACTATCTCTGGGGCACAATTGGCGAGAGCGTTCAGCTGTTAACCAAAAGGTTGGAGGTTCCAGCCCTCCCGAGAGCGGTGTGTCTCTTTTTTTTGTTTGCGCTGATAGCTTTGTAGAAATGTTCTGACGGTGGTGAGAGTGGAGCACGACTGTCTCCGTGGCGCAATTGGCTTGCGCGATCAGCTCTTAACCAAAAGGTTGGAGGTTCGTGCCCTTCCATGAGTGGTGTGTTGCTTTTTTTCTTCGCTCTGATAGATTTGGAGAAATTTTCTGGTGGTGGTGAGAGTTGAGCACGAATATCTCCGTGGTGCAATAGGCTAGCACGTTCGGCTGTTAACCAAAACGTTGGAGTTCGAGCCCTCCCGAGAGCGGTGTGTCTCTTTTTTTTCTTGGCACTGATAGCTTTGGAGAAATGTTCTGAAGGTGGTGAGAGTGGAACACGACTATCTCCGTGACGCAATTGGCTAGCACGTTCGCTTTTTAACCAAAAGGGTGCAGGTTCGAGCCCTCCGCAGAGCGGCGTGTCTCTGTTTTTCTTTGCGCTGATAGCTTTGGAGGAATGTTCTGATGGTGGTGAGAGTGGAGCAGGACTGTCTCTGTGGCGCAATAGGCTAGCGCGATCCGCGGTTAACCGAAAGGTTGGAGGTTCGAGCCCACCCGGTGCTGGTGCGGCGCTTTTTTTCTTTGCGCTGATAGCTTTGAAGATATGTTCTGATGGTGGTAAGAGTGGAGCACGACTGTCTGCGTGGCGCAATTGGCTAGCGCGATCGGCTGTAAACCGAAAGGTTGAAGTTTCGAGCCCACCCGGTGGTGGTGCGGCGGTTTTTTTTCTTTGAGCTGATAGCTTTGAAGATATGTTCTGATGGTGGTGAGAGTGGAGCACGACTGTCTCCGTGGCGCCATTGGCTAGCGCGATCGGCTGTTAACCGAAAGGTTGGAGTTTCGATCCCACCCAGCGGTGGTGCGGCGTTTTTTTTCTTTGGGCTGATAGCTTTGAAAATATGTTCTGATGGTGGTGAGAGCGGAGCACGACTGTCTCCGTGGCGCAATTGGCTAGCGCGATCGGCTGTTAACCAAAAGGTTATAGTTTCGAGCCCTCCCGGGAGTGGTGTGTTGCTTTTTTCTTTGCGCTGATAGCTTTGAAGATATGTTCTAATGGTGGTGAGAGTGGAGCACGACTGTCTCCTGGGCGCAACTGGCTAGCGCGATCGGCTGTTAACCAAAAAGTTGGAGGTTCGAGCCCTCCCGGGAGTGGTGTGTTGCTTTTTTCTTTGCGCTGATAGCTTTGAAGATATGTTCTGATGGTGGTGAGTGTGGAGCACGACTGTCTCCGTGGCGCAATTGGCTTGCGCGATCGGCTGTTAACCAAAAGGTTGGAGGTTTGAGCCCACCCGGTGGTGGTGCGGCGCTTTGTTTTCTTTGGGCTGGTAGCTTTGAAGATATGTTCTGATGGTGGTGAGAGTGGAGCACGACTGTCTCCGTGACGCAATTGGCTAGCACGTTCGGCTTTTAACGCAAAGGTTGGAGGTTCGTGCCCTCCCATGAGTGGTGTGTTGCTTTTTTTCTTCGCGCTGATAGATTTGGAGAAATTTTCTGATGGTGGTGAGAGTTGAGCACGAATATCTCCGTGGTGCAATTGGCTTACACGTTCGGCTGTTAACCAAAATGTTGGAGGTTCGAACCCTCCCGAGAGCGGTGTGTCTCTTTTTTTTTCTTCGCACTGATAGCTTTGGAGAAATGTTCTGAAGGTGGTGAGAGTGGAACGTGACTACCTCCGTTACGCAATTGGCTAGCACGTTCGGCTGTTAACCAAAAGGGTGGAGGTTCGACCCCTCCGGAGAGCGGCGTGTCTCTTTTTTTTCTTTGCGCTGATAGCTTTGGAGGAATGCTCTGACGGTGTTGAGAGTGGAGCACGACTGTCTCCGTAGCGCAATTGGCTAGCGCGATCGGCTGTTAACCGAACGTGTGGAGGTTTGAGCTCTCCCGGGAGCAGTGTGTCGCTTTTTTTCTTTGTGCTAATAGCTTTGGAGGAATGTCCTAATGGTGGTGAGAGTGTAGCACGACTGTTTCCGTGGCAGAATTGGCTAGCGCGATCAACTGTTAACCAAAATGTTGGAGGTTCGAGCCCTCTCGAGAGCGGTGTGTCTCTTTTTTTCTTTGCGCTGATAGCTTTGGAGAAACGTTCGGAGGGTGGTGAGAGTGGAACACGACTATCTCCGTGACGCAATCGGCTAGCGCGTTCGGCTGTTAACCAAAAGGTTGGAGGTTCGAGCCCTCCGGAGAGCGGTGTGTCTCTTTTTTCTTTGCGCTGATAGCTTTGGAGCAATGTTCAGACAGTGGTGAGAGTGGAGCACGACTGTCTCTGTGACGCAAATGGCTAGCACGTTCGGCTTTTAACGGAAAGGTTGGAGGTTCAAGCCCTCCCATGAGCGGTGTGTCGCTTTTTTTGCGCTGATAGCTTTGGAGAAATCTTCTGATGGTGGTGAAAGTGGAGAACGACTATCTCTGGGGCACAATTGGCGAGAGCGTTCAGCTGTTAACCAAAAGGTTGGAGGTTCCAGCCCTCCCGAGAGCGGTGTGTCTCTTTTTTTTGTTTGCGCTGATAGCTTTGTAGAAATGTTCTGACGGTGGTGAGAGTGGAGCACGACTGTCTCCTTGGCGCAATTGGCTAGCGCGATCAGCTCTTAACCAGAAGGTTGGAGGTTCGTGCCCTTCCATGAGTGGTGTGTTGCTTTTTTTCTTCGCTCTGATAGATTTGGAGAAATTTTCTGGTGGTGGTGAGAGTTGAGCACGAATATCTCCGTGGTGCAATTGGCTAGCACGTTCGGCTGTTAACCAAAACGTTGGAGTTCGAGCCCTCCCGAGAGCGGTGTGTCTCTTTTTTTTCTTCGCACTGATAGCTTTGGAGAAATGTTCTGAAGGTGGTGAGAGTGGAACACGACTATCTCCGTGACGCAATTGGCTAGCACGTTCGCTTTTTAACCAAAAGGGTGGAGGTTCGAGCCCTCCGCAGAGCGGCGTGTCTCTGTTTTTCTTTGCGCTGATAGCTTTGGAAGAATGTTCTGAGGGTGGTGAGAGTGGAACACGACTATCTCCGTGACGCAATTAGCTAGCGCGTTCAGCTGTTAACCAAAAGGTTGGAGGTTCGAGCCCTCCGGAGAGCGGTGTGTCTCTTTTTTTTCTTTGCGCTAATAGCTTTGGAGGAATGTTCTGATGGTGGTGAGAGTGTATCACGACTGTTTCCGTGGCAGAATTGGCTAGCGCGATCAACTGTTAACATAAAGGTTGGAGGTACGAGCCCTCCCGGGAGCAGTATGTCGCTTTTTTTCTTTGCGCTGATAGCTTTGGAGAAATGTTCTGATGGTGATGAGAGTAGAACACGACTATCTCTTTGGCGCCATTGGCTAGCGCATTCAGCTGTTAACCAAAAGGTCGGAGGTTCGAGCCCTCTCGAGAGCGGTGTGTCTCTTTTTTCTTTGCGCTGACAGCTGTGGAGAAATGTTCTGACGGTGGTGAGAGTAGAGCACGACTGTCTACGGGGCGCAGTTGGCTAGCGCGTTCGGCTGTGAACAAAAACGTTCGAGGTTCGAGCCCTCCCGAGAGCGGTGTGTCTCTTTTTTCTTTGCGCTGATAGCTTTGTAGAAATGTTCTCACGGTGGTGAGAGTGGAGCACGACCGTCTCCGTGGCGCAATTGGCTAGCGCGATCGGCTGTTAACCGAAAGTTTGGAGGTTCGGGCCCTCCCGGGAACAGTGTGTCGCTTTTTTTCTTTGCGCTGATAGCTTTGGAGGAATATTCTGACGGTGGTGAGAGTAGAACATGACTGTCTCCTTGGCACCATTGGCTAGCGCGTTCATCTGTTAACCAAAATGTTGGAGGTTCGAGCCCTCTCGAGAGCGGTGTGTCTCTTTTTTCTTTGCGCTGACAGCTGTGGAGAAATGTTCTGACGGTGGTGAGAGTACAACACAACTATATCCTTGGCGCCATTGGCTAGCGTGTTCAGCTGTTAACCAAAAGGTTGGAGGTTCGAGCCCTCTCGAGAACGGTGTGTCTCTTTTTTCTTTGCGCTGGCAGCTGTGGAGAAATGTTCTGACGGTGGTGAGAGTAGAGCACGACTGTCTCCGTGACGCAATTGGCTAGCACGTTCTGCTTTTAACGGAAAGGTTGGAGGTTCAAGCCCTCCCATCAGCGGTGTGTCGCTTTTTTGCGCTGATAGCTTTGTAGAAATGTTCTGACGGTGGTGAGAGTGGAGCACGACTGTCTCCGTGGCGCAATTGGCCAGCGCGATCAGCTCTTAACCAAAAGGTTGGAAGTTCGTGCCCTCCCATGAGTGGTGTGTTGCTTTTTTTCTTCGCGCTGATAGATTTAGAGAAATTTTTTGATGGTGGTGAGAGTTGAGCACGAATATCTCCGTGGTGCAATTGGCTAGCACGTTCGGCTGTTAACCAAAATGTCGGAGGTTCGAACCCTCCCGAGAGCGGTGTGTCTCTTTTTTTTCTTCGCACTGATAGCTTTGAAGAAATGTTCTGAAGGTGGTGAGAGTAGAACACGACTATCTCCTTTGCGCCATTGGTTAGCGCGTTCAGCTGTTAACCAAAAGGTCGGAGGTTCGAGGCCTCTCGAGAGCGGTGTGTCATTTTTTTGCGCTGACAGCTGTGGAGAAATGTTATGACGGTGGTGAGAGTAGAGCACGACTGTCTCCGTGACGCAATTGGCTAGCACGTTCGGCTTTTAACGCAAAGGTTGGAAGTTCGAGCCCTCCCATGAGCGGTGTGTCGCTTTTTTTGCGCTGATAGCTTTGGAGAAATCTTCTGACGGTGGTGAGAGTGGAGCACGACTATCTCTGGGGCGCAATTGGCTAGAGCGTTCAGCTGTTAACGAAAAGGTTGGAGGTTCGAGCCCTCCCGAGAGCGGTGTGTCTCTTTTTTTCTTTGCGCTGATATCTTTGGAGAAAAGTTCTGATGGTGATGAGAGTAGAACACGACTATCTCCTTGGCGCCATTGGTTAGCGCATTCAGCTAATAACCGAAAGGTCAGAGGTTCGAGCCCTCTCGAGAGCGCTGTGTCTCTTTTTTCTTTGCGCTGACAGCCGTGGAGAAATGTTCTGATGGTGGACAGAGTAGAGCACGACTGTCTCCTTGGCGCCATTGGCTAGCGTGTTCAGCTGTTAACCAAAAGGTTGGAGGTTCAAGCCCTCTCGAGAATGGTGTGTCTCTTTTTTCTTTGCGCTGACAGCTGTGGAGAAATGTTCTGACGGTGGTGAGAGTAGAGCACGACTGTCTCCGTGACGCAATTGGCTAGCACGTTCTGCTTTTAACGGAAAGGTTGGAGGTTCAAGCCCTCCCATCAGCGGTGTGTCGCTTTTTTGCGCTGATAGCTTTGTAGAAATGTTCTGACGGTGGTGAGAGTGGAGCACGACTGTCTGCGTGGCGCAATTGGCTAGCGCGATCAGCTCTTAACCAAAAGGTTGGAGGTTCGTGCCCTCCCATGAGTGGTGTGTTGCTTTTTTTCTTCGCGCTGATAGATTTGGAGAAATTTTCTGAAGGTGGTGAGAGTGGAACGTGACTACCTCCGTTACGCAATTGGCTAGCACGTTCGGCTGTTAACCAAAAGGGTGGAGGTTCGACCCCTCCGGAGAGCGGCGTGTCTCTTTTTTTTCTTTGCGCTGATAGCTTTGGAGGAATGCTCTGACGGTGTTGAGAGTGGAGCACGACTGTCTCCGTAGCGCAATTGGCTAGCGCGATCGGCTGTTAACCGAACGTGTGGAGGTTTGAGCTCTCCCGGGAGCAGTGTGTCGCTTTTTTTCTTTGTGCTAATAGCTTTGGAGGAATGTCCTAATGGTGGTGAGAGTGTAGCACGACTGTTTCCGTGGCAGAATTGGCTAGCGCGATCAACTGTTAACCAAAATGTTGGAGGTTCGAGCCCTCTCGAGAGCGGTGTGTCTCTTTTTTTCTTTGCGCTGATAGCTTTGTAGAAATGTTCTGACGGTGGTGAGAGTGGAGCACGACTGTCTGCGTGGCGCAATTGGCTAGCGCGATCAGCTCTTAACCAAAAGGTTGGAGGTTCGTGCCCTCCCATGAGTGGTGTGTTGCTTTTTTTCTTCGCGCTGATAGCTTTGGAGAAATGTTCTGAAGGTGGTGAGAGTGGAACGTGACTACCTCCGTTACGCAATTGGCTAGCACGTTCGGCTGTTAACCAAAAGGGTGGAGGTTCGACCCCTCCGGAGAGCGGCGTGTCTCTTTTTTTTCTTTGCGCTGATAGCTTTGGAGGAATGCTCTGACGGTGGTGAGAGGGGAGCACGACTGTTTCCGTGGCAGAATTGGCTAGCGCGATCAACTGTTAACTGAAAGGTTGGAGGTTCGAGCCCTCCCGGGAGCAGTGTGTCGTTTTTTTTTTGCGCTGATAGCTTTGGAGAAATCTTCTGACGGTGGTGAGAGTGGAGCACGACTATCTCTGGGGCGCAATTGGCTAGAGCGTTCAGCTGTTAACGAAAAGGTTGGAGGTTCGAGCCCTCCCGAGAGCGGTGTGTCTATTTTTTTCTTTGCGCTGATATCTTTGGAGAAAAGTTCTGATGGTGATGAGAGTAGAACACGACTATCTCCTTGGCGCCATTGGTTAGCGCATTCAGCTGTTAACCGAAAGGTCAGAGGTTCGAGCCCTCTCGAGAGCGCTGTGTCTCTTTTTTCTTTGCGCTGACAGCCGTGGAGAAATGTTCTGATGGTGGACAGAGTAGAGCACGACTGTCTCCTTGGCGCCATTGGCTAGCGTGTTCAGCTGTTAACCAAAAGGTTGGAGGTTCAAGCCCTCTCGAGAATGGTGTGTCTCTTTTTTCTTTGCGCTGACAGCTGTGGAGAAATGTTCTGACGGTGGTGAGAGTAGAGCACGACTGTCTCCGTGACGCAATTGGCTAGCACGTTCTGCTTTTAACGGAAAGGTTGGAGGTTCAAGCCCTCCCATCAGCGGTGTGTCGCTTTTTTGCGCTGATAGCTTTGTAGAAATGTTCTGACGGTGGTGAGAGTGGAGCACGACTGTCTGCGTGGCGCAATTGGCTAGCGCGATCAGCTCTTAACCAAAAGGTTGGAGGTTCGTGCCCTCCCATGAGTGGTGTGTTGCTTTTTTTCTTCGCGCTGATAGATTTGGAGAAATTTTCTGAAGGTGGTGAGAGTGGAACGTGACTACCTCCGTTACGCAATTGGCTAGCACGTTCGGCTGTTAACCAAAAGGGTGGAGGTTCGACCCCTCCGGAGAGCGGCGTGTCTCTTTTTTTTCTTTGCGCTGATAGCTTTGGAGGAATGCTCTGACGGTGTTGAGAGTGGAGCACGACTGTCTCCGTAGCGCAATTGGCTAGCGCGATCGGCTGTTAACCGAACGTGTGGAGGTTTGAGCTCTCCCGGGAGCAGTGTGTCGCTTTTTTTTCTTTGTGCTAATAGCTTTGGAGGAATGTCCTAATGGTGGTGAGAGTGTAGCACGACTGTTTCCGTGGCAGAATTGGCTAGCGCGATCAACTGTTAACCAAAATGTTGGAGGTTCGAGCCCTCTCGAGAGCGGTGTGTCTCTTTTTTTCTTTGCGCTGATAGCTTTGTAGAAATGTTCTGACGGTGGTGAGAGTGGAGCACGACTGTCTGCGTGGCGCAATTGGCTAGCGCGATCAGCTCTTAACCAAAAGGTTGGAGGTTCGAGCCCTCCGGAGAGCGGTGTGTCTCTTTTTTCTTTGCGCTGATAGCTTTGGAGCAATGTTCAGCCAGTGGTGAGAGTGGAGCACGACTGTCTCTGTGACGCAAATGGCTAGCACGTTCGGCTTTTAACGGAAAGGTTGGAGGTTCAAGCCCTCCCATGAGCAGTGTGTCGCTTTTTTTGCGCTGATAGCTTTGGAGAAATCTTCTGATGGTGGTGAAAGTGGAGAACGACTATCTCTGGGGCACAATTGGCGAGAGCGTTCAGCTGTTAACCAAAAGGTTGGAGGTTCCAGCCCTCCCGAGAGCGGTGTGTCTCTTTTTTTTTGTTTGCGCTGATAGCTTTGTAGAAATGTTCTGACGGTGGTGAGAGTGGAGCACGACTGTCTCCTTGGCGCAATTGGCTAGCGCGATCAGCTCTTA
Source organism: Rhipicephalus microplus (assembly GCF_043290135.1). Taxonomy (NCBI): domain Eukaryota; kingdom Metazoa; phylum Arthropoda; class Arachnida; order Ixodida; family Ixodidae; genus Rhipicephalus; species Rhipicephalus microplus. The sequence goes on along the minus strand of NC_134703.1, from coordinate 203,163,987 downwards.
ACCAGAAGGTTGGAGGTTCGTGCCCTTCCATGAGTGGTGTGTTGCTTTTTTTCTTCGCTCTGATAGATTTGGAGAAATTTTCTGGTGGTGGTGAGAGTTGAGCACGAATATCTCCGTGGTGCAATTGGCTAGCACGTTCGGCTGTTAACCAAAACGTTGAAGTTCGAGCCCTCCCGAGAGCGGTGTGTCTCTTTTTTTTCTTCGCACTGATAGCTTTGGAGAAATGTTCTGAAGGTGGTGAGAGTGGAACACGACTATCTCCGTGACGCAATTGGCTAGCACGTTCGCTTTTTAACCAAAAGGGTGGAGGTTCGAGCCCTCCGCAGAGCGGCGTGTCTCTGTTTTTCTTTGCGCTGATAGCTTTGGAAGAATGTTCTGAGGGTGGTGAGAGTGGAACACGACTATCTCCGTGACGCAATTGGCTAGCGCGTTCAGCTGTTAACCAAAAGGTTGGAGGTTCGAGCCCTCCGGAGAGCGGTGTGTCTCTTTTTTTTCTTTGTGCTAATAGCTTTGGAGGAATGTTCTGATGGTGGTGAGAGTGTATCACGACTGTTTCCGTGGCAGAATTGGCTAGCGCGATCAACTGTTAACTTAAAGGTTGGAGGTACGAGCCCTCCCGGGAGCAGTATGTCGCTTTTTTTCTTTGCGCTGATAGCTTTGGAGAAATGTTCTGATGGTGATGAGAGTAGAACACGACTATCTCTTTGGCGCCATTGGCTAGCGCGTTCAGCTGTTAACCAAAAGGTCGGAGGTTCGAGCCCTCTCGAGAGCGGTGTGTCTCTTTTTTCTTTGCGCTGACAGCTGTGGAGAAATGTTCTGACGGTGGTGAGAGTAGAGCACGACTGTCTACGGGGCGCAGTTGGCTAGCGCGTTCGGCTGTGAACAAAAACGTTCGAGGTTCGAGCCCTCCCGAGAGCGGTGTGTCTCTTTTTTCTTTGCGCTGATAGCTTTGTAGAAATGTTCTCACGGTGGTGAGAGTGGAGCACGACCGTCTCCGTGGCGCAATTGGCTAGCGCGATCGGCTGTTAACCGAAAGTTTGGAGGTTCGGGCCCTCCCGGGAACAGTGTGTCGCTTTTTTTCTTTGCGCTGATAGCTTTGGAGAAATATTCTGACGGTGGTGAGAGTAGAACATGACTGTCTCCTTGGCACCATTGGCTAGCGCGTTCATCTGTTAACCAAAATGTTGGAGGTTCGAGCCCTCTCGAGAGCGGTGTGTCTCTTTTTTCTTTGCGCTGACAGCTGTGGAGAAATGTTCTGACGGTGGTGAGAGTACAACACAACTATATCTTTGGCGCCATTGGCTAGCGTGTTCAGCTGTTAACCAAAAGGTTGGAGGTTCGAGCCCTCTCGAGAACGGTGTGTCTCTTTTTTCTTTGCGCTGGCAGCTGTGGAGAAATGTTCTGACGGTGGTGAGAGTAGAGCACGACTGTCTCCGTGACGCAATTGGCTAGCACGTTCTGCTTTTAACGGAAAGGTTGGAGGTTCAAGCCCTCCCATCAGCGGTGTGTCGCTTTTTTGCGCTGATAGCTTTGTAGAAATGTTCTGACGGTGGTGAGAGTGGAGCACGACTGTCTCCGTGGCGCAATGGTCAGCGCGATCAGCTCTTAACCAAAAGGTTGGAAGTTCGTGCCCTCCCATGAGTGGTGTGTTGCTTTTTTTCTTCGCGCTGATAGATTTAGAGAAATTTTTTGATGGTGGTGAGAGTTGAGCACGAATATCTCCGTGGTGCAATTGGCTAGCACGTTCGGCTGTTAACCAAAATGTCGGAGGTTCGAACCCTCCCGAGAGCGGTGTGTCTCTTTTTTTTCTTCGCACTGATAGCTTTGAAGAAATGTTCTGAAGGTGGTGAGAGTAGAACACGACTATCTCCTTTGCGCCATTGGTTAGCGCGTTCAGCTGTTAACCAAAAGGTCGGAGGTTCGAGGCCTCTCGAGAGCGGTGTGTCATTTTTTTGCGCTGACAGCTGTGGAGAAATGTTATGACGGTGGTGAGAGTAGAGCACGACTGTCTCCGTGACGCAATTGGCTAGCACGTTCGGCTTTTAACGCAAAGGTTGGAAGTTCGAGCCCTCCCATGAGCGGTGTGTCTCTTTTTTTTTGTTTGCGCTGATAGCTTTGTAGAAATGTTCTGACGGTGGTGAGAGTGGAGCACGACTGTCTCCTTGGCGCAATTGGCTAGCGCGATCAGCTCTTAACCAGAAGGTTGGAGGTTCGTGCCCTTCCATGAGTGGTGTGTTGCTTTTTTTCTTCGCTCTGATAGATTTGGAGAAATTTTCTGGTGGTGGTGAGAGTTGAGCACGAATATCTCCGTGGTGCAATTGGCTAGCACGTTCGGCTGTTAACCAAAACGTTGAAGTTCGAGCCCTCCCGAGAGCGGTGTGTCTCTTTTTTTTCTTCGCACTGATAGCTTTGGAGAAATGTTCTGAAGGTGGTGAGAGTGGAACACGACTATCTCCGTGACGCAATTGGCTAGCACGTTCGCTTTTTAACCAAAAGGGTGGAGGTTCGAGCCCTCCGCAGAGCGGCGTGTCTCTGTTTTTCTTTGCGCTGATAGCTTTGGAAGAATGTTCTGAGGGTGGTGAGAGTGGAACACGACTATCTCCGTGACGCAATTGGCTAGCGCGTTCAGCTGTTAACCAAAAGGTTGGAGGTTCGAGCCCTCCGGAGAGCGGTGTGTCTCTTTTTTTTCTTTGCGCTAATAGCTTTGGAGGAATGTTCTGATGGTGGTGAGAGTGTATCACGACTGTTTCCGTGGCAGAATTGGCTAGCGCGATCAACTGTTAACTTAAAGGTTGGAGGTACGAGCCCTCCCAGGAGCAGTATGTCGCTTTTTTTCTTTGCGCTGATAGCTTTGGAGAAATGTTCTGATGGTGATGAGAGTAGAACACGACTATCTCTTTGGCGCCATTGGCTAGCGCGTTCAGCTGTTAACCAAAAGGTCGGAGGTTCGAGCCCTCTCGAGAGCGGTGTGTCTCTTTTTTCTTTGCGCTGACAGCTGTGGAGAAATGTTCTGACGGTGGTGAGAGTAGAGCACGACTGTCTACGGGGCGCAGTTGGCTAGCGCGTTCGGCTGTGAACAAAAACGTTCGAGGTTCGAGCCCTCCCGAGAGCGGTGTGTCTCTTTTTTCTTTGCGCTGATAGCTTTGTAGAAATGTTCTCACGGTGGTGAGAGTGGAGCACGACCGTCTCCGTGGCGCAATTGGCTAGCGCGATCGGCTGTTAACCGAAAGTTTGGAGGTTCGGGCCCTCCCGGGAACAGTGTGTCACTTTTTTTCTTTGCGCTGATAGCTTTGGAGAAATATTCTGACGGTGGTGAGAGTAGAACATGACTGTCTCCTTGGCACCATTGGCTAGCGCGTTCATCTGTTAACCAAAATGTTGGAGGTTCGAGCCCTCTCGAGAGCGGTGTGTCTCTTTTTTCTTTGCGCTGACAGCTGTGGAGAAATGTTCTGACGGTGGTGAGAGTACAACACAACTATATCCTTGGCGCCATTGGCTAGCGTGTTCAGCTGTTAACCAAAAGGTTGGAGGTTCGAGCCCTCTCGAGAACGGTGTGTCTCTTTTTTCTTTGCGCTGGCAGCTGTGGAGAAATGTTCTGACGGTGGTGAGAGTAGAGCACGACTGTCTCCGTGACGCAATTGGCTAGCACGTTCTGCTTTTAACGGAAAGGTTGGAGGTTCAAGCCCTCCCATCAGCGGTGTGTCGCTTTTTTGCGCTGATAGCTTTGTAGAAATGTTCTGACGGTGGTGAGAGTGGAGCACGACTGTCTCCGTGGCGCAATTGGCCAGCGCGATCAGCTCTTAACCAAAAGGTTGGAAGTTCGTGCCCTCCCATGAGTGGTGTGTTGCTTTTTTTCTTCGCGCTGATAGATTTAGAGAAATTTTTTGATGGTGGTGAGAGTTGAGCACGAATATCTCCGTGGTGCAATTGGCTAGCACGTTCGGCTGTTAACCAAAATGTCGGAGGTTCGAACCCTCCCGAGAGCGGTGTGTCTCTTTTTTTTCTTCGCACTGATAGCTTTGAAGAAATGTTCTGAAGGTGGTGACAGTAGAACACGACTATCTCCTTTGCGCCATTGGTTAGCGCGTTCAGCTGTTAACCAAAAGGTCGGAGGTTCGAGGCCTCTCGAGAGCGGTGTGTCATTTTTTTGCGCTGACAGCTGTGGAGAAATGTTATGACGGTGGTGAGAGTAGAGCACGACTGTCTCCGTGACGCAATTGGCTAGCACGTTCGGCTTTTAACGCAAAGGTTGGAAGTTCGAGCCCTCCCATGAGCGGTGTGTCGCTTTTTTTGCGCTGATAGCTTTGGAGAAATCTTCTGACGGTGGTGAGAGTGGAGCACGACTATCTCTGGGGCGCAATTGGCTAGAGCGTTCAGCTGTTAACGAAAAGGTTGGAGGTTCGAGCCCTCCCGAGAGCGGTGTGTCTATTTTTTTCTTTGCGCTGATATCTTTGGAGAAAAGTTCTGATGGTGATGAGAGTAGAACACGACTATCTCCTTGGCGCCATTGGTTAGCGCATTCAGCTGTTAACCGAAAGGTCAGAGGTTCGAGCCCTCTCGAGAGCGCTGTGTCTCTTTTTTCTTTGCGCTGACAGCCGTGGAGAAATGTTCTGATGGTGGACAGAGTAGAGCACGACTGTCTCCTTGGCGCCATTGGCTAGCGTGTTCAGCTGTTAACCAAAAGGTTGGAGGTTCAAGCCCTCTCGAGAATGGTGTGTCTCTTTTTTCTTTGCGCTGACAGCTGTGGAGAAATGTTCTGACGGTGGTGAGAGTAGAGCACGACTGTCTCCGTGACGCAATTGGCTAGCACGTTCTGCTTTTAACGGAAAGGTTGGAGGTTCAAGCCCTCCCATCAGCGGTGTGTCGCTTTTTTGCGCTGATAGCTTTGTAGAAATGTTCTGACGGTGGTGAGAGTGGAGCACGACTGTCTGCGTGGCGCAATTGGCTAGCGCGATCAGCTCTTAACCAAAAGGTTGGAGGTTCGTGCCCTCCCATGAGTGGTGTGTTGCTTTTTTTCTTCGCGCTGATAGATTTGGAGAAATTTTCTGAAGGTGGTGAGAGTGGAACGTGACTACCTCCGTTACGCAATTGGCTAGCACGTTCGGCTGTTAACCAAAAGGGTGGAGGTTCGACCCCTCCGGAGAGCGGCGTGTCTCTTTTTTTTCTTTGCGCTGATAGCTTTGGAGGAATGCTCTGACGGTGTTGAGAGTGGAGCACGACTGTCTCCGTAGCGCAATTGGCTAGCGCGATCGGCTGTTAACCGAACGTGTGGAGGTTTGAGCTCTCCCGGGAGCAGTGTGTCGCTTTTTTTTCTTTGTGCTAATAGCTTTGGAGGAATGTCCTAATGGTGGTGAGAGTGTAGCACGACTGTTTCCGTGGCAGAATTGGCTAGCGCGATCAACTGTTAACCAAAATGTTGGAGGTTCGAGCCCTCTCGAGAGCGGTGTGTCTCTTTTTTTCTTTGCGCTGATAGCTTTGTAGAAATGTTCTGACGGTGGTGAGAGTGGAGCACGACTGTCTGCGTGGCGCAATTGGCTAGCGCGATCAGCTCTTAACCAAAAGGTTGGAGGTTCGAGCCCTCCGGAGAGCGGTGTGTCTCTTTTTTCTTTGCGCTGATAGCTTTGGAGCAATGTTCAGCCAGTGGTGAGAGTGGAGCACGACTGTCTCTGTGACGCAAATGGCTAGCACGTTCGGCTTTTAACGGAAAGGTTGGAGGTTCAAGCCCTCCCATGAGCAGTGTGTCGCTTTTTTTGCGCTGATAGCTTTGGAGAAATCTTCTGATGGTGGTGAAAGTGGAGAACGACTATCTCTGGGGCACAATTGGCGAGAGCGTTCAGCTGTTAACCAAAAGGTTGGAGGTTCCAGCCCTCCCGAGAGCGGTGTGTCTCTTTTTTTTTGTTTGCGCTGATAGCTTTGTAGAAATGTTCTGACGGTGGTGAGAGTGGAGCACGACTGTCTCCTTGGCGCAATTGGCTAGCGCGATCAGCTCTTAACCAGAAGGTTGGAGGTTCGTGCCCTTCCATGAGTGGTGTGTTGCTTTTTTTCTTCGCTCTGATAGATTTGGAGAAATTTTCTGGTGGTGGTGAGAGTTGAGCACGAATATCTCCGTGGTGCAATTGGCTAGCACGTTCGGCTGTTAACCAAAACGTTGAAGTTCGAGCCCTCCCGAGAGCGGTGTGTCTCTTTTTTTTCTTCGCACTGATAGCTTTGGAGAAATGTTCTGAAGGTGGTGAGAGTGGAACACGACTATCTCCGTGACGCAATTGGCTAGCACGTTCGCTTTTTAACCAAAAGGGTGGAGGTTCGAGCCCTCCGCAGAGCGGCGTGTCTCTGTTTTTCTTTGCGCTGATAGCTTTGGAAGAATGTTCTGAGGGTGGTGAGAGTGGAACACGACTATCTCCGTGACGCAATTGGCTAGCGCGTTCAGCTGTTAACCAAAAGGTTGGAGGTTCGAGCCCTCCGGAGAGCGGTGTGTCTCTTTTTTTTCTTTGTGCTAATAGCTTTGGAGGAATGTTCTGATGGTGGTGAGAGTGTATCACGACTGTTTCCGTGGCAGAATTGGCTAGCGCGATCAACTGTTAACTTAAAGGTTGGAGGTACGAGCCCTCCCGGGAGCAGTATGTCGCTTTTTTTCTTTGCGCTGATAGCTTTGGAGAAATGTTCTGATGGTGATGAGAGTAGAACACGACTATCTCTTTGGCGCCATTGGCTAGCGCGTTCAGCTGTTAACCAAAAGGTCGGAGGTTCGAGCCCTCTCGAGAGCGGTGTGTCTCTTTTTTCTTTGCGCTGACAGCTGTGGAGAAATGTTCTGACGGTGGTGAGAGTAGAGCACGACTGTCTACGGGGCGCAGTTGGCTAGCGCGTTCGGCTGTGAACAAAAACGTTCGAGGTTCGAGCCCTCCCGAGAGCGGTGTGTCTCTTTTTTCTTTGCGCTGATAGCTTTGTAGAAATGTTCTCACGGTGGTGAGAGTGGAGCACGACCGTCTCCGTGGCGCAATTGGCTAGCGCGATCGGCTGTTAACCGAAAGTTTGGAGGTTCGGGCCCTCCCGGGAACAGTGTGTCGCTTTTTTTCTTTGCGCTGATAGCTTTGGAGAAATATTCTGACGGTGGTGAGAGTAGAACATGACTGTCTCCTTGGCACCATTGGCTAGCGCGTTCATCTGTTAACCAAAATGTTGGAGGTTCGAGCCCTCTCGAGAGCGGTGTGTCTCTTTTTTCTTTGCGCTGACAGCTGTGGAGAAATGTTCTGACGGTGGTGAGAGTACAACACAACTATATCTTTGGCGCCATTGGCTAGCGTGTTCAGCTGTTAACCAAAAGGTTGGAGGTTCGAGCCCTCTCGAGAACGGTGTGTCTCTTTTTTCTTTGCGCTGGCAGCTGTGGAGAAATGTTCTGACGGTGGTGAGAGTAGAGCACGACTGTCTCCGTGACGCAATTGGCTAGCACGTTCTGCTTTTAACGGAAAGGTTGGAGGTTCAAGCCCTCCCATCAGCGGTGTGTCGCTTTTTTGCGCTGATAGCTTTGTAGAAATGTTCTGACGGTGGTGAGAGTGGAGCACGACTGTCTCCGTGGCGCAATGGTCAGCGCGATCAGCTCTTAACCAAAAGGTTGGAAGTTCGTGCCCTCCCATGAGTGGTGTGTTGCTTTTTTTCTTCGCGCTGATAGATTTAGAGAAATTTTTTGATGGTGGTGAGAGTTGAGCACGAATATCTCCGTGGTGCAATTGGCTAGCACGTTCGGCTGTTAACCAAAATGTCGGAGGTTCGAACCCTCCCGAGAGCGGTGTGTCTCTTTTTTTTCTTCGCACTGATAGCTTTGAAGAAATGTTCTGAAGGTGGTGAGAGTAGAACACGACTATCTCCTTTGCGCCATTGGTTAGCGCGTTCAGCTGTTAACCAAAAGGTCGGAGGTTCGAGGCCTCTCGAGAGCGGTGTGTCATTTTTTTGCGCTGACAGCTGTGGAGAAATGTTATGACGGTGGTGAGAGTAGAGCACGACTGTCTCCGTGACGCAATTGGCTAGCACGTTCGGCTTTTAACGCAAAGGTTGGAAGTTCGAGCCCTCCCATGAGCGGTGTGTCTCTTTTTTTTTGTTTGCGCTGATAGCTTTGTAGAAATGTTCTGACGGTGGTGAGAGTGGAGCACGACTGTCTCCTTGGCGCAATTGGCTAGCGCGATCAGCTCTTAACCAGAAGGTTGGAGGTTCGTGCCCTTCCATGAGTGGTGTGTTGCTTTTTTTCTTCGCTCTGATAGATTTGGAGAAATTTTCTGGTGGTGGTGAGAGTTGAGCACGAATATCTCCGTGGTGCAATTGGCTAGCACGTTCGGCTGTTAACCAAAACGTTGAAGTTCGAGCCCTCCCGAGAGCGGTGTGTCTCTTTTTTTTCTTCGCACTGATAGCTTTGGAGAAATGTTCTGAAGGTGGTGAGAGTGGAACACGACTATCTCCGTGACGCAATTGGCTAGCACGTTCGCTTTTTAACCAAAAGGGTGGAGGTTCGAGCCCTCCGCAGAGCGGCGTGTCTCTGTTTTTCTTTGCGCTGATAGCTTTGGAAGAATGTTCTGAGGGTGGTGAGAGTGGAACACGACTATCTCCGTGACGCAATTGGCTAGCGCGTTCAGCTGTTAACCAAAAGGTTGGAGGTTCGAGCCCTCCGGAGAGCGGTGTGTCTCTTTTTTTTCTTTGCGCTAATAGCTTTGGAGGAATGTTCTGATGGTGGTGAGAGTGTATCACGACTGTTTCCGTGGCAGAATTGGCTAGCGCGATCAACTGTTAACTTAAAGGTTGGAGGTACGAGCCCTCCCAGGAGCAGTATGTCGCTTTTTTTCTTTGCGCTGATAGCTTTGGAGAAATGTTCTGATGGTGATGAGAGTAGAACACGACTATCTCTTTGGCGCCATTGGCTAGCGCGTTCAGCTGTTAACCAAAAGGTCGGAGGTTCGAGCCCTCTCGAGAGCGGTGTGTCTCTTTTTTCTTTGCGCTGACAGCTGTGGAGAAATGTTCTGACGGTGGTGAGAGTAGAGCACGACTGTCTACGGGGCGCAGTTGGCTAGCGCGTTCGGCTGTGAACAAAAACGTTCGAGGTTCGAGCCCTCCCGAGAGCGGTGTGTCTCTTTTTTCTTTGCGCTGATAGCTTTGTAGAAATGTTCTCACGGTGGTGAGAGTGGAGCACGACCGTCTCCGTGGCGCAATTGGCTAGCGCGATCGGCTGTTAACCGAAAGTTTGGAGGTTCGGGCCCTCCCGGGAACAGTGTGTCACTTTTTTTCTTTGCGCTGATAGCTTTGGAGAAATATTCTGACGGTGGTGAGAGTAGAACATGACTGTCTCCTTGGCACCATTGGCTAGCGCGTTCATCTGTTAACCAAAATGTTGGAGGTTCGAGCCCTCTCGAGAGCGGTGTGTCTCTTTTTTCTTTGCGCTGACAGCTGTGGAGAAATGTTCTGACGGTGGTGAGAGTACAACACAACTATATCCTTGGCGCCATTGGCTAGCGTGTTCAGCTGTTAACCAAAAGGTTGGAGGTTCGAGCCCTCTCGAGAACGGTGTGTCTCTTTTTTCTTTGCGCTGGCAGCTGTGGAGAAATGTTCTGACGGTGGTGAGAGTAGAGCACGACTGTCTCCGTGACGCAATTGGCTAGCACGTTCTGCTTTTAACGGAAAGGTTGGAGGTTCAAGCCCTCCCATCAGCGGTGTGTCGCTTTTTTGCGCTGATAGCTTTGTAGAAATGTTCTGACGGTGGTGAGAGTGGAGCACGACTGTCTCCGTGGCGCAATTGGCCAGCGCGATCAGCTCTTAACCAAAAGGTTGGAAGTTCGTGCCCTCCCATGAGTGGTGTGTTGCTTTTTTTCTTCGCGCTGATAGATTTAGAGAAATTTTTTGATGGTGGTGAGAGTTGAGCACGAATATCTCCGTGGTGCAATTGGCTAGCACGTTCGGCTGTTAACCAAAATGTCGGAGGTTCGAACCCTCCCGAGAGCGGTGTGTCTCTTTTTTTTCTTCGCACTGATAGCTTTGAAGAAATGTTCTGAAGGTGGTGACAGTAGAACACGACTATCTCCTTTGCGCCATTGGTTAGCGCGTTCAGCTGTTAACCAAAAGGTCGGAGGTTCGAGGCCTCTCGAGAGCGGTGTGTCATTTTTTTGCGCTGACAGCTGTGGAGAAATGTTATGACGGTGGTGAGAGTAGAGCACGACTGTCTCCGTGACGCAATTGGCTAGCACGTTCGGCTTTTAACGCAAAGGTTGGAAGTTCGAGCCCTCCCATGAGCGGTGTGTCGCTTTTTTTGCGCTGATAGCTTTGGAGAAATCTTCTGACGGTGGTGAGAGTGGAGCACGACTATCTCTGGGGCGCAATTGGCTAGAGCGTTCAGCTGTTAACGAAAAGGTTGGAGGTTCGAGCCCTCCCGAGAGCGGTGTGTCTCTTTTTTTCTTTGCGCTGATATCTTTGGAGAAAAGTTCTGATGGTGATGAGAGTAGAACACGACTATCTCCTTGGCGCCATTGGTTAGCGCATTCAGCTGTTAACCGAAAGGTCAGAGGTTCGAGCCCTCTCGAGAGCGCTGTGTCTCTTTTTTCTTTGCGCTGACAGCCGTGGAGAAATGTTCTGATGGTGGACAGAGTAGAGCACGACTGTCTCCTTGGCGCCATTGGCTAGAGCGTTCAGCTGTTAACCAAAAGGTTGGAGGTTCGAGCCCTCTCGAGAACGGTGTGTCTCTTTTTTCTTTGCGCTGACAGCTGTGGAGAAATGTTCTGATGGTGGTGAGAGTAGAGCACGACTGTCTCTGTGACGCAATTGGCTAGCACGTTCTGCTTTTAACGGAAAGGTTGGTGGTTCAAGCCCTCTCATCAGCGGTGTGTCGCTTTTTTGCGCTGATAGCTTTGTAGAAATGTTCTGACGGTGGTGAGAGTGGAGCACGACTGTCTCCGTGGCGCAATTGGCTAGCGCGATCAGCTCTTAACCAAAAGGTTGGAGGTTCGTGCCCTCCCATGAGTGGTGTGTTGCTTTTTTTCTTCGCGCTGATAGATTTGGAGAAATTTTCTGATGGTGGTGAGAGTTGAGCACGAATATCTCCGTGGTGCAATTGGCTTACACGTTCGGCTGTTAACCAAAATGTTGGAGGTTCGAACCCTCCCGAGAGCGGTGTGTCTCTTTTTTTTTTCTTCGCACAGATAGCTTTGGAGAAATGTTCTGAAGGTGGTGAGAGTGGAACGTGACTACCTCCGTTACGCAATTGGCTAGCACGTTCGGCTGTTAACCAAAAGGGTGGAGGTTCGACCCCTCCGGAGAGCGGCGTGTCTCTTTTTTTTCTTTGCGCTGATAGCTTTGGAGGAATGCTCTGACGGTGTTGAGAGTGGAGCACGACTGTCTCCGTAGCGCAATTGGCTAGCGCGATCGGCTGTTAACCGAACGTGTGGAGGTTTGAGCTCTCCCGGGAGCAGTGTGTCGCTTTTTTTCTTTGTGCTAATAGCTTTGGAGGAATGTCCTAATGGTGGTGAGAGTGTAGCACGACTGTTTCCGTGGCAGAATTGGCTAGCGCGATCAACTGTTAACCAAAATGTTGGAGGTTCGAGACCTCTCGAGAGCGGTGTGTCTCTTTTTTTCTTTGCGCTGATAGCTTTGGAGAAACGTTCGGAGGGTGGTGAGAGTGGAACACGACTATCTCCGTGACGCAATCGGCTAGCGCGTTCGGCTGTTAACCAAAAGGTTGGAGGTTCGAGCCCTCCGGAGAGCGGTGTGTCTCTTTTTTCTTTGCGCTGATAGCTTTGGAGCAATGTTCAGACAGTGGTGAGAGTGGAGCACGACTGTCTCTGTGACGCAAATGGCTAGCACGTTCGGCTTTTAACGGAAAGGTTGGAGGTTCAAGCCCTCCCATGAGCGGTGTGTCGCTTTTTTTGCGCTGATAGCTTTGGAGAAATTTTCTGATGGTGGTGAAAGTGGAGAACGACTATCTCTGGGGCACAATTGGCGAGAGCGTTCAGCTGTTAACCAAAAGGTTGGAGGTTCCAGCCCTCCCGAGAGCGGTGTGTCTCTTTTTTTTTTGTTTGCGCTGATAGCTTTGTAGAAATGTTCTGACGGTGGTGAGAGTGGAGCACGACTGTCTCCTTGGCGCAATTGGCTAGCGCGATCAGCTCTTAACCAGAAGGTTGGAGGTTCGTGCCCTTCCATGAGTGGTGAGTTGCTTTTTTTCTTCGCTCTGATAGATTTGGAGAAATTTTCTGGTGGTGGTGAGAGTTGAGCACGAATATCTCCGTGGTGCAATTGGCTAGCACGTTCGGCTGTTAACCAAAACGTTGGAGTTCGAGCCCTCCCGAGAGCGGTGTGTCTCTTTTTTTTCTTCGCACTGATAGCTTTGGAGAAATGTTCTGAAGGTGGTGAGAGTGGAACACGACTATCTCCGTGACGCAATTGCCTAGCACGTTCGCTTTTTAACCAAAAGGGTGGAGGTTCGAGCCCTCCGCAGAGCGGCGTGTCTCTGTTTTTCTTTGCGCTGATAGCTTTGGAAGAATGTTCTGAGGGTGGTGAGAGTGGAACACGACTATCTCCGTGACGCAATTGGCTAGCGCGTTCAGCTGTTAACCAAAAGGTTGGAGGTTCGAGCCCTCCGGAGAGCGGTGTGTCTCTTTTTTTTCTTTGCGCTAATAGCTTTGGAGGAATGTTCTGATGGTGGTGAGAGTGTATCACGACTGTTTCCGTGGCAGAATTGGCTAGCGCGATCAACTGTTAACTTAAAGGTTGGAGGTACGAGCCCTCCCGGGAGCAGTATGTCGCTTTTTTTTTTGCGCTGATAGCTTTGGAGAAATGTTCTGATGGTGATGAGAGTAGAACACGACTATCTCTTTGGCGCCATTGGCTAGCGCGTTCAGCTGTTAACCAAAAGGTCGGAGGTTCGAGCCCTCTCGAGAGCGGTGTGTCTCTTTTTTCTTTGCGCTGACAGCTGTGGAGAAATGTTCTGACGGTGGTGAGAGTAGAGCACGACTGTCTACGGGGCGCAGTTGGCTAGCGCGTTCGGCTGTGAACAAAAACGTTCGAGGTTCGAGCCCTCCCGAGAGCGGTGTGTCTCTTTTTTCTTTGCGCTGATAGCTTTGTAGAAATGTTCTCACGGTGGTGAGAGTGGAGCACGACCGTCTCCGTGGCGCAATTGGCTAGCGCGATCGGCTGTTAACCGAAAGTTTGGAGGTTCGGGCCCTCCCGGGAACAGTGTGTCGCTTTTTTTCTTTGCGCTGATAGCTTTGGAGAAATATTCTGACGGTGGTGAGAGTAGAACATGACTGTCTCCTTGGCACCATTGGCTAGCGCGTTCATCTGTTAACCAAAATGTTGGAGGTTCGAGCCCTCTCGAGAGCGGTGTGTCTCTTTTTTCTTTGCGCTGACAGCTCTGGAGAAATGTTCTGACGGTGGTGAGAGTACAACACAACTATATCCTTGGCGCCATTGGCTAGCGTGTTCAGCTGTTAACCAAAAGGTTGGAGGTTCGAGCCCTCTCGAGAACGGTGTGTCTCTTTTTTCTTTGCGCTGGCAGCTGTGGAGAAATGTTCTGACGGTGGTGAGAGTAGAGCACGACTGTCTCCGTGACGCAATTGGCTAGCACGTTCTGCTTTTAACGGAAAGGTTGGAGGTTCAAGCCCTCCCATCAGCGGTGTGTCGCTTTTTTGCGCTGATAGCTTTGTAGAAATGTTCTGACGGTGGTGAGAGTGGAGCACGACTGTCTCCGTGGCGCAATTGGCCAGCGCGATCAGCTCTTAACCAAAAGGTTGGAAGTTCGTGCCCTCCCATGAGTGGTGTGTTGCTTTTTTTCTTCGCGCTGATAGATTTAGAGAAATTTTTTGATGGTGGTGAGAGTTGAGCACGAATATCTCCGTGGTGCAATTGGCTAGCACGTTCGGCTGTTAACCAAAATGTCGGAGGTTCGAACCCTCCCGAGAGCGGTGTGTCTCTTTTTTTTCTTCGCACTGATAGCTTTGAAGAAATGTTCTGAAGGTGGTGAGAGTAGAACACGACTATCTCCTTTGCGCCATTGGTTAGCGCGTTCAGCTGTTAACCAAAAGGTCGGAGGTTCGAGGCCTCTCGAGAGCGGTGTGTCATTTTTTTGCGCTGACAGCTGTGGAGAAATGTTATGACGGTGGTGAGAGTAGAGCACGACTGTCTCCGTGACGCAATTGGCTAGCACGTTCGGCTTTTAACGCAAAGGTTGGAAGTTCGAGCCCTCCCATGAGCGGTGTGTCGCTTTTTTTGCGCTGATAGCTTTGGAGAAATCTTCTGACGGTGGTGAGAGTGGAGCACGACTATCTCTGGGGCGCAATTGGCTAGAGCGTTCAGCTGTTAACGAAAAGGTTGGAGGTTCGAGCCCTCCCGAGAGCGGTGTGTCTCTTTTTTTCTTTGCGCTGATATCTTTGGAGAAAAGTTCTGATGGTGATGAGAGTAGAACACGACTATCTCCTTGGCGCCATTGGTTAGCGCATTCAGCTGTTAACCGAAAGGTCAGAGGTTCGAGCCCTCTCGAGAGCGCTGTGTCTCTTTTTTCTTTGCGCTGACAGCCGTGGAGAAATGTTCTGATGGTGGACAGAGTAGAGCACGACTGTCTCCTTGGCGCCATTGGCTAGCGTGTTCAGCTGTTAACCAAAAGGTTGGAGGTTCAAGCCCTCTCGAGAATGGTGTGTCTCTTTTTTCTTTGCGCTGACAGCTGTGGAGAAATGTTCTGACGGTGGTGAGAGTAGAGCACTACTGTCTCCGTGACGCAATTGGCTAGCACGTTCTGCTTTTAACGGAAAGGTTGGAGGTTCAAGCCCTCCCATCAGCGGTGTGTCGTTTTTTGCGCTGATAGCTTTGTAGAAATGTTCTGACGGTGGTGAGAGTGGAGCACGACTGTCTGCGTGGCGCAATTGGCCAGCGCGATCAGCTCTTAACCAAAAGGTTGGAGGTTCGTGCCCTCCCATGAGTGGTGTGTTGCTTTTTTTCTTCGCGCTGATAGATTTGGAGAAATTTTCTGATGGTGGTGAGAGTTGAGCACGAATATCTCCGTGGTGCAATTGGCTAGCACGTTCGGCTGTTAACCAAAATGTCGGAGGTTTGAACCCTCCCGAGAGCGGTGTGTCTCTTTTTTTTCTTCGCACTGATAGCTTTGGAGAAATGTTCTGAAGGTGGTGAGAGTGGAACACGACTACCTCCGTTACGCAATTGGCTAGCACGTTCGGCTGTTAACCAAAAGGGTGGAGGTTCGACCCCTCCGGAGAGCGGCGTGTCTCTTTTTTTTCTTTGCGCTGATAGCTTTGGAGGAATGCTCTGACGGTGGTGAGAGTGGAGCACGACTGTCTCCGTAGCGCAATTGGCTAGCGCGATCGGCTGTTAACCGAACGTTTGGAGGTTTGAGCTCTCCTGGGAGCAGTGTGTCGCTTTTTTTCTTTGTGCTAATAGCTTTGGAGGAATGTCCTGATGGTGGTGAGAGTGTAGCACGACTGTTTCCATGGCAGAATTGGCTAGCGCGATCAACTGTTAACTGAAAGGTTGGAGGTTCGAACCCTCCCGGGAGCAGTGTGTCGCTTTTTTTCTTTGCGCTGATAGCTTTGGAGAAATGTTCTGATGGTGATGATTGTAGAACACGACTATCTCCTTGGGGCCATTGGCTAGCGCGTTCAGCTGTTAACCAAAAGGTCGGAGGTTCGAGCCCTCTCGAGAGCGGTGTGTCTCTTTTTTCTTTGCGCTGACAGCTGTGGAGAAATGTTCTGACGGTGGTGAGAGTAGAGCACGACTGTCTACGTGGCGCAATTGGCTAGCGCATTCGGCTGTGAACAAAAACGTTCGAGGTTCGAGCCTTCCCGAGAGCGGTGTGTCTCTTTTTTCTTTGCGCTGACAGCTGTGGAGAAATGTTCTGACGGTGGTGAGAGTACAACACAACTATATCCTTGGCGCCATTGGCTAGCGTGTTCAGCTGTTAACCAAAAGGTTGGAGGTTCGAGCCCTCTCGAGAACGGTGTGTCTCTTTTTTCTTTGCGCTGGCAGCTGTGGAGAAATGTTCTGACGGTGGTGAGAGTAGAGCACGACTGTCTCCGTGACGCAATTGGCTAGCACGTTCTGCTTTTAACGGAAAGGTTGGAGGTTCAAGCCCTCCAATCAGCGGTGTGTCGCTTTTTTGCGCTGATAGCTTTGTAGAAATGTTCTGACGGTGGTGAGAGTGGAGCACGACTGTCTGCGTGGCGCAATTGGCCAGCGCGATCAGCTCTTAACCAAAAGGTTGGAGGTTCGTGCCCTCCCATGAGTGGTGTGTTGCTTTTTTTCTTCGCGCTGATAGATTTGGAGAAATTTTCTGATGGTGGTGAGAGTTGAGCACGAATATCTCCGTGGTGCAATTGGCTAGCACGTTCGGCTGTTAACCGAAATGTCGGAGGTTTGAACCCTCCCGAGAGCGGTGTGTCTCTTTTTTTTCTTCGCACTGATAGCTTTGGAGAAATGTTCTGAAGGTGGTGAGAGTGGAACACGACTACCTCCGTTACGCAATTGGCTAGCACGTTCGGCTGTTAACCAAAAGGGTGGAGGTTCGACCCCTCCGGAGAGCTGCGTGTCTCTTTTTTTTCTTTGCGCTGATAGCTTTGGAGGAATGCTCTGACGGTGGTGAGAGTGGAGCACGACTGTCTCCGTAGCGCAATTGGCTAGCGCGATCGGCTGTTAACCGAACGTTTGGAGGTTTGAGCTCTCCCGGGAGCAGTGTGTCGCTTTTTTTTCTTTGTGCTAATAGCTTTGGAGGAATGTCCTGATGGTGGTGAGAGTGTAGCACGACTGTTTCCATGGCAGAATTGGCTAGCGCGATCAACTGTTAACTGAAAGGTTGGAGGTTCGAACCCTCCCGGGAGCAGTGTGTCGCTTTTTTTCTTTGCGCTGATAGCTTTGGAGAAATGTTCTGATGGTGATGATTGTAGAACACGACTATCTCCTTGGCGCCATTGGCTAGCGCGTTCAGCTGTTAACCAAAAGGTCGGAGGTTCGAGCCCTCTCGAGAGCGGTGTGTCTCTTTTGTCTTTGCGCTGACAGCTGTGGAGAAATGTTCTGACGGTGGTGAGAGTAGAGCACGACTGTCTACGTGGCGCAATTGGCTAGCGCATTCGGCTGTGAACAAAAACGTTCGAGGTTCGAGCCTTCCCGAGAGCGGTGTGTCTCTTTTTTCTTTGCGCTGATAGCTTTGTAGAAATGTTCTCACGGTGGTGAGAGTGGAGCACGACTGTCTCCGTGGCGCAATTGGCTAGCGCGATCGGCTGTTAACCGAAAGTTTGGAGGTTCAGGCCCTCCCGGGAGCAGTGTGTCGCTTTTTTTCTTTGCGCTGATAGCTTTGGAGAAATGTTCTGATGGTGGTGAGAGTAGAACACGACTGCCTCCTTGGCGCCATTGGCTAGCGCGTTCAGCAGTTAATCAAAAGGTTGGAGGTTGAACCCTCCCGAGAGCGGTGTGTCTCTTTTTTTTATTGCGCTGATAGCTTTGGAGAAACGTTCGGAGGGTGGTGAGAGTGGAACACGACTATCTCCGTGACGCAATTGGCTAGCGCGTTCGGCTGTTAACCAAAAGGTTGGAGGTTCGAGCCCTCCGGAGAGCAGTGTGTCTCTTTTTTTTGCACTGATAGCTTTGGAGCAGTGTTCTGACGGTGGTAGGGGTGGAGCACGACTATCTCTGGGGCACATTTGGCTAGAGCGTTCAGCTGTTAACCAAAAAGTTGGAGGTTCGAGCCCTCCCGAGAGCGGTGTGTCTCTTTTTTTCTTTGCGCTGACAGCTTTGTAGAAATGTTCTGACGGTGGTGAGAGTGCAGCACGACTGTCTCCGTGGCGCAATTGGCTAGCGCGATCGGCTGTTAACCGAAAGTTTGGAGGTTCGAGCCCTCCCGGGAGCAGTGTGTCGCTTTTTTTCTTTGTGCTGATACCTTTGAGGAATGTTATGAATGTGGTGAAAATAGAGCACGACTATCTCCGTGGCGCAATTGGCGAGCGCGTTCAGCTGTTAGCCAAAAGGTTGGAGGTTCGAGCCCTCCCGAAAGCGGTGTGTCCCTTTTTTTGCTTTGCGCTGATAGCTTTGTAGAAATGTTCTGTCGATGGTGAGAGTGGAGCACGACTGTCTCCGAGGCGCAATTGGCTAGCACGATCGGTTGTTAACCAGAAGTTTGGAAGTTCGAGCTCTCCCAAGAGCGGTGCGTCTCTGTTTTTCTTTGCGCTGATAGCTTTGGAGAAACGTTCTGAGGGTGGTGAGAGTAGAACACGACTATCTCCGTGACGCAATTGGCTAGCGCGTTCAGCTGTTAACCAAAAGTTTGGAGGTTCGAGCCCTCCGGAGAGCGGTGTGTCTCTTTTTTTTTCTTTGCGCTGATAGATTTGTAGAAATGTTCTGTCGATGGTGAGAGTGGAGCACGACTGTCTCCGTGGCGCAATTGGCTAGCGCGATCGGCTGTTAACCGAAAGTTTGGAGGTTCGAGCCCTCCCGGGAGCAGTGTGTCACTTTTTTCTTTGCGCTGATAGCTTTGAAGGAATGTTCTGACGGTGGTGAGAGTGGAGCACGACTGTCTCCGTGGCGCAATTGGCTAGCGCGATCGGCTGTTAACCGAAAGTTTGGAGGTTCGAGCTCTCCCGGGAGCAGTGTGTCACTTTTTTTCTTTTTCCTGATACCTTTGAGGAATGTTATGACCGTGGTGAAAATAGAGCACGACTGTCTCCGGGGCGCAATTGGCGAGCGCGTTCAGCTGTTAACCAAAAGGTTGGAGGTTCGAGCCCTCCCGAAAGCGGTGTGTCTCTTTTTTTCTTTGCGCTGATAGCTTTGTAGAAATGTTCTGTCGATGGTGAGAGTGGAGCACGACTGTCTCCGTGGCGCAATTGGCTAGCGCGATCGGTTGTTAACCAGAAGTTTGGAGGTTCGAGCCCTCCCAAGAGCGGTGTATCTCTGTTTTTCTTTGGGCTGATAGCTTTGGAGAAACGTTCTGAGGGTGGTGAGAGTGCAACACGACTATCTCCGTGAGGCAATTGGCTAGCGCGTTCAGCTGTTAACCAAAAGGTTGGAGGTTCGAGCCCACTGGAGAGCGGTGTGTCTCTTTTTCTTTGCGCTGATAGCTTTGGAGAAATCTTCTGACGGTGGTGAGAGTGGAGCACGACTATCTCTGGGGCGCAATTGGCTAGAGCGTTCAGCTGTTAACCAAAAGGTTGGAGGTTCCAGCCCTCCCGAGAGCGGTGTGTCTCTCTTTTTTTCTTTGCGCTGATAGCTTTGTAGAAATGTTCTGATGGTGGTGACAGTGGAGCACGACTGTCTCCGTGGCGCAATTGGCTAGCGCGATCAGCTCTTAACCAAACGGTTGGAGGTTCGTGCCCTCCCATGAGTGGTGTGTTGCTTTTTTTTTCGCGCTCATAGATTTGGAGAAATTTTCTGATGGTCGTGAGAGTTGAGCACGAATATCTCCGTGGTGCAATGGGCTAGCACGTTCGGGTGTTAACCAAAACGTTGGAGGTTCGAGCCCTCCCGGGAGCGGTGTGTCGCTTTTTTTCCTTGCGCTGATAGCTTTGTAGAAATGTTCTGACCGTGGTGAGAGACGAGCACGACTGTCTCCGTGGCGCATTTGGCTAGAGCGTTCAGCTGTTAACCAAAAGGTTGGAGGTTCGAGCCCTCCCTAGAGCGGTGTGTCTCTTTTTTTCTTTGCGCTGATAGCTTTGTAGAAATGTTCTGTCGATGGTGAGTGTGGAGCACGACTGTCTCCGTGGCCCAATTGGCTAGCACGTTCGGCTTTTAACCAGAAGTTTGGAGGTTCGAGCCCTCCCAAGAGCGGTGTGTCTCTGTTTTTCTTTGCGCTGATAGCTTTGGAGAAACGTTCTGAGGGTGGTGAGAGTGGAACACGACTATCTCCGTGAGGCAATTGGCTAGCGCGTTCAGCTGTTAACCAAAAGGTTGGAGGTTCGAGCCCTCCGGAAAGCGGTGTGTCTCTTTTTTTCCTTTCCGCTAATAGCTTTGGAGGAATGTTCTGATGGTGGTGAGAGTGTAGCACGACTGTTTCCGTGAAAGAATTGGCTAGCGCGATCAACTGTTAACTGAAAGGTTGGAGGTTCGAGCCCTCCCGGGAGCAGTGTGTCGCTTTTTTTCTTTGCGCTGATAGCTTTGGAGAAATGTTCTGATGGTGATGAGAGTAGAACACGACTATCTCCTTGGCGCCATTGGCTAGCGCGTTCAGCTGTTAACCAAAAGGTCGGAGGTTCGAGCCCTCTCGAGAGCGGTGTGTCTCTTTTTTCTTTGCACTGACAGCTGTGGAGAAATGTTCTGACGGTGGTGAGAGTAGAGCACGACTGTCTACGTGGCGCAATTGGCTAGCGCGTTCGGCTGTGAACAAAAACGTTCGAGGTTCGAGCCCTCCCGAGAGCGGTGTGTCTCTTTTTTCTTTGCGCTGATAGCTTTGTAGAAATGTTCTCACGGTGGTGAGAGTGGAGCACGACGGTCTCCGTGGGGCAATTGGCTAGCGCGATCGGCTGTTAACCGAAAGTTTGGAGGTTCAGTCCCTCCCGGGAGCAGTGTGTTGCTCTTTTTCTTTGCGCTGATAGCTTTGGAGAAATGTTCTGACGGTGGTGAGAGTAGAACACGACTGTCTCCTTGGCGCCATTGGCTAGCGCGCTCAGCTGTTAATCAAAAGGTTGGAGGTTGGAGCCCTCCCGAGAGCGGTGTGTCTCTTTTTTTTGCGCTGATAGCTTTGGAGAAACGTTGGGAGGGTGGTGAGAGTGGAACACGACTATCTCCGTGACGCAATTGGCTAGCGCGTTCGGCTGTTAACCAAAAGGTTGGAGGTTCGAGCCCTCCGGAGAGCGGTGTGTCTCTTTTTTCTTTGCGCTGATAGCTTTGGAGCAATGTTCTGACGGTGGTGAGAGTGGAGCACGACTGTCTCCGTGACGCAAATGGCTAGCACGTTCGGTTCGGCTTTTAACGGAAAGGTTGGAGGTTCAAGCCCTCCCATGAGCGGTGTGTCGCTTTTTTTGCGCTGATAGCTTTGGAGAAATCTTCTGATGGTGGTGAAAGTGGAGAACGACTATCTCTGGGGCACAACTGGCGAGAGCGTTCAGCTGTTAACCAAAAGGTTGGAGGTTCCAGCCCTCCCGAGAGCGGTGTGTCTCTTTTTTTTCTTTGCGCTGATAGCTTTGTAGAAATGTTCTGACGGTGGTGAGAGTGGAGCACGACTGTCTCCGTGGCGCAATTGGCTAGCGCGATCAGCTCTTAACCAAACGGTTGGAGGTTCGTGCCCTCCCATGAGTGGTGTGTTGCTTTTTTTCTTCGCGCTCATAGATTTGGAGAAATTTTCTGATGGTGGTGAGAGTTGAGCACGAATATCTCCGTGGTGCAATTGGCTAGCACGTTCGGCTGTTAACCAAAACGTTGGAGTTCGAGCCCTCCCGAGAGCGGTGTGTCTCTTTTTTTCTTCGCACTGATAGCTTTGGAGAAATGTTCTGAGGGTGGTGAGAGTGGAACACGACTATCTCCGTGACGCAATTGGCTAGCGCGTTCAGCTGTTAACCAAAAGGTTGGAGGTTCGAGCCCTCCGGAGAGTGGTGTGTCTCTTTTTTTTCTTTGCGCTAATAGCTTTGGAGGAATGTTCTGATGGTGGTGAGAGTGTATCACGACTGTTTCCGTGGCAGAATTGGCTAGCGCGATCAACTGTTAACTTAAAGGTTGGAGGTTCGAGCCCTCCCGGGAGCAGTGTGTCGCTTTTTTTCTTTGCGCTGATAGCTTTGGAGAAATGTTCTGATGGTGATGAGAGTAGAACACGACTATCTCTTTGGCGCCATTGGCTAGCGCGTTCAGCTGTTAACCAAAAGGTCGGAGGTTCGAGCTCTCTCGAGAGCGGTGTGTCTCTTTTTTCTTTGCGCTGACAGCTGTGGAGAAATGTTCTGACGGTGGTGAGAGTAGAGCACGACTGTCTACGTGGCGCAATAGGCTAGCGCGTTCAGCTGTGAACAAAAACGTTCGAGGTTCGAGCCCTCCCGAGAGCGGTGTGTCTCTTTTTTTTGCGCTGATAGCTTTGTAGAAATGTTCTCACGGTGGTGAGAGTGGAGCACGACCGTCTCCGTGGCGCAATTGGCTAGCGCGATCGGCTGTTAACCGAAAGTTTGGAGGTTCGGGCCCTCCCGGGAACAGTGTGTCGCTTTTTTTCCTTGCGCTGATAGCTTTGGAGAAATGTTCTGACGGTGGTGAGAGTAGAACACGACTGTCTTCTTGGCACCATTGGCTAGCGCGTTCATCTGTTAACCAAAATGTTGGAGGTTCGAGCCCTCTCGAGAGCGGTGTGTCTCTTGTTTCTTTGCGCTGACAGCTGTGGAGAAATGTTCTGACGGTGGTGAGAGTAGAGCACGACTGTCTCCGTGACGTAATTGGCTAGCACGTTCGGCTTTTAACGTTAAGGTT
This sequence comes from Rhipicephalus microplus, assembly GCF_043290135.1. Taxonomy (NCBI): domain Eukaryota; kingdom Metazoa; phylum Arthropoda; class Arachnida; order Ixodida; family Ixodidae; genus Rhipicephalus; species Rhipicephalus microplus. The sequence continues at coordinate 203,141,595 of NC_134703.1, read as the reverse complement.
GGAAGTTCGAGCCCTCCCATGAGCGGTGTGTCGCTTTTTTGCGCTGAAAGCTTTGGAGAAATCTTCTGACGGTGGTGAGAGTGGAGCACGACTATCTCTGGGGCGCCATTGCCTAGAGCGTTCAGCTGTTAACCAAAAGGATGGAGGTTCCAGCCCTCCCGAGAGCGGTGTGTCTCTTTTTTTTTCTTTGCGCTGATAGCTTTGTAGAAATGTTCTGACGGTGGTGACAGTGGAGCACGACTGTCTCCGTGGCGCAATTGGCTAGCGCGATCAGCTCTTAACCAAACGGTTGGAGGTTCGTGCCCTCCCATGAGTGGTGTGTTGCTTTTTTTCTTCGCGCTCATAGATTTGGAGAAATTTTCTGATGGTCGTGAGAGTTGAGCACGAATATCTCCGTGGTACAATTGGCTAGCACGTTCGGGTGTTAACCAAAACGTTGGAGGTTCGAGCCCTCCCGGGAGCGGTGTGTCGCTTTTTTTCTTTGCGCTGATAGCTTTGTAGAAATGTTCTGACCGTGGTGAGAGACGAGCACGACTGTCTCCGTGGCGCATTTGGCTAGCGCGTTCAGCTGTTAACCAAAAGGTTGGAGGTTCGAGCCCTCCCTAGAGCGGTGTGTCTCTTTTTTTCTTTGCGCTGATAGCTTTGTAGAAATGTTCTGTCGATGGTGAGTGTGGAGCACGACTGTCTCCGTGGCGCAATTGGCTAGCACGATCGGCTTTTAACCAGAAGTTTGGAGGTTCGAGCCCTCCCAAGAGCGGTGTGTCTCTGTTTTTCTTTGCGCTGATAGCTTTGGAGAAACGTTCTGAGGGTGGTGAGAGTGGAACACGACTATCTCCGTGAGGCAATTGGCTAGCGCGTTCAGCTGTTAACCAAAAGGTTGGAGGTTCGAGCCCTCCGGAAAGCGGTGTGTCTCTTTTTTTCCTTTCCGCTAATAGCTTTGGAGGAATGTTCTGATGGTGGTGAGAGTGTAGCACGACTGTTTCCGTGGCGCAATTGGCTAGCGCGATCAACTGTTAACTGAAAGGTTGGAGGTTCGAGCCCTCCCGGGAGCAGTGTGTCGCTTTTTTTCTTTGCGCTGATAGCTTTGGAGAAATGTTCTGATGGTGATGAGAGTAGAACACGACTATCTCCTTGGCGCCATTGGCTAGCGCGTTCAGCTGTTAACCAAAAGGTCGGAGGTTCGAGCCCTCTCGAGAGCGGTGTGTCTCTTTTTTCTTTACGCTGACAGCTGTGGAGAAATGTTCTGACGGTGGTGAGAGTAGAGCACGACTGTCTACGTGGCGCAATTGGCTAGCGCGTTCTGCTTTTAACGGAAAGTTTGGAGGTTCAAGCCCTCCCATAAGCGGTGTGTCGCTTTTTTGCGCTGATAGCTTTGTAGAAATGTTCTGACGGTGGTGAGAGTGGAGCACGACTGTCTCCGTGGCGCAACTGGCTAGCGCGATCAGCTCTTAACCAAAAGGTTGGAGGTTCGTGCCCTCCCATGAGTGGTGTGTTGCTTTTTTTCTTCGCGCTGATAGATTTGGAGAAATTTTCTGATGGTGGTGAGAGTAGAGCACGACTGTCTCCGTGACGCAATTGGCTAGCACGTTCGGCTTTTAACGCAAAGGTTAGAAGTTCGAGCCCTCCCATGAGCGGTGTGTCGCTTTTTTGCGCTGAAAGCTTTGGAGAAATCTTCTGACGGTGGTGAGAGTGGAGCACGACTATCTCTGGGGCGCCATTGGCTAGAGCGTTCAGCTGTTAACCAAAAGGTTGGAGGTTCCAGCCCTCCCGAGAGCGGTGTGTCTCTTTTTTTTTCTTTGCGCTGATAGCTTTGTAGAAATGTTCTGACGGTGGTGACAGTGGAGCACGACTGTCTCCGTGGCGCAATTGGCTAGCGCGATCAGCTCTTAACCAAACGGTTGGAGGTTCGTGCCCTGCCATGAGTGGTGTGTTGCTTTTTTTCTTTGCACTGACAGCTGTGGAGAAATGTTCTGACGGTGGTGAGAGTAGAGCACGACTGTCTACGTGGCGCAATTGGCTAGCGCGTTCGGCTGTGAACAAAAACGTTCGAGGTTCGAGCCCTCCCGAGAGCGGTGTGTCTCTTTTTTCTTTGCGCTGATAGCTTTGTAGAAATGATCTGACCGTGGTGAGAGACGAGCACGACTGTCTCCGTGGCGCATTTGGCTAGCGCGTTCAGCTGTTAACCAAAAGGTTGGAGGTTCGAGCCCTCCCTAGAGCGGTGTGTCTCTTTTTTTCTTTGCGCTGATAGCTTTGTAGAAATGTTCTGTCGATGGTGAGTGTGGAGCACGACTGTCTCCGTGGCGCAATTGGCTAGCACGATCGGCTTTTAACCAGAAGTTTGGAGGTTCGAGCCCTCCCAAGAGCGGTGTGTCTCTGTTTTTCTTTGCGCTGATAGCATTGGAGAAACGTTCTGAGGGTGGTGAGAGTGGAACACGACTATCTCCGTGAGGCAATTGGCTAGCGCGTTCGGCTGTTAACCAAAAGGTTGGAGGTTCGAGCCCTCCGGAGAGCGGTGTGTCTCTTTTTTCTTTGCGCTGATAGCTTTGGAGCAATGTTCTGACAGTGGTGAGAGTGGAGCACGACTGTCTCCGTGACGCAAATGGCTAGCACGTTCGGTTCGGCTTTTAACGGAAAGGTTGGAGGTTCAAGCCCTCCCATGAGCGGTGTGTCGCTTTTTTTGCGCTGATAGCTTTGGAGAAATCTTCTGATGGTGGTGAAAGTGGAGAACGACTATCTCTGGGGCACAACTGGCGAGAGCGTTCAGCTGTTAACCAAAAGGTTGGAGGTTCCAGCCCTCCCGAGAGCGGTGTGTCTCTTTTTTTTCTTTGCGCTGATAGCTTTGTAGAAATGTTCTGACGGTGGTGAGAGTGGAGCACGACTGTCTCCGTGGCGCAATTGGCTAGCGCGATCAGCTCTTAACCAAACGGTTGGAGGTTCGTGCCCTCCCATGAGTGGTGTGTTGCTTTTTTTCTTCGCGCTCATAGATTTGGAGAAATTTTCTGATGGTGGTGAGAGTTGAGCACGAATATCTCCGTGGTGCAATTGGCTAGCACGTTCGGCTGTTAACCAAAACGTTGGAGTTCGAGCCCTCCCGAGAGCGGTGTGTCTCTTTTTTTCTTCGCACTGATAGCTTTGGAGAAATGTTCTGAGGGTGGTGAGAGTGGAACACGACTATCTCCGTGACGCAATTGGCTAGCGCGTTCAGCTGTTAACCAAAAGGTTGGAGGTTCGAGCCCTCCGGAGAGTGGTGTGTCTCTTTTTTTTCTTTGCGCTAATAGCTTTGGAGGAATGTTCTGATGGTGGTGAGAGTGTATCACGACTGTTTCCGTGGCAGAATTGGCTAGCGCGATCAACTGTTAACTTAAAGGTTGGAGGTTCGAGCCCTCCCGGGAGCAGTGTGTCGCTTTTTTTCTTTGCGCTGATAGCTTTGGAGAAATGTTCTGATGGTGATGAGAGTAGAACACGACTATCTCTTTGGCGCCATTGGCTAGCGCGTTCAGCTGTTAACCAAAAGGTCGGAGGTTCGAGCTCTCTCGAGAGCGGTGTGTCTCTTTTTTCTTTGCGCTGACAGCTGTGGAGAAATGTTCTGACGGTGGTGAGAGTAGAGCACGACTGTCTACGTGGCGCAATAGGCTAGCGCGTTCAGCTGTGAACAAAAACGTTCGAGGTTCGAGCCCTCCCGAGAGCGGTGTGTCTCTTTTTTTTGCGCTGATAGCTTTGTAGAAATGTTCTCACGGTGGTGAGAGTGGAGCACGACCGTCTCCGTGGCGCAATTGGCTAGCGCGATCGGCTGTTAACCGAAAGTTTGGAGGTTCGGGCCCTCCCGGGAACAGTGTGTCGCTTTTTTTCCTTGCGCTGATAGCTTTGGAGAAATGTTCTGACGGTGGTGAGAGTAGAACACGACTGTCTTCTTGGCACCATTGGCTAGCGCGTTCATCTGTTAACCAAAATGTTGGAGGTTCGAGCCCTCTCGAGAGCGGTGTGTCTCTTGTTTCTTTGCGCTGACAGCTGTGGAGAAATGTTCTGACGGTGGTGAGAGTAGAGCACGACTGTCTCCGTGACGTAATTGGCTAGCACGTTCGGCTTTTAACGTTAAGGTTGGAAGTTCGAGCCCTCCCATGAGCGGTGTGTCGCTTTTTTGCGCTGAAAGCTTTGGAGAAATCTTCTGACGGTGGTGAGAGTGGAGCACGACTATCTCTGGGGCGCCATTGCCTAGAGCGTTCAGCTGTTAACCAAAAGGTTGGAGGTTCCAGCCCTCCCGAGAGCGGTGTGTCTCTTTTTTTTTCTTTGCGCTGATAGCTTTGTAGAAATGTTCTGACGGTGGTGACAGTGGAGCACGACTGTCTCCGTGGCGCAATTGGCTAGCGCGATCAGCTCTTAACCAAACGGTTGGAGGTTCGTGCCCTCCCATGAGTGGTGTGTTGCTTTTTTTCTTCGCGCTCATAGATTTGGAGAAATTTTCTGATGGTCGTGAGAGTTGAGCACGAATATCTCCGTGGTGCAATTGGCTAGCACGTTCGGGTGTTAACCAAAACGTTGGAGGTTCGAGCCCTCCCGGGAGCGGTGTGTCGCTTTTTTTCTTTGCGCTGATAGCTTTGTAGAAATGTTCTGACCGTGGTGAGAGACGAGCACGACTGTCTCCGTGGCGCATTTGGCTAGCGCGTTCAGCTGTTAACCAAAAGGTTGGAGGTTCGAGCCCTCCCTAGAGCGGTGTGTCTCTTTTTTTCTTTGCGCTGATAGCTTTGTAGAAATGTTCTGTCGATGGTGAGTGTGGAGCACGACTGTCTCCGTGGCGCAATTGGCTAGCACGATCGGCTTTTAACCAGAAGTTTGGAGGTTCGAGCCCTCCCAAGAGCGGTGTGTCTCTGTTTTTCTTTGCGCTGATAGCTTTGGAGAAACGTTCTGAGGGTGGTGAGAGTGGAACACGACTATCTCCGTGAGGCAATTGGCTAGCGCGTTCAGCTGTTAACCAAAAGGTTGGAGGTTCGAGCCCTCCGGAAAGCGGTGTGTCTCTTTTTTTCCTTTCCGCTAATAGCTTTGGAGGAATGTTCTGATGGTGGTGAGAGTGTAGCACGACTGTTTCCGTGGCGCAATTGGCTAGCGCGATCAACTGTTAACTGAAAGGTTGGAGGTTCGAGCCCTCCCGGGAGCAGTGTGTCGCTTTTTTTCTTTGCGCTGATAGCTTTGGAGAAATGTTCTGATGGTGATGAGAGTAGAACACGACTATCTCCTTGGCGCCATTGGCTAGCGCGTTCAGCTGTTAACCAAAAGGTCGGAGGTTCGAGCCCTCTCGAGAGCGGTGTGTCTCTTTTTTCTTTGCGCTGATAGATTTGGAGAAATTTTCTGATGGTGGTGAGAGTAGAGCACGACTGTCTCCGTGACGCAATTGGCTAGCACGTTCGGCTTTTAACGCAAAGGTTAGAAGTTCGAGCCCTCCCATGAGCGGTGTGTCGCTTTTTTGCGCTGAAAGCTTTGGAGAAATCTTCTGACGGTGGTGAGAGTGGAGCACGACTATCTCTGGGGCGCCATTGGCTAGAGCGTTCAGCTGTTAACCAAAAGGTTGGAGGTTCCAGCCCTCCCGAGAGCGGTGTGTCTCTTTTTTTTTCTTTGCGCTGATAGCTTTGTAGAAATGTTCTGACGGTGGTGACAGTGGAGCACGACTGTCTCCGTGGCGCAATTGGCTAGCGCGATCAGCTCTTAACCAAACGGTTGGAGGTTCGTGCCCTGCCATGAGTGGTGTGTTGCTTTTTTTCTTCGCGCTCATAGATTTGGAGAAATTTTCTGATGGTCGTGAGAGTTGAGCACAAATATCTCCGTGGTGCAATTGGCTAGCACGTTCGGGTGTTAACCAAAACGTTGGAGGTTCGAGCCCTCCCGGGAGCGGTGTGTCGCTTTTTTTCTTTGCGCTGATAGCTTTGTAGAAATGTTCTGACCGTGGTGAGAGACGAGCACGACTGTCTCCGTGGCGCATTTGGCTAGCGCGTTCAGCTGTTAACCAAAAGGTTGGAGGTTCGAGCCCTCCCTAGAGCGGTGTGTCTCTTTTTTTCTTTGCGCTGATAGCTTTGTAGAAATGTTCTGTCGATGGTGAGTGTGGAGCATGACTGTCTCCGTGGCGCAATTGGCTAGCACGATCGGCTTTTAACCAGAAGTTTGGAGGTTCGAGCCCTCCCAAGAGCGGTGTGTCTCTGTTTTTCTTTGCGCTGATAGCTTTGGAGAAACGTTCTGAGGGTGGTGAGAGTGGAACACGACTATCTCCGTGAGGCAATTGGCTAGCGCGTTCAGCTGTTAACCAAAAGGTTGGAGGTTCGAGCCCTCCGGAAAGCGGTGTGTCTCTTTTTTTCCTTTCCGCTAATAGCTTTGGAGGAATGTTCTGATGGTGGTGAGAGTGTAGCACGACTGTTTCCGTGGCGCAATTGGCTAGCGCGATCAACTGTTAACTGAAAGGTTGGAGGTTCGAGCCCTCCCGGGAGCAGTGTGTCGCTTTTTTTCTTTGCGCTGATAGCTTTGGAGAAATGTTCTGATGGTGATGAGAGTAGAACACGACTATCTCCTTGGCGCCATTGGCTAGCGCGTTCAGCTGTTAACCAAAAGGTCGGAGGTTCGAGCCCTCTCGAGAGCGGTGTGTCTCTTTTTTCTTTGCGCTGACAGCTGTGGAGAAATGTTCTGACGGTGGTGAGAGTAGAGCACGACTGTCTACGTGGCGCAATTGGCTAGCGCGTTCTGCTTTTAACGGAAAGTTTGGAGGTTCAAGCCCTCCCATAAGCGGTGTGTCGCTTTTTTGCGCTGATAGCTTTGTAGAAATGTTCTGACGGTGGTGAGAGTGGAGCACGACTGTCTCCGTGGCGCAACTGGCTAGCGCGATCAGCTCTTAACCAAACGGTTGGAGGTTCGTGCCCTGCCATGAGTGGTGTGTTGCTTTTTTTCTTCGCGCTCATAGATTTGGAGAAATTTTCTGATGGTCGTGAGAGTTGAGCACGAATATCTCCGTGGTGCAATTGGCTAGCACGTTCGGGTGTTAACCAAAACGTTGGAGGTTCGAGCCCTCCCGGGAGCGGTGTGTCGCTTTTTTTCTTTGCGCTGATAGCTTTGTAGAAATGTTCTGACCGTGGTGAGAGACGAGCACGACTGTCTCCGTGGCGCATTTGGCTAGCGCGTTCAGCTGTTAACCCAAAGGTTGGAGGTTCGAGCCCTCCCTAGAGCGGTGTGTCTCTTTTTTTCTTTGCGCTGATAGCTTTGTAGAAATGTTCTGTCGATGGTGAGTGTGGAGCACGACTGTCTCCGTGGCGCAATTGGCTAGCACGATCGGCTTTTAACCAGAAGTTTGGAGGTTCGAGCCCTCCCAAGAGCGGTGTGTCTCTGTTTTTCTTTGCGCTGATAGCTTTGGAGAAACGTTCTGAGGGTGGTGAGAGTGGAACACGACTATCTCCGTGAGGCAATTGGCTAGCGCGTTCAGCTGTTAACCAAAAGGTTGGAGGTTCGAGCCCTCCGGAAAGCGGTGTGTCTCTTTTTTTCCTTTCCGCTAATAGCTTTGGAGGAATGTTCTGATGGTGGTGAGAGTGTAGCACGACTGTTTCCGTGGCGCAATTGGCTAGCGCGATCAACTGTTAACTGAAAGGTTGGAGGTTCGAGCCCTCCCGGGAGCAGTGTGTCGCTTTTTTTCTTTGCGCTGATAGCTTTGGAGAAATGTTCTGATGGTGATGAGAGTAGAACACGACTATCTCCTTGGCGCCATTGGCTAGCGCGTTCAGCTGTTAACCAAAAGGTCGGAGGTTCGAGCCCTCTCGAGAGCGGTGTGTCTCTTTTTTCTTTGCACTGACAGCTGTGGAGAAATGTTCTGACGGTGGTGAGAGTAGAGCACGACTGTCTACGTGGCGCAATTGGCTAGCGCGTTCGGCTGTGAACAAAAACGTTCGAGGTTCGAGCCCTCCCGAGAGCGGTGTGTCTCTTTTTTTTGCGCTGATAGCTTTGTAGAAATGTTCTCACGGTGGTGAGAGTGGAGCACGACCGTCTCCGTGGCGCAATTGGCTAGCGCGATCGGCTGTTAACCGAAAGTTTGGAGGTTCGGGCCCTCCCGGGAACAGTGTGTCGCTTTTTTTCCTTGCGCTGATAGCTTTGGAGAAATGTTCTGACGGTGGTGAGAGTAGAACACGACTGTCTTCTTGGCACCATTGGCTAGCGCGTTCATCTGTTAACCAAAATGTTGGAGGTTCGAGCCCTCTCGAGAGCGGTGTGTCTCTTGTTTCTTTGCGCTGACAGCTGTGGAGAAATGTTCTGACGGTGGTGAGAGTAGAGCACGACTGTCTCCGTGACGTAATTGGCTAGCACGTTCGGCTTTTAACGTTAAGGTTGGAAGTTCGAGCCCTCCCATGAGCGGTGTGTCGCTTTTTTGCGCTGAAAGCTTTGGAGAAATCTTCTGACGGTGGTGAGAGTGGAGCACGACTATCTCTGGGGCGCCATTGCCTAGAGCGTTCAGCTGTTAACCAAAAGGTTGGAGGTTCCAGCCCTCCCGAGAGCGGTGTGTCTCTTTTTTTTTCTTTGCGCTGATAGCTTTGTAGAAATGTTCTGACGGTGGTGACAGTGGAGCACGACTGTCTCCGTGGCGCAATTGGCTAGCGCGATCAGCTCTTAACCAAACGGTTGGAGGTTCGTGCCCTCCCATGAGTGGTGTGTTGCTTTTTTTCTTCGCGCTCATAGATTTGGAGAAATTTTCTGATGGTCGTGAGAGTTGAGCACGAATATCTCCGTGGTGCAATTGGCTAGCACGTTCGGGTGTTAACCAAAACGTTGGAGGTTCGAGCCCTCCCGGGAGCGGTGTGTCGCTTTTTTTCTTTGCGCTGATAGCTTTGTAGAAATGTTCTGACCGTGGTGAGAGACGAGCACGACTGTCTCCGTGGCGCATTTGGCTAGCGCGTTCAGCTGTTAACCAAAAGGTTGGAGGTTCGAGCCCTCCCTAGAGCGGTGTGTCTCTTTTTTTCTTTGCGCTGATAGCTTTGTAGAAATGTTCTGTCGATGGTGAGTGTGGAGCACGACTGTCTCCGTGGCGCAATTGGCTAGCACGATCGGCTTTTAACCAGAAGTTTGGAGGTTCGAGCCCTCCCAAGAGCGGTGTGTCTCTGTTTTTCTTTGCGCTGATAGCTTTGGAGAAACGTTCTGAGGGTGGTGAGAGTGGAACACGACTATCTCCGTGAGGCAATTGGCTAGCGCGTTCAGCTGTTAACCAAAAGGTTGGAGGTTCGAGCCCTCCGGAAAGCGGTGTGTCTCTTTTTTTCCTTTCCGCTAATAGCTTTGGAGGAATGTTCTGATGGTGGTGAGAGTGTAGCACGACTGTTTCCGTGGCGCAATTGGCTAGCGCGATCAACTGTTAACTGAAAGGTTGGAGGTTCGAGCCCTCCCGGGAGCAGTGTGTCGCTTTTTTTCTTTGCGCTGATAGCTTTGGAGAAATGTTCTGATGGTGATGAGAGTAGAACACGACTATCTCCTTGGCGCCATTGGCTAGCGCGTTCAGCTGTTAACCAAAAGGTCGGAGGTTCGAGCCCTCTCGAGAGCGGTGTGTCTCTTTTTTCTTTGCGCTGACAGCTGTGGAGAAATGTTCTGACGGTGGTGAGAGTAGAGCACGACTGTCTACGTGGCGCAATTGGCTAGCGCGTTCTGCTTTTAACGGAAAGTTTGGAGGTTCAAGCCCTCCCATAAGCGGTGTGTCGCTTTTTTGCGCTGATAGCTTTGTAGAAATGTTCTGACGGTGGTGAGAGTGGAGCACGACTGTCTCCGTGGCGCAACTGGCTAGCGCGATCAGCTCTTAACCAAAAGGTTGGAGGTTCGTGCCCTCCCATGAGTGGTGTGTTGCTTTTTTTCTTCGCGCTGATAGATTTGGAGAAATTTTCTGATGGTGGTGAGAGTAGAGCACGACTGTCTCCGTGACGCAATTGGCTAGCACGTTCGGCTTTTAACGCAAAGGTTAGAAGTTCGAGCCCTCCCATGAGCGGTGTGTCGCTTTTTTGCGCTGAAAGCTTTGGAGAAATCTTCTGACGGTGGTGAGAGTGGAGCACGACTATCTCTGGGGCGCCATTGGCTAGAGCGTTCAGCTGTTAACCAAAAGGTTGGAGGTTCCAGCCCTCCCGAGAGCGGTGTGTCTCTTTTTTTTCTTTGCGCTGATAGCTTTGTAGAAATGTTCTGACGGTGGTGACAGTGGAGCACGACTGTCTCCGTGGCGCAATTGGCTAGCGCGATCAGCTCTTAACCAAACGGTTGGAGGTTCGTGCCCTGCCATGAGTGGTGTGTTGCTTTTTTTCTTCGCGCTCATAGATTTGGAGAAATTTTCTGATGGTCGTGAGAGTTGAGCACGAATATCTCCGTGGTGCAATTGGCTAGCACGTTCGGGTGTTAACCAAAACGTTGGAGGTTCGAGCCCTCCCGGGAGCGGTGTGTCGCTTTTTTTCTTTGCGCTGATAGCTTTGTAGAAATGTTCTGACCGTGGTGAGAGACGAGCACGACTGTCTCCGTGGCGCATTTGGCTAGCGCGTTCAGCTGTTAACCAAAAGGTTGGAGGTTCGAGCCCTCCCTAGAGCGGTGTGTCTCTTTTTTTCTTTGCGCTGATAGCTTTGTAGAAATGTTCTGTCGATGGTGAGTGTGGAGCACGACTGTCTCCGTGGCGCAATTGGCTAGCACGATCGGCTTTTAACCAGAAGTTTGGAGGTTCGAGCCCTCCCAAGAGCGGTGTGTCTCTGTTTTTCTTTGCGCTGATAGCTTTGGAGAAACGTTCTGAGGGTGGTGAGAGTGGAACACGACTATCTCCGTGAGGCAATTGGCTAGCGCGTTCAGCTGTTAACCAAAAGGTTGGAGGTTCGAGCCCTCCGGAAAGCGGTGTGTCTCTTTTTTTCCTTTCCGCTAATAGCTTTGGAGGAATGTTCTGATGGTGGTGAGAGTGTAGCACGACTGTTTCCGTGGCGCAATTGGCTAGCGCGATCAACTGTTAACTGAAAGGTTGGAGGTTCGAGCCCTCCCGGGAGCAGTGTGTCGCTTTTTTTCTTTGCGCTGATAGCTTTGGAGAAATGTTCTGATGGTGATGAGAGTAGAACACGACTATCTCCTTGGCGCCATTGGCTAGCGCGTTCAGCTGTTAACCAAAAGGTCGGAGGTTCGAGCCCTCTCGAGAGCGGTGTGTCTCTTTTTTCTTTGCGCTGACAGCTGTGGAGAAATGTTCTGACGGTGGTGAGAGTAGAGCACGACTGTCTACGTGGCGCAATTGGCTAGCGCGTTCTGCTTTTAACGGAAAGTTTGGAGGTTCAAGCCCTCCCATAAGCGGTGTGTCGCTTTTTTGCGCTGATAGCTTTGTAGAAATGTTCTGACGGTGGTGAGAGTGGAGCACGACTGTCTCCGTGGCGCAACTGGCTAGCGCGATCAGCTCTTAACCAAAAGGTTGGAGGTTCGTGCCCTCCCATGAGTGGTGTGTTGCTTTTTTTCTTCGCGCTGATAGATTTGGAGAAATTTTCTGATGGTGGTGAGAGTAGAGCACGACTGTCTCCGTGACGCAATTGGCTAGCACGTTCGGCTTTTAACGCAAAGGTTAGAAGTTCGAGCCCTCCCATGAGCGGTGTGTCGCTTTTTTGCGCTGAAAGCTTTGGAGAAATCTTCTGACGGTGGTGAGAGTGGAGCACGACTATCTCTGGGGCGCCATTGGCTAGAGCGTTCAGCTGTTAACCAAAAGGTTGGAGGTTCCAGCCCTCCCGAGAGCGGTGTGTCTCTTTTTTTTTCTTTGCGCTGATAGCTTTGTAGAAATGTTCTGACGGTGGTGACAGTGGAGCACGACTGTCTCCGTGGCGCAATTGGCTAGCGCGATCAGCTCTTAACCAAACGGTTGGAGGTTCGTGCCCTGCCATGAGTGGTGTGTTGCTTTTTTTCTTCGCGCTCATAGATTTGGAGAAATTTTCTGATGGTCGTGAGAGTTGAGCACGAATATCTCCGTGGTGCAATTGGCTAGCACGTTCGGGTGTTAACCAAAACGTTGGAGGTTCGAGCCCTCCCGGGAGCGGTGTGTCGCTTTTTTTCTTTGCGCTGATAGCTTTGTAGAAATGTTCTGACCGTGGTGAGAGACGAGCACGACTGTCTCCGTGGCGCATTTGGCTAGCGCGTTCAGCTGTTAACCAAAAGGTTGGAGGTTCGAGCCCTCCCTAGAGCGGTGTGTCTCTTTTTTTCTTTGCGCTGATAGCTTTGTAGAAATGTTCTGTCGATGGTGAGTGTGGAGCACGACTGTCTCCGTGGCGCAATTGGCTAGCACGATCGGCTTTTAACCAGAAGTTTGGAGGTTCGAGCCCTCCCAAGAGCGGTGTGTCTCTGTTTTTCTTTGCGCTGATAGCTTTGGAGAAACGTTCTGAGGGTGGTGAGAGTGGAACACGACTATCTCCGTGAGGCAATTGGCTAGCGCGTTCAGCTGTTAACCAAAAGGTTGGAGGTTCGAGCCCTCCGGAAAGCGGTGTGTCTCTTTTTTTCCTTTCCGCTAATAGCTTTGGAGGAATGTTCTGATGGTGGTGAGAGTGTAGCACGACTGTTTCCGTGGCGCAATTGGCTAGCGCGATCAACTGTTAACTGAAAGGTTGGAGGTTCGAGCCCTCCCGGGAGCAGTGTGTCGCTTTTTTTCTTTGCGCTGATAGCTTTGGAGAAATGTTCTGATGGTGATGAGAGTAGAACACGACTATCTCCTTGGCGCCATTGGCTAGCGCGTTCAGCTGTTAACCAAAAGGTCGGAGGTTCGAGCCCTCTCGAGAGCGGTGTGTCTCTTTTTTCTTTGCGCTGACAGCTGTGGAGAAATGTTCTGACGGTGGTGAGAGTAGAGCACGACTGTCTACGTGGCGCAATTGGCTAGCGCGTTCTGCTTTTAACGGCAAAGTTTGGAGGTTCAAGCCCTCCCATAAGCGGTGTGTCGCTTTTTTGCGCTGATAGCTTTGTAGAAATGTTCTGACGGTGGTGAGAGTGGAGCACGACTGTCTCCGTGGCGCAACTGGCTAGCGCGATCAGCTCTTAACCAAAAGGTTGGAGGTTCGTGCCCTCCCATGAGTGGTGTGTTGCTTTTTTTCTTCGCGCTGATAGATTTGGAGAAATTTTCTGATGGTGGTGAGAGTAGAGCACGACTGTCTCCGTGACACAATTGGCTAGCACGTTCGGCTTTTAACGCAAAGGTTAGAAGTTCGAGCCCTCCCATGAGCGGTGTGTCGCTTTTTTGCGCTGAAAGCTTTGGAGAAATCTTCTGACGGTGGTGAGAGTGGAGCACGACTATCTCTGGGGCGCCATTGGCTAGAGCGTTCAGCTGTTAACCAAAAGGTTGGAGGTTCCAGCCCTCCCGAGAGCGGTGTGTCTCTTTTTTTTTCTTTGCGCTGATAGCTTTGTAGAAATGTTCTGACGGTGGTGACAGTGGAGCACGACTGTCTCCGTGGCGCAATTGGCTAGCGCGATCAGCTCTTAACCAAACGGTTGGAGGTTCGTGCCCTCCCATGAGTGGTGTGTTGCTTTTTTTCTTCGCGCTCATAGATTTGGAGAAATTTTCTGATGGTCGTGAGAGTTGAGCACGAATATCTCCGTGGTGCAATTGGCTAGCACGTTCGGGTATTAACCGAACGTTTGGAGGTTTGAGCTCTCCCGGGAGCAGTGTGTCGCTTTTTTTCTTTGTGCTGATACCTTTGAGGAATGTTATGACCGTGGTGAAAATAGAGCACGACTACCTCCGGGGCGCAATTGGCTAGCGCGTTCAGCTGTTAACCAAAAGGTTGGAGGTTCGAGCCCTCCCGAAAGCGGTGTGTCGCTTTTTTTCTTTGCGCTGATAGCTTTGTAGAAATGTTCTCACGGTGGTGAGAGTGGAGCACAACTGTCTCCGTGGCGCAATTGGCTAGCGCGATCGGCTGTTAACCGAAAGTTTGGAGATTCAGGCCCTTCCGTGAGCAGTGTGTCGCTTTTTTTCTTTGCGCTGATAGCTTTGGAGAAATGTTCCGACGGTGGTGAGAGTAGAACACGACTGCCTCCTTGGCGCCATTGGCTAGCGCGTTCAGCTGTTAATCAAAAGGTTGGAGGTTGGAGCCCTCCCGAGAGCGGTGTGTCTCTTTTTTTCTTTGCGCTGATAGCTTTGGAGAAACGTTCGGAGGGTGGTGAGAGTGGAACACGACTATCTCCGTGACGCAATTGGCTAGCGCGTTCGGCTGTTAACCAAAAGGTTGGAGGTTCGAGCCCTCCGGAGAGCGGTGTGTCTCTTTTTTTGCACTGATAGCTTTGGAGCAGTGTTCTGACGGTGGTGAGAGTGGAGCACGACTATCTCTGGGGCGCATTTGGCTAGAGCGTTCAGCTGTTAACCAAAAAGTTGGAGGTTCGAGCCCTCCCGAGAGCGGTGTGTCTCTTTTTTTCTTTGCGCTGATAGCTTTGTAGAAATGTTCTGTCGATGGTGAGAGTGGAGCACGACTGTCTCCGTGGCGCAATTGGCTAGCACGATCGGCTGTTAACCAGAAGTTTGGAGGTTCGAGCCCTCCCAAGAGCGGTGTGTCTCTGTTTTTCTTTGCGCTGATAGCTTTGGAGAAACGTTCTGAGGGTGGTGAGAGTGGAACACGACTATCTCCGTGAGGCAATTGGCTAGCGCGTTCAGCTGTTAACCAAAAGGTTGGAGGTTCGAGCCCACTGGAGAGCGGTGTGTCTCTTTTTCTTTGCGCTGATAGCTTTGGAGAAATCTTCTGACGGTGGTGAGAGTGGAGCACGACTATCTCTGGGGCGCAATTGGCTAGAGCGTTCAGCTGTTAACCAAAAGGTTGGAGGTTCCAGCCCTCCCGAGAGCGGTGTGTCTCTTTTTTTTCTTTGCGCTGATAGCTTTGTAGAAATGTTCTGACGGTGGTGACAGTGGAGCACGACTGTCTCCGTGGCGCAATTGGCTAGCGCGATCAGCTCTTAACCAAACGGTTGGAGGTTCGTGCCCTCCCATGTGTGGTGTGTTGCTTTTTTTTTTCGCGCTCATAGATTTGGAGAAATTTTCTGATGGTCGTGAGAGTTGAGCACGAATATCTCCGTGGTGCAATGGGCTAGCACGTTCGGGTGTTAACCAAAACGTTGGAGGTTCGAGCCCTCCCGGGAGCGGTGTGTCGCTTTTTTTCTTTGCGCTGATAGCTTTGTAGAAATGTTCTGACCGTGGTGAGAGACGAGCACGACTGTCTCCGTGGCGCATTTGGCTAGCGCGTTCAGCTGTTAACCAAAAGGTTGGAGGTTCGAGCCCTCCCTAGAGCGGTGTGTCTCTTTTTTTCTTTGCGCTGATAGCTTTGTAGAAATGTTCTGTCGATGGTGAGTGTGGAGCACGACTGTCTCCGTGGCGCAATTGGCTAGCACGATCGGCTTTTAACCAGAAGTTTGGAGGTTCGAGCCCTCCCAAGAGCGGTGTGTCTCTGTTTTTCTTTGCGCTGATAGATTTGGAGAAACGTTCTGAGGGTGGTGAGAGTGGAACACGACTATCTCCGTGAGGCAATTGGCTAGCGCGTTCAGCTGTTAACCAAAAGGTTGGAGGTTCGAGCCCTCCGGAAAGCGGTGTGTCTCTTTTTTTCCTTTCCGCTAATAGCTTTGGAGGAATGTTCTGATGGTGGTGAGAGTGTAGCACGACTGTTTCCGTGAAAGAATTGGCTAGCGCGATCAACTGTTAACTGAAAGGTTGGAGGTTCGAGCCCTCCCGGGAGCAGTGTGTCGCTTTTTTTCTTTGCGCTGATAGCTTTGGAGAAATGTTCTGATGGTGATGAGAGTAGAACACGACTATCTCCTTGGCGCCATTGGCTAGCGCGTTCAGCTGTTAATCAAAAGGTTGGAGGTTGGAGCCCTCCCGAGAGCGGTGTGTCTCTTTTTTTTGCGCTGATAGCTTTGGAGAAACGTTGGGAGGGTGGTGAGAGTGGAACACGACTATCTCCTTGACGCCATTGGCTAGCGCGTTCGGCTGTTAACCAAAAGGTTGGAGGTTCGAGCCCTCCGGAGAGCGGTGTGTCTCTTTTTTCTTTGCGCTGATAGCTTTGGAGCAATGTTCTGACGGTGGTGAGAGTGGAGCACGACTGTCTCCGTGACGCAAATGGCTAGCACGTTCGGTTCGGCTTTTAACGGAAAGGTTGGAGGTTCAAGCCCTCCCATGAGCGGTGTGTCGCTTTTTTTGCGCTGATAGCTTTGGAGAAATCTTCTGATGGTGGTGAAAGTGGAGAACGACTATCTCTGGGGCACAACTGGCGAGAGCGTTCAGCTGTTAACCAAAAGGTTGGAGGTTCCAGCCCTCTCGAGAGCGGTGTGTCTCTTTTTTCTTTGCGCTGACAGCTGTGGAGAAATGTTCTGACGGTGGTGAGAGTAGAGCACGACTGTCTCCGTGACGTAATTGGCTAGCACGTTCGGCTTTTAACGTTAAGGTTGGAAGTTCGAGCCCTCCCATGAGCAGTGTGTCGCGTTTTTCTCGCTGATAGCTTTGGAGAAATCTTCTGACGGTGGTGAGAGTGGAGCACGACTATCTCTGGGGCGCAATTGGCTAGAGCGTTCAGCTGTTAACCAAAAGGTTGGATGTTCGAGCCCTCCCGAGAGTGGTGTGTCTGTTTTTTTCTTTGCGCTGATAGCTTTGTAGAAATGTTCTGACGGTGGTGAGAGTGGACCACGACTGTTTCCGTGGCAGAATTGGCTAGCGCGATCAACTGTTAACTGAAAGGTTGGAGGTTCGAGCCCTCCCAGGAGCAGTGTGTCGTTTTTTTTCTTTGCGCTGATAGCTTTGGAGAAATCTTCTGACGGCGGTGAGAGTGGAGCACGACTATCTCTGGGGCGCCATTGGCTAGAGCGTTCAGCTGTTAACCAAAAGGTTGGAGGTTCCAGCCCTCCCGAGAGCGGTGTGTCTCTTTTTTTTCTTTGCGCTGATAGCTTTGTAGAAATGTTCTGACGGTGGTGACAGTGGAGCACGACTGTCTCCGTGGCGCAATTGGCTAGCGCGATCAGCTCTTAACCAAACGGTTGGAGGTTCGTGCCCTCCCATGAGTGGTGTGTTGCTTTTTTTCTTCGCGCTCATAGATTTGGAGAAATTTTCTGATGGTCGTGAGAGTTGAGCACGAATATCTCCGTGGTGCCATTGGCTAGCACGTTCGGGTGTTAACCAAAACGTTGGAGGTTCGAGCCCTCCCGGGAGCGGTGTGTCGCTTTTTTTCTTTGCGCTGATAGCTTTGTAGAAATGTTCTGACCGTGGTGAGAGACGAGCACGACTGTCTCCGTGGCGCATTTGGCTAGCGCGTTCAGCTGTTAACCAAAAGGTTGGAGGTTCGAGCCCTCCCTAGAGCGGTGTGTCTCTTTTTTTCTTTGCGCTGATAGCTTTGTAGAAATGTTCTGTCGATGGTGAGTGTGGAGCACGACTGTCTCCGTGGCGCAATTGGCTAGCACGATCGGCTTTTAACCAGAAGTTTGGAGGTTCGAGCCCTCCCAAGAGCGGTGTGTCTCTGTTTTTCTTTGCGCTGATAGCTTTGGAGAAACGTTCTGAGGGTGGTGAGAGTGGAACACGACTATCTCCGTGAGGCAATTGGCTAGCGCGTTCAGCTGTTAACCAAAAGGTTGGAGGTTCGAGCCCTCCGGAAAGCGGTGTGTCTCTTTTTTTCCTTTCCGCTAATAGCTTTGGAGGAATGTTCTGATGGTGGTGAGAGTGTAGCATGACTGTTTCCGTGGCGCAATTGGCTAGCGCGATCAACTGTTAACTGAAAGGTTGGAGGTTAGAGCCCTCCCGGGAGCAGTGTGTCGGTTTTTTCTTTGCGCTGATAGCTTTGGAGAAATGTTCTGATGGTGATGAGAGTAGAACACGACTATCTCCTTGGCGCCATTGGCTAGCGCGTTCAGCTGTTCACCAAAAGGTCGGAGGTTCGAGCCCTCTCGAGAGCGGTGTGTCTCTTTTTTCTTTGCGCTGACAGCTGTGGAGAAATGTTCTGACGGTGGTGAGAGTAGAGCACGACTGTCTACGTGGCGCAATTGGCTAGCGCGTTCTGCTTTTAACGGAAAGGTTGGAGGTTCAAGCCCTCCCATAAGCGGTGTGTCGCTTTTTTGCGCTGATAGCTTTGTAGAAATGTTCTGACGGTGGTGAGAGTGGAGCACGACTGTCTCCGTGGCGCAACTGGCTAGCGCGATCAGCTCTTAACCAAAAGGTTGGAGGTTCGTGCCCTCCCATGAGTGGTGTGTTGCTTTTTTTCTTCGCGCTGATAGATTTGGAGAAATTTTCTGACGGTGGTGAGAGTTGAGCACGAATATCTCCGTGGTGCAATTGGCTAGCACGTTCGGCTGTTAACCAAAATGTTGGAGGTTCGAACCCTCTCGAGAGCGGTGTGTCTCTTTTTTTTCTTCGCACTGATAGCTTTGGAGAAATGTTCTGAAGGTGGTGAGAGTGGAACACGACTACCTCCGTTACGCAATTGGCTAGCACGTTCGGCTGTTAACCAAAAGGGTGGAGGTTCGACCCCTCCGGAGAGCGGCGTGTCTCTTTTTTTCTTTGCGCTGATAGCTTTGGAGGAATGCTCTGACGGTGGTGAGAGTGGAGCACGACTGTCTCCGTAGCGCAATTGGCTAGCGCGATCGGCTGTTAACCGAACGTTTGGAGGTTTGAGCTCTCCCGGGAGCAGTGTGTCGCTTTTTTTCTTTGTGCTGATACCTTTGAGGAATGTTATGACCGTGGTGAAAATAGAGCACGACTACCTCCGGGGCGCAATTGGCTAGCGCGTTCAGCTGTTAACCAAAAGGTTGGAGGTTCGAGCCCTCCCGAAAGCGGTGTGTCGCTTTTTTTTCTTTGCGCTGATAGCTTTGTAAAAATGTTCTCACGGTGGTGAGAGTGGAGCACAACTGTCTCCGTGGCGCAATTGGCTAGCGCGATCGGCTGTTAACCGAAAGTTTGGAGATTCAGGCCCTCCCGGGAGCAGTGTGTCGCTTTTTTTCTTCGCGCTGATAGATTTGGAGAAATCTTCTGACGGTGGTGAGAGTGGAGCACGAATATCTCCGTGGCGCAATTGGCTAGAGCGTTCAGCTGTTAACCAAAAGGTTGGAGGTTCCAGCCCTCCCGAGAGCGCTGTGTCTCTTTTTTTCTTTGCGCTGATAGCTTTGTAGAAATGTTCTGACGGTGGTGAGAGTGGAGCACGACTATCTCCGTGGCGCAATTGGCTAGCGCGATCGGCTGTTAACCGAAAGTTTGGAGGTTGGAGCCCTCCCGGGAGCAGTGTGTCGCTTTTTTTCTTTGCGCTGATAGCTTTGGAGAAATGTTCTGACGGTGGTGAGAGTACAACACGACTATCTCCTTGGCGCCATTGGCTAGAGCGTTCAGCTGTTAACCAAAAGGTTGGAGGTTCGAGCCCTCTCGAGCGCGGTGTGTCTCTTTTTTCTTTGCGCTGACAGCTGTGGAGAAATGTTCTGACGGTGGTGAGAGTAGAGCACGACTGTCTCCGTGACGCAGTTGGCTAGCACGTTCGGCCTTTAACAGAAAGGTTGGAGGTTCAAGCCCTCCCATGAGCGGTGTGTCGCTTTTTTTGCGCTGATAGCTTTGGAGAAATCTTCTGACGGTGGTGAGAGTGGAGCACGACTATCTCTGGGGCGCAATTGGCTAGAGCGTTCAGCTGTTAACCAAAAGGTTGGAGGTTCCAGCCCTCCCGAGAGCGGTGTGTCTCTTTTTTTCTTTGCGCTGATAGCTTTGTAGAAATGTTCTGACGGTGGTGACGGTGGAGCACGACTGTCTCCGTGGCGCAATTGGCTAGCGCGATCAGCTCTTAACCAAACGGTTGGAGGTTCGTGCCCTCCCATGAGTGGTGTGTTGCTTTTTTTCTTCGCGCTCATAGATTTGGAAAAATTTTCTGATGGTCGTGAGAGTTGAGCACGAATATCTCCGTGGTGCAATTGGCTAGCACGTTCGGGTGTTAACCAAAACGTTGGAGGTTCGAGCCCTCTCGAGAGCGGTGTGTCGCTTTTTTTCTTTGCGCTGATAGCTTTGTAGAAATGTTCTGACCGTGTTGAGAGATGAGCACGACTGTCTCCGTGGCGCATTTGGCTAGCGCGTTCAGCTGTTAACCAAAAGGTTGGAGGTTCGAGCCCTCCCTAGAGCGGTGTGTCTCTTTTTTTCTTTGCGCTGATAGCTTTGTAGAAATGTTCTGTCGATGGTGAGTGTGGAGCACGACTGTCTCCGTGGCGCAATTGGCTAGCACGATCGGCTGTTAACCAGAAGTTTGGAGGTTCGAGCCCTCCCAAGAGCGGTGTGTCTCTGTTTTTCTTTGCGCTGATAGCTTTGGAGAAACGTTCTGAGGGTGGTGAGAGTGGAACACGACTATCTCCGTGAGGCAATTGGCTAGCGCGTTCAGCTGTTAACCAAAAGGTTGGAGGTTCGAGCCCTCCCGAGAGCGGTGTGTCTCTTTTTTCTTTGCGCTGATAGCTTTATAGAAATGTTCTCACGGTGGTGAGAGTGGAGCACGACTGTCTCCGTGGGGCAATTGGCTAGCGCGATCGGCTGTTAACCGAAAGCTTGGAGGTTCAGTCCCTCCCGGGAGCAGTGTGTTGCTCTTTTTCTTTGCGCTGATAGATTTGGAGAAATGTTCTGACGGTGGTGAGAGTAGAACACGACTGTCTCCTTGGCGCCATTTGCTAGCGCGCTCAGCTGTTAATCAAAAGGTTGGAGGTTGGAGCCCTTCCGAGAGCGGTGTGTCTCTTTTTTTGGCGCTGATAGCTTTGGAGAAACGTTGGGAGGGTGGTGAGAGTGGAACACGACTATCTCCGTGACGCAATTGGCTAGCGCGTTCGGCTGTTAACCAAAAGGTTGGAGGTTCGAGCCCTCCGGAGAGCGGTGTGTCTCTTTTTTCTTTGCGCTGATAGCTTTGGAGCAATGTTCTGACGGTGGTGAGAGTGGAGCACGACTGTCTCCGTGACGCAAATGGCTAGCACGTTCGGTTCGGCTTTTAACGGAAAGGTTGGAGGTTCAAGCCCTCCCATGAGCGGTGTGTCGCTTTTTTTGCGCTGATAGCTTTGGAGAAATCTTCTGATGGTGGTGAAAGTGGAGAACGACTATCTCTGGGGCACAACTGGCGAGAGCGTTCAGCTGTTAACCAAAAGGTTTGAGGTTCCAGCCCTCCCGAGAGCGGTGTGTCTCTTTTTTTTCTTTGCGCTGATAGCTTTGTAGAAATGTTCTGACGTGGTGAGAGTGGAGCACGACTGTCTCCGTGGCGCAATTGGCTAGCGCGATCAGCTCTTAACCAAAAGTTTGGAGGTTCGTGCCCTTCCATGAGTGGTGTGTTGCTTTTTTTCTTCGCTCTGATAGATTTGGAGAAATTTTCTGATAGTGGTGAGAGTTGAGCACGAATATCTCCGTGGTGCAATTGGCTAGCACGTTCGGCTGTTAACCAAAACGTTGGAGTTCGAGGCCTCCCGAGAGCGGTGTGTCTCTTTTTTTCTTCGCACTGATAGCTTTGGAGAAATGTTCTGAGGGTGGTGAGAGTGGAACACGACTATCTCCGTGACGCAATTGGCTAGCGCGTTCAGCTGTTAACCGAAAGGTTGGAGGTTCGAGCCCTCCGGAGAGCGGTGTGTCTCTTTTTTTTCTTTGCGCTAATAGCTTTGGAGGAATGTTCTGATGGTGGTGAGAGTGTATCACGACTGTTTCCGTGGCAGAATTGGCTAGCGCGATCAACTGTTAACTTAAAGGTTGGAGGTTCGAGCCCTCCCGGGAGCAGTGTGTCGCTTTTTTTCTTTGCGCTGATAGCTTTGGAGAAATGTTCTGATGGTGATGAGAGTAGAACACGACTATCTCTTTGGCGCCATTGGCTAGCGCGTTCAGCTGTTAACCAAAAGGTCGGAGGTTCGAGCCCTCTCGAGAGCGGTGTGTCTCTTTTTTTCTTTGCGCTGATAGCTTTGTAGAAATGTTCTGTCGATGGTGAGTGTGGAGCACGACTGTCTCCGTGGCGCAATTGGCTAGCACGATCGGCTTTTAACCAGAAGTTTGGAGGTTCGAGCCCTCCCAAGAGCGGTGTGTCTCTGTTTTTCTTTGCGCTGATAGCTTTGGAGAAACGTTCTGAGGGTGGTGAGAGTGGAACACGACTATCTCCGTGAGGCAATTGGCTAGGGCGTTCAGCTGTTAACCAAAAGGTTGGAGGTTCGAGCCCTCCGGAAAGCGGTGTGTCTCTTTTTTTCCTTTCCGCTAATAGCTTTGGAGGAATGTTCTGATGGTGGTGAGAGTGTAGCACGACTGTTTCCGTGGCGCAATTGGCTAGCGCGATCAACTGTTAACTGAAAGGTTGGAGGTTCGAGCCCTCCCGGGAGCAGTGTGTCGCTTTTTTTCTTTGCGCTGATAGCTTTGGAGAAATGTTCTGATGGTGATGAGAGTAGAACACGACTATCTCCTTGGCGCCAATGGCTAGCGCGTTCAGCTGTTAACCAAAAGGTCGGAGGTTCGAGCCCTCTCGAGAGCGGTGTGTCTCTTTTTTCTTTGCGCTGACAGCTGTGGAGAAATGTTCTGACGGTGGTGAGAGTAGAGCACGACTGTCTACGTGGCGCAATTGGCTAGCGCGTTCTGCTTTTAACGGAAAGGTTGGAGGTTCAAGCCCTCCCATAAGCGGTGTGTCGCTTTTTTGCGCTGATAGCTTTGTAGAAATGTTCTGACGGTGGTGAGAGTGGAGCACGACTGTCTCCGTGGCGCAACTGGCTAGCGCGATCAGCTCTTAACCAAAAGATTGGAGGTTCGTGCCCTCCCATGAGTGGTGTGTTGCTTTTTTTCTTCGCGCTGATAGATTTGGAGAAATTTTCTGATGGTGGTGAGAGTAGAGCACGACTGTCTCCGTGACGCAATTGGCTAGCACGTTCGGCTTTTAACGCAAAGGTTGGAAGTTCGAGCCCTCCCATGAGCGGTGTGTCGCTTTTTTGCGCTGAAAGCTTTGGAGAAATCTTCTGACGGTGGTGAGAGTGGAGCACGACTATCTCTGGGGCGCCATTGGCTAGAGCGTTCAGCTGTTAACCAAAAGGTTGGAGGTTCCAGCCCTCCCGAGAGCGGTGTGTCTCTTTTTTTTTTCTTTGCGCTGATAGCTTTGTAGAAATGTTCTGACGGTGGTGACAGTGGAGCACGACTGTCTCCGTGGCGCAATTGGCTAGCGCGATCAGCTCTTAACCAAACGGTTGGAGGTTCGTGCCCTCCCATGAGTGGTGTGTTGCTTTTTTTCTTCGCGCTCATTGATTTGGAGAAATTTTCTGATGGTCGTGAGAGTTGAGCACGAATATCTCCGTGGTGCCATTGGCTAGCACGTTCGGGTGTTAACCAAAACGTTGGAGGTTCGAGCCCTCCCGGGAGCGGTGTGTCGCTTTTTTTCTTTGCGCTGATAGCTTTGTAGAAATGTTCTGACCGTGGTGAGAGACGAGCACGACTGTCTCCGTGGCGCATTTGGCTAGCGCGTTCAGCTGTTAACCAAAAGGTTGGAGGTTCGAGCCCTCCCTAGAGCGGTGTG
Organism: Rhipicephalus microplus; assembly: GCF_043290135.1. Classification (NCBI taxonomy): domain Eukaryota; kingdom Metazoa; phylum Arthropoda; class Arachnida; order Ixodida; family Ixodidae; genus Rhipicephalus; species Rhipicephalus microplus. The sequence continues at coordinate 203,118,136 of NC_134703.1, read as the reverse complement.
TCTCTTTTTTTCTTTGCGCTGATAGCTTTGTAGAAATGTTCTGTCGATGGTGAGTGTGGAGCACGACTGTCTCCGTGGCGCAATTGGCTAGCACGATCGGCTTTTAACCAGAAGTTTGGAGGTTCGAGCCCTCCCAAGAGCGGTGTGTCTCTGTTTTTCTTTGCGCTGATAGCTTTGGAGAAACGTTCTGAGGGTGGTGAGAGTGGAACACGACTATCTCCGTGAGGCAATTGGCTAGCGCGTTCAGCTGTTAACCAAAAGGTTGGAGGTTCGAGCCCTCCGGAAAGCGGTGTGTCTCTTTTTTTCCTTTCCGCTAATAGCTTTGGAGGAATGTTCTGATGGTGGTGAGAGTGTAGCATGACTGTTTCCGTGGCGCAATTGGCTAGCGCGATCAACTGTTAACTGAAAGGTTGGAGGTTCGAGCCCTCCCGGGAGCAGTGTGTCGCTTTTTTTCTTTGCGCTGATAGCTTTGGAGAAATGTTCTGATGGTGATGAGAGTAGAACACGACTATCTCCTTGGCGCCATTGGCTAGCACGTTCAGCTGTTAACCAAAAGGTCGGAGGTTCGAGCCCTCTCGAGAGCGGTGTGTCTCTTTTTTCTTTGCGCTGACAGCTGTGGAGAAATGTTCTGACGGTGGTGAGAGTAGAGCACGACTGTCTACGTGGCGCAATTGGCTAGCGCGTTCTGCTTTTAACGGAAAGGTTGGAGGTTCAAGCCCTCCCATAAGCGGTGTGTCGCTTTTTTGCGCTGATAGCTTTGTAGAAATGTTCTGACGGTGGTGAGAGTGGAGCACGACTGTCTCCGTGGCGCAACTGGCTAGCGCGATCAGCTCTTAACCAAAAGGTTGGAGGTTCGTGCCCTCCCATGAGTGGTGTGTTGCTTTTTTTCTTCGCGCTGATAGATTTGGAGAAATTTTCTGACGGTGGTGAGAGTTGAGCACGAATATCTCCGTGGTGCAATTGGCTAGCACGTTCGGCTGTTAACCAAAATGTTGGAGGTTCGAACCCTCTCGAGAGCGGTGTGTCTCTTTTTTTTCTTCGCACTGATAGCTTTGGAGAAATGTTCTGAAGGTGGTGAGAGTGGAACACGACTACCTCCGTTAGGCAATTGGCTAGCGCGATCGGCTGTTAACCGAAAGTTTGGAGGTTGGAGCCCTCCCGGGAGCAGTGTGTCGCTTTTTTTCTTTGCGCTGATAGCTTTGGAGAAATGTTCTGACGGTGGTGAGAGTACAACACGACTATCTCCTTGGCGCCATTGGCTAGAGCGTTCAGCTGTTAACCAAAAGGTTGGAGGTTCGAGCCCTCTCGAGCGCGGTGTGTCTCTTTTTTCTTTGCGCTGACAGCTGTGGAGAAATGTTCTGACGGTGGTGAGAGTAGAGCACGACTGTCTCCGTGACGCAGTTGGCTAGCACGTTCGGCCTTTAACAGAAAGGTTGGAGGTTCAAGCCCTCCCATGAGCGGTGTGTCGCTTTTTTGCGCTGATAGCTTTGGAGAAATCTTCTGACGGTGGTGAGAGTGGAGCACGACTATCTCTGGGGCGCAATTGGCTAGAGCGTTCAGCTGTTAACCAAAAGGTTGGAGGTTCCAGCCCTCCCGAGAGCGGTGTGTCTCTTTTTTTTCTTTGCGCTGATAGCTTTGTAGAAATGTTCTGACGGTGGTGACGGTGGAGCACGACTGTCTCCGTGGCGCAATTGGCTAGCGCGATCAGCTCTTAACCAAACGGTTGGAGGTTCGTGCCCTCCCATGAGTGGTGTGTTGCTTTTTTTCTTCGCGCTCATAGATTTGGAAAAATTTTCTGATGGTCGTGAGAGTTGAGCACGAATATCTCCGTGGTGCAATTGGCTAGCACGTTCGGGTGTTAACCAAAACGTTGGAGGTTCGAGCCCTCTCGAGAGCGGTGTGTCGCTTTTTTTCTTTGCGCTGATAGCTTTGTAGAAATGTTCTGACCGTGTTGAGAGATGAGCACGACTGTCTCCGTGGCGCATTTGGCTAGCGCGTTCAGCTGTTAACCAAAAGGTTGGAGGTTCGAGCCCTCCCTAGAGCGGTGTGTCTCTTTTTTTCTTTGCGCTGATAGCTTTGTAGAAATGTTCTGTCGATGGTGAGTGTGGAGCACGACTGTCTCCGTGGCGCAATTGGCTAGCACGATCGGCTGTTAACCAGAAGTTTGGAGGTTCGAGCCCTCCCAAGAGCGGTGTGCCTCTGTTTTTCTTTGCGCTGATAGCTTTGGAGAAACGTTCTGAGGGTGGTGAGAGTGGAACACGACTATCTCCGTGAGGCAATTGGCTAGCGCGTTCAGCTGTTAACCAAAAGGTTGGAGGTTCGAGCCCTCCCGAGAGCGGTGTGTCTCTTTTTTCTTTGCGCTGATAGCTTTATAGAAATGTTCTCACGGTGGTGAGAGTGGAGCACGACTGTCTCCGTGGGGCAATTGGCTAGCGCGATCGGCTGTTAACCGAAAGCTTGGAGGTTCAGTCCCTCCCGGGAGCAGTGTGTTGCTCTTTTTCTTTGCGCTGATAGCTTTGGAGAAATGTTCTGACGGTGGTGAGAGTAGAACACGACTGTCTCCTTGGCGCCATTTGCTAGCGCGCTCAGCTGTTAATCAAAAGGTTGGAGGTTGGAGCCCTTCCGAGAGCGGTGTGTCTCTTTTTTTGGCGCTGATAGCTTTGGAGAAACGTTGGGAGGGTGGTGAGAGTGGAACACGACTATCTCCGTGACGCAATTGGCTAGCGCGTTCGGCTGTTAACCAAAAGGTTGGAGGTTCGAGCCCTCCGGAGAGCGGTGTGTCTCTTTTTTCTTTGCGCTGATAGCTTTGGAGCAATGTTCTGACGGTGGTGAGAGTGGAGCACGACTGTCTCCGTGACGCAAATGGCTAGCACGTTCGGTTCGGCTTTTAACGGAAAGGTTGGAGGTTCAAGCCCTCCCATGAGCGGTGTGTCGCTTTTTTTGCGCTGATAGCTTTGGAGAAATCTTCTGATGGTGGTGAAAGTGGAGAACGACTATCTCTGGGGCACAACTTGCGAGAGCGTTCAGCTGTTAACCAAAAGGTTTGAGGTTCCAGCCCTCCCGAGAGCGGTGTGTCTCTTTTTTTTCTTTGCGCTGATAGCTTTGTAGAAATGTTCTGACGTGGTGAGAGTGGAGCACGACTGTCTCCGTGGCGCAATTGGCTAGCGCGATCAGCTCTTAACCAAAAGTTTGGAGGTTCGTGCCCTTCCATGAGTGGTGTGTTGCTTTTTTTCTTCGCTCTGATAGATTTGGAGAAATTTTCTGATAGTGGTGAGAGTTGAGCACGAATATCTCCGTGGTGCAATTGGCTAGCACGTTCGGCTGTTAACCAAAACGTTGGAGTTCGAGGCCTCCCGAGAGCGGTGTGTCTCTTTTTTTCTTCGCACTGATAGCTTTGGAGAAATGTTCTGAGGGTGGTGAGAGTAGAGCACGACTGTCTACGTGGCGCAATTGGCAAGCGCGATCAACTGTTAACTTAAAGGTTGGAGGTTCGAGCCCTCCCGGGAGCAGTGTGTCGCTTTTTTTCTTTGCGCTGATAGCTTTGGAGAAATGTTCTGATGGTGATGAGAGTAGAACACGACTATCTCTTTGGCGCCATTGGCTAGCGCGTTCAGCTGTTAACCAAAAGGTCGGAGGTTCGAGCCCTCTCGAGAGCGGTGTGTCTCTTTTTTCTTTCCGCTGACAGCTGTGGAGAAATGTTCTGACGGTGGTGAGAGTAGAGCACGACTGTCTACGTGGCGCAATTGGCAAGCGCGTTCAGCTGTGAACAAAAACGTTCGAGGTTCGAGCCCTCCCGAGAGCGGTGTGTCTCTTTTTTCTTTGCGCTGAGAGCTTTGTAGAAATGTTCTCACGGTGGTGAGAGTAGAGCACGACTGTCTCCGTGACGCAATTGGCTAGCACGTTCGGCTTTTAACGCAAAGGTTGGAAGTTCGAGCCCTCCCATGAGCGGTGTGTCGCTTTTTTGCGCTGAAAGCTTTGGAGAAATCTTCTGACGGTGGTGAGAGTGGAGCACGACTATCTCTGGGGCGCAATTGGCTAGAGCGTTCAGCTGTTAACCAAAAGGTTGGAGGTTCGAGCCCTCCCGAGAGCGGTGTGTCTGTTTTTTCTTTGCGCTGATAGATTTGTAGAAATGTTCTGACGGTGGTGAGAGTGGAGCACGACTGTCTCCGTGGCGCAATTGGCTAGCGCGATCGGCTGTTAACCGAAAGTTTGGAGGTTCGAGCCTTCCCGGGAGCAGTGTGTCGCTTTTTTTCTTTGCGCTGATACCTTTGGAGAAATGTTCTGACGGTGGTGAGAGTACAACACAACTATATCCTTGGCGCCATTGGCTAGCGTGTTCAGCTGTTAACCAAAAGGTTGGAGGTTCGAGCCCTCTCGAGAACGGTGTGTCTCTTTTTTCTTTGCGCTGACAGCTGTGGAGAAATGTTCTGACGGTGATGAGAGTCGAGCACGACTGTCTCCGTGACGCAATTGGCTAGCACGTTCTGCTTTTAACGGAAAGGTTGGAGGTTCAAGCCCTCCCATAAGCGGTGTGTCGCTTTTTTGCGCTGATAGCTTTGTAGAAATGTTCTGTCGATGGTGAGTGTGGAGCACGACTGTCTCCGGTGCGCAATTGGCTAGCACGATCGGCTTTTAACCAGAAGTTTGGAGGTTCGAACCCTCCCAAGAGCGGTGTGTCTCTGTTTTTCTTTGCGCTGATAGCTTTGGAGAAACGTTCTGAGGGTGGTGAGAGTGGAACACGACTATCTCCGTGAGGCAATTGGCTAGCGCGTTCAGCTGTTAACCAAAAGGTTGGAGGTTCGAGCCCTCCGGAAAGCGGTGTGTCTCTTTTTTTCCTTTCCGCTAATAGCTTTGGAGGAATGTTCTGATGGTGGTGAGAGTGTAGCACGACTGTTTCCGTGGCGCAATTGGCTAGCGCGATCAACTGTTAACTGAAAGGTTGGAGGTTCGAGCCCTCCCGGGAGCAGTGTGTCGCTTTTTTTCTTTGCGCTGATAGCTTTGGAGAAATGTTCTGATGGTGATGAGAGTAGAACACGACTATCTCCTTGGCGCCAATGGCTAGCGCGTTCAGCTGTTAACCAAAAGGTCGGAGGTTCGAGCCCTCTCGAGAGCGGTGTGTCTCTTTTTTCTTTGCGCTGACAGCTGTGGAGAAATGTTCTGACGGTGGTGAGAGTAGAGCACGACTGTCTACGTGGCGCAATTGGCTAGCGCGTTCTGCTTTTAACGGAAAGGTTGGAGGTTCAAGCCCTCCCATAAGCGGTGTGTCGCTTTTTTGCGCTGATAGCTTTGTAGAAATGTTCTGACGGTGGTGAGAGTGGAGCACGACTGTCTCCGTGGCGCAACTGGCTAGCGCGATCAGCTCTTAACCAAAAGGTTGGAGGTTCGTGCCCTCCCATGAGTGGTGTGTTGCTTTTTTTCTTCGCGCTGATAGATTTGGAGAAATTTTCTGATGGTGGTGAGAGTAGAGCACGACTGTCTCCGTGACGCAATTGGCTAGCACGTTCGGCTTTTAACGCAAAGGTTGGAAGTTCGAGCCCTCCCATGAGCGGTGTGTCGCTTTTTTGCGCTGAAAGCTTTGGAGAAATCTTCTGACGGTGGTGAGAGTGGAGCACGACTATCTCTGGGGCGCCATTGGCTAGAGCGTTCAGCTGTTAACCAAAAGGTTGGAGGTTCCAGCCCTCCCGAGAGCGGTGTGTCTCTTTTTTTTTCTTTGCGCTGATAGCTTTGTAGAAATGTTCTGACGGTGGTGACAGTGGAGCACGACTGTCTCCGTGGCGCAATTGGCTAGCGCGATCAGCTCTTAACCAAACGGTTGGAGGTTCGTGCCCTCCCATGAGTGGTGTGTTGCTTTTTTTCTTCGCGCTCATAGATTTGGAGAAATTTTCTGATGGTCGTGAGAGTTGAGCACGAATATCTCCGTGGTGCCATTGGCTAGCACGTTCGGGTGTTAACCAAAACGTTGGAGGTTCGAGCCCTCCCGGGAGCGGTGTGTCGCTTTTTTTCTTTGCGCTGATAGCTTTGTAGAAATGTTCTGACCGTGGTGAGAGACGAGCACGACTGTCTCCGTGGCGCATTTGGCTAGCGCGTTCAGCTGTTAACCAAAAGGTTGGAGGGTCGAGCCCTCCCTAGAGCGGTGTGTCTCTTTTTTTCTTTGCGCTGATAGCTTTGTAGAAATGTTCTGTCGATGGTGAGTGTGGAGCACGACTGTCTCCGTGGCGCAATTGGCTAGCACGATCGGCTTTTAACCAGAAGTTTGGAGGTTCGAGCCCTCCCAAGAGCGGTGTGTCTCTGTTTTTCTTTGCGCTGATAGCTTTGGAGAAACGTTCTGAGGGTGGTGAGAGTGGAACACGACTATCTCCGTGAGGCAATTGGCTAGCGCGTTCAGCTGTTAACCAAAAGGTTGGAGGTTCGAGCCCTCCGGAAAGCGGTGTGTCTCTTTTTTTCCTTTCCGCTAATAGCTTGGGAGGAATGTTCTGATGGTGGTGAGAGTGTAGCATGACTGTTTCCGTGGCGCAATTGGCTAGCGCGATCAACTGTTAACTGAAAGGTTGGAGGTTCGAGCCCTCCCGGGAGCAGTGTGTCGCTTTTTTTCTTTGCGCTGATAGCTTTGGAGAAATGTTCTGATGGTGATGAGAGTAGAACACGACTATCTCCTTGGCGCCATTGGCTAGCGCGTTCAGCTGTTAACCAAAAGGTCGGAGGTTCGAGCCCTCTCGAGAGCGGTGTGTCTCTTTTTTCTTTGCGCTGACAGCTGTGGAGAAATGTTCTGACGGTGGTGAGAGTAGAGCACGACTGTCTACGTGGCGCAATTGGCTAGCGCGTTCTGCTTTTAACGGAAAGGTTGGAGGTTCAAGCCCTCCCATAAGCGGTGTGTCGCTTTTTTGCGCTGATAGCTTTGTAGAAATGTTCTGACGGTGGTGAGAGTGGAGCACGACTGTCTCCGTGGCGCAACTGGCTAGCGCGATCAGCTCTTAACCAAAAGGTTGGAGGTTCGTTCCCTCCCATGAGTGGTGTGTTGCTTTTTTTCTTCGCGCTGATAGATTTGGAGAAATTTTCTGACGGTGGTGAGAGTTGAGCACGAATATCTCCGTGGTGCAATTGGCTAGCACGTTCGGCTGTTAACCAAAATGTTGGAGGTTCGAACCCTCTCGAGAGCGGTGTGTCTCTTTTTTTTCTTCGCACTGATAGCTTTGGAGAAATGTTCTGAAGGTGGTGAGAGTGGAACACGACTACCTCCGTTACGCAATTGGCTAGCACGTTCGGCTGTTAACCAAAAGGGTGGAGGTTCGACCCCTCCGGAGAGCGGCGTGTCTCTTTTTTTCTTTGCGCTGATAGCTTTGGAGGAATGCTCTGACGGTGGTGAGAGTGGAGCACGACTGTCTCCGTAGCGCAATTGGCTAGCGCGATCGGCTGTTAACCGAACGTTTGGAGGTTTGAGCTCTCCCGGGAGCAGTGTGTCGCTTTTTTTCTTTGTGCTGATACCTTTGAGGAATGTTATGACCGTGGTGAAAATAGAGCACGACTACCTCCGGGGCGCAATTGGCTAGCGCGTTCAGCTGTTAACCAAAAGGTTGGAGGTTCGAGCCCTCCCGAAAGCGGTGTGTCGCTTTTTTTTCTTTGCGCTGATAGCTTTGTAGAAATGTTCTCACGGTGGTGAGAGTGGAGCACAACTGTCTCCGTGGCGCAATTGGCTAGCGCGATCGGCTGTTAACCGAAAGTTTGGAGATTCAGGCCCTCCCGGGAGCAGTGTGTCGCTTTTTTTCTTCGCGCTGATAGATTTGGAGAAATCTTCTGACGGTGGTGAGAGTGGAGCACGAATATCTCCGTGGCGCAATTGGCTAGAGCGTTCAGCTGTTAACCAAAAGGTTGGAGGTTCCAGCCCTCCCGAGAGCGCTGTGTCTCTTTTTTTCTTTGCGCTGATAGCTTTGTAGAAATGTTCTGACGGTGGTGAGAGTGGAGCACGACTATCTCCGTGGCGCAATTGGCTAGCGCGATCGGCTGTTAACCGAAAGTTTGGAGGTTGGAGCCCTCCCGGGAGCAGTGTGTCGCTTTTTTTCTTTGCGCTGATAGCTTTGGAGAAATGTTCTGACGGTGGTGAGAGTACAACACGACTATCTCCTTGGCGCCATTGGCTAGAGCGTTCAGCTGTTAACCAAAAGGTTGGAGGTTCGAGCCCTCTCGAGCGCGGTGTGTCTCTTTTTTCTTTGCGCTGACAGCTGTGGAGAAATGTTCTGACGGTGGTGAGAGTAGAGCACGACTGTCTCCGTGACGCAGTTGGCTAGCACGTTCGGCCTTTAACAGAAAGGTTGGAGGTTCAAGCCCTCCCATGAGCGGTGTGTCGCTTTTTTGCGCTGATAGCTTTGGAGAAATCTTCTGACGGTGGTGAGAGTGGAGCACGACTATCTCTGGGGCGCAATTGGCTAGAGCGTTCAGCTGTTAACCAAAAGGTTGGAGGTTCCAGCCCTCCCGAGAGCGGTGTGTCTCTTTTTTTTCTTTGCGCTGATAGCTTTGTAGAAATGTTCTGACGGTGGTGACGGTGGAGCACGACTGTCTCCGTGGCGCAATTGGCTAGCGCGATCAGCTCTTAACCAAACGGTTGGAGGTTCGTGCCCTCCCATGAGTGGTGTGTTGCTTTTTTTCTTCGCGCTCATAGATTTGGAAAAATTTTCTGATGGTCGTGAGAGTTGAGCACGAATATCTCCGTGGTGCAATTGGCTAGCACGTTCGGGTGTTAACCAAAACGTTGGAGGTTCGAGCCCTCTCGAGAGCGGTGTGTCGCTTTTTTTCTTTGCGCTGATAGCTTTGTAGAAATGTTCTGACCGTGTTGAGAGATGAGCACGACTGTCTCCGTGGCGCATTTGGCTAGCGCGTTCAGCTGTTAACCAAAAGGTTGGAGGTTCGAGCCCTCCCTAGAGCGGTGTGTCTCTTTTTTTCTTTGCGCTGATAGCTTTGTAGAAATGTTCTGTCGATGGTGAGTGTGGAGCACGACTGTCTCCATGGCGCAATTGGCTAGCACGATCGGCTGTTAACCAGAAGTTTGGAGGTTCGAGCCCTCCCAAGAGCGGTGTGTCTCTGTTTTTCTTTGCGCTGATAGCTTTGGAGAAACGTTCTGAGGGTGGTGAGAGTGGAACACGACTATCTCCGTGAGGCAATTGGCTAGCGCGTTCAGCTGTTAACCAAAAGGTTGGAGGTTCGAGCCCTCCCGAGAGCGGTGTGTCTCTTTTTTCTTTGCGCTGATAGCTTTATAGAAATGTTCTCACGGTGGTGAGAGTGGAGCACGACTGTCTCCGTGGGGCAATTGGCTAGCGCGATCGGCTGTTAACCGAAAGCTTGGAGGTTCAGTCCCTCCCGGGAGCAGTGTGTTGCTCTTTTTCTTTGCGCTGATAGCTTTGGAGAAATGTTCTGACGGTGGTGAGAGTAGAACACGACTGTCTCCTTGGCGCCATTTGCTAGCGCGCTCAGCTGTTAATCAAAAGGTTGGAGGTTGGAGCCCTTCCGAGAGCGGTGTGTCTCTTTTTTTGGCGCTGATAGCTTTGGAGAAACGTTGGGAGGGTGGTGAGAGTGGAACACGACTATCTCCGTGACGCAATTGGCTAGCGCGTTCGGCTGTTAACCAAAAGCTTGGAGGTTCGAGCCCTCCGGAGAGCGGTGTGTCTCTTTTTTCTTTGCGCTGATAGCTTTGGAGCAATGTTCTGACGGTGGTGAGAGTGGAGCACGACTGTCTCCGTGACGCAAATGGCTAGCACGTTCGGTTCGGCTTTTAACGGAAAGGTTGGAGGTTCAAGCCCTCCCATGAGCGGTGTGTCGCTTTTTTTGCGCTGATAGCTTTGGAGAAATCTTCTGATGGTGGTGAAAGTGGAGAACGACTATCTCTGGGGCACAACTGGCGAGAGCGTTCAGCTGTTAACCAAAAGGTTTGAGGTTCCAGCCCTCCCGAGAGCGGTGTGTCTCTTTTTTTTCTTTGCGCTGATAGCTTTGTAGAAATGTTCTGACGTGGTGAGAGTGGAGCACGACTGTCTCCGTGGCGCAATTGGCTAGCGCGATCAGCTCTTAACCAAAAGTTTGGAGGTTCGTGCCCTTCCATGAGTGGTGTGTTGCTTTTTTTCTTCGCTCTGATAGATTTGGAGAAATTTTCTGATAGTGGTGAGAGTTGAGCACGAATATCTCCGTGGTGCAATTGGCTACCACGTTCGGCTGTTAACCAAAACGTTGGAGTTCGAGGCCTCCCGAGAGCGGTGTGTCTCTTTTTTTCTTCGCACTGATAGCTTTGGAGAAATGTTCTGAGGGTGGTGAGAGTGGAACACGACTATCTCCGTGACGCAATTGGCTAGCGCGTTCAGCTGTTAACCGAAAGGTTGGAGGTTCGAGCCCTCCGGAGAGCGGTGTGTCTCTTTTTTTTCTTTGCGCTACTAGCTTTGGAGGAATGTTCTGATGGTGGTGAGAGTGTATCACGACTGTTTCCGTGGCAGAATTGGCTAGCGCGATCAACTGTTAACTTAAAGGTTGGAGGTTCGAGCCCTCCCGGGAGCAGTGTGTCGCTTTTTTTCTTTGCGCTGATAGCTTTGGAGAAATGTTCTGATGGTGATGAGAGTAGAACACGACTATCTCTTTGGCGCCATTGGCTAGCGCGTTCAGCTGTTAACCAAAAGGTCGGAGGTTCGAGCCCTCTCGAGAGCGGTGTGTCTCTTTTTTCTTTGCGCTGACAGCTGTGGAGAAATGTTCTGACGGTGGTGAGAGTAGAGCACGACTGTCTACGTGGCGCAATTGGCAAGCGCGTTCAGCTGTGAACAAAAACGTTCGAGGTTCGAGCCCTCCCGAGAGCGGTGTGTCTCTTTTTTCTTTGCGCTGAGAGCTTTGTAGAAATGTTCTCACGGTGGTGAGAGTAGAGCACGACTGTCTCCGTGACGCAATTGGCTAGCACGTTCGGCTTTTAACGCAAAGGTTGGAAGTTCGAGCCCTCCCATGAGCGGTGTGTCGCTTTTTTTGCGCTGAAAGCTTTGGAGAAATCTTCTGACGGTGGTGAGAGTGGAGCACGATATCTCTGGGGCGCAATTGGCTAGAGCGTTCAGCTGTTAACCAAAAGGTTGGAGGTTCGAGCCCTCCCGAGAGCGGTGTGTCTGTTTTTTCTTTGCGCTGATAGCTTTGTAGAAATGTTCTGACGGTGGTGAGAGTGGAGCACGACTGTCTCCGTGGCGCAATTGGCTAGCGCGATCGGCTGTTAACCGAAAGTTTGGAGGTTCGAGCCTTCCCGGGAGCAGTGTGTCGCTTTTTTTCTTTGCGCTGATACCTTTGGAGAAATGTTCTGACGGTGGTGAGGGTACAACACAACTATATCCTTGGCGCCATTGGCTAGCGTGTTCAGCTGTTAACCAAAAGGTTGGAGGTTCGAGCCCTCTCGAGAACGGTGTGTCTCTTTTTTCTTTGCGCTGACAGCTGTGGAGAAATGTTCTGACGGTGATGAGAGTCGAGCACAACTGTCTCCGTGACGCAATTGGCTAGCACGTTCTGCTTTTAACGGAAAGGTTGGAGGTTCAAGCCCTCCCATAAGCGGTGTGTCGCTTTTTTGCGCTGATAGCTTTGTAGAAATGTTCTGACGGTGGTGAGAGTGGAGCACGACTGTCTCCGTGGCGCAACTGGCTAGCGCGATCAGCTCTTAACCAAAAGGTTGGAGGTTGGAGCCCTCCCGAGAGCGGTGTGTCTCTTTTTTTATTTGCGCTGATAGCTTTGGAGAAACGTTCGGAGGGTGGTGAGAGTGGAATACGACTATCTCCGTGACGCAACTGGCTAGCGCGTTCGGCTGTTAACCAAAATGTTGGAGGTTCGAACCCTCTCGAGAGCGGTGTGTCTCTTTTTTTTCTTCGCACTGATAGCTTTGGAGAAATGTTCTGAAGGTGGTGAGAGTGGAACACGACTACCTCCGTTACGCAATTGGCTAGCACGTTCGGCTGTTAACCAAAAGGGTGGAGGTTCGACCCCTCCGGAGAGCGGCGTGTCTCTTTTTTTTCTTTGCGCTGATAGCTTTGGAGGAATGCTCTGACGGTGGTGAGAGTGGAGCACGACTGTCTCCGTAGCGCAATTGGCTAGCGCGATCGGCTGTTAACCGAACGTTTGGAGGTTTGAGCTCTCCCGGGAGCAGTGTGTCGCTTTTTTTCTTTGTGCTGATACCTTTGAGGAATGTTATGACCGTGGTGAAAATAGAGCACGACTATCTCCGGGGCGCAATTGGCTAGTGCGTTCAGCTGTTAACCAAAAGGTTGGAGGTTCGAGCCCTCCCGAAAGCGGTGTGTCGCTTTTTTTCTTTGCGCTGATAGCTTTGTAGAAATGTTCTCACGGTGGTGAGAGTGGAGCACAACTGTCTCTGTGGCGCAATTGGCTAGCGCGATCGGCTGTTAACCGAAAGTTTGGAGATTCAGGCCCTCCCGGGAGCAGTGTGTCGCTTTTTTTCTTTGCGCTGATAGCTTTGGAGAAATGTTCCGACGGTGGTGAGAGTAGAACACGACTGCCTCCTTGGCGCCATTGGCTAGCGCGTTCAGCTGTTAATCAAAAGGTTGGAGGTTGGAGCCCTCCCGAGAGCGGTGTGTCTCTTTTTTACTTTGCGCTGATAGCTTTGGAGAAACGTTCGGAGGGTGGTGAGAGTGGAATACGACTATCTCCGTGACGCAATTGGCTAGCGCGTTCGGTTGTTAACCAAAAGGTTGGAGGTTCGAGCCCTCCGGAGAGCGGTGTGTCTCTTTTTTTTTGCACTGATAGCTTTCGAGCAGTGTTCTGACGGTGGTGAGAGTGGAGCACGACTATCTCTGGGGCGCATTTGGCTAGAGCGTTCAGCTGTTAACCAAAACGTTGGAGGTTCGAGCCCTCCCAAGAGCGGTGTGTCTCTTTTTTTCTTTGCGCTGACAGCTTTGTAGAAATGTTCTGACGGTGGTGAGAGTTCAGCACGACTGTCTCCGTGGCGCCATTGGCTAGCGCGATCGGCTGTTAATCAAAAGGTTGGAGGTTGGAGCCCTCCCGAGAGCGGTGTGTCTTTTTTTTTCTTTGCGCTGATAGCTTTGAAGGAATGTTCTGATGGTGGTGAGAGTGTAGCACGACTGTTTCCGTGGAAGAGTTGGCTAGCGCGATCAACTGTTAACTGAAAGGTTGGAGATTCGAGCCCTCCCGGGAGCAGTGTGTCGCTTTTTTTCTTTGCGCTGATAGCTTTGGAGAAATGTTCTGATGGTGATGAGAGTAGAACACGACTATCTCCTTGGCGCCACTGGCTAGCGCGTTCAGCTGTTAACCAAAAGGTCGGAGGTTCGAGCCCTCTCGAGAGCGGTGTGTCTCTTTTTTCTTTGCGCTGACAGCTGTGGAGAAATGTTCTGACGGTGGTGAGAGTAGAGCACGACTGTCTACGTGGCGCAATTGGCTAGCGCGTTCGGCTTTGAACAAAAACGTTCGAGGTTCGAGCCCTCCCGAGAGCGGTGTGTCTCTTTTTTCTTTGCGCTGATAGCTTTGTAGAAATGTTCTCACGGTGGTGAGAGTGGAGCACGACTGTCTCCGTGGGGCAATTGGCTAGCGCGATCGGCTGTTAACCGAACGTTTGGAGGTTCAGTCCCTCCCGGGAGCAGTGTGTCGCTCTTTTTCTTTGCGCTGATAGCTTTGGAGAAATGTTCTGACGTTGGTGAGAGTAGAACACGACTGTCTCCTTGGCGCCATTGGCTAGCGCGCTCAGCTGTTAATCAAAAGGTTGGAGGTTGGAGCCCTCCCGAGAGCGGTGTGTCTCTTTTTTTTGCGCTGATAGCTTTAGAGAAACGTTGGGAGGGTGGTGAGAGTGGAACACGACTATCTCCGTGACGCAATTGGCTAGCGCGTTCGGCTGTTAACCAAAAGGTTGGAGGTTCGAGCCCTCCGGAGAGCGGTGTGTCTCTTTTTTTTCTTTGCGCTAATAGCTTTGGAGGAATGTTCTGATGGTGGTGAGAGTGTATCACGACTGTTTCCGTGGCAGAATTGGCTAGCGCGATCAACTGTTAACTTAAAGGTTGGAGGTTCGAGCCCTCCCGGGAGCAGTGTGTCGGTTTTTTTCTTTGCGCTGATAGCTTTGGAGAAATGTTCTGATGGTGATGAGAGTAGAACACGACTATCTCTTTGGCGCCATTGGCTAGCGCGTTCAGCTGTTAACCAAAAGGTCGGAGGTTCGAGCCCTCTCGAGAGCGGTGTGTCTCTTTTTTCTTTGCGCTGACAGCTGTGGAGAAATGTTCTGACGGTGGTGAGAGTAGAGCACGACTGTCTACGTGGCGCAATTGGCAAGCGCGTTCAGCTGTGAACAAAAACGTTCGAGGTTCGAGCCCTCCCGAGAGCGGTGTGTCTCTTTTTTCTTTGCGCTGAGAGCTTTGTAGAAATGTTCTCACGGTGGTGAGAGTAGAGCACGACTGTCTCCGTGACGCAATTGGCTAGCACGTTCGGCTTTTAACGCAAAGGTTGGAAGTTCGAGCCCTCCCATGAGCGGTGTGTCGCTTTTTTTGCGCTGAAAGCTTTGGAGAAATCTTCTGACGGTGGTGAGAGTGGAGCACGATATCTCTGGGGCGCAATTGGCTAGAGCGTTCAGCTGTTAACCAAAAGGTTGGAGGTTCGAGCCCTCCCGAGAGCGGTGTGTCTGTTTTTTCTTTGCGCTGATAGCTTTGTAGAAATGTTCTGACGGTGGTGAGAGTGGAGCACGACTGTCTCCGTGGCGCAATTGGCTAGCGCGATCGGCTGTTAACCGAAAGTTTGGAGGTTCGAGCCTTCCCGGGAGCAGTGTGTCGCTTTTTTTCTTTGCGCTGATACCTTTGGAGAAATGTTCTGACGGTGGTGAGAGTACAACACAACTATATCCTTGGCGCCATTGGCTAGCGTGTTCAGCTGTTAACCAAAAGGTTGGAGGTTCGAGCCCTCTCGAGAACGGTGTGTCTCTTTTTTCTTTGCGCTGACAGCTGTGGAGAAATGTTCTGACGGTGATGAGAGTCGAGCACAACTGTCTCCGTGACGCAATTGGCTAGCACGTTCTGCTTTTAACGGAAAGGTTGGAGGTTCAAGCCCTCCCATAAGCGGTGTGTCGCTTTTTTGCGCTGATAGCTTTGTAGAAATGTTCTGACGGTGGTGAGAGTGGAGCACGACTGTCTCCGTGGCGCAACTGGCTAGCGCGATCAGCTCTTAACCAAAAGGTTGGAGGTTGGAGCCCTCCCGAGAGCGGTGTGTCTCTTTTTTTATTTGCGCTGATAGCTTTGGAGAAACGTTCGGAGGGTGGTGAGAGTGGAATACGACTATCTCCGTGACGCAACTGGCTAGCGCGTTCGGCTGTTAACCAAAATGTTGGAGGTTCGAACCCTCTCGAGAGCGGTGTGTCTCTTTTTTTTCTTCGCACTGATAGCTTTGGAGAAATGTTCTGAAGGTGGTGAGAGTGGAACACGACTACCTCCGTTACGCAATTGGCTAGCACGTTCGGCTGTTAACCAAAAGGGTGGAGGTTCGACCCCTCCGGAGAGCGGCGTGTCTCTTTTTTTTCTTTGCGCTGATAGCTTTGGAGGAATGCTCTGACGGTGGTGAGAGTGGAGCACGACTGTCTCCGTAGCGCAATTGGCTAGCGCGATCGGCTGTTAACCGAACGTTTGGAGGTTTGAGCTCTCCCGGGAGCAGTGTGTCGCTTTTTTTCTTTGTGCTGATACCTTTGAGGAATGTTATGACCGTGGTGAAAATAGAGCACGACTATCTCCGGGGCGCAATTGGCTAGTGCGTTCAGCTGTTAACCAAAAGGTTGGAGGTTCGAGCCCTCCCGAAAGCGGTGTGTCGCTTTTTTTCTTTGCGCTGATAGCTTTGTAGAAATGTTCTCACGGTGGTGAGAGTGGAGCACAACTGTCTCTGTGGCGCAATTGGCTAGCGCGATCGGCTGTTAACCGAAAGTTTGGAGATTCAGGCCCTCCCGGGAGCAGTGTGTCGCTTTTTTTCTTTGCGCTGATAGCTTTGGAGAAATGTTCCGACGGTGGTGAGAGTAGAACACGACTGCCTCCTTGGCGCCATTGGCTAGCGCGTTCAGCTGTTAATCAAAAGGTTGGAGGTTGGAGCCCTCCCGAGAGCGGTGTGTCTCTTTTTTACTTTGCGCTGATAGCTTTGGAGAAACGTTCGGAGGGTGGTGAGAGTGGAATACGACTATCTCCGTGACGCAATTGGCTAGCGCGTTCGGTTGTTAACCAAAAGGTTGGAGGTTCGAGCCCTCCGGAGAGCGGTGTGTCTCTTTTTTTTTGCACTGATAGCTTTCGAGCAGTGTTCTGACGGTGGTGAGAGTGGAGCACGACTATCTCTGGGGCGCATTTGGCTAGAGCGTTCAGCTGTTAACCAAAACGTTGGAGGTTCGAGCCCTCCCAAGAGCGGTGTGTCTCTTTTTTTCTTTGCGCTGACAGCTTTGTAGAAATGTTCTGACGGTGGTGAGAGTTCAGCACGACTGTCTCCGTGGCGCAATTGGCTAGCGCGATCGGCTGTTAATCAAAAGGTTGGAGGTTGGAGCCCTCCCGAGAGCGGTGTGTCTTTTTTTTTCTTTGCGCTGATAGCTTTGGAGGAATGTTCTGATGGTGGTGAGAGTGTAGCACGACTGTTTCCGTGGAAGAATTGGCTAGCGCGATCAACTGTTAACTGAAAGGTTGGAGATTCGAGCCCTCCCGGGAGCAGTGTGTCGCTTTTTTTCTTTGCGCTGATAGCTTTGGAGAAATGTTCTGATGGTGATGAGAGTAGAACACGACTATCTCCTTGGCGCCACTGGCTAGCGCGTTCAGCTGTTAACCAAAAGGTCGGAGGTTCGAGCCCTCTCGAGAGCGGTGTGTCTCTTTTTTCTTTGCGCTGACAGCTGTGGAGAAATGTTCTGACGGTGGTGAGAGTAGAGCACGACTGTCTACGTGGCGCAATTGGCTAGCGCGTTCGGCTTTGAACAAAAACGTTCGAGGTTCGAGCCCTCCCGAGAGCGGTGTGTCTCTTTTTTCTTTGCGCTGATAGCTTTGTAGAAATGTTCTCACGGTGGTGAGAGTGGAGCACGACTGTCTCCGTGGGGCAATTGGCTAGCGCGATCGGCTGTTAACCGAACGTTTGGAGGTTCAGTCCCTCCCGGGAGCAGTGTGTCGCTCTTTTTCTTTGCGCTGATAGCTTTGGAGAAATGTTCTGACGTTGGTGAGAGTAGAACACGACTGTCTCCTTGGCGCCATTGGCTAGCGCGCTCAGCTGTTAATCAAAAGGTTGGAGGTTGGAGCCCTCCCGAGAGCGGTGTGTCTCTTTTTTTTGCGCTGATAGCTTTAGAGAAACGTTGGGAGGGTGGTGAGAGTGGAACACGACTATCTCCGTGACGCAATTGGCTAGCGCGTTCGGCTGTTAACCAAAAGGTTGGAGGTTCGAGCCCTCCGGAGAGCGGTGTGTCTCTTTTTTCTTTGCGCTGATAGCTCTGGAGCAATGTTCTGACGGTGGTGAGAGTGGAGCACGACTGTCTCCGTGACGCAAATGGCTAGCACGTTCGGCTTTTAACGGAAAGGTTGGAGGTTCAAGCCCTTCCATGAGGGGTGTGTCGCTTTTTTTGCGCTGATAGCTTTGGAGAAATCTTCTGATGGTGGTGAAAGTGGAGAACGACTATCTCTGGGGCACAATTGGCGAGAGCGTTCAGCTGTTAACCAAAAGGTTGGAGGTTCCAGCCCTCCCGAGAGCGGTGTGTCTCTTTTTTTTCTTTGCGCTGATAGCTTTGTAGAAATGTTCTGACGGTGGTGAGAGTGGAGCACGACTGTCTCCGTGGCGCAATTGGCTAGCGCGATCAGCTCTTAACCAAAAGGTTGGAGGTTGGAGCCCTCCCGAGAGCGGTGTGTCTCTTTTTTTCTTTGCGCTGATAGTTTGGAGAAACGTTCGGAGGGTGGTGAGAGTGGAATACGACTATCTCCGTGACGCAATTGGCTAGCGCGTTCGGCTGTTAACCAAAATGTTGGAGGTTCGAACCCTCTCGAGAGCGGTGTGTCTCTTTTTTTTCTTCGCACTGATAGCTTTGGAGAAATGTTCTGAAGGTGTTGAGAGTGGAACACGACTACCTCCGTTACGCAATTGGCTAGCACGTTCGGCTGTTAACCAAAGGGGTGGAGGTTCGACCCCTCCGGAGAGCGGCGTGTCTCTTTTTTTTCTTTGCGCTGATAGCTTTGGAGGAATGCTCTGACGGTGGTGAGAGTGGAGCACGACTGTCTCCGTAGCGCAATTGGCTAGCGCGATCGGCTGTTAACCGAACGTTTGGAGGTTTGAGCTCTCCCGGGAGCAGTGTGTCGCTTTTTTTCTTTGTGCTGATACCTTTGAGGAATGTTATGACCGTGGTGAAAATAGAGCACGACTATCTCCGGGGTGCAATTGGCTAGTGCGTTCAGCTGTTAACCAAAAGGTTGGAGGTTCGAGCCCTCCCGAAAGCGGTGTGTCGCTTTTTTTCTTTGCGCTAATAGCTTTGTAGAAATGTTCTCACGGTGGTGAGAGTGGAGCACAACTGTCTCCGTGGCGCAATTGGCTAGCGCGATCGGCTGTTAACCGAAAGTTTGGAGATTCAGGCCCTCCCGGGAGCAGTGTGTCGCTTTTTTTCTTTGCGCTGATAGCTTTGGAGAAATGTTCCGACGTTGGTGAGAGTAGAACACGACTGCCTCCTTGCGCCATTGGCTAGCGCGTTCAGCTGTTAATCAAAAGGTTGGAGGTTGGAGCCCTCCTGAGAGCGGTGTGTCTCTTTTTTTCTTTGCGCTGATAGCTTTGGAGAAACGTTCGGAGGGTGGTGAGAGTGGAATACGACTATCTCCGTGACGCAATTGGCTAGCGCGTTCGGTTGTTAACCAAAAGGTTGGAGGTTCGAGCCCTCCGGAGAGCGGTGTGTCTCTTTTTTTTGCACTGATAGCTTTCGAGCAGTGTTCTGACGGTGGTGAGAGTGGAGCACGACTATCTCTGGGGCGCATTTGGCTAGAGCGTTCAGCTGTTAACCAAAAAGTTGGAGGTTCGAGCCCTCCCGAGAGCGGTGTGTCTCTTTTTTTCTTTGCGCTGACAGCTTTGTAGAAATGTTCTGACGGTGGTGAGAGTTCAGCACGACTGTCTCCGTGGCGCAATTGGCTAGCGCGATCGGCTGTTAACCGAAAGTTTGGAGGTTCGAGCCCTCCCGGGAGCAGTGTGTCACTTTTTTTCTTTGCGCTGATAGCTTTGGAGCAATGTTCTGACGGTGGTGAGAGTGGAGCACGACTGTCTCCGTGGCGCAATTGGCTAGCGCGATCGGCTGTTAACCGAGAGTTTGGAGGTTCGAGCTCTCCCGGGAGCAGTGTGTAGCTTTTTTTCTTTGTGCTGATACCTTTGAGGAATGTTATGACCGTGGTGAAAATAGAGCACGACTATCTCCGGGGCGCAATTGGCGAGCGCGTTCAGCTGTTAACCAAAAGGTTGGAGGTTCGAGCCTTCCCGAAAGCGGTGTGTCTCTTTTTTTCTTTGCGCTGATAGCTTTGTAGAAATGTTCTGTCGATGGTGAGATTGGAGCACGACTGTCTCCATGGCGCAAGTGGCTAGCGCGATCGGCTGTTAACCGAAAGTTTGGAGGTTCAGGCCCTCCCAGGAGCAGTGTGTCGCTTTTTTTTCTTTGCGCTGATAGCTTTGGAGAAATGTTCTGACGATGGTGGGAGTAGAACACGACTGCCTCCTTGGCGCCATTGGCTAGCGCGTTCAGCTGTTAATCAAAAGGTTGGAAGTTGGAGCCCTCCCGAGAGCGGTGTGTCTCTTTTTTTCTTTGCGCTGATAGCTTTGGAGGAATGTTCTGATGGTGGTGAGAGTGTAGCACGACTGTTTCCGTGGAAGAATTGGCTAGCGCGATCAACTGTTAACTGAAAGGTTGGAGATTCGAGCCCTCCCGGGAGCAGTGTGTCGCTTTTTTTCTTTGCGCTGATAGCTTTGGAGAAATGTTCTGATGGTGATGAGAGTAGAACACGACTATCTCCTTGGCGCCACTGGCTAGCGCGTTCAGCTGTTAACCAAAAGGTCGGAGGTTCGAGCACTCTCGAGAGCGGTGTGTCTCTTTTTTCTTTGCGCTGACAGCTGTGGAGAAATGTTCTGACGGTGGTGAGAGTAGAGCACGACTGTCTACGTGGCGCAATTGGCTAGCGCGTTCGGCTTTGAACAAAAACGTTCGAGGTTCGAGCCCTCCCGAGAGCGGTGTGTCTCTTTTTTCTTTGCGCTGATAGCTTTGTAGAAATGTTCTCACGGTGGTGAGAGTGGAGCACGACTGTCTCCGTGGGGCAATTGGCTAGCGCGATCGGCTGTTAACCGAACGTTTGGAGGTTCAGTCCCTCCCGGGAGCAGTGTGTCGCTCTTTTTCTTTGCGCTGATAGCTTTGGAGAAATGTTCTGACGTTGGTGAGAGTAGAACACGACTGTCTCCTTGGCGCCATTGGCTAGCGCGCTCAGCTGTTAATCAAAAGGTTGGAGGTTGGAGCCCTCCCGAGAGCGGTGTGTCTCTTTTTTTTGCGCTGATAGCTTTAGAGAAACGTTGGGAGGGTGGTGAGAGTGGAACACGACTATCTCCGTGACGCAATTGGCTAGCGCGTTCGGCTGTTAACCAAAAGGTTGGAGGTTCGAGCCCTCCGGAGAGCGGTGTGTCTCTTTTTTCTTTGCGCTGATAGCTCTGGAGCAATGTTCTGACGGTGGTGAGAGTGGAGCACGACTGTCTCCGTGACGCAAATGGCTAGCACGTTCGGCTTTTAACGGAAAGGTTGGAGGTTCAAGCCCTTCCATGAGCGGTGTGTCGCTTTTTTTGCGCTGATAGCTTTGGAGAAATCTTCTGATGGTGGTGAAAGTGGAGAACGACTATCTCTGGGGCAAAATTGGCGAGAGCGTTCAGCTGTTAACCAAAAGGTTGGAGGTTCCAGCCCTCCCGAGAGCGGTGTGTCTCTTTTTTTTCTTTGCGCTGATAGCTTTGTAGAAATGTTCTGACGGTGGTGAGAGTGGAGCACGACTGTCTCCGTGGCGCAATTGGCTAGCGCGATCAGCTCTTAACCAAAAGGTTGGAGGTTCGTGCCCTTCCATAAGTGGTGTGTTGCTTTTTTTCTTCGCTCTGATAGGTTTGGAGAAATTTTCTGATGGTGGTGAGAGTTGAGCACGAATATCTCCGTGGTGCAATTGGCTAGCACGTTCGGCTGTTAACCAAAACGTTGGAGTTCGAGCCCTCCCGAGAGCGGTGTGTCTCTTTTTTTTCTTCGCACTGATAGCTTTGGAGAAATGTTCTGAAGGTGGTGAGAGTAGAACACGACTATCTCTTTGGCGCCATTGGCTAGCGCGTTCAGCTGTTAACCAAAAGGTCGGAGGTTCGAGCCCTCTCGAGAGCGGTGTGTCTCTTTTTTCTTTGCGCTGACAGCTGTGGAGAAATGTTCTGACGGTGGTGAGAGTAGAGCACGACTGTCTACGTGGCGCAATTGGCTAGCGCGTTCGGCTGTGAACAAAAACGTTCGAGGTTCGAGCCCTCCCGAGAGCGGTGTGTCTCTTTTTTCTTTGCGCTGATAGCTTTGTAGAAATGTTCTCACGGTGGTGAGACTGGAGCACGACCGTCTACGTGGCGCAATTGGCTAGCGTGATCGGCTGTTAACCGAGAGTTTGGAGGTTCGGGCCATCCCGGGAACAGTGTGTCGCTTTTTTTCTTTGCGCTGATAGCTTTGGAGAAATGTTCTGACGGTGGTGAGAGTAGAACACGACTGTCTCCTTGGCACCATTGGCTAGCGCGTTCATCTGTTAACCAAAATGTTGGAGGTTCGAGCCCTCTCCAGAGCGGTGTGTCTCTTTTTTCTTTGCGCTGACAGCTGTGGAGAAATGTTCTGACGGTGGTGAGAGTGGAATACGACTATCTCCGTGACGCAATTGGCTAGCGCGTTCGGTTGTTAACCAAAAGGTTGGAGGTTCGAGCCCTCCGGAGAGCGGTGTGTCTCTTTTTTTTGCACTGATAGCTTTCCAGCAGTGTTCTGACGGTGGTGAGAGTGGAGCACGACTATCTCTGGGGCGCATTTGGCTAGAGCGTTCAGCTGTTAACCAAAAAGTTGGAGGTTCGAGCCCTCCCGAGAGCGGTGTGTCTCTTTTTTTCTTTGCGCTGACAGCTTTGTAGAAATGTTCTGACGGTGGTGAGAGTTCAGCACGACTGTCTCCGTGGCGCAATAGGCTAGCGCGATCGGCTGTTAACCGAAAGTTTGGAGGTTCGAGCCCTCCCGGGAGCAGTGTGTCACTTTTTTTCTTTGCGCTGATAGCTTTGGAGCAATGTTCTGACGGTGGTGAGAGTGGAGCACGACTGTCTCCGTGGCGCAATTGGCTAGCGCGATCGGCTGTTAACCGAAAGTTTGGAGGTTCGAGCTCTCCCGGGAGCAGTGTGTAGCTTTTTTTCTTTGCGCTGATAGCTTTGTAGAAATGTTCTGTCGATGGTGAGATTGGAGCACGACTGTCTCCATGGCGCAATTGGCTAGCGCGATCGGCTGTTAACCGACAGTTTGGAGGTTCAGGCCCTCCCAGGAGCAGTGTGTCGCTTTTTTTTCTTTGCGCTGATAGCTTTGGAGAAATGTTCTGACGATGGTGAGAGTAGAACACGACTGCCTCCTTGGCGCCATTGGCTAGCGCGTTCAGCTGTTAATCAAAAGGTTGGAAGTTGGAGCCCTCCCGAGAGCGGTGTGTCTCTTTTTTTCTTTGCGCTGATAGCTTTGGAGGAATGTTCTGATGGTGGTGAGAGTGTAGCACGACTGTTTCCGTGGAAGAATTGGCTAGCGCGATCAACTGTTAACTGAAAGGTTGGAGATTCGAGCCCTCCCGGGAGCAGTGTGTCGCTTTTTTTCTTTGCGCTGATAGCTTTGGAGAAATGTTCTGATGGTGATGAGAGTAGAACACGACTATCTCCTTGGCGCCACTGGCTAGCGCGTTCAGCTGTTAACCAAAAGGTCGGAGGTTCGAGCCCTCTCGAGAGCGGTGTGTCTCTTTTTTCTTTGCGCTGACAGCTGTGGAGAAATGTTCTGACGGTGGTGAGAGTAGAGCACGACTGTCTACGTGGCGCAATTGGCTAGCGCGTTCGGCTTTGAACAAAAACGTTCGAGGTTCGAGCCCTCCCGAGAGCGGTGTGTCTCTTTTTTCTTTGCGCTGATAGCTTTGTAGAAATGTTCTCACGGTGGTGAGAGTGGAGCACGACTGTCTCCGTGGGGCAATTGGCTAGCGCGATCGGCTGTTAACCGAACGTTTGGAGGTTCAGTCCCTCCCGGGAGCAGTGTGTCGCTCTTTTTCTTTGCGCTGATAGCTTTGGAGAAATGTTCTGACGTTGGTGAGAGTAGAACACGACTGTCTCCTTGGCGCCATTGGCTAGCGCGCTCAGCTGTTAATCAAAAGGTTGGAGGTTGGAGCCCTCCCGAGAGCGGTGTGTCTCTTTTTTTTGCGCTGATAGCTTTAGAGAAACGTTGGGAGGGTGGTGAGAGTGGAACACGACTATCTCCGTGACGCAATTGGCTAGCGCGTTCGGCTGTTAACCAAAAGGTTGGAGGTTCGAGCCCTCCGGAGAGCGGTGTGTCTCTTTTTTCTTTGCGCTGATAGCTCTGGAGCAATGTTCTGACGGTGGTGAGAGTGGAGCACGACTGTCTCCGTGACGCAAATGGCTAGCACGTTCGGCTTTTAACGGAAAGGTTGGAGGTTCAAGCCCTTCCATGAGCGGTGTGTCGCTTTTTTTGCGCTGATAGCTTTGGAGAAATCTTCTGATGGTGGTGAAAGTGGAGAACGACTATCTCTGGGGCACAATTGGCGAGAGCGTTCAGCTGTTAACCAAAAGGTTGGAGGTTCCAGCCCTCCCGAGAGCGGTGTGTCTCTTTTTTTTCTTTGCGCTGATAGCTTTGTAGAAATGTTCTGACGGTGGTGAGAGTGGAGCACGACTGTCTCCGTGGCGCAATTGGCTAGCGCGATCAGCTCTTAACCAAAAGGTTGGAGGTTCGTGCCCTTCCATAAGTGGTGTGTTGCTTTTTTTCTTCGCTCTGATAGATTTGGAGAAATTTTCTGATGGTGGTGAGAGTTGAGCACGAATATCTCCGTGGTGCAATTGGCTAGCACGTTCGGCTGTTAACCAAAACGTTGGAGTTCGAGCCCTCCCGAGAGCGGTGTGTCTCTTTTTTTTCTTCGCACTGATAGCTTTGGAGAAATGTTCTGACGGTGGTGAGAGTAGAGCACGACTGTCTACGTGGCGCAATTGGCTAGCGCGTTCGGCTGTGAACAAAAACGTTCGAGGTTCGAGCCCTCCCGAGAGCGGTGTGTCTCTTTTTTCTTTGCGCTGATAGCTTTGTAGAAATGTTCTCACGGTGGTGAGACTGGAGCACGACCGTCTACGTGGCGCAATTGGCTAGCGCGATCGGCTGTTAACCGAGAGTTTGGAGGTTCGGGCCATCCCGGGAACAGTGTGTCGCTTTTTTTCTTTGCGCTGATAGCTTTGGAGAAATGTTCTGACGGTGGTGAGAGTAGAACACGACTGTCTCCTTGGCACCATTGGCTAGCGCGTTCATCTGTTAACCAAAATGTTGGAGGTTCGAGCCCTCTCGAGAGCGGTGTGTCTCTTTTTTCTTTGCGCTGACAGCTGTGGAGAAATGTTCTGACGGTGGTGAGAGTAGAGCACGACTGTCTCCGTGACGCAATTGGCTAGCACGTTCGGCTTTTAACGTTAAGGTTGGAAGTTCGAGCCCTCCCATGAGCGGTGTGTCGCGTTTTTCTCGCTGATAGCTTTGGAGAAATCTTCTGACGGTGGTGGGAGTGGAGCACGACTATCTCTAGGGCGCAATTGGCTAGAGCGTTCAGCTGTTAACCAAAAGGTTGGATGTTCGAGCCCTCCCAAGAGCGGTGTGTCTGTTTTTTTCTTTGCGCTGATAGCTTTGTAGAAATGTTCTGACGGTGGTGAGAGTGGAGCACGAATATCTCCGTGGCGCAATTGGCTAGCGCGTTCGGCTGTGAACCAAAAAGTAGGAGTTTCGAGCCCTCCGGAGAGCGGTGTGTCTCTGTATTCTTTGCGCTGATAGCTTTGGAGCAATGTTCTGACGGTGGTGAGAGTGGAGCACGACTGTTTCCGTGGCAGAATTGGCTAGCGCGATCAACTGTTAACTGAAAGGTTGGGGGTTCGAGCCCTCCCAGGAGCAGTGTGTCGTTTTTTTTCTTTGCGCTGATAGCTTTGGAGAAATGTTCTGACGGTGGTGAGAGTAGAACACGACTATCTCCTTTGCGCCATTGGTTAGCGCGTTCAGCTGTTAACCAAAAGGTCGGAGGTTCGAGGCCTCTCGAGAGCAGTGTGTCATTTTTTTGCGCTGACAGCTGTGGAGAAATGTTATGACGGTGGTGAGAGTAGAGCACGACTGTCTCCGTGACGCAATTGGCTAGCACGTTCGGCTTTTAACGCAAAGGTTGGAAGTTCGAGCCCTCCCATAAGCGGTGTGTCGCTTTTTTTGCGCTGATAGCTTTGGAGAAATCTTCTGACGGTGGTGAGAGTGGAGCACGACTATCTCTGGGGCGCAATTGGCTAGAGCGTTCAGCTGTTAACCAAAAGGTTGGAGGTTCGAGCCCTCCCAAGAGCGGTGTGTCTCTTTTTTTCTTTGCGCTGATAGCTCTGTAGAAATGTTCTGACGGTGGTGAGAGTAGATCACGACTGTCTCCGTGACGCAATTGGCTAGCACGTTCTGCTTTTAACGGAAAGGTTGGAGGTTCAATCCCTCCCATCAGCGGTGTGTCGCTTTTTTGCGCTGATAGCTTTGTAGAAATGTTCTGACGGTGGTGAGAGTGGAGCACGACTGTCTCCGTGGCGCAACTGGCTAGCGCGATCAGCTCTTAACCAAAAGGTTGGAGGTTCGTGCCCTCCCATGAGTGGTGTGTTGCTTTTTTTCTTCTCGCTGATAGATTTGGAGAAATTTTCTGATGGTGGTGAGAGTTGAGCACGAATATCTCCGTAGTGCAATTGGCTAGCACGTTCGGCTGTTAACCAAAATGTTGGAGGTTCGAACCCTCCCGAGAGCGGTGTGTCTCTTTTTTTTCTTCGCACTGATAGCTTTGGAGAAATGTTCTGAAGGTGGTGAGAGTAGAACACGACTACCTCCGTTACGCAATTGGCTAGCACGTTCGGCTGTTAACCAAAAGGATGGAGGTTCGACCCCTCCGGAGAGCGGCGTGTCTCTTTTTTTTCTTTGCGCTGATAGCTTTGGAGGAATGCTCTGACGGTGGTGAGAGTGGAGCACGACTGTCTCCGTAGCGCAATTGGCTAGCGCGATCGGCTGTTAACCGAACGTTTGGAGGTTTGAGCTCTCCCGGGAGCAGTGTGTCGCTTTTTTTCTCTGTGCTGATACCTTTGAGGAATGTTATGACCGTGGTGAAAATAGAGCACGACTACCTCCGGGGCGCAATTGGCTAGCGCGTTCAGCTGTTAACCAAAAGGTTGGAGGTTCGAGCCCTCCCGAAAGCGGTGTGTCGCTTTTTTTCTTTGCGCTGATAGCTTTGTAGAAATGTTCTGACCGTGGTGAGAGATGAGCACGACTGTCTCCGTGGCGCAATTCGCTAGCGCGTTCTGCTGTTAACCAAAAGGTTGGAGGTTCGAGCCCTCCCGAAAGCGGTGTGTCTCTTTTTTCTTTGCGCTAATAGCTTTGGAGGAATGTCCTGATGGTGGTGAGAGTGTAGCACGACTGTTTCCGTGGCAGAATTGGCTAGCGCGATGAACTGTTAACTGAAAGGTTGGAGGTTCGAACCCTCCCGGGAGCAGTGTGTCGCTTTTTTTCTTTGCGCTGATAGCTTTGGAGAAATGTTCTGATGGTGATGAGAGTAGAACACGACTATCTCCTTGGCGCCATTGGCTAGCGCATTCAGCTGTTAACCAAAAGGTCGGAGGTTCGAGCCCTCTCGAGAGCGGTGTGTCTCTTTTTTCTTTGCGCTGACAGCTGTGGAGAAATGTTCTGACGGTGGTGAGAGTAGAGCACGACTGTCTCCGTGGCGCAATTGGCTAGCGCGATCGGCTGTTAACCGAAAGTTTGGAGGTTCAGGCCCTCCCGGGAGCAGTGTGTCGCTTTTTTTCTTTGCGCTGATAGCTTTGGAGAAATGTTCTGACGGTGGTGAGAGTAGAACACGACTGCCTCCTTGGCGCCATTGGCTAGCGCGTTCAGCTGTTAATCAAAA
The DNA here is from genome assembly GCF_043290135.1 of Rhipicephalus microplus. Classification (NCBI taxonomy): domain Eukaryota; kingdom Metazoa; phylum Arthropoda; class Arachnida; order Ixodida; family Ixodidae; genus Rhipicephalus; species Rhipicephalus microplus. The sequence goes on along the minus strand of NC_134703.1, from coordinate 203,090,969 downwards.
GGTTGGAGGTTGGAGCCCTCCCGAGAGCGGTGTGTCTCTTTTTTTCTTTGCGCTGATAGCTTTGGAGAAACGTTCGGAGGGTGGTGAGAGTGGAACACGACTATCTCCGTGACGCAATTGGCTAGCGCGTTCGGCTGTTAACCAAAAGGTTGGAGGTTCGAGCCTTCCGGAGAGCGGTGTGTCTCTTTTTTTTGCACTGATAGCTTTGAGCAGTGTTCTGACGGTGGTGAGAGTGGAGCACGACTATTTCTGGGGCGCAATTGGCGAGCGCGTTCAGCTGTTAACCAAAAGGTTGGAGGTTCGAGCCCTCCCGAAAGCGGTGTGTCTCTTTTTTTCTTTGCGCTGATAGCTTTGTAGAAATGTTCTGTCGATGGTGAGAGTGGAGCACGACTGTCTCCGTGGCGCAATTGGCTAGCGCGATCGGTTGTTAACCAGAAGTTTGGAGGTTCGAGCCCTCCCAAGAGCGGTGTGTCTCTGTTTTTCTTTGCGCTGATAGCTTTGGAGAAACGTTCTGAGGGTGGTGAGAGTGGAACACGACTATCTCCGTGACGCAATTGGCTAGCGCGTTCAGCTGTTAACCAAAAGGTTGGAAGTTCGAGCCCTCCGGAGAGCGGTGTGTCTCTTTTTTTTTCTTTGTGCTAATAGCTTTGGAGGAATCTTCTGATAGTGGTCAGAGTCTAGCACGACTGTTTCCGTGGCAGAATTGGCTAGCGCGATCAACTGTTAACTGAAAGGTTGGAGGTTCGAGCCCTCCCGGGAGCAGTGTGTCGCTTTTTTTCTTTGCGCTGATAGCTTTGGAGAAAAGTTCTGATGGTGATGAGAGTAGAACACGACTATCTCCTTGGCGCCATTGGTTAGCGCGTTCAGCTGTTAACCGAAAGGTCAGAGATTCGAGCCCCATCGAGAGCGCTGTGTCTGTTTTTTCTTTGCGCTGACGGCTGTGAAGAAATGTTCTGACGGTGGTGAGAGTAGAGCACGACTGTCTCCTTGGCGCCATTGGCTAGCGCGTGCAGCTGTTAACCAAAAGGTTGGAGGTTCGAGCCCTCTCGAGAGCGGTGTGTCTCTTTTTTCTTTGCGCTGACAGCTGTGGAGGAATGTTCTGACGGTGTTGAGAGTGGAGCACGACTGTCTCCGTGGCGCAATTGGCTAGTGCGATCGGCTGTTAACCGAACGTTTGGAGGTTTGAGCTCTCCCGGGAGCAGTGTGTCGCTTTTTTTCTTTGTGCTGATACCTTTGAGGAATGTTATGACCGTGGTGAAATTAGAGCACGACTATCTCCGGGGCGCAATTGGCTAGCGCGTTCAGCTGTTAACCAAAAGGTCGGAGGTTCGAGCCCTCTCGAGAGCGGTGTGTCTCTTTTTTCTTTGCGCTGACAGCTGTGGAGAATGGTTCTGACGGTGGTGAGAGTAGAGCACGACTGTCTACGTGGCGCAATTGGCTAGCGCGTTCGGCTGTGAACAAAAACTTTTGAGGTTCGAGCCTTCCCGAGAGCGGAGTGTCTCTTTTTTCTTTGCGCTGATAGCTTTGTAGAAATGTTCTCACGGTGGTGAAAGTGGAGCACGACTGTCTCCGTGGCGCAATTGGCTAGCGCGATCGGCTGTTAACAGAAAGTTTGGAGGTTCAGGCCCTCCCGGGAGCAGTGTGTCGCTTTTTTTCTTTGCGCTCATAGCTTTGGAGAAATATTCTGACGGTGGTGAGAGTAGAACACGACTGCCTCCTTGGCGCCATTGGTTAGCGCGTTCAGCTGTTAATCAAAAGGTTAGAGGTTGGAGCCCTCCCGAGAGCGGTGTGTCTCTTTTTTTCTTTGCGCTGATAGCTTTGGAGAAACGTGCGGAGGGTGGTAAGAGTGGAACACGACTATCTCCGTGACGCAATTGGCTCGCGCGTTCGGCTGTTAACCAAAAGGTTGGAGGTTCGAGCCCTCCGGAGAGCGGTGTGTCTCTTTTTTTTTTTGCACTGATAGCTTTGGAGCAGTGTTCTGACAATGGTGAGAGTGGAGCACGACAATCTCTGGGGCGCATTTGGCTAGAGCGTTCAGCTTTTAACCAAAAATTTCGAGGTTCGAGCGCTCCCGAGAGCGGTGTGTCTCTTTTTTTCTTTGCGCTGACAGCTTTGTAGAAATGTTCTGACGGTAGTGAGAGTGGAGCACGACTGTCTCCGTGGCGCAATTGGCTAGCGCGATCGGCTGTTAACCGAAAGTTTGGAGGTTCGAGCCCTCCCGGGAGCAGTGTGTCACTTTTTTTCTTTGCGCTGATAGCTTTGGAGGAATGTTCTGACGGTGGTGAGAGTGGAGCACGACTGTCTCCGTGGCGCAATTGGCTAGCGCGATCGGCTGTTAAACGAAAGTTTGGAGGTTCGAGCTCTCCCGGGAGCAGTGTGTCGCTTTTTTTTCTTTTTGCTGATACCTTTGAGGAATGTTATGACCGTGGTGAAAATAGAGCACGACTATCTCCGAGGCGCAATTGGCGAGCGCGTTCAGCTGTTAACCAAAAGGTTGGAGGTTCGAGCCCTCCCGAAAGTGGTGTGTCTCTTTTTTTCTTTGCGCTGATAGCTTTGTAGAAATGTTCTGTCGATGGTGAGAGTGGAGCACGACTGTCTCCGTGGCGCAATTGGCTAGCGCGATCGGTTGTTAACCAGAAGTTTGGAGGTTCGAGTCCCCCCAAGAGCGGTGTGTCTCTGTTTTTCTTTGCGCTGATAGCTTTGGAGAAACGTTCTGAGGGTGGTGAGACTGGAACACGACTATCTCCGTGACGCAATTGGCTAGCGCGTTCAGCTGTTAACCATAAGGTTGGAGGTTCGAGCCCTCCAGAGAGCGGTGTGTCTCTTTTTTTTCTTTGCGCTAATAGCTTTGGAGGAATGTTCTGATGGTGGTCAGAGTGTAGCACGACTGTTTCCGTGGCGGAATTGGCTAGCGCGATCAACTGTTAACTGAAAGGTTGGAGGTTCGAGCCCTCCCGGGAGCAGTGTGTCGCTTTTTTTCTTTGCGCTGATAGCTTTGGAGAAAAGTTCTGATGGTGATGAGAGTAGAACACGACTATCTCCTTGCCGCCATTGGCTAGCGCGTTCAGCTGTTAACCGAAAGGTCAGAGGTTCGAGCCCTCTCGAGAGCGGTGTGTCTCTTTTTTCTTTGCGCTGACAGCAGTGGAGAAATGTTCTGACAGTGGTGAGAGTAGAGCACGACTGTCTCCTTGGCGCCATTGGCTAGCGCGTTCAGCTGTTAACCAAAAGGTTGGAGGTTCGAGCCCTCTCGAGAGCAGTGTGTCTCTTTTTTCTTTGCGCTGACAGCTGTGGAGGAATGTTCTGACGGTGGTGAGAGTGGAGCACGACTGTCTCCGTGGCGCAATTGGCTAGCGCGATCGGCTGTTAACCGAACGTTTGGAGGTTTGAGCCCTCCCGAAAGCAGTGTGTCGCTTTTTTTCTTTGCGCTGATAGCTTTGTAGAAATGTTCTGACCGTGGTGAGAGATGAGCACGACTGTCTCCGTGGCGCAATTCGCTAGCGCGTTCTGCTGTTAACCAAAAGGTTGGAGGTTCGAGCCCTCCCGAAAGCGGTGTGTCTCTTTTTTCTTTGCGCTAATAGCTTTGGAGGAATGTCCTGATGGTGGTGAGAGTGTAGCACGACTGTTTCCGTGGCAGAATTGGCTAGCGCGATGAACTGTTAACTGAAAGGTTGGAGGTTCGAACCCTCCCGGGAGCAGTGTGTCGCTTTTTTTCTTTGCGCTGATAGCTTTGGAGAAATGTTCTGATGGTGATGAGAGTAGAACACGACTATCTCCTTGGCGCCATTGGCTAGCGCATTCAGCTGTTAACCAAAAGGTCGGAGGTTCGAGCCCTCTCGAGAGCGGTGTGTCTCTTTTTTCTTTGCGCTGACAGCTGTGGAGAAATGTTCTGACGGTGGTGAGAGTAGAGCACGACTGTCTACGTGGCGCAATTGGCTAGCGCATTCGCCTGTGAACAAAAACGTTCGAGGTTCGAGCCTTCCCGAGAGCGGTGTGTCTCTTTTTTCTTTGCGCTGATAGCTTTGTAGAAATGCTCTCACGGTGGTGAGAGTGGAGCACGACTGTCTCCGTGGCGCAATTGGCTAGCGCGATCGGCTGTTAACCGAAAGTTTGGAGGTTCAGGCCCTCCCGGGAGCAGTGTGTCGCTTTTTTTCTTTGCGCTGATAGCTTTGGAGAAATGTTCTGACGGTGGTGAGAGTAGAACACGACTGCCTCCTTGGCGCCATTGGCTAGCGCGTTCAGCTGTTAATCAAAAGGTTGGAGGTTGGAGCCCTCCCGAGAGCGGTGTGTCTCTTTTTTTCTTTGCGCTGATAGCTTTGGAGAAACGTTCGGAGGGTGGTGAGAGTGGAACACGACTATCTCCGTGACGCAATTGGCTAGCGCGTTCGGCTGTTAACCAAAAGGTTGGAGGTTCGAGCCTTCCGGAGAGCGGTGTGTCTCTTTTTTTTTTGCACTGATAGCTTTGAGCAGTGTTCTGACGGTGGTGAGAGTGGAGCACGACTATCTCTGGGGCGCAATTGGCGAGCGCGTTCAGCTGTTAACCAAAAGGTTGGAGGTTCGAGCCCTCCCGAAAGCGGTGTGTCTCTTTTTTTCTTTGCGCTGATAGCTTTGTAGAAATGTTCTGTCGATGGTGAGAGTGGAGCACGACTGTCTCCGTGGCGCAATTGGCTAGCGCGATCGGTTGTTAACCAGAAGTTTGGAGGTTCGAGCCCTCCCAAGAGCGGTGTGTCTCTGTTTTTCTTTGCGCTGATAGCTTTGGAGAAACGTTCTGAGGGTGGTGAGAGTGGAACACGACTATCTCCGTGACGCAATTGGCTAGCGCGTTCAGCTGTTAACCAAAAGGTTGGAAGTTCGAGCCCTCCGGAGAGCGGTGTGTCTCTTTTTTTTCTTTGCGCTAATAGCTTTGGAGGAATCTTCTGATAGTGGTCAGAGTGTAGCACGACTGTTTCCGTGGCAGAATTGGCTAGCGCGATCAACTGTTAACTGAAAGGTTGGAGGTTCGAGCCCTCCCGGGAGCAGTGTGTCGCTTTTTTTCTTTGCGCTGATAGCTTTGGAGAAAAGTTCTGATGGTGATGAGAGTAGAACACGACTATCTCCTTGGCGCCATTGGTTAGCGCGTTCAGCTGTTAACCGAAAGGTCAGAGATTCGAGCCCCATCGAGAGCGCTGTGTCTGTTTTTTCTTTGCGCTGACGGCTGTGAAGAAATGTTCTGACGGTGGTGAGAGTAGAGCACGACTGTCTCCTTGGCGCCATTGGCTAGCGCGTGCAGCTGTTAACCAAAAGGTTGGAAGTTCGAGCCCTCTCGAGAGCGGTGTGTCTCTTTTTTCTTTGCGCTGACAGCTGTGGAGGAATGTTCTGACGGTGTTGAGAGTGGAGCACGACTGTCTCCGTGGCGCAATTGGCTAGTGCGATCGGCTGTTAACCGAACGTTTGGAGGTTTGAGCTCTCCCGGGAGCAGTGTGTCGCTTTTTTTCTTTGTGCTGATACCTTTGAGGAATGTTATGACCGTGGTGAAATTAGAGCACGACTATCTCCGGGGCGCAATTGGCTAGCGCGTTCAGCTGTTAACCAAAAGGTCGGAGGTTCGAGCCCTCTCGAGAGCGGTGTGTCTCTTTTTTCTTTGCGCTGACAGCTGTGGAGAATGGTTCTGACGGTGGTGAGAGTAGAGCACGACTGTCTACGTGGCGCAATTGGCTAGCGCGTTCGGCTGTGAACAAAAACTTTTGAGGTTCGAGCCTTCCCGAGAGCGGAGTGTCTCTTTTTTCTTTGCGCTGATAGCTTTGTAGAAATGTTCTCACGGTGGTGAAAGTGGAGCACGACTGTCTCCGTGGCGCAATTGGCTAGCGCGATCGGCTGTTAACAGAAAGTTTGGAGGTTCAGGCCCTCCCGGGAGCAGTGTGTCGCTTTTTTTCTTTGCGCTCATAGCTTTGGAGAAATATTCTGACGGTGGTGAGAGTAGAACACGACTGCCTCCTTGGCGCCATTGGTTAGCGCGTTCAGCTGTTAATCAAAAGGTTAGAGGTTGGAGCCCTCCCGAGAGCGGTGTGTCTCTTTTTTTCTTTGCGCTGATAGCTTTGGAGAAACGTGCGGAGGGTGGTAAGAGTGGAACACGACTATCTCCGTGACGCAATTGGCTCGCGCGTTCGGCTGTTAACCAAAAGGTTGGAGGTTCGAGCCCTCCGGAGAGCGGTGTGTCTCTTTTTTTTTTGCACTGATAGCTTTGGAGCAGTGTTCTGACAATGGTGAGAGTGGAGCACGACAATCTCTGGGGCGCATTTGGCTAGAGCGTTCAGCTTTTAACCAAAAATTTCGAGGTTCGAGCGCTCCCGAGAGCGGTGTGTCTCTTTTTTTCTTTGCGCTGACAGCTTTGTAGAAATGTTCTGACGGTAGTGAGAGTGGAGCACGACTGTCTCCGTGGCGCAATTGGCTAGCGCGATCGGCTGTTAACCGAAAGTTTGGAGGTTCGAGCCCTCCCGGGAGCAGTGTGTCACTTTTTTTCTTTGCGCTGATAGCTTTGGAGAAACGTTCTGAGGGTGGTGAGACTGGAACACGACTATCTCCGTGACGCAATTGGCTAGCGCGTTCAGCTGTTAACCATAAGGTTGGAGGTTCGAGCCCTCCAGAGAGCGGTGTGTCTCTTTTTTTTCTTTGCGCTAATAGCTTTGGAGGAATGTTCTGATGGTGGTCAGAGTGTAGCACGACTGTTTCCGTGGCGGAATTGGCTAGCGCGATCAACTGTTAACTGAAAGGTTGGAGGTTCGAGCCCTCCCGGGAGCAGTGTGTCGCTTTTTTTCTTTGCGCTGATAGCTTTGGAGAAAAGTTCTGATGGTGATGAGAGTAGAACACGACTATCTCCTTGCCGCCATTGGCTAGCGCGTTCAGCTGTTAACCGAAAGGTCAGAGGTTTGAGCCCTCTCGAGAGCGGTGTGTCTCTTTTTTCTTTGCGCTGACAGCAGTGGAGAAATGTTCTGACGGTGGTGAGAGTAGAGCACGACTGTCTCCTTGGCGCCATTGGCTAGCGCGTTCAGCTGTTAACCAAAAGGTTGGAGGTTCGAGCCCTCTCGAGAGCAGTGTGTCTCTTTTTTCTTTGCGCTGACAGCTGTGGAGGAATGTTCTGACGGTGGTGAGAGTGGAGCACGACTGTCTCCGTGGCGCAATTGGCTAGCGCGATCGGCTGTTAACCGAACGTTTGGAGGTTTGAGCCCTCCCGAAAGCAGTGTGTCGCTTTTTTTCTTTGCGCTGATAGCTTTGTAGAAATGTTCTGACCGTGGTGAGAGATGAGCACGACTGTCTCCGTGGCGCAATTCGCTAGCGCGTTCTGCTGTTAACCAAAAGGTTGGAGGTTCGAGCCCTCCCGAAAGCGGTGTGTCTCTTTTTTCTTTGCGCTAATAGCTTTGGAGGAATGTCCTGATGGTGGTGAGAGTGTAGCACGACTGTTTCCGTGGCAGAATTGGCTAGCGCGATGAACTGTTAACTGAAAGGTTGGAGGTTCGAACCCTCCCGGGAGCAGTGTGTCGCTTTTTTTCTTTGCGCTGATAGCTTTGGAGAAATGTTCTGATGGTGATGAGAGTAGAACACGACTATCTCCTTGGCGCCATTGGCTAGCGCATTCAGCTGTTAACCAAAAGGTCGGAGGTTCGAGCCCTCTCGAGAGCGGTGTGTCTCTTTTTTCTTTGCGCTGACAGCTGTGGAGAAATGTTCTGACGGTGGTGAGAGTAGAGCACGACTGTCTACGTGGCGCAATTGGCTAGCGCATTCGGCTGTGAACAAAAACGTTCGAGGTTCGAGCCTTCCCGAGAGCGGTGTGTCTCTTTTTTCTTTGCGCTGATAGCTTTGTAGAAATGCTCTCACGGTGGTGAGAGTGGAGCACGACTGTCTCCGTGGCGCAATTGGCTAGCGCGATCGGCTGTTAACCGAAAGTTTGGAGGTTCAGGCCCTCCCGGGAGCAGTGTGTCGCTTTTTTTCTTTGCGCTGATAGCTTTGGAGAAATGTTCTGACGGTGGTGAGAGTAGAACACGACTGCCTCCTTGGCGCCATTGGCTAGCGCGTTCAGCTGTTAATCAAAAGGTTGGAGGTTGGAGCCCTCCCGAGAGCGGTGTGTCTCTTTTTTTCTTTGCGCTGATAGCTTTGGAGAAACGTTCGGAGGGTGGTGAGAGTGGAACACGACTATCTCCGTGACGCAATTGGCTAGCGCGTTCGGCTGTTAACCAAAAGGTTGGAGGTTCGAGCCTTCCGGAGAGCGGTGTGTCTCTTTTTTTTTTGCACTGATAGCTTTGAGCAGTGTTCTGACGGTGGTGAGAGTGGAGCACGACTATCTCTGGGGTGCAATTGGCGAGCGCGTTCAGCTGTTAACCAAAAGGTTGGAGGTTCGAGCCCTCCCGAAAGCGGTGTGTCTCTTTTTTTCTTTGCGCTGATAGCTTTGTAGAAATGTTCTGTCGATGGTGAGAGTGGAGCACGACTGTCTCCGTGGCGCAATTGGCTAGCGCGATCGGTTGTTAACCAGAAGTTTGGAGGTTCGAGCCCTCCCAAGAGCGGTGTGTCTCTGTTTTTCTTTGCGCTGATAGCTTTGGAGAAACGTTCTGAGGGTGGTGAGAGTGGAACACGACTATCTCCGTGACGCAATTGGCTAGCGTGTTCAGCTGTTAACCAAAAGGTTGGAAGTTCGAGCCCTCCGGAGAGCGGTGTGTCTCTTTTTTTTCTTTGCGCTAATAGCTTTGGAGGAATCTTCTGATAGTGGTCAGAGTGTAGCACGACTGTTTCCGTGGCAGAATTGGCTAGCGCGATCAACTGTTAACTGAAAGGTTGGAGGTTCGAGCCCTCCCGGGAGCAGTGTGTCGCTTTTTTTCTTTGCGCTGATAGCTTTGGAGAAAAGTTCTGATGGTGATGAGAGTAGAACACGACTATCTCCTTGGCGCCATTGGTTAGCGCGTTCAGCTGTTAACCGAAAGGTCAGAGATTCGAGCCCCATCGAGAGCGCTGTGTCTGTTTTTTCTTTGCGCTGACGGCTGTGAAGAAATGTTCTGACGGTGGTGAGAGTAGAGCACGACTGTCTCCTTGGCGCCATTGGCTAGCGCGTGCAGCTGTTAACCAAAAGGTTGGAGGTTCGAGCCCTCTCGAGAGCGGTGTGTCTCTTTTTTCTTTGCGCTGACAGCTGTGGAGGAATGTTCTGACGGTGTTGAGAGTGGAGCACGACTGTCTCCGTGGCGCAATTGGCTAGTGCGATCGGCTGTTAACCGAACGTTTGGAGGTTTGAGCTCTCCCGGGAGCAGTGTGTCGCTTTTTTTCTTTGTGCTGATACCTTTGAGGAATGTTATGACCGTGGTGAAATTAGAGCACGACTATCTCCGGGGCGCAATTGGCTAGCGCGTTCAGCTGTTAACCAAAAGGTCGGAGGTTCGAGCCCTCTCGAGAGCGGTGTGTCTCTTTTTTCTTTGCGCTGACAGCTGTGGAGAATGGTTCTGACAGTGGTGAGAGTAGAGCACGACTGTCTACGTGGCGCAATTGGCTAGCGCGTTCGGCTGTGAACAAAAACTTTTGAGGTTCGAGCCTTCCCGAGAGCGGAGTGTCTCTTTTTTCTTTGCGCTGATAGCTTTGTAGAAATGTTCTCACGGTGGTGAAAGTGGAGCACGACTGTCTCCGTGGCGCAATTGGCTAGCGCGATCGGCTGTTAACAGAAAGTTTGGAGGTTCAGGCCCTCCCGGGAGCAGTGTGTCGCTTTTTTTCTTTGCGCTCATAGCTTTGGAGAAATATTCTGACGGTGGTGAGAGTAGAACACGACTGCCTCCTTGGCGCCATTGGCTAGCGCGTTCAGCTGTTAATCAAAAGGTTGGAGGTTGGAGCCCTCCCGAGAGCGGTGTGTCTCTTTTTTTCTTTGCGCTGATAGCTTTGGAGAAACGTGCGGAGGGTGGTAAGAGTGGAACACGACTATCTCCGTGACGCAATTGGCTCGCGCGTTCGGCTGTTAACCAAAAGGTTGGAGGTTCGAGCCCTCCGGAGAGCGGTGTGTCTCTTTTTTTTGCACTGATAGCTTTGGAGCAGTGTTCTGACAATGGTGAGAGTGGAGCACGACTATCTCTGGGGCGCATTTGGCTAGAGCGTTCAGCTTTTAACCAAAAAGTTCGAGGTTCGAGCGCTCCCGAGAGCGGTGTGTCTCTTTTTTTCTTTGCGCTGACAGCTTTGTAGAAATGTTCTGACGGTAGTGAGAGTGGAGCACGACTGTCTCCGTGGCGCAATTGGCTAGCGCGATCGGCTGTTAACCGAAAGTTTGGAGGTTCGAGCCCTCCCGGGAGCAGTGTGTCACTTTTTTTCTTTGCGCTGATAGCTTTGGAGGAATGTTCTGACGGTGGTGAGAGTGGAGCACGACTGTCTCCGTGGCGCAATTGGCTAGCGCGATCGGCTGTTAAACGAAAGTTTGGAGGTTCGAGCTCTCCCGGGAGCAGTGTGTCGCTTTTTTTTCTTTTTGCTGATACCTTTGAGGAATGTTATGACCGTGGTGAAAATAGAGCACGACTATCTCCGAGGCGCAATTGGCGAGCGCGTTCAGCTGTTAACCAAAAGGTTGGAGGTTCGAGCCCTCCCGAAAGTGGTGTGTCTCTTTTTTTCTTTGCGCTGATAGCTTTGTAGAAATGTTCTGTCGATGGTGAGAGTGGAGCACGACTGTCTCCGTGGCGCAATTGGCTAGCGCGATCGGTTGTTAACCAGAAGTTTGGAGGTTCGAGCCCCCCCAAGAGCGGTGTGTCTCTGTTTTTCTTTGCGCTGATAGCTTTGGAGAAACGTTCTGAGGGTGGTGAGACTGGAACACGACTATCTCCGTGACGCAATTGGCTAGCGCGTTCAGCTGTTAACCATAAGGTTGGAGGTTCGAGCCCTCCGGAGAGCGGTGTGTCTCTTTTTTTTCTTTGCGCTAATAGCTTTGGAGGAATGTTCTGATGGTGGTCAGAGTGTAGCACGACTGTTTCCGTGGCGGAATTGGCTAGCGCGATCAACTGTTAACTGAAAGGTTGGAGGTTCGAGCCCTCCCGGGAGCAGTGTGTCGCTTTTTTTCTTTGCGCTGATAGCTTTGGAGAAAAGTTCTGATGGTGATGAGAGTAGAACACGACTATCTCCTTGCCGCCATTGGCTAGCGCGTTCAGCTGTTAACCGAAAGGTCAGAGGTTCGAGCCCTCTCGAGAGCGGTGTGTCTCTTTTTTCTTTGCGCTGACAGCTGTGGAGAAATGTTCTGACGGTGGTGAGAGTAGAGCACGACTGTCTCCTTGGCGCCATTGGCTAGCGCGTTCAGCTGTTAACCAAAAGGTTGGAGGTTCGAGCCCTCTCGAGAGCAGTGTGTCTCTTTTTTCTTTGCGCTGACAGCTGTGGAGGAATGTTCTGACGGTGGTGAGAGTGGAGCACGACTGTCTCCGTGGCGCAATTGGCTAGCGCGATCGGCTGTTAACCGAACGTTTGGAGGTTTGAGCCCTCCCGAAAGCAGTGTGTCGCTTTTTTTCTTTGCGCTGATAGCTTTGTAGAAATGTTCTGACCGTGTTGAGAGATGAGCACGACTGTCTCCGTGGCGCAATTCGCTAGCGCGTTCAGCTGTTAACCAAAAGGTTGGAGGTTCGAGCTCTCCCGGGAGCAGTGTGTCGCTTTTTTTCTTTGTGCTGATACCTTTGAGGAATGTTATGACCGTGGTGAAAATAGAGCACGACTATCTCCGGGGCGCAATTGGCGAGCGCGTTCAGCTGTTAACCAAAAGGTTGGAGGTTCGAGCCCTCCCGAAAGCGGTGTGTCTCTTTTTTTCTTTGCGCTGATAGCTTTGTAGAAATGTTCTGTCGATGGTGAGAGTGGAGAACGACTGTCTCCGTGGCGCAATTGGCTAGCGCGATCGGTTGTTAACCAGAAGTTTGGAGGTTCGAGCCCTCCCGAAAGCGGTGTGTCTCTTTTTTTCTTTGCGCTGATAGCTTTGTAGAAATGTTCTGTCGATGGTTAGAGTGGAGCACGACTGTCTCCGTGGCGCAATTGGCTAGCGCGATCAGCTGTTAACCTGAAGTTTGGAGGTTCGAGCCCTCCCAAGAGCGGTGTGTCTCTGTTTTTCTTTGCGCTGATAGCTTTGGAGAAACGTTCTGAGGGTGGTGAGAGTGCAGCACGACTTTCTCCGTGGCGCAATTGGCTAGCGCGATCGGCTGTTAACCGAAAATTTGGAGGTTCGAGCCCTCTCGGGAGCAGTGTTTCACTTTTTTTCTTTGCGCTGATAGCTTTGGAGGAATGTTCTGACGGTGGTGAGAGTGGAGCACGACTGTCTCCGTGACGCAATTGGCTAGCGCGATCGGCTGTTAACCGAAAGTTTGGAGGTTCGAGCTCTCCCGGGAGCAGTGTGTCGCTTTTTTTCTTTGTGCTGATACCTTTGAGGAATGTTATGACCGTGGTGAAAATAGAGCACGACTATCTCCGGGGCGCAATTGGCGAGCGCGTTCAGCTGTTAACCAAAAGGTTGGAGGTTTGAGCCCTCCCGAAAGCGGTGTGTCTCTTTTTTTCTTTGCGCTGATAGCTTTGTAGAAATGTTCTGTCGATGGTGAGAGTGGAGCACGACTGTCTCCGTGGCGCAATTGGCTAGCGCGATCGGTTGTTAACCAGAAGTTTGGAGGTTCGAGCCCTCCCAAGAGCGGTGTGTCTCTGTTTTTCTTTGCGCTGATAGCTTTGGAGAAACGTTCTGAGGGTGGTGAGAGTGGAACACGACTATCTCCGTGACGCAATTGGCTAGCGCGTTCAGCTGTTAACCAAAAGGTTGGAGGTTCGAGCCCTCCGGAGAGCGGTGTGTCTCTTATTTTTTCTTTGCGCTAATAGCTTTGGAGGAATCTTCTGATAGTGGTCAGAGTGTAGCACGACTGTTTCCGTGGCAGAATTCGCTAGCGCGATCAACTGTTAACTGAAAGGTTGGAGGTTCGAGCCCTCCCGGGAGCAGTGTGTCGCTTTTTTTCTTTGCGCTGATAGCTTTGGAGAAAAGTTCTTATGGTGATGAGAGTAGAACACGACTATCTCCTTGGCGCCATTGGTTACCGCGTTCAGCTGTTAACCGAAAGGTCAGAGGTTCGAGCCCTCTCGAGAGCGCTGTGTCTCTTTTTTCTTTGCGCTGAAAGCTGTGGAGGAATGTTCTGACGGTGTTGAGAGTAGAGCACGACTGTCTACGTGGCGCAATTGGCTAGCGCGTTCGGCTGTGAACAAAAACGTTCGAGGTTCAAGCCTTCCCGAGAGCGGAGTGTCTCTTTTTTCTTTGCGCTGATAGCTTTGTAGAAATGTTCTCACGGTGGTGAAAGTGGAGCACGACTGTCTCCGTGGCGCAATTGGCTAGCGCGATCGGCTGTTAACCGAAAGTTTGGAGGTTCAGGTCCTCCCGGGAGCAGTGTGTCGCTTTTTTTCTTTGCGCTGATAGCTTTGGAGAAATGTTCTGACGGTGGTGAGAGTAGAACACGACTGCCTCCTTGGCGCCATTGGCTAGCGCGTTCAGCTGTTAATCAAAAGGTTGCAGGTTGGAGCCCTCCCGAGAGCGGTGTGTCTCTTTTTTTCTTTGCGCTGATAGCTTTGGAGAAACGTGCGGAGGGTGGTGAGAGTGGAACACGACTATCTCCGTGACGCAATTGGCTAGCGCGTTCGGCTGCTAACCAAAAGGTTGGAGGTTCGAGCCCTCCGAAGAGCGGTGTGTCTCTTTTTTCTTTGCACTGATAGCTTTGGAGCAGTGTTCTGACGGTGGTGAGAGTGGAGCACGACTATCTCTGGGGCGCATTTGGCTAGAGCGTTCAGCTGTTAACCAAAAAGTTCGAGGTTCGAGCGCTCCCGAGAGCGGTGTGTCTCTTTTTTTCTTTGCGCTGACAGCTTTGTAGAAATGTTCTGACGGTAGTGAGAGTGGAGCACGACTGTCTCCGTGGCGCAATTGGCTAGCGCGATCGGCTGTTAACCGAAAGTTTGGAGGTACGAGCCCTCCCGGGAGCAGTGTGTCACTTTTTTTCTTTGCGCTGATAGCTTTGGAGGAATGTTCTGACGGTGGTGAGAGTGGAGCACGACTGTCTCCGTGGCGCAATTGGCTAGCGCGATCGGCTGTTAAACGAAAGTTTGGAGGTTCGAGCTCTCCCGGGAGCAGTGTGTCGCTTTTTTTTCTTTTTGCTGATACCTTTGAGGAATGTTATGACCGTGGTGAAAATAGAGCACGACTATCTCCGGGGCGCAATTGGCGAGCGCGTTCAGCTGTTAACCAAAAGGTTGGAGGTTCGAGCCCTCCCGAAAGCGGTGTGTCTCTTTTTTTCTTTGCGCTGATAGCTTTGTAGAAATGTTCTGTCGATGGTGAGAGTTTAGCACGACTGTCTCCGTGGCGCAATTGGCTAGCGCGATCGGTTGTTAACCAGAAGTTTGGAGGTTCGAGCCCCCCCAAGAGCGGTGTGTCTCTGCTTTTCTTTGCGCTGATAGCTTTGGAGAAACGTTCTGAGGGTGGTGAGACTGGAACACGACTATCTCCGTGACGCAATTGGCTAGCGCGTTCAGCTGTTAACCATAAGGTTGGAGGTTCGAGCCCTCCGGAGAGCGGTGTGTCTCTTTTTTTTTTCTTTGCGCTAATAGCTTTGGAGGAATGTTCTGATGGTGGTCAGAGTGTAGCACGACTGTTTCCGTGGCGGAATTGGCTAGCGCGATCAACTGTTACCTGAAAGGTTGGAGGTTCGAGCCCTCCCGGGAGCAGTGTGTCGCTTTTTTTCTTTGTGCTGATAGCTTTGGAGAAAAGTTCTGATGGTGATGAGAGTAGAACACGACTATCTCCTTGCCGCCATTGGCTAGCGCGTTCAGCTGTTAACCGAAAGGTCAGAGGTTCGAGCCCTCTCGAGAGCGGTGTGTCTCTTTTTTCTTTGCGCTGACAGCTGTGGAGAAATGTTCTGACGGTGGTGAGAGTAGAGCACGACTGTCTCCTTGGCGCCATTGGCTAGCGCGTTCAGCTGTTAACCAAAAGGTTGGAGGTTCGAGCCCTCTCGAGAGCGGTGTGTCTCTTTTTTCTTTGCGCTGACAGCTGTGGAGGAATGTTCTGACGGTGGTGAGAGTGGAGCACGACTGTCTCCGTGGCGCAATTGGCTAGCGCGATCGGCTGTTAACCGAACGTTTGGAGGTTTGAGCTCTCCCGGGAGCAGTGTGTCGCTTTTTTTCTTTGTGCTGATACCTTTGAGGAATGTTATGACCGTGGTGAAAATAGAGCACGACTATCTCCGGGGCGCAATTGGCTAGCGCGATCAGCTGTTAACCTGAAGTTTGGAGGTTCGAGCCCTCCCAAGAGCGGTGTGTCTCTGTTTTTATTTGCGCTGATAGCTTTGGAGAAACGTTCTGAGGGTGATGAGAGTGGAGCACGACTATATCCGTGACGCAATTGGCTAGCGCGTTCAGCTGTTAACCAAAAGGTTGGAGGTTTGAGCCCTCCCGAGAGCGGTGTGTCTCTTTTTTTTTCTTTGCGCTAATAGCTTTGGAGGAATGTTCTGATGGTGGTGAGAGTGTAGCACGACTGTTTCCGTGGCAGAATTGGCTAGCGCGATCGGCTGTTAACCGAAAGTTTGGAGGTTCAGGCCCTCCCGGGAGCAGTGTGTCGCTTTTTTTCTTTGCGCTGATAGCTTTGGAGAAATGTTCTGACGGTGGTGAGAGTAGAACACGACTGTCTCCTTGGCGCCATTGGCTGGCGCGTTCAGCTGTTAATCAAAAGGTTGGAGGTTGGAGCCCTCCCGAGAGCGGTGTGTCTCTTTTTTTTTGCGCTGACAGCTGTGGAGAAATGTTCTGACGGTGGTGAGAGTAGAGCACGACTGTCTCCGTGACGCAATTGGCTAGCACGTTCGGCTTTTAACGCAAAGGTTGGAAGTTCGAGCCCTCCCATGAGCGGTGTGTCGCTTTTTTTGCGCTGATAGCTTTGGAGAAATCTTCTGACGGTGGTGAGAGTGGAGCACGACTATCTCTGGGGCGCAATTGGCTAGAGCGTTCAGCTGTTAACCAAAAAGTTGGAGGTTCGAGCCCTCCCGAGAGCGGTGTGTCTCTTTATTTCTTTGCGCTGATAGCTTTGTAGAAATGTTCTGACGATGGTGAGAGTGGAGCACGACTGTCTCCGTGGCGCAATTGGCTAGCGCGATCGGCTGTTAACCGAAAGTTTGGAGGTTCGAGCCCTCCCGGGAGCAGTGTGTCACTTTTTTTCTTTGCGCTGATAGCTTTGGAGGAATGTTCTGACGGTGGTGAGAGTGGAGCACGACTGTCTCCGTGGCGCAATTGGCTAGCGCGATCGGCTGTTAACCAAAAGTTTGGAGGTTCGAGCTCTCCCGGGAGCAGTGTGTCGCTTTTTTTCTTTGGGCTGATACCTTTGAGGAATGTTATGACCGTGGTGAAAATAGAGCACGACTATCTCCGGGGCGCAATCGGCTAGCGCGTTCAGCTGTTAACCAAAAGGTTGGAGGTTCGAGTCCTCCCGAAAGCGGTGTGTCGCTTTTTTTCTTTGCGCTGTTAGCTTTGTAGAAATGTTCTGACCGTGGTGAGAGATGAGCACGACTGTCTCTGTGGCGCAATTGGCTAGCGCGTTCAGCTGTTAACCAATAGGTTGGAGGTTCGAGCCCTCCCGAGAGCGGTGTGTCTCTTTTTTTCTTTGCGCTGATAGCTTTGTAGAAATGTTCTGTCGATGGTGAGAGTGGTGCACGACTGTCTCCGTGGCAGAATTGGCTAGCGCGATCAACTGTTAACTGAAAGGTTGGAGGTTCGAGCCCTCCCGGGAGCAGTGTGTCGCTTTTTTTCTTTGCGCTGATAGCTTTGGAGAAAAGTTCTGATGGTGATGAGAGTAGAACACGACTATCTCCTTGGCGCCATTGGTTAGCGCGTTCAGCTGTTAACCGAAAGGTCAGAGGTTCGAGCCCTCTCGAGAGCGGTGTGTCTCTTTTTTTTTCTTTGCGCTAATAGCTTTGGAGGAATGTTCTGATGGTGGTGAGAGTGTAGCACGACTGTTTCCGTGGCAGAATTGGCTAGCGCGACCAACTGTTAACCGAAAGTTTGGATGTTCGAGCCCTCTCGGGAGCAGTGTGTCACTTTTTTTCTTTGCGCTGATAGCTTTGGAGCAATGTTCTGACGGTGGTGAGAGTGGAGCACGACTGTCTCAGTGGCGCAATTGGCTAGCGCGATTGGCTGTTAACCGAAAGTTTGGAGGTTCGAGCTCTCCCGGGAGCAGTGTGTCGCTTTTTTTCTTTGTGCTGATACCTTTGAGGAATGTTATGACCGTGGTGAAAATAGAGCACGACTATCTCCGGGGCGCAATTGGCGAGCGCGTTCAGCTGTTAACCAAAAGGTTGGAGGTTCGAGCCCTCCCGAAAGCGGTGTGTCTCTTTTTTTTTGCGCTGATAGCTTTGTAGAAATGTTCTGTCGATGGTGAGAGTGGAGCACGACTATCTCCGTGGCGCAATTGGCTAGCGCGATCGGTTGTTAACCAGAAGTTTGGAGGTTCGAGCCCTCCCAAGAGCGGTGTGTCTCTTTTTTCATTGCGCTGACAGCTGTGGGGAAATGGTCTGACGTTGGTGAGAGTAGAGCACGACTGTCTCCTTGGCGCTATTGGCTAGCGCGTTCAGTTGTTAACCAAAAGGTTGGAGGTTCGAGCCCTCTCGAGAGCGGTGTGTCTTTTTTCTTTGCGCTGACAGCTGTGGAGAAATGTTCTGACGGTGGTGAGAGTAGAGCACGACTGTCTCCGTGACGCAATTGGCTAGCAAGTTCGGCTTTTAACGGAAAGGTTGGAAGTTCGAGCCCTCCCATGAGCGGTGTGTCGCTTTTTTTGCGCTGATAGCTTTGGAGAAATCTTCTGACGGTGGTGAGAGTGGAGCACGACTATCTCTGGGGCGCAATTGGCTAGAGCGTTCAGCTGTTAACCAAAATGTTGGATGTTCCAGCCCTCCCGAGAGCGGTGTGTCTCTTTTTGTCTTTGCGCTGATAGCTTTGTTGAAATGTTCTGACGGTGGTGAGAGTGGAGCACGACTGTCTCCGTGGCGCAATTGGCTAGCGCGATCAGCTCTTAACCAAAAGGTTGGAGGTTCGTGCCCTCCCATGAGTGGTGTGTTGCTTTTTTTCTTCGCGCTGATAGATTTGGAGAAATTTTCTGATGGTGGTGAGAGTTGAGCACGAATATCTCCGTGGTGCAATTGGCTAGCACGTTCGGCTGTTAACCAAAATGTTGGAGGTTCGAACCCTCCCGAGAGCGGTGTGTCTCTTTTTTTTCTTCGCTCTTATAGCTTCGGAGAAATGTTCTGAAGGTGGTGAGAGTGGAACACGACTGTCTCCGTGGCGCAATTGGCTAACGCGATCGGCTGTTAACCGAACGTTTGGAGGTTCAGGCCCTCCCGGGAGCAGTGTGTCGCTTTTTTTTCTTTGCGCTGATAGCTTTGGAGAAATGTTCTGACGGTGGTGAGAGTAGAACACGACTGTCTCCTTGGCGCCATTGGCTAGCGCCTTCAGCTGTTAATCAAAAGGTTGGAGGTTGGAGCCCTCCCGAGAGCGGTGTGTCTCTTTTTTTCTTTGCGCTGATAGCTTTGGAGAAACGTTCGGAGGGTGGTGAGAGTGGAACACGACTATCTCCGTGACGCAATTGGCTAGCGCGTTCGGCTGTTAACCAAAAGGTTGCAGGTTCGAGCCCCCCGGAGAGCGGTGTGTCTCTTTTTTCTTTGCACTGATAGCTTTGGAGCAGTGTTTTGACGGTGGTGAGAGTTGAGCACGACTGTTTCCGTGGCAGAATTTGCTAGAGCGATCAACTGTTCACTGAAAGGTTGAGGTTCGAGCCCTCCCGGGAGCAGTGTGTCGTTTTTTTTCTTTGCGCTGATAGCTTTGGAGAAATCTTCTGACGGTGGTGAGAGTGGAGCCAGACTATCTCTGGGGCGCCATTGGCTAGAGCGTTCAGCTGTTAACCAAAAGGTCGGAGGTTCGAGGCCTCTCGAGAGCGGTGTGTCTCTTTTTTTGCGCTGACAGCTGTGGAGAAATGTTCTGACGGTGGTGAGAGTAGAGCACGACTGTCTCCGTGACGCAATTGGCTAGCACGTTCGGCTTTTAACGCAAAGGTTGGAAGTTCGAGCCCTCCCATGAGCGGTGTGTCGCTTTTTTTGCGCTGATAGCTTTGGAGAAATCTTCTGACGGTGGTGAGATTGGAGCACGACTATCTCTGGGGCGCAATTGGCTAGAGCGTTCAGCTGTTAACCAAAAAGTTGGAGGTTCGAGCCCTCCCGAGAGCGGTGTGTCTCTTTTTTTCTTTGCGCTGATAGCTTTGTGGAAATGTTCTGACGGTGGTGAGAGTGGAGCACGACTGTCTCCGTGGCGCAATTGGCTAGCGCGATCGGCTGTTAACCGAAAGTTTGGAGGTTCGAGCCCTCCCGGAAGCACTGTGTCACTTTTTTTCTTTGCGCTGTTAGCATTGGAGGTATGTTTTGACGGTGGTGAGAGTGGAGCACGACTGTCTCCGTGGCGCAATTGGCTAGCGCGATCGGCTGTTAACCGAAAGTTTAGAGGTTCGAGCTCTCCTTGGAGCAGTGTGTCGCTTTTTTTCTTTGTGCTGATACCTTTGAGGAATGTTATGACCGTGGTGAAAATAGAGCACGACTATCTCCGGGGCGCAATTGGCTAGCGCGTTCAGCTGTTAACCAAAAGGTTGAAGGTTCGAGCCCTCCCGAAAGCGGTGTGTCGCTTTTTTTCTTTGCGCTGTTAGCTTTGCAGAAATGTTCTGACCGTGGTGAGAGATGAGCACGACTGTCTCCGTGGCGCAATATGCTAGCGCGTTCAGCTGTTAACCAAAAGGTTGGAGGTTCGGGCCCTCCCGAGAGCGGTCTGTCTCTTTTTTTCTTTGCGCTGATAGCTTTGTAGAAATGTTCTGTCGATGGTGAGAGTGGATCACGACTGTCTCCGTGGCGCAATTGGCT
The DNA here is from genome assembly GCF_043290135.1 of Rhipicephalus microplus. Taxonomy (NCBI): domain Eukaryota; kingdom Metazoa; phylum Arthropoda; class Arachnida; order Ixodida; family Ixodidae; genus Rhipicephalus; species Rhipicephalus microplus. Next base: position 203,071,059 of record NC_134703.1, on the reverse strand, counting down.
AGCGCGATCGGTTGTTAACCAGAAATTTGGAGGTTCGAGCCCTCCCAAGAGCGGTGTGTCTCTGTTTTTCTTTGCACTGATAGCTTTGGAGAAACGTTCTGAAGGTGGTGAGAGTGGAACACGACTATCTCCGTGACGCAATTGGCTAGCGCGTTCAGCTGTTAACCAAAAGGTTGGAGGTTCGAGCCCTCCAGAGAGCGGTGTGTCTCTTTTTTTTCTTTGCGCTAATAGCTTTGGAGGAATGTTCTGATGGTGGTGAGAGTGTAGCACGACTGTTTCCGTGGCAGAATTGGCTAGCGTGATCAACTGTTAACTGAAAGGTTGGAGGTTCGAGCCCTCCCGGGAGCAGTGTGTCGCTTTTGTTCTTTGCGCTGATAGCTTTGGAGAAACGTTCTGATGGTGATGAGAGTAGAACACGACTATTTCCTTGGCGCAAATGGCTACCGCGTTCAGCTGTTAACCGAAAGGTCAGAGGATCGAGCCCTCTCGAGAGCGGTGTGTCTCTTTTTTCTTTGCGCTGACAGCTGTGGAGAAATGTTCTGACGGTGGTGAGAGTAGAGCACGACTGTCTCCTTGGCGCCATTGGCTAGCGCGTTCAGCTGTTAACCAAAAGGTTGGAGGTTCGAGCCCTCTCGAGAGCGGTGTGTCTCTTTTTTCTTTGCGCTGACAGCTGTGGAGAAAAGTTCTGACGGTGGTGAGAGTAGAGCACGACTGTCTCCGTGACGCAATTGGCTAGCACGTTCGGCTTTTAACGGAAAGGTTGGAAGTTCGAGCCCTCCCATGAGCGGTGTGTCGCTTTTTTTGCGCTGATAGCTTTGGAGAAATCTTCTGACGGTGGTGAGAGTGGAGCACGACTATCTCTGGGGCGCAATTGGCTAGAGCGTTCAGCTGTTATCCAAAAGGTTGGATGTTCGAGCCCTCCCGAGAACGGTGTGTCTGTTTTTTTGCACTGATAGCTTTGTAGAAATGTTCTGACGGTGGTGAGAGTGGAGCACGACTGTCTCCGTGGCGCAATTGGCTAGCGCGATCGGCTGTTAACCGAAAGGTTGGAGGTTCGAGCCCTCCCGGGAGCACTGTGTCACTTTTTTCTTTGCGCTGTTAGCATTGGAGGTATGTTTTGACGGTGGTGAGAGTGGAGCACGACTGTCTCCGTGGCGCAATTGGCTAGCGCGATCGGCTGTTAACCGAAAGTTTAGAGGTTCGAGCTCTCCTTGGAGCAGTGTGTCGCTTTTTTTCTTTGTGCTGATACCTTTGAGGAATGTTATGACCGTGGTGAAAATAGAGCACGACTATCTCCGGGGCGCAATTGGCTAGCGCGTTCAGCTGTTAACCAAAAGGTTGAAGGTTCGAGCCCTCCCGAAAGCGGTGTGTCGCTTTTTTTCTTTGCGCTGTTAGCTTTGCAGAACTGTTCTGACCGTGGTGAGAGATGAGCACGACTGTCTCCGTGGCGCAATATGCTAGCGCGTTCAGCTGTTAACCAAAAGGTTGGAGGTTCGAGCCCTCCCGAGAGCGGTCTGTCTCTTTTTTTCTTTGCGCTGATAGCTTTGTAGAAATGTTCTGTCGATGGTGAGAGTGGATCACGACTGTCTCCGTGGCGCAATTGGCTAGCGCGATCGGTTGTTAACCAGAAATTTGGAGGTTCGAGCCCTCCCAAGAGCGGTGTGTCTCTGTTTTTCTTTGCGCTGATAGCTTTGGAGAAACGTTCTGAAGGTGGTGAGAGTGGAACACGACTATCTCCGTGACGCAATTGGCTAGCGCGTTCAGCTGTTAACCAAAAGGTTGGAGGTTCGAGCCCTCCAGAGAGCGGTGTGTCTCTTTTTTTTCTTTGCGCTAATAGCTTTGGAGGAATGTTCTGATGGTGGTGAGAGTGTAGCACGACTGTTTCCGTGGCAGAATTGGCTAGCGTGATCAACTGTTAACTGAAAGGTTGGAGGTTCGAGCCCTCCCGGGAGCAGTGTGTCGCTTTTGTTCTTTGCGCTGATAGCTTTGGAGAAACGTTCTGATGGTGATGAGAGTAGAACACGACTATTTCCTTGGCGCAAATGGCTACCGCGTTCAGCTGTTAACCGAAAGGTCAGAGGATCGAGCCCTCTCGAGAGCGGTGTGTCTCTTTTTTCTTTGCGCTGACAGCTGTGGAGAAATGTTCTGACGGTGGTGAGAGTAGAGCACGACTGTCTCCTTGGCGCCATTGGCTAGCGCGTTCAGCTGTTAACCAAAAGGTTGGAGGTTCGAGCCCTCTCGAGAGCGGTGTGTCTCTTTTTTCTTTGCGCTGACAGCTGTGGAGAAAAGTTCTGACGGTGGTGAGAGTAGAGCACGACTGTCTCCGTGACGCAATTGGCTAGCACGTTCGGCTTTTAACGGAAAGGTTGGAAGTTCGAGCCCTCCCATGAGCGGTGTGTCGCTTTTTTTGCGCTGATAGCTTTGGAGAAATCTTCTGACGGTGGTGAGAGTGGACCACGACTATCTCTGGGGCGCAATTGGCTAGAGCGTTCAGCTGTTATCCAAAAGGTTGGATGTTCGAGCCCTCCCGAGAACGGTGTGTCTGTTTTTTTGCGCTGATAGCTTTGTAGAAATGTTCTGACGGTGGTGAGAGTGGAGCACGAATACCTCCGTGGCGCAATTGGCTAGCGCGTTCAGCTGTTAACCAAAAGGTTGGAGGTTCGAGCCCTCCCGAGAGCGGTGTGTCTCTTTTTTTCTTTGCGCTAATAGCTTTGTAGAAATGTTCTGACGGTGGTGAGAGTGGAGCACGAATATCTCCGTGGCGCAATTGGCTAGCGCGATCGGCTGTTAAACGAAAGTTTGGAGTTTCGAGCTCTCCCGGGAGCAGTGTATCGCTTTTTTTCTTTTTGCTGATACCTTTCAGGAATGTTATGACCGTGGTGAAAATAAAGCACGACTATCTCCGGGGCGCAATTGGCGAGCGCGTTCAGCTGTTAACCAAAAGGTTGGAGGTTCGAGCCCTCCCGAAAGCGGTGTGTCTCTTTTTTTCTTTGCGCTGATAGCTTTGGAGAAACGTTCTGAGGGTGGTGAGACTGGAACACGACTATCTCCGTGACGCAATTGGCTAGCGCGTTCAGCTGTTAACCAAAAGGTTGGAGGTTCGAGCCCTCCGGAGAGCGGTGTGTCTCTTTTTTTTTCTTTGCGCTAATAGCTTTGGAGGAATGTTCTGATGGTGGTCAGAGTGTAGCACGACTGTTTCCGTGGCAGCATTGGCTAGCGCGATCAACTGTTAACTGAAAGGTTGGAGGTTCGAGCCCTCCCGGGAGCAGTGTGTCGCTTTTTTTCTTTGCGCTGATAGCTTTGGAGAAAAGCTCTGATGGTGATGAGAGTAGAACACGACTATCTCCTTGCCGCCATTGGCTAGCGCGTTCAGCTGTTAACCAAAAGGTTGGAGGTTCGAGCCCTCTCGAGAGCGGTGTGTCTCTTTTTTCTTTGCGCTGACAGCTGTGGAGGAATGTTCTGACGGTGGTGAGAGTGGAGCACGACTGTCTCCGTGGCACAATTGGCTAGCGCGATCGGCTGTTAACCGAACGTTTGGAGGTTTGAGCTCTCCCGGGAGCAGTGTGTCGCTTTTTTTCTTTGTGCTGATACCTTTGAGGAATGTTATGACCGTGGTGAAAATAGAGCACAACTATCTCCGGGGCGCAATTGGCTAGCGCGTTCAGCTGTTAACCAAAAGGTTGGAGGTTCGAGCCCTCCCGAAAGCAGTGCGTCGCTTTTTTTCTTTGCGCTGATAGCTTTGTAGAAATGTTCTGACCGTGGTGAGAGATGAGCACGACTGTCTCCGTGGCGCAATTCGCTAGCGCGTTCAGCTGTTAACCAAAAGGTTGGAGGTTCGAGCCCTCCCGAGAGCGGTGTGTCTCTTTTTTTCTTTGCGCTGATAGCTTTGTAGAAATGTTCTGTCGATGGTGAGAGTGGAGCACGACTGTCTCCGTGGCGCAATTGGCTAGCGCGATCAGCTGTTAACCTGAAGTTTGGAGGTTCGAGCCCTCCCAAGAGCGGTGTGTCTCTGTTTTTCTTTGCGCTGATAGCTTTGGAGAAACGTTCTGAGGGTGGTGAGAGTGGAGCACGACTATCTCCGTGACGCAATTGGCTAGCGCCTTTAGCTGTTAACCAAAAGGTTGGAGGTTCGAGCCCTCCCGAGAGCGGTGTGTCTCTTTTTTTTCTTTGCGCTAATAGCTTTGGAGGAATGTTCTGATGGTGGTGAGAGTGTAGCACGACTGTTTCCGTGGCAGAATTGGCTAGCGCGATCAACTGTTAACTGAAAGTTTGGAGGTTCGAACCCTCCCGGGAGCAGTGTGTCGCTTTTTTTCTTTGCGCTGATAGCTTTGGAGAAATGTTCTGATGGTGATGAGAGTAGAACACGACTATCTCCTTGGCGCCATTGGCTAGCGCGTTCAGCTGTTAACCAAAAGGTCGGAGGTTCGAGCCCTCTCGAGAGCGGTGTGTCTCTTTTTTCTTTGCGCTGACAGCTGTGGAGAAATGTTCTGACGGTGGTGAGAGTAGAGCACGAATGTCTACGTGGCGCAATTGGCTAGCGCGTTCGGCTGTGAACAAAAACGTTCGAGGTTCGAGCCCTCCCGAGAGCGGTGTGTCTCTTTTTTCTTTGCGCTGATAGCTTTGTAGAAATGTTCTCACGGTGGTGAGAGTGGAGCACGACTGTCTCCGTGGCGCAATTGGCTAGCGCGATCGGCTGTTAACCGAAAGTTTGGAGGTTCAGGCCCTCCCGGGAGCAGTGTGTCGCTTTTTTTCTTTGCGCTGATAGCTTTGGAGAAATGTTCTGACGGTGGTGAGAGTAGAACACGACTGTCTCCTTGGCGCCATTGGCTGGCGCGTTCAGCTGTTAATCAAAAGGTTGGAGGTTGGAGCCCTCCCGAGAGCGGTGTGTCGCTTTTTTTGCGCTGATAGCTTTGGAGAAATCTTCTGACGGTGGTGAGAGTCGAGCACGACTGTCTCTGGGGCGCAATTGGCTAGAGCGTTCAGCTGTTAACCAAAAAGTTGGAGGTTCGAGCCCTCCCGAGAGCGGTGTGTCTCTTTATTTCTTTGCGCTGATAGCTTTGTAGAAATGTTCTGACGGTGGTGAGAGTGGAGCACGACTGTCTCCGTGGCGCAATTGGCTAGCGCGATCGGCTGTTAACCGAAAGTTTGGAGGTTCGAGCCCTCCCGGGAGCAGTGTGTCACTTTTTTTCTTTGCGCTGATAGCTTTGGAGGAATGTTCTGACGGTGGTGAGAGTGGAGCACGACTGTCTCCGTGGCGCAATTGGCTAGCGCGATCGGCTGTTAACCGAAAGTTTGGAGGTTTGAGCTCTCCCGGGAGCAGTGTGTCGCTTTTTTTCTTTTGGCTGATACCTTTGAGGAATGTTATTACCGTGGTGAAAATAGAGCACGACTATCTCCGGGGCGCAATTGGCTAGCGCGTTCAGCTGTTAACCAAAAGGTTGGAGGTTCGAGCCCTCCCGAAAGCGGTGTGTCGCTTTTTTTCTTTGCGCTGTTAGCTTTGTAGAAATGTTCTGACCGTGGTGAGAGATGAGCACGACTGTCTCCGTGGCGCAATTGGCTAGCGCGTTCAGCTGTTAACCAAAAGGTTGGAGGTTCGAGCCCTCCCGAGAGCGGTGTGTCTCTTTTTTTCTTTGCGCTGATAGCTTTGTAGAAATGTTCTGTCGATGGTGAGAGTGGTGCACGACTGTCTCCGTGGCGCGATTGGCTAGCGCGATCGGTTGTTAACCAGACGTTTTGAGGTTCGAGCCCTCCCAAGAGCGGTGTGTCTCTGTTTTTCTTTGCGCTGATAGCTTTGGATTAACGTTCTGAGGGTGGTGAGAGTGGAACACGACTATCTCCGTGACGCAATTGGCTAGCGCGTTGAGCTGTTAACCAAAAGGTTGGAGGTTCGAGCCCTCCGGAAAGCGGTGTGTCTCTTTTTTTTCTTTGCGCTAATAGCTTTGGAGGAATGTTCTGATGGTGGTGAGAGTGTAGCACGTCTGTCTCCTTGGCGCTATTGGCTAGCGCGTTCAGCTGTTAATCAAAAGGTTGGAGGTTCGAGCCCTCTCGAGAGCGGTGTGTCTTTTTTCTTTGCGCTGACAGCTGTGGAGAAATGTTCTGACGGTGGTGAGAGTTGAGCACGACTGTCTCCGTGACGCATTTGGCTAGCACGTTCGGCTTTTAACGGAAAGGTTGGAGGTTCGAGCCCTCCGGAGAGCGGTGTGTCTCTTTTTTCTTTGCGCTGATAGCTTTGGAGAAATCTTCTGACGGTGGTGAGAGTGGAGCACGACTATCTCTGGGGCGCAGTTGGCTAGAGCGTTCAGCTGTTAACCAAAAGGTTGGATGTTCCAGCCCTCCCGAGAGCGGTGTGTCTCTTTTTTTTCTTTGCGCTGATAGCTTTGTAGAAATGTTCTGACGGTGGTGAGAGTGGAGCACGACTGTCTCCGTAGCGCAATTGGCTAGCGCGATCAGCTCTTAACCAAAAGGTTGGCGGTTCGTGCCCTCCCATGAGTGGTGTGTTGCTTTTTTTCTTCGCGCTGATAGATTTGGAGAAATTTTCTGATGGTGGTGAGAGTTGAGCACGAATATCTCCGTGGTGCAATTGGCTAGCACGTTCGGCTGTTAACCAAAATGTTGGAGGTTCGAACTCTCCCGAGAGCGGTGTGTCTCTTTTTTTTCTTCGCACTGATAGCTTTGGAGAAATGTTCTGAAGGTGGTGAGAGTGGAACACGACTGTCTCCGTGGCGCAATTGGCTAGCGCGATCGGCTGTTAACCGAAAGTTTGGAGGTTCAGGCCCTCCCGGGAGCAGTGTGTCGCTTTTTTTTCTTTGCGCTGATAGCTTTGGAGAAATGTTCTGACGGTGGTGAGAGTAGAACACGACTGTCTCCTTGGCGCCATTGGCTAGCGCGTTCAGCTGGTAATCAAAAGGTTGGAGGTTGGAGCCCTCCCGAGAGCGGTGTGTCTTTTTTTCTTTGCGCTGATAGCTTTGGAGAAACGTTCGGAGGGTGGTGAGAGTGGAACACGACTATCTCCGTGACGCAATTGGCTAGCGCGTTCGGCTGTTAACCAAAAGGTTGGAGGTTCGAGCCCCCCGGAGAGCGGTGTGTCTCTTTTTTCTTTGCACTGATAGCTTTGGAGCAGTGTTTTGACGGTGGTGAGAGTTGAGCACGACTGTTTCCGTGGCAGAATTGGCTAGAGCGATCAACTGTTAACTGAAAGGTTGGAGGTTCGAGCCCTCGCGGGAGCAGTGTGTCGTTTTTTTTCTTTGCGCTGATAGCTTTGGAGAAATCTTCTGACGGTGGTGAGAGTGGAGCATGACTATCTCTGGGGCGACATTGGCTAGAGCGTTCAGCTGTTAACCAAAAGGTCGGAGGTTCGAGGCCTCTCGAGAGCGGTGTGTCTCTTTTTTTTTGCGCTGACAGCTGTGGAGAAATGTTCTGACGGTGGTGAGAGTAGAGCACGACTGTCTCCGTGACGCAATTGGCTAGCACGTTCGGCTTTTAACGCAAAGGTTGGAAGTTCGAGCCCTCCCAAGAGCGGTGTGTCGCTTTTTTTGCGCTGATAGCTTTGGAGAAATCTTCTGACGGTGGTGAGAGTGGAGCACGACTATCTCAGGGGCGCAATTTGCTAGAGCGTTCAGCTGTTAACCAAAAAGTTGGAGGTTCGAGCCCTCCCGAGAGCGGTGTGTCTCTTTTTTTCTTTGCGCTGATAGCTTTGTGGAAATGTTCTGACGGTGGTGAGAGTGGAGCACGACTGTCTCCGTGGCGCATTGGCTAGCGCGATCGGCTGTTAACCGAACGTTTGGAGGTTCGAGCCCTCCAGGGAGCAGTGTGTCACTTTTTTTTCTTTGCGCTGTTAGCATTGGAGGAATGTTTTGACGGTGGTGAGAGTGGAGCACGACTGTTTCCGTGGCGCAATTGGCTAGCGCGATCGGCTGTTAACCGAAAGTTTGGAGGTTCGAGCTCTCCCGGGAGCAGTGTGTCGCTATTTTTCTTTGTGCTGATACCTTTGAGGAATGTTATGACCGTGGTGAAAATAGAGCACGACTATCTCCGGGGCGCAATTGGCTAGCGCGTTCAGCTGTTAACCAAAAGGTTGGAGGTTCGAGCCCTCCCGAGAGCGGTGTGTCTCTGTTTTTCTTTGCGCTGATAGCTTTGGAGAAACGTTCTGAAGGTGGTGAGAGTGGAACACGACTATCTCCGTGACGCAATTGGCTAGCGCGTTCAGCTGTTAACCAAAAGGTTGGAGGTTCGAGCCCTCTAGAGAGCGGTGTGTCTCTTTTTTTTCTTTGCGCTAATAGCTTTGGAGGAATGTTCTGATGGTGGTGAGAGTGTAGCACGACTGTTTCCGTGGCAGAATTGGCTAGCGTGATCAACTGTTAACTGAAAGGTTGGAGGTTCGAACCCTCCCGAAAGCAGTGTGTCGCTTTTGTTCTCTGCGCTGATAGCTTTGGAGAAACGTTCTGATGGTGATGAGAGTAGAACACGACTATCTCCTTGGCGCAAATGGCTACCGCGTTCAGCTGTTAACCGAAAGGTCAGAGGATCGAGCCCTCTCGAGAGCGGTGTGTCTCTTTTTTCTTTGCGCTGACAGCTGTGGAGAAATGTTCTGACGGTGGTGAGAGTAGAGCACGACTGTCTCCTTGGCGCCATTGGCTAGCACGTTCAGCTGTTAACCAAAAGGTTGGAGGTTCGAGCCCTCTCGAGAGCGGTGTGTCGATTTTTGCGCTGATAGCTTTGGAGAAATCTTCTGACGGTGGTGAGAGTGGAGCACGACTATCTCTGGGGCGCAATTGGCTAGAGCGTTCAGCTGTTAACCAAAAGGTTGAATGTTCGAGCCCTCCCGAGAACGGTGTGTCTGTTTTTTTCTTTGCGCTGATAGCTTTGTAGAAATGTTCTGACGGTGGTGAGAGTGGAGCACGAATACCTCCGTGGCGCAATTGGCTAGCGCGTTCAGCTGTTAACCAAAAGGTTGGAGGTTCCAGCCCTCCCGAGAGCGTTGTGTCTCTTTTTTTCTTTGCGCTAATAGCTTTGTAGAAATGTTCTGACGGTGGTGAGAGTGGAGCACGAATATCTCCGTGGCGCAATTGGCTAGCGCGTTCGGCTGTGAACCAAAACGTCGGAGGTTCGAGCCCTTCCATGAGCGGTGTGTCGCTTTTTTTCTTTGCGCTGATAGATTTGGAGAAATGTTCTGATGGTGGTGAGAGTTGAGCGCGACTGTTTCCGTGGCTGAATTGGCTAGCGCGATCAACTGTTAACTGAAAGGTTGGAGGTTCGAGCCCTCCCAGGAGCAGTGCGTCGTTTTTTTTCTTTGCGCTGACAGCTTTGGAGCAATGTTCTGACGGTGGTGAGAGTAGAACACGACTGTCTCCGTGACGCAATGGGCTAGCACGTTCGGCTTTTAACGGAAAGGTTGGAAGTTCGAGCCCTCCCATGAGCGGTGTGTCTCTTTTTTTTTCTTCACACTGATAGCTTTGGAGAAATGTTCTGAGGGTGGTGAGAGTGGAGCACGACTGTCTCCGTGGCGCAATTGGCTAGCGCGATCGGCTGTTAACCGAAAGTTTGGAGGTTCGAGATCTTCCGGGAGCGGTGTGGCGCTTTTTTTGCGCTGATACCTTTGAGGAATGTTATGACCGTGATGAGAATAGAGCACGACTATCTCCGTGGCGCAATTGGCTAGCGCGTTCAGCTGTTAACCAAAAGATTGAAGGTTCGAGCCCTCCCGAGAGCGGTGTGCCTTTTTTTCTTTGCTCTAATAGCTTTGTAGAAATGTTCTGACGGTGGTGAGAGTGGAGCACGAATATCTCCGTGGCGCAATTGGCTAGCGCGTTCGGCTGTGAACCAAAACGTCGGAGGTTCGAGCCCTCCCATGAGCGGTGTGTCGCTTTTTTTCTTTGCGCTGATAGATTTGGAGAAATGTTCTGATGGTGGTGAGAGTTGAGCACGAATATCTTCGTGGTGCAATTGGCTAGCACGTTCGGCTGTTAACCAAAACGTTGGAGGTTCGAGCCCTCCCGAGAGCGGTGTGTTTCTTTTTTTTTTCTTCGCACTGATAGCTTTGGAGAAATGTTCTGAGGGTGGTGAGAGTGGAACACGACTATCTCCGTGGCGCAATTGGCTAGCGCGTTCAGCTGTTAACCAAAAGGTTGGAGGTTAGAGCCCTCCCGAGAGCGGTGTGTCTCTTTTTTTCTTTGCGCTGATAGCTTTGTAGAAATGTTCTGACCGTGGTGAGAGATGAGCACGACTGTCTCCGTGGCGCAATTGGCTAGCGCGATCAGCTGTTAACCAAAAGGTTGGAGGTTCGAGTCCTCCCATGTGTGGTGTGTTGCTTTTTTTTCTTCGCGCTGATAGCTTTGGAGAAATGTTCTGACGGTGGTGAGAATAGAGCACGACTGTCTCCGTGACGCAATTGGCTAGCACGTTCGGCTTTTAACGGAAAGGTTGGAGGTTCGAGCCCTCCCATGAGCGTTGTGTCGCTTTTTTTTGCGCTGATAGCTTTGGAGAAATCTTGTAATGGTGGTGAGAGGACAACACGACTATCTCCTTGGCGCCATTGGCTAGCGCGTTCAGCTGTTAACCAAAAGGTTGGAGGTTCGAGCCCTCTCGAGAGCGGTGTGTCTCTTTTTTCTTTGCGCTGACAGCTGTGGAGAAATGTTCTGACGGTGGTGAGAGTAGAGCACGACTGTCTCCGTGACGCAATTGGCTAGCACGTTCGGCTTTTAACGGAAAGGTTGGAGGTTCGAGCCCTCCCATGAGCGGTGTGTCGCTTTTTTTTGCGCTGATAGCTTTGGAAAAATCTTCTAACGGTGGTGAGAGTGGAGCACGAGTATATCTGGGGCGCAATTGGCTAGAGCGTTCAGCTGTTAACCAAAAGGTTGGAGGTTCGAGCCCTCCCGAGAGCGGTGTGTCTCTTTTTTTTCTTTGCGCTGATAGCTTTGTAGAAATGTTCTGACGGTGGTGAGAGTAAAGCTCGACTGTCTCCGTGGCGCAATTGGCTAGCGCGATCAGCTGTTAACGAAAAGGTTGGAGGTTCGTGCCCTCCCATGAGTGGTGTGTTGCTTTTTTTCTTCGCGCTGATAGATTTGGAGAAATTTTCTGATGGTGGTGAGAGTTGAGCACGAATATCTCCCTGGTGCAATTGGCTAGCACGTTCGGCTGTTAACCAAAACGTTGGAGGTTCGAGCCCTCCCGAGAGCGGTGTGTCTCTTTTTTTTCTTCGCACTGATAGCTTTGGAGAAATGTTCTGAAGGTGGTGAGAGTGGAACACGACTATCTCCGTGACGCACTTGGCTAGCGCGTTTGGCTGTTAACCTAAAGGTTGTAGGTTCGATCCCTCCGGAGAGCGGTGTGTCTCTTTTTTTCTTTGCGCTGATAGCTTTGGAGGAATGTTCTGACGGTGGTGAGAGTGGAGCATGACTGTCTCCGTGGCGCAATTGGCTAGCGCGATCGGCTGTTAACGGAAAGTTTGGAGGTTCGAGCTCTCCCGGGAGCAGCGTGCCGCTTTTTTTCTTTGCGCTGATACTTTTGAGGAATGATATGACCATGGTGAGAATTGAGCACGACTATCTCCGGGGCGCAATTGGCTCGCGCGTTCAGCTGTTAACCAAAAGGTTGGAGGTTCGAGCCCTCCCGAGAGCGGTGTGTCTCTTTTTTTCTTTGCGCTGATAGCTTTGTAGAAATGTTCTGACGGTGGTGAGAGTGGAGCACGAATATCTCCGTGGCGCAATTGGCGAGCACGTTCGGCTTTTAACGGAAAGGTTGGAAGTTCGAGCCCTCCCGAGAGCGGTGTGTCTCTTTTTTTCTTTGCGCTGATAGCTTTGTAGAAATGTTCGGTCGATGGTGAGAGTGGAGCACGACTGTCTCCGTGGCGCTATTGGCTAGCGTGATCGGCTGTTAACCAGAAGTTTGGAGGTTCGAGCCCTCCCGAGAGCGGTGTGTCTCTTTTTTCTTTGCGCTGACAGCTGTGGAGAAATGTTCTGATGGTGGTGAGAGTAGAGCACGACTGTCTACGTGGCGCAATTAGCTAGCACGATCGGCTGTTAGCCAAAAGGTTGGAGGTTCGAGCCCTGCCATGAGCTGTGTGTCGCTTTTTTTTTCTTTGCGCTGATACCTTTGGAGAAATCTTCTGACGGTGGTGGGAGTGGAGCACGACTATCTCCGGGGCGCAATTGGCTAGAGCGTTCAGCTGTTAACCAAAAGGTTGGAGGTTCGAGCCCTCCCGAGGGCGGTGTGTCTCTTTTTTTCTTTGCGCTGATAGCTTTGTAGAAATGTTCTGTCGATGGTGAGAGTGGAGCACGACTGTCTCCGTGGCGCAATTGGCTAGCGCGATCGGTTGTTAACCAGAAGTTTGGAGGTTCGAGCCCTCCCGAGAGCGGTGTGTCTCTGTTTTTCTTTGCGCTGATAGCTTTGGAGAAACGTTCTGAAGGTGGTGAGAGTGGAACACGACTATCTCCGTGACGCAATTGGCTAGCGCGTTCAGCTGTTAACCAAAAGGTTGGAGGTTCGAGCCCTCTAGAGAGCGGTGTGTCTCTTTTTTTTTCTTTGCGCTAATAGCTTTGGAGGAATGTTCTGATGGTGGTGAGAGTGTAGCACGACTGTTTCCGTGGCAGAATTGGCTAGCGTGATCAACTGTTAACTGAAAGGTTGGAGGTTCGAGCCCTCCCGGGAGCAGTGTGTCGCTTTTGTTCTTTGCGCTGATAGCTTTGGAGAAACGTTCTGATGGTGATGAGAGTAGAACACGACTATCTCCTTGGCGCAAATGGCTACCGCGTTCAGCTGTTAACCGAAAGGTCAGAGGATCGAGCCCTCTCGAGAGCGGTGTGTCTCTTTTTTCTTTGCGCTGACAGCTGTGGAGAAATGTTCTGACGGTGGTGAGAGTAGAGCACGACTGTCTCCTTGGCGCCATTGGCTAGCACGTTCAGCTGTTAACCAAAAGGTTGGAGGTTCGAGCCCTCTCGAGAGCGGTGTGTCGATTTTTGCACTGATAGCTTTGGAGAAATCTTCTGACGGTGGTGAGAGTGGAGCACGACTATCTCTGGGGCGCAATTGGCTAGAGCGTTCAGCTGTTAACCAAAAGGTTGAATGTTCGAGCCCTCCCGAGAACGGTGTGTCTGTTTTTTTCTTTGCGCTGATAGCTTTGTAGAAATGTTCTGACGGTGGTGAGAGTGGAGCACGAATACCTCCGTGGCGCAATTGGCTAGCGCGTTCAGCTGTTAACCAAAAGGTTGGAGGTTCCAGCCCTCCCGAGAGCGTTGTGTCTCTTTTTTTCTTTGCGCTAATAGCTTTGTAGAAATGTTCTGACGGTGGTGAGAGTGGAGCACGAATATCTCCGTGGCGCAATTGGCTAGCGCGTTCGGCTGTGAACCAAAACGTCGGAGGTTCGAGCCCTTCCATGAGCGGTGTGTCGCTTTTTTTCTTTGCGCTGATAGATTTGGAGAAATGTTCTGATGGTGGTGAGAGTTGAGCGCGACTGTTTCCGTGGCTGAATTGGCTAGCGCGATCAACTGTTAACTGAAAGGTTGGAGGTTCGAGCCCTCCCAGGAGCAGTGCGTCGTTTTTTTTCTTTGCGCTGACAGCTTTGGAGAAATGTTCTGACGGTGGTGAGAGTAGAACACGACTGTCTCCGTGACGCAATGGGCTAGCACGTTCGGCTTTTAACGGAAAGGTTGGAAGTTCGAGCCCTCCCATGAGCGGTGTGTCTCTTTTTTTTTCTTCACACTGATAGCTTTGGAGAAATGTTCTGAGGGTGGTGAGAGTGGAGCACGACTGTCTCCGTGGCGCAATTGTCTAGCGCGATCGGCTGTTAACCGAAAGTTTGGAGGTTCGAGATCTTCCGGGAGCGGTGTGGCGCTTTTTTTGCGCTGATACCTTTGAGGAATGTTATGACCGTGATGAGAATAGAGCACGACTATCTCCGTGGCGCAATTGGCTAGCGCGTTCAGCTGTTAACCAAAAGATTGAAGGTTCGAGCCCTCCCGAGAGCGGTGTGCCTTTTTTTCTTTGCTCTAATAGCTTTGTAGAAATGTTCTGACGGTGGTGAGAGTGGAGCACGAATATCTCCGTGGCGCAATTGGCTAGCGCGTTCGGCTGTGAACCAAAACGTCGGAGGTTCGAGCCCTCCCATGAGCGGTGTGTCGCTTTTTTTCTTTGCGCTGATAGATTTGGAGAAATGTTCTGATGGTGGTGAGAGTTGAGCACGAATATCTTCGTGGTGCAATTGGCTAGCACGTTCGGCTGTTAACCAAAACGTTGGTGGTTCGAGCCCTCCCGAGAGCGGTGTGTTTCTTTTTTTTTTCTTCGCACTGATAGCTTTGGAGAAATGTTCTGAGGGTGGTGAGAGTGGAACACGACTATCTCCGTGGCGCAATTGGCTAGCGCGTTCAGCTGTTAACCAAAAGGTTGGAGGTTAGAGCCCTCCCGAGAGCGGTGTGTCTCTTTTTTTCTTCGCGCTGATAGCTTTGGAGAAATGTTCTGACGGTGGTGAGAATAGAGCACGACTGTCTCCGTGACGCAATTGGCTAGCACGTTCGGCTTTTAACGGAAAGGTTGGAGGTTCGAGCCCTCCCATGAGCGGTGTGTCGCTTTTTTTTGCGCTGATAGCTTTGGAGAAATCTTCTAATGGTGGTGAGAGTACAACACGACTATCTCCTTGGCGCCATTGGCTAGCGCGTTCAGCTGTTAACCAAAAGGTTGGAGGTTCGAGCCCTCTCGAGAGCGGTGTGTCTCTTTTTTCTTTGCGCTGACAGCTGTGGAGAAATGTTCTGACGGTGGTGAGAGTAGAGCACGACTGTCTCCGTGACGCAATTGGCTAGCACGTTCGGCTTTTAACGGAAAGGTTGGAGGTTCGAGCCCTCCCATGAGCGGTGTGTCGCTTTTTTTTGCGCTGATAGCTTTGGAGAAATCTTCTAACGGTGGTGAGAGTGGAGCACGAGTATATCTGGGGCGCAATTGGCTAGAGCGTTCAGCTGTTAACCAAAAGGTTGGAGGTTCGAGCCCTCCCGAGAGCGGTGTGTCTCTTTTTTTTCTTTGCGCTGATAGCTTTGTAGAAATGTTCTGACGGTGGTGAGAGTAAAGCTCGACTGTCTCCGTGGCGCAATTGGCTAGCGCGATCAGCTGTTAACGAAAAGGTTGGAGGTTCGTGCCCTCCCATGAGTGGTGTGTTGCTTTTTTTCTTCGCGCTGATAGATTTGGAGAAATTTTCTGATGGTGGTGAGAGTTGAGCACGAATATCTCCGTGGTGCAATTGGCTAGCACGTTCGGCTGTTAACCAAAACGTTGGAGGTTCGAGCCCTCCCGAGAGCGGTGTGTCTCTTTTTTTTCTTCGCACTGATAGCTTTGGAGAAATGTTCTGAAGGTGGTGAGAGTGGAACACGACTATCTCCGTGACGCACTTGGCTAGCGCGTTTGGCTGTTAACCTAAAGGTTGGAGGTTCGATCCCTCCGGAGAGCGGTGTGTCTCTTTTTTTCTTTGCGCTGATAGCTTTGGAGGAATGTTCTGACGGTGGTGAGAGTGGAGCATGACTGTCTCCGTGGCGCAATTGGCTAGCGCGATCGGCTGTTAACGGAAAGTTTGGAGGTTCGAGCTCTCCCGGGAGCAGCGTGCCGCTTTTTTTCTTTGCGCTGATACTTTTGAGGAATGATATGACCATGGTGAGAATTGAGCACGACTATCTCCGGGGCGCAATTGGCTCGCGCGTTCAGCTGTTAACCAAAAGGTTGGAGGTTTGAGCCCTCCCGAGAGCGGTGTGTCTCTTTTTTTCTTTGCGCTGATAGCTTTGTAGAAATGTTCTGACGGTGGTGAGAGTGGAGCACGAATATCTCCGTGGCGCAATTGGCGAGCACGTTCGGCTTTTAACGGAAAGGTTGGAAGTTCGAGCCCTCCCGAGAGCGGTGTGTCTCTTTTTTTCTTTGCGCTGATAGCTTTGTAGAAATGTTCGGTCGATGGTGAGAGTGGAGCACGACTGTCTCCGTGGCGCTATTGGCTAGCACGATCGGCTGTTAGCCAAAAGGTTGGAGGTTCGAGCCCTGCCATGAGCTGTGTGTCGCTTTTTTTTCTTTGCGCTGATACCTTTGGAGAAATCTTCTGACGGTGGTGGGAGTGGAGCACGACTATCTCCGGGGCGCAATTGGCTAGAGCGTTCAGCTGTTAACCAAAAGGTTGGAGGTTCGAGCCCTCCCGAGGGCGGTGTGTCTCTTTTTTTCTTTGCGCTGATAGCTTTGTAGAAATGTTCTCACGGTGGTGAGAGTGGAGCACGACTGTCTCTTTGAGGCCATTGGCTAGCGCGATCGGCTGTTAACCGAAAGTTTGAAGGTTCGAGCTCTTCCGGGAGCGGTGTGTCGCTTTTTTCTTTGCGCTGATACCTTTGAGGAATGTTATGACCGTGATGAGAATAGAGCACGACTATCTCCGGGGCGCAATTGGCTAGCGCGTTCAGTTGTTAACCAAAAGGTTGGAGGTTCGAGCCCTCCCGAGAGCGCTGTGTCTCTTTTTTTCTTTGCGCTAATAGCTTTGTAGAAATGTTCTGGCGGTGGTGAGGGTGGAGCACGAATATCTCCGCGGCGCAATTGGCTCGCGCGTTCGGCTGTGAACCAAAACGTCGGAGGTTCGAGCCCTCCTTTGGGCAGTGTGTCGCTTTTTTTCTTTGCGCTGAAATATTTGGAGAAATGTTCTGATGGTGGTGAGAGCTGAGCACGAATATCTCCGTGGTGCAATTGGCTAGCACGTTCGGCTGTTAACAAAAACGTTGGAGGTTCGAGCCCTCCCGAGAGCGGTGTGTCTCTTTTTTTTCTTCGCACTGATAAGGAATCTTCGATTTGGCTTGCACTAGTTCAGAAAAGTGCAGGTGCAGAAAAAGCGGTGCCAAGCGGTGCAGTGAGCGTGCAGCGCCGGTCGAGCAAGTGCAGGTGCAGCCTCAACCACGCCTCGGCACTAGCCGACACTAGCGCGCGACGGCTACAGCCAAAACGAAGGCGTGAGTTGACGTGAGTGCAGGCCGGAGAACACCTTGTAGTGTAAGCCTAAAATAGCCGCCTCCGCCGCCTTGTCCGATCAATACACGGCCGTGATGGCACTTCTTGTGACTGCGATGGAATTGCTGGACTCGAGCAGCGACGACGATTCCGTCAGCGGTGCCGTTTGCAGTGACTGCGACGATGAGTACGACGATGCGTGCATCTTGGTCGCGTGCGCGTTGGTGCGCGACGATGCCAACCGTGTACCCGGGTACGAAAGCATTATCGGCAGGTACCATGAGTATGAATTCAAGCGCCTCTTCAGGCTGTCCAGGGAGACTTTTGATAGTTTCAGGGCCAAGTTCAAGACTTCAGCCTTCTACCCAAGGGCAGTGCAAGGCCGCCAACAAATCAGTGCCGAAAAAACATGCCTCATAGCGCTTGTGTACCTAGGCTCACAAATATCTATGTACGCCATAGGCGACAAATTCGATGTTACCGAGTCGTCTGTTCATGTTTGTGTGACACGGGTCGTTCACTTCTTACACGCTATTAGCGATGAGATAATTTGCTGGCCTAGTAGCGCGGAAGTGACCCGCATAAAGAACGGCTTCCTCGCCAAAAGTAAAGGCAAGGGCCCAAGAAACACCATCGGCTGTATCGATGGATCACACATCGGGATACTCACTCCAAGCGAATCTACGCAGTCTTACTTCAACCGGAAAAAGTGGCCTTCGATAATCCTGCAAGGAATCTGCGACGACAGGAACAAGTTGCTGAACGTGTTTATTGGGTTTCCAGGTTCGGTTCACGACGCCCGTGTCCTGAGGGAGAGCCCCTTCTTTGCACGCGCAATTCAGGAATGTGAAGACAATTATATACTGGGTGACAGTGCATATCCACTGATGCCATGGCTCATGACCCCATTCAAGGACAATGGAAGTTCTTTTCCTACGTGGAAAAAGAGCTTCAATAAACGACACAGTCAACAACGAGTGCTTATTGAGAACACCTTCGGCCTGCTTAAACAGCGTTTTAGGAGGCTCTACCTTGTTGATGCAAAAAGTGTGCAACAGTGCTGCTATATAGTTATGGCTGCGTGTGTGCTACACAACATGTGCAACGATGAAAGGGACTTCCTTGAGGAACTTGCAACGCTTCCCCAAGAAGAAGATGTGGGCAATGATGAAAGTGAAGGAGATTTTGATTGCAGTCTGCCAGGCTACAGTCAGTCTCTGCGAGAGTTCATTGCAAAGGAACAGTGCTAGAAGTTCATCTTTGCTTCGCGATTTATTCAGTGTGCAAATGTTTTGCGAAGTGGGGTGCCGCGTCTAGAAGCAATGTTTTTTTTTAACAAATTAGATGGAGTAGACACTGCTAGTGTTATAAAAGTTTATTGCCCATATTATAACCCGTCCTTATTTGAGAGTACGTCGATCAACCGATCGAATCGCTGCATGCGCTCATCATGCCGCTTTGCCTTTGCCTCTTCCCATTTTTTTCTTTCCTCCAGTTGTTTCACTGCTGCCTCCTCTTGCTTAGCTCTCGAAGCTTGCATTTTTTCTAATGCCTCCAAGAGCGGCGTGACTTGGGACCTACTCTGGCGCTTCCTTTTTGGCGTTGTGCTGCTCCGAACTTTGGATGCTGTGTTGCACTCGACTGGGACTGCTGCATCTTGAGGTGCTTCAGTGATGCTGGTGCTGTTGAAAGTAATTGTACAGGTGCCATGTCATTTCCAGGCTACAGCACAAATTAAGTAATTTTTACTTACTCTGGACTTGCACTAGGCAGGATTGTTTTTCCAGGCTCCAAGAGCAGCCTTGGATTTACACTATGTTCTTTTTCCAAGACTTCTGCCAGCTCTCTGTAATAGACACTATGAGAATCACTGAAGATATGAAGACACAATCGTAACTTACTCTTCATATTCACAGTTCACACGGTGGTGACCTGAAGAATTGTTGTCTTTTTTTGACTTTTTATATGCTCTGTCCAGCGACTTCCATTTGTTTTCCACTTGTGTGGCAGTCACGTTGCACAAGAACTCCGTATTGATGGCCTCAGCCAACTTCTTCCACAGAAGCCTTCTTGTGCTAAACAAAAAAGCAAAGCACAGTTAGTAGGAAAGAAGGAAGCGACGTAACGTGACCCAAGTCTTGCAGTAGCACATGAACCTTTCCTTAGTACTTCATATGTGTAGCTTTCAGGGATAATTGCTAGGGATGTTCGATTATTCGAAAATTTTGGATAATGAATCAAACAGCACTGTATTCGGTTCCTAAGTCGAATCGAATTGCACATATTCTAAGTAACAAATATTCTTTTAATAATCGGCACTGGCGGGAGAACCCCAAAACAACGAAACAGCTACAAGTCATTCTTTCAATCCCTAATGTGACCTGTACGCAGCCCAAGCTTTTGCAAGACTACCTACACTATATTGATTGTCGAATGAATGCGCTTCTGAAAGCTCCATTCTTGCTCAATTTTTACTGCACTTTAGCTGTATCGCATTTATCAGCTCCTGTCTTCGTCTTGTAATAACCAAAGGTGGGAACTACGAGTGCTTGCAGCTTCACGACTAGCAACAGATACAAGTTTTGCGTTTGCGTAAATTGTTCTTGCAGATGTAAATTTCAACGCCCATTGTTATCCGCTTTTAGTGCGCAGGCCATGTTGTGATGACGGGTTGATCTGCTCCGTTACATATTTAGTTGTATCTGCAATGTTTGGTTGTAAATTGTTTTGTTTTTGTGTCCCAATTTTATTTAAAGTGAGGTGACAAAGTCTCACGTTGATAACGCTAGTCAATGCCGTAGTTGAACCTACAATTACAAAATGTTACGAATATTCTAGTTCCTGCTGCATACGAGATTACCTTAGTTTTCGTAATTGTGGTATTTTGAGTAGATTCAAACTGACTGTAATGGCCTTTGTCGAAAGTTTGTGACTATTTGTTTCAAATAAAATGTTCTGTTCTAAGGCTGTTTTGAAAATGGTCTACTTACTATTCAAACAGTATTCAATTACTATTTGTATTCTATTTGGTGCCATTACTATTTGACTCTTACTTGATTAGGTTCCGAAATTCACTATTCACACACTTCTGATAACTGCGAACGTTCTTTTTGTGCGGGAAGCATTATGTTGGAGAAGTTGAACATTGTGTAAATCACTCTTTTGGATCATAAAGCTTCACTAAGGAGACAGCCATATTCTAACCTGTCTTTGCATTGTAAAACATGCAGCTGCGCAACCTTGTTTGCTGACACGACGGCGCAGTCTAGGTTCAAAGATAGGGTAGCACGTGTCAAGAAGCATATCTCTTTTAACAATGAGCTGCACCATCTTGAAAAGTGGCAGTGCGAGAGAAATGCGGACAGACAGTGAAGACACAAGGACTGCAGGGCGAGACTTGCTAGAGATGTGCCTCAGAATAACAACATGCAATTCCCTCTAGTGCAAATTCTCAAGGCAGCACTACACTTGCAACATGGCTTGAGCTTGGAGGTGCTGCACCTTTTCGGCAAGACAGCGGTTGTGCAATGCCCAACACAAAAGCACCGTCGCTGTTTTTGAAGATCACTTGACTTAATGAAACATTACGAATGCCTTCGTTGTGTATATATGTGCGTGACTATACATACTGTTTGTGTGTATATGTAAACGTATATGTCACAGTCAGGCGCATAGCCAAAATTTTTTTTCAGTGGGGGGGGGCAGTAAAATGTAAATTGCTGGCAGTAAAATGTAGGCAACAATAACCATCGCCATTGTGAACTTCATGCGCCCTTATCTTGTTGGTGCTTGCCTAGAGTGAAACGGAATAATAAAAAGCTGCAAATAATTTTGGACATAGGATGACATACCGAAGTGCCCTGGTTTTTCCCACCAAGTCCTTCATTTCCGAGTATTTGGCGATGAAGAACCTTGTTTTTCGGGCGCTCCAAAGCTCTTCCACATCTTCAGCCGACGCGGCTGCTGCTGGAAATGCGGCTAAAGCCCCATCGCTGTCAACGTCGCCGTCGCAGGCAGGAGAAGGCGTCGGCGGTTGTGCCGGAGGGGGGTCATTTTCACGATTCCCTGCCATGAACCGCAACGTAACGCGCTTGCCGTCTGCAAGGGCGAAAACCAAGATTAAAAATACCGACATAGCATAAGCAATGCTACGAGGCTGTTTGCTGACCGACTACGACTCCTGGCCGCTAACCACGTTTTTTGGCAATGCATGCAGCCTGACTTACCTGATGCCTCATAGACGTAACCGTTGGCGTCCGTCATAAATGACCCGTCGGGATTGTGAAGTGCCTTAACTTCCTTTTGAACGCCCTGAACAACTATTTGCAACGTCGTCTGCTCTGGCCTTGGGGGGACGCCCGCCATGCTGCACTACTCTGCACCTGCTTTGGAGTGCGTGCACGCCGGTACAGAACTCGTCAGGAACTAGGCTTACACCTAGACAAAACGAGGGAGCCAGTGCAGAGGGTGCGACAGAGGGCGCGCGCTGCTCCGGCAAAACGAGGACGAAGGTGCTGCACCCTTTGAACTGGTTCAGCCGGTGCAGCCAAAACGAAGAGACCAATAGCTTAGGAGAAATGTTCTGAGGGTGGTGAGAGTTGAACACGACTATCTCCGTGAAGCAATTGGCTAGCGCGTTTGGCTGTTAACCAAAAGGTTGGAGGTTCGATCCCTCCGGAGAGCGGTGTGTCTCTTTTTTTCTTTGCGCTGATAGCTTTGGAGGAATGTTCTGACGGTGGTGAGAGTGGAGCACGACTGTCTCCGTGGCGCAATTGGCTAGCGCGATGGGCTTAACAGAAAGTTTGGAGGTTCGAGCTCTCCCGGGAGCAGTGTGTCGCTTTTTTAGGGGCGAAGCTCCTTAGGGCATGGGCTGTGCGTCCCCTGTAGCCTGTATGTAGCCACCTCTAGTTTAGTTCTTGCAGTGTTCACTAGATGGCGGTACCGTCCCCTGTATGTAGCCACCTCTAGTTTAGTTCTTGCAGTGTTCACTAGATGGCGGTATCGTCTCCTGTATGTAGCCACCCCTCGTTTAGTTCTTGTAGTGTTTACTAGATGGTGGTACTTGTAGCTGATGATGAAAAGATGCAAGATGTTATAAACTAGAAAGCGGTACTTGTAGTTGATGAAAGACGCGAGATCTTATAAAATAGGAATGATGTCACATATGGCGCGTGTCATTGGTTGAAGGCAATCGTTCGGTTTAGTGCGGCGACGTACGCTAGGGGGAGCGTTTTAATAAAATCCGTTCGCTGTTGGCGCGCGCTCGGAGTCGCCGGATGGATAAGGCTGCACAGCGGAGAAAGCGCAAGGCACAGACCATAAAGTCGTCATAATGAAGGGACATCGCAAGCCATCCATCGTCTAAGAACAAATAAAAGTTGATTTGTGTATATACACACACGGCGTTTCTCACGTCTTTACATGATGATAGACTGGGCGAATTACACGGAAGATTAACAGTTTACCGATGAATCCCTCCTGAGCTTCGCCCATTCATCATCATTCACCCCGTGAATATGCCGTAATTTTTTTCTTCGCGCTGATACCTTTAAAGAATGTTATGACCGTGGTGAGAATTGAGCACGACTATCTCCGGGGCGCAATTGGCTAGCGCGTTCAGCTGTTAACCAAAAGGTTGGAGGTTCGAGCCCTCCCGAGAGCGGTGTGTCTCTTTTTTTCTTTGCGCTGATAGCTTTGTAGAAATGTTCTGACCGTGGTGAGAGATGAGCACGAGTGTCTCCGTGGCGCAATCGGCTAGCGCGATCAGCTGCTAACCAAAAGGTCAGAGGATCGAGCCCTCTCGAGAGCGGTGTGTCTCTTTTTTTTGCGCTGACAGCTGTGGAGAAATGTTTTGACGGTGGTGAGAGTAGAGCACGACTGTCTCCTTGGCGCCATTGGCTAGCGCGTTCACTTGTTAACCAAAAGGTTGGAGGTTCGAGCCCTCTCGAGAGCGGTGTGTCTCTTTTTTCTTTGCGCTGACAGCTGTGGAGAAAAGTTCTGACGGTGGTGAGAGTAGAGCACGACTGTCTCCGTGACGCAATTGGCTAGCACGTTCGGCTTTTAACGGAAAGGTTGGAAGTTCGAGCCCTCCTATGAGCGGTTTGTCGCTTTTTTGCGCTGATAGCTTTGGAGAAATCTTCTGACGGTGGTGAGAGTGGAGCACGACTATCTCTGGGGCGCAATTGGCTAGAGCGTTCAGCTGTTAACCAAAAGGTTGAATGTTTGAGCCCTCCCGAGAACGGTGTGTCTGTTTTTTTCTTTGCGCTGATAGCTTTGTAGAAATGTTCTGACGGTGGTGAGAGTGGAGCACGAATACCACCGTGGCGCAATTGGGTAGCGCGTTCAGCTGTTAACCAAAAGGTTGTAGGTTCGAGCCCTCCCGAGAGCGGTGTGTCGCTTTTTTTCTTTGCGCTGATAGATTTAGAGAAATGTTCTGATGGTGGTGAGAGTTGAGCGCGACTGTTTCCGTGGCAGAATTGGCTAGCGCGATCAACTGTTAACTGAAAGGTTGGAGGTTCGAGCCCTCCCAGGAGCAGTGCGTCGTTTTTTTTTCTTTGCGCTGACAGCTTTGGAGAAATGTTCTGACGGTGGTGAGAGTAGAACACGACTATCTCCTTGGCGTTATTGGTTAGCGCGTTCAGCTGTTAACCAAAAGGTCGGAGGTTCGAGGCCTCTCGAGAGCGGTGTGTGTCTTTTTTTTGCGCTGACAGCTGTGGAGAAATGTTCTGACGGTGGTGAGAGTAGAGCAAGACTGTCTCCGTGACGCAATGGGCTAGCACGTTCGGCTTTTAACGGAAAGGTTGGAAGTTCGAGCCCTCCCATGAGCGGTGTGTCTCTTTTTTTTCTTCACACTGATAGCTTTGGAGAAATGTTCTGAGGGTGGTGAGAGTGGAGCACGACTGTCTCCGTGGCGCAATTGGCTAGCGCGATCGGCTGTTAACCGAAAGTTTGGAGGTTCAAGATCTTCCGGGAGCGGTGTGGCGCTTTTTTTTGCGCTGATACCTTTGAGGAAGGTTATGACCGTGATGAGAATAGAGCACGACTATCTCCGGGGCGCAATTGGCTAGCGCGTTCAGCTGTTAACCAAAAGATTGAAGGTTCGAGCCCTCCCGAGAGCAGTGTGCCTTTTTTTCTTTGCGCTAATAGCTTTGTAGAAATGTTCTGACGGTGGTGAGAGTGGAGCACGAATATCTCCGTGGCGCAATTGGCTAGCGCGTTCGGCTGTGAACCAAAACGTCGGAGGTTCGAGCCCTCCCATGAGCGGTGTGTCGCTTTTTTTCTTTGCGCTGATAGATTTGGAGAAATGTTCTGATGGTGGTGAGAGTTGAGCACGAATATCTTCGTGGTGCAATTGGCTAGCACGTTCGGCTGTTATCCAAAACGTTGGAGGTTCGAGCCCTCCCGAGAGTGGTGTGTTCCTTTTTTTTTCTTCGCACTGATAGCTTTGGAGAAATGTTCTGAGGGTGGTGAGAGTGGAACACGACTATCTCCGTGGCGCAATTGGCTAGCGCGTTCAGCTGTTAACCAAAAGGTTGGAGGTTAGAGCCCTCCCGAGAGCGGTGTGTCTCTTTTTTTCTTTGCGCTGATAGCTTTGTAGAAATGTTCTGACCGTGGTGAGAGATGAGCACGACTGTCTCCGTGGCGCAATTGGCTAGCGCGATCAGCTGTTAACCAAAAGGTTGGAGGTTCGAGTCCTCCCATGAGTGGTGTGTTGCTTTTTTTCTTCGCGCTGATAGCTTTAGAGAAATGTTCTGACGGTGGTGAGAGTAGAGCACGACTGTCTCCGTGACGCAATTGGCTAGCACGTTCGGCTTTTAACGGAAAGGTTGGAGGTTCGAGCCCTCCCTTGAGCGGTGTGTCGCTTTTTTTGCGCTGATAGCTTTGGAGAAATCTTCTAACGGTGGTGAGAGTACAACACTACTATCTCCTTGGCGCCATTGGCTAGCGCGTTCAGCTGTTAACCAAAAGGTTGGAGGTTCGAGCCCTCTCGAGAGCGGTTTGTCTCTTTTTTCTTTGCGCTGACAGCTGTGGAGAAATGTTCTGACGGTGGTGAGAGTAGAGCACGACTGTCTCCGTGACGCAATTGGCTAGCACGTTCGGCTTTTAACGGAAAGGTTGGAGGTTCGAGCCCTCCCATGAGCGGTGTGTCGCTTTTTTTGCGCTGATAGCTTTGGAGAAATCTTCTAACGGTGGTGAGAGTGGAGCACGAGTATATCTGGGGCGCAATTGGCTAGAGCCTTCAGCTGTTAACCAAAAGGTTGGAGGTTCGAGCCCTCCCGAGAGCGGTGTGTCTCTTTTTTTTCTTTGCGCTGATAGCTTTGTAGAAATGTTCTGACGGTGGTGAGAGTGGAGCTCGACTGTCTCCGTGGCGCAATTGGCTAGCGCGATCAGCTGTTAACGAAAAGGTTGGAGGTTCGTGCCCTCCCATGAGTGGTGTGTTGCTTTTTTTTCTTCGCGCTGATAGATTTGGAGAAATTTTCTGATGGTGATGAGAGTTGAGCACGAATATCTCGGTGGTGCAATGGGCTAGCACGTTCGGCTGTTAACGGAAAGTTTGGAGGTTCAAGCTCTCCCGGGAGCAGCGTGCTGCTTTTTTTCTTTGCGCTGACAGCTGTGGAGAAATGTTCTGATGGTGGTGAGAGTAGAGCACGACTGTCTACGTGGCGCAATTAGCTAGCACGATCGGCTGTTAGCCAAAAGGTTGGAGGTTCGAGCCCTGCCATGAGCTGTGTGTCGCTTTTTTTTCTTTGCGCTGATACCTTTGGAGAAATCTGACGGTGGTGGGAGTGGAGCACGACTATCTCCGGGGGGCAATTGGCTAGAGCGTTCAGCTGTTAACCAAAAGGTTGGAGGTTCGAGCCCTCCCGAGGGCGGTGTGTCTCTTTTTTTCCTTTGCGCTGATAGCTTTGTAGAAATGTTCTCACGGTGGTGAGAGTGGAGCACGACTGTCTCCGTGGCGCAATTGGCTAGCGCGATCGCCTGTTAACCGAAAGTTTGGAGGTTCGAGCCCTCCCGGGAGCAGTGTGTCGCTTTTTTTCTTTGCGCTGATAGCTTCGGAGAAATGTTCTGACGGTGGTGAGAGTAGAACACGACTGTCTCCTTGACGCCATTGGCTAGCGCAATCGGCTGTTAACCGAAAGTTTGAAGGTTCGAGCTCTTCCGGGAGCGGTGTGTCGCTTTTTTCTTTGCGCTGATACCTTTTAGGAATGTTATGACCGTGATGAGAATAGAGCACGACTATCTCCGGGGCGCAATTGGCTAGCGCGTTCAGTTGTTAACCAAAAGGTTGGAGGTTCTAGCCCTCCCGAGAGCGGTGTGTCTCTTTTTTTCTTTGCGCCAATTGCTTTGTAGAAATGTTCTGGCGGTGGTGAGAGTGGAGCACGAATATCTCCGTGGCGCAATTGGCTCGCGCGTTCGGCTGTGAACCAAAACGTCGGAGGTTCGAGCCCTCCTATGGGCAGTGTGTCGCTTTTTTTCTTTGCGCTGAAAGATTTGGAGAAACGTTCTGATGGTGGTGAGAGCTGAGCACGAATATCTCCGTGGTGCAATTGGCTAGCACGTTCGGCTGTTAACAAAAACGTTGGAGGTTCGAGCCCTCCCGAGAGCGGTGTGTCTCTTTTTTTTCTTCGCACTGATAGCTTTGGAGAAATGTTCTGAGGGTGGTGAGAGTGGAACACGACTATCTCCGTGAAGCAATTGGCTAGCGCGTTTGGCTGTTAACCAAAAGGTTGGAGGTTCGATCCCTCCAGAGAGCGGTGTGTCTCTTTTTTTCTTTGCGCTGATAGCTTTGGAGGAATGTTCTGACGGTGGTGAGAGTGGAGCACGACGGTCTCCGTGGCGCAATTGGCTAGCGCGATGGGCTTAACAGAACGTTTGGAGGTTCGAGCTCTCCCGGGAGCAGTGTGTCGCTTTTTTAGGGGCGAAGCTCCTTAGGGCGTGGGCTGTGCGTCCCCTGTAGCCTGTATGTAGCCACCTCTAGTTTAGTTCTTGCAGTGTTCACTAGATGGCGGTACCGTCCCCTGTATGTAGCCACCTCTAGTTTAGTTCTTGCAGTGTTCACTAGATGGCGGTATCGTCTCCTGTATGTAGCCACCTCTCGTTTAGTTCTTGTAGTGTTTACTAGATGGTGGTACTTGTAGCTGATGATGAAAAGATGCAAGATGTTATAAACTAGAAAGCGGTACTTGTAGTTGATGAAAGACGCGAGATCTTATAAAATAGGAATGATGTCACATATGGAACGTGTCATTGGTTGAAGGCAATCGTTCGGTTTAGTGCAGCGACGTACGCCAGGGGGAGCGTTGTAATAAAATCCGTTCGCTGTTGGCGCGCGCTCGGAGTCGCCGGATGGATAAGGCTGCACAGCGGAGAAAGCGAAAGGCACAGACCATAAAGCCGTCATAATGAAGGGACATCGCAAGCCATCCATCGTCTAAGAACAAATAAAAGTTGATTTGTGTATATACACACACAGCGTTTCTCACGTCTTTACATGATGATCGACTGGGCGAATTACACGGAAGATTCACAGTTTACCGATGAATCCCTCCGGAGCTTCGCCCATTCATCATCATTCACCCCGTGAATATGCCGTAATTTTTTTCTTTGCGCTGATACCTTTGAGGAATGTTATGACCGTGGTGAGAATTGAGAACGACTATCTCCGGGGCGCAATTGGCTAGCGCGTTCAGCTGTTAACCAAAAGGTTGGAGGTTCGAGCCCTCCCGAGAGCGGTGTGTCTCTTTTTTTTCTTTGCGCTGATAGCTTTGTAGAAATGTTCTGACCGTGGTGAGAGATGAGCACGAGTGTCTCCGTGGCGCAATTGGCTAGCGCGATCAGCTGTTAACCAAAAGGTTGGAGATTCGAGCCCTCCCATGAGTGGTGTGTTGCTTTTTTTCTTCGCGCTGATAGCTTTGGAGAAATGTTCTGACGGTGGTGAGAGTAGAACACGACTATCTCCGTGGCGCAGTTGGCTAGCGCGATCGGTTGTTAATCAAAAGGTTGAAGGTTCGAGCCCTCCCGAGAGCGGTGTGTCGTTTTTTTCTTTGCGCTGATAGCTTTAGGGAAATGTTCTGATGGTGGTGAGAGTAGAACACGACTATCTCCTAGGCGCCATTGGTTAGCGCGTTCAGCTGTTAACCAAAATGTCAGAGGTTCGAGGCCTCTCGAGAGCGGTGTGTCTCTTTTTTTTGTGCTGACTGCTGTGGAGAAATGTTCTGACGGTGGTGAGAGTAGAGCACGACTGTCTACGTGGCGCAATCGGCTAGCACAATCGGCTGTTAACCAAAATGTTGGAGGTTCAAGCTCTCCCGGGAGCGGTGTGTCGCGTTTTTTCTTTGCGCTGATACCTTTGAGGAATGTTATGACCGTGGTGAGAATTGAGCACGACTATCTCCGGGGCGCAATTGGCTAGCGCGTTCAGCTGTTAACCAAAAGGTCGGAGGTTCGAGGCCTCTAGAGCGCGGTGTGTCTCTTTTTTTGCGCTGACAGCTGTGGAGAAATGTTCTGACGATGGTGAGAGTAGAGCACGACTGTCTACGTGGCGCAATCGGCTAGCACAATCGGCTGTTAACCAAAAGATTGGAGGTTCGAGCTCTCCCGGGAGTGGTGTGTCGCTTTTTTTCTTTGCGCTGATACCTTTGAGGAATGTTATGACCGTGATGAGAATAGAGCACGACTATCTCCGGGGCGCAATTGGCTAGCGCGTTCAGCTGTTAACCAAAAGGTTGGAGGTTCGAGCCCTCCCGAGAGCGGTGTGTCTCTTTTTTTCTTTGAGCTGATAGCTTTGTAGAAATGTTCTGACGGTGGTGAGAGTGGAGCACGAATATCTCCGTGGCGCAATTGGCTAGCGCGTTCGGCTGTGAATCAAAACGTTGGAGGTTCGAGCCCTCCCGAGAGCGGTGTGTTTTTTTTTCTTTGCGCTGATAGCTTTGTAGAAATGTTCTCACGATGGTGAGAGTGGAGCACGACTGTCTCCGTGGCGCAATTGGCTAGCGCGATCGGCTGTTAACCGAACGTTTGGAGGTTCGAGCCCTCCCGGGAGCAGTGTGTCGCTTTTTTTCTTTGCGCAGATAGCTTTGGAGAAATGTTCTGACGGTGGTGAGAGTACAACACGACTATCTCCTCGGCGCCATTGGCTAGTGCGTTCAGCTGTTAACCAAAAGGTTGGAGGTTCGAGCCCTCTCGAGAGCGGTGTGTCTCTTTTTTCTTTGCGCTGACAGCTGTGGAGAAATGTTCTGACGGTGGTGAGAGTGGAGCACGACTGTCTCCGTGGCGCAATTGGCTAGCGCGATCAGCTGTTAACGAAAAGGTTGGAGGTTCGTGCCCTCCCATGAGTGGTGTGTTGCTTTTTTTCTTCGCGCTGATAGATTTGGAGAAATTTTTTGATGGTGGTGAGAGTTGAGCACGAATATCTCCGTGGTGCAGTTGGCTAGCACGTTCGGCTGTTAACCAAAACGTTGGAAATTCGAGCCCTCCCGAGAGCGGTGTGTCTCTTTTTTTTTCGCACTGATAGCTTTGGAGAAATGTTCTGAAGGTGGTGAGAGTGGAACACGACTATCTCCGTGACGCAATTGGCTAGCACGTTCGGCTGTTAACCAAAAAGTAGGTGGTTCGAGCCCTCCAGAGAGCGATGTGTCTCTTTTTTTGCGCTGATAGCTTTGGAGGAATGTTCTGACGGTGGTGAGAGTGGAGCACGACTGTCTCCGTGGCGAAATTGGCAAGCGCAATCGGCTGTTAACCGAAAGTTTGGAGGTTCTTGCTCTCCCGGGAGAAGTGTGTCGCTTTTTTTCTTTGCGCTTATAGCTTTGGAGAAATGTTCTGACGGTGGTGAGGGTACAACACGACTATCTCCTTGGCGCCATTGGCTAGCACGTTCGGCTGTTAACCAAAACGTTGGAGGTTCGAGCCCTCCCGAGAGCGGTGTGTCTTTTTTTTCTTCGCACTGATAGCTTTGGAGGAATGTTATTACGGTGGTGAGAGTGGAGCACGAATATCTCCGTGGCGCAATTGGCTAGCGCGTTCGGCTGTTAACCAAAAGGTTGGAGGCTCGAGCCCTCCCGAGAGCGGTGTGTCTCTTTTTTTCTTTGCGCTGATAGCTTTGTAGAAATGTTCTGTCGATGGTGAGAGTGGAGCACGACTGTCTCCGTGGCGCTATTGGCTAGCGTGATCGGCTGTTAACCAGAAGTTTGGAGGTTCGAGCCCTCCCGAGAGCGGTGTGTCGCTTTTTTTCTTTGCGCTTATAGCTTTGGAGAAATGTTCTGACGGTGGTGAGGGTACAACACGACTATCTCCTTGGCGCCATTGGCTAGCACGTTCGGCTGTTAACCAAAACGTTGGAGGTTCGAGCCCTCCCGAGAGCGGTGTGTCTTTTTTTTCTTCGCACTGATAGCTTTGGAGGAATGTTATTACGGTGGTGAGAGTGGAGCACGAATATCTCCTTGGCGCCATTGGCTAGCACGTTCGGCTGTTAACCGAAAGTTTGGAGGTTCGGGCCCTCCCGGGAGCAGTGTGTCGCTTTTTTCTTTGCGCTGATAGCTTCGGAGAAATGTTCTGACGGTGGTGAGAGTAGAACACGACTGTCTCCTTGACGCCATTGGCTAGCGCGATCGGCTGTTAACCGAAAGTTTGAAGGTTCGAGCTCTTCCGGGAGCGGTGTGTCGCTTTTTTCTTTGCGCTGATACCTTTGAGGAATGTTATGACCGTGATGAGAATAGAGCACGACTATCTCCGGGGCGCAATTGGCTAGCGCGTTCAGTTGTTAACCAAAAGGTTGGAGGTTCGAGCCCTCCCGAGAGCGGTGTGTCTCTTTTTTTCTTTGCGCTAATAGCTTTGTAGAAATGTTCTGGCGGTGGTGAGAGTGGAGCACGAATATCTCCGTGGCGCAATTGGCTCGCGCGTTCGGCTGTGAACCAAAACGTCGGAGGTTCGAGCCCTCCTATGGGCAGTGTGTCGCTTTTTTTCTTTGCGCTGAAAGATTTGGAGAAATGTTCTGATGGTGGTGAGAGCTGAGCACGAATATCTCCGTGGTGCAATTGGCTAGCACGTTCGGCTGTTAACAAAAACGTTGGAGGTTCGAGCCCTCCCGAGAGCGGTGTGTCTCTTTTTTTTCTTCGCACTGATAGCTTTGGAGAAATGTTCTGAGGGTGGTGAGAGTGGACCACGACTATCTCCGTGAAGCAATTGGCTAGCGCGTTTGGCTGTTAACCAAAAGGTTGGAGGTTCGATCCCTCCGGAGAGCGGTGTGTCTCTTTTTTTCTTTGCGCTGATAGCTTTGGAGGAATGTTCTGACGGTGGTGAGAGTGGAGCACGACTGTCTCCGTGGCGCAATTGGCTAGCGCGATGGGCTTAACCGAAAGTTTGGAGGTTCGAGCTCTCCCGGGAGCAGTGTGTCGCTTTTTTAGGGGCGAAGCTCCTTAGGGCGTGGGCTGTGCGTCCCCTGTAGCCTGTATGTAGCCACCTCTAGTTTAGTTTTTGCAGTGTTCACTAGATGGCGGTACCGTCCCCTGTATGTAGCCACCTCTAGTTTAGTTCTTGCAGTGTTCACTAGATGGCGGTATCGTCTCCTGTATGTAGCCACCTCTCGTTTAGTTCTTGTAGTGTTTACTAGATGGTGGTACTTGTAGCTGATGATGAAAAGATGCAAGATGTTATAAACTAGAAAGCGGTACTTGTAGTTGATGAAAGACGCGAGATCTTATAAAATAGGAATGATGTCACATATGGCGCGTGTCATTGGTTGAAGGCAATCGTTCGGTTTAGTGCGGCGACGTACGCCAGGGGGAGCGTTGTAATAAAATCCGTTCGCTGTTGGCGCGCGCTCGGAGTCGCCGGATGGATAAGGCTGCACAGCGGAGAAAGCGCAAGGCACAGACCATAAAGCCGTCATAATGAAGGGACATCGCAAGCCATCCATCGTCTAAGAACAAATAAAAGTTGATTTGTGTATATACACACACAGCGTTTCTCACGTCTTTACATGATGATCGACTGGGCGAATTACACGGAAGATTCACAGTTTACCGATGAATCCCTCCGGAGCTTCGCCCATTCATCATCATTCACCCCGTGAATATGCCGTAATTTTTTTCTTTGCGCTGATACCTTTGAGGAATGTTATGACCGTGGTGAGAATTGAGCACGACTATCTCCGGGGCGCAATTGGCTAGCGCGTTCAGCTGTTAACCAAAAGGTTGGAGGTTCGAGCCCTCCCGAGAGCGGTGTGTCTCTTTTTTTTCTTTGCGCTGATAGCTTTGTAGAAATGTTCTGACCGTGGTGAGAGATGAGCACGAGTGTCTCCGTGGCGCAATTGGCTAGCGCGATCAGCTGTTAACCAAAAGGTTGGAGATTCGAGCCCTCCCATGAGTGGTGTGTTGCTTTTTTTCTTCGCGCTGATAGCTTTGGAGAAATGTTCTGACGGTGGTGAGAGTAGAACACGACTATCTCCGTGGCGCAGTTGGCTAGCGCGATCGGTTGTTAATCAAAAGGTTGGAGGTTCGAGCCCTCCCGAGAGCGGTGTGTCGTTTTTTTCTTTGCGCTGATAGCTTTGGGGAAACGTTATGACCGTGGTGAGAATTGAGCACGACTATCTCCGGGGCCCAATTGGCTAGCGCGTTCAGCTGTTAACCAAAAGGTCGGAGGTTCGAGGCCTCTCGAGCGCGGTGTGTCTCTTTTTTTGCGCTGACAGCTGTGGAGAAATGTTCTGACGATGGTGAGAGTAGAGCACGACTGTCTACGTGGCGCAATCGGCTAGCACAATCGGCTGTTAACCAAAAGATTGGAGGTTCGAGCTCTCCCGGGAGCGGTGTGTCGCTTTTTTTCTTTGCGCTGATACCTTTGAGGATTGTTATGACCGTGATGAGAATAGAGCACGACTATCTCCGGGGCGCAATTGGCTAGCGCGTTCAGCTGTTAACCAAAAGGTTGGAGGTTCGAGCCCTCCCGAGAGCGGTGTGTCTCTTTTTTTCTTTGAGCTGATAGCTTTGTAGAAATGTTCTGACGGTGGTGAGAGTGGAGCACGAATATCTCCGTGGCGCAATTGGCTAGCGCGTTCGGCTGTGAATCAAAACGTTGGAGGTTCGAGCCCTCCCGAGAGCGGTGTGTTTTTTTTTCTTTGCGCTGATAGCTTTGTAGAAATGTTCTCACGATGGTGAGAGTGGAGCACGACTGTCTCCGTGGCGCAATTGGCTCGCGCGTTCGGCTGTGAACCAAAACGTCGGAGGTTCGAGCCCTCCTATGGGCGGTGTGTCGCTTTTTTTGTTTGCGCTGAAAGATTTGGAGAAATGTTCTGATGGTGGTGAGAGCTGAGCACGAATATCTCCGTGGTGCAATTGGCTAGCACGTTCGGCTGTTAACAAAAGCGTTGGAGGTTCGAGCCCTCCCGAGAGCGGTGTGTCTCTTTTTTTTCTTCGCACTGATAGCTTTGGAGAAATGTTCTGAGGGTGGTGAGAGTGGAACACGACTATCTCCGTGAAGCAATTGGCTAGCGCGTTTGGCTGTTAACCAAAAGGTTGGAGGTTCGAGCCCTCCCGAGAGCGGTGTGTCTCTTTTTTTCTTTGAGCTGATAGCTTTGTAGAAATGTTCTGACGGTGGTGAGAGTGGAGCACGAATATCTCCGTGGCGCAATTGGCTAGCGCGTTCGGCTGTGAATCAAAACGTTGGAGGTTCGAGCCCTCCCGAGAGCGGTGTGTTTTTTTTTCTTTGCGCTGATAGCTTTGTAGAAATGTTCTCACGATGGTGAGAGTACAACACGACTATCTCCTCGGCGCCATTGGCTAGTGCGTTCAGCTGTTAACCAAAAGGTTGGAGGTTCGAGCCCTCTCGAGAGCGGTGTGTCTCTTTTTTCTTTGCGCTGACAGCTGTGGAGAAATGTTCTGACGGTGATGAGAGTAGAGCACGACTGTCTGCGTGACGCAATTGGCTAGCACGTTCGGCTTTTAACGGAAAGGTTGGAGGTTCGAGCCCTCCCATGAGCCGTGTGTCGCTTTTTTTGCGCTGATAGCTTTGTAGAAATGTTCTGACGGTGGTGAGAGTGGAGCACGACTGTCTCCGTGGCGCAATCGGCTAGCGCGATCAGCTGTTAACGAAAAGGTTGGAGGTTCGTGCCCTCCCATGAGTGGTGTGTTGCTTTTATTCTTCGCGCTGATAGATTTGGAGAAATTTTCTGATGGTGGTGAGAGTTGAGCACGAATATCTCCGTGGTGCAGTTGGCTAGCACGTTCGGCTGTTAACCAAAACGTTGGAGGTTCGAGCCCTCCCGAGAGCGGTGTGTCTCTTTTTTTTCGCACTGATAGCTTTGGAGAAATGTTCTGAAGGTGCTGAGAGTGGAACACGACTATCTCCGTGACGCAATTGGCTAGCACGTTCGGCTGTTAACCAAAAAGGTGGTGGTTCGAGCCCTCCAGAGAGCGATGTGTCTCTTTTTTTTGCGCTGATAGCTTTGGAGGAATGTTCTGACGGTGGTGAGAGTGGAGCACGACTGTCTCGGTGGCGAAATTGGCTAGCGCAATCGGCTGTTAACCGAAAGTTTGGAGGTTCTTGCTCTCCCGGGAGAAGTGTGTCGCTTTTTTTCTTTGCGCTTATAGCTTTGGAGAAATGTTCTGACGGTGGTGAGGGTACAACACGACTATCTCCTTGGCGCCATTGGCTAGCACGTTCGGCTGTTAACCAAAACGTTGGAGGTTCGAGCCCTCCCGAGAGCGGTGTGTCTCTTTTTTTCTTTGCGCTGATAGCTTTGTAGAAATGTTCTGACGGTGGTGAGAGTGGAGCACGAATATCTCCGTGGCGCAATTGGCTAGCGCGTTCGGCTGTTAACCAAAAGGTTGGAGGTTCGAGCCCTCCCGAGAGCGGTGTGTCTCTTTTTTTCTTTGCGCTGATAGCTTTGTAGAAATGTTCTGTCGATGGTGAGAGTGGAGCACGACTGTCTCCGTGGCGCTATTGGCTAGCGTGATCGGCTGTTAACCAGAAGTTTGGAGGTTCGAGCCCTCCCGAGAGCGGTGTGTCTCTTTTTTCTTTGCGCTGACAGCTGTGGAGAAATGTTCTGACGGTGGTGAGAGTAGAGCACGTCTGTCTACGTGGCGCAATTGGCTAGCACGATCGGCTGTTAACCAAAAGTTTGGAGGTTCGAGCCCTCCTGAGAGCGGTGTGTCTCTTTTTTTTCTTTGCGCTGATAGCTTTGTAGAAATGTTCTGACGGTGGTGAGAGTGGAGCACGAATATCTCCGTTGCGCAATTGGCTAGCGCGTTCGTCTGTGAACAAAAACGTTCGATGTTCGAGCCCACCCGAGAGCGGTG
The DNA here is from genome assembly GCF_043290135.1 of Rhipicephalus microplus. NCBI lineage: Eukaryota > Metazoa > Arthropoda > Arachnida > Ixodida > Ixodidae > Rhipicephalus > Rhipicephalus microplus. Next base: position 203,035,822 of record NC_134703.1, on the reverse strand, counting down.
TGTCTCTTTTTTTTGCGCTGATAGCTTTGTAGAAATGTTCTCACGGTAGTGAGAGTGGAGCACGACTGTCTCCGTGGCGCAATCGGCTAGCGCGATCGCCTGTTAACCGAAAGTTTGGAGGTTTGGGCCCTCCCGGGATCAGTGTGTCGCTTTTTTTCTTTGCGCTGATAGCTTTGGAAAAATGTTCTGACGGTGGTGAGAGTAGAACACGACTGTCTCCTTGACGCCATTGGCTGGCGCGATCGGCTGTTAACCGAAAGTTTGAAGGTTCGAGCTCTTCCGGGAGCGGTGTGTCGCTTTTTTTCTTTGTGCTGATACCTTTGAGGAATGTTCTGACGGTGGTGAGAGTAGAGCACGACTATCTCCGGGGCGCAATTGGCTAGCGCGTTCAGTTGTTAACCAAAAGGTTGGAGGTTCGAGCCCTCCCGAGAGCGGTGTGTCTCTTTTTTTCTTTGCGCTAATAGCTTTGTAGAAATGTTCTGGCGGTGGTGAGAGTGGAGCACGAATATCTCCGTGGCGCAATTGGCTCGCGCGTTCGGCTGTGAACCAAAACGTCGGAGGTTCGAGCCCTCCTATGGGCGGTGTGTCGCTTTTTTTGTTTACGCTGAAAGATTTGGAGAAATGTTCTGATGGTGGTGAGAGCTGAGCACGAATATCTCCGTGGTGCAATTGGCTAGCACGTTCGGCTGTTAACAAAAGCGTTGGAGGTTCGAGCCCTCCCGAGAGCGGTGTGTCTCTTTTTTTTCTTCGCACTGATAGCTTTGGAGAAATGTTCTGAGGGTGGTGAGAGTGGAACACGACTATCTCCGTGAAGCAATTGGCTAGCGCGTTTGGCTGTTAACCAAAAGGTTGGAGGTTCGATCCCTCCGGAGAGCGGTGTGTCTCTTTTTTCTTTGCGCTGATAGCTTTGGAGGAATGTTCTGACGGTGGTGAGAGTGGAGCACGACTGTCTCCGTGGCGCAATTGGCTAGCGCGATGGGCTTAACAGAAAGTTCGGAGGTTCGAGCTCTCCCGGGAGCAGTGTGTCGCTTTTTTAGGGGCGAAGCTCCTTAGGGCGTGGGCTGTGCGTCCCCTGTAGCCTGTATGTAGCCACCTCTAGTTTAGTTCTTGCAGTGTTCACTAGATGGCGGTACCGTCCCCTGTATGTATTTTTTCTGCGTCGGGCTGTCAAGGTGGATGGACGTGTTTTTGGGGCGCTCCGGATCGACTGCGCAGATAAGTGTTTTTGCATGTTTTGAGCTTGTCTTTAAAATTATAAGGCAGCGGTTGAAATCTTCGTAGCACTTATTTTATGGTACGGCTTTTTCGGGGGCCAGACACCAGGTATTTATTAGTTAGTGCGGTTGTGTGTGTTTGAAATTTTTTTTCTTATTTTTTTTCTTTTGCCGCCCCGTGGGGGAGGTGCGCGTACATTGAACACGCAAATTTTTGTAGTAGAGCATAGACTTTCTTTTTTTTTGAAGTGCAGGGCTCGAGTTTAGTAATTATCGAGTATAGGGACAATTGGTGTCAGAAAGGCATGGTTAAAAAGACTGTAAAGTGTTCAGGATGTGGAGCGGGTTTGAAAGTGGACCCAAGCGTAGAAGCGGATGGAGAAGAGGCTGACGCGAAGTGTAGGCAATGTGAGGTCGAGGAAAAAATGGAGAAAATGATGGTTGCCCAGAGTGAACTGCTGGTGAGAATCGCCGAGCTCGAGACTGCGTTGGCGACAGAGCAAGAGAAAACGAGGGCAATGGGAGAACGACTGAAGTCCGCCGAGGAAGCGCTAACGAAGCTGAACAAAGAAGCGACCTACCGAGAGAACAGTAAGGAACCCGCAAACAGAACAGTGGAGAAGGAAAAGCGAGCAAGTTTGGAAAAAACAGGTTTAGCCGGTTCAACTGTCGCAAGGCCCAGCTTCAGCGAGGTAGTGGTGGGGCAGGGAGGGAACAAAGCAGCCGGCGTCACAGGTGCAAGTAGCCCCCAGGTGCAGAACGATCCAGCTGAAAAGTCACAGCATGTGATAATCGCCGGGGACTCGAATTTAAATCGATGCACAGAGGCCATCAAAGAGAGGGTAAGAGGTGACCAGAGGGTTGCAGTAGGGGCGTTCCCAGGACGCAAGCTGGAAGCAGTCATGAGGCAAGCGAGCGCAAAGCTCAAAACGACAGCTGATAGACGAAACCTCGTGATAATTTCAGGTGGTTTAAACGATGTCCTCAATGAAGATGCAACGGGACTAGCAGCCACACTGGCGAAAGGCGTCGATGACATGCGCGCCACTTCTCCTAAGGTACAGATAGTGATATGCACGATACCGGAGGTACCGGTGCGTGATAGCAACCTGCAAAGAGCGGTGGTCAACGCAAACCAAGAGATATGGCGGATGAGTCGAGAGAAAGGTTTTGAGGTGGTGGAAATAAACAGAGAGGTGCATAGGTGGGGGGGTTTTCAACGAGACAGAATTCACTTCGATGGGCGGCTAGGTCATGAGGTGGGTTGGCGACTTGCAGGACGCGCAGTAGCTTTTTTGGGGGGCAAGCGAGCCCTTCGGGGTGCAGGATAGCTAGTAACGAGGAAAACAACCAGGGAGACTCTTCGACAGGTGGTATGGACAGATACGATTCCAAAGTGGCACCGATATCTAAGAAAGGTAGAGTCCGGGGCATAAATAGACATAGCCACGAGCGCCAAGCCAATTCAGACATAGGGTATATTAACATGCAGGGTGGTAGGAACAGGCTGAAGTGGGAAGAGATAGAAGAACAGCTAAGGGAAGAGAGGCCGATGGTATACGGTTTTGTAGAAACACATCTCAGGGACATGGAACAACCTCCGAATAATCCGGACTACGCGTGGGAATATTGTAATAGAACAGAAGGCAGCAGAAAGGGGGGTGGTATTGGGGCATTCATTCATAAAAGTACAGACTGGCAAAGGGTCAAGCAGGAGTGCAAGGAACATTTATGGCTAAAAGGGAAAGTGGCAGGTCAAATGACACTCCTTTGTTTCGTGTACTTGTGGACGGGAGCAAAGGCCAGAGAGGAAAACCAGGCAATGGTAGAGTGTATATCAAAGGACATTCAGGAGTTAGGAAGAGAGTGCGAGATAATTATACTAGGAGACATGAATGCGCACATAGAAGATATAGATGGGTATACCGACCCGACAGGCAAAATGATCATGGATATGTGTGAAAGGCTTGATTTCATCATTTGCAACAGTACCGAGAAGTGCGAAGGGCAAATAACATGGGAGGTAGGAAGGCTTCAGTCGACGATAGATTATGCACTGATGTCACATAGGATGTATGATAAGCTCAGGGGAATGCACATAGATGAAGGTGGCTCCAGAAGTCTTGGTAGCGATCACAAACGTATCACGCTAAGTTTTGGAAGAGCAGTGAAAGTGGGAAGGAGACAAGATGAGCAACTACAGGAAAATTTTTATTCAGAAAGGCAAATTGAAATAGCCACTAAACAAATTGAGAAAGTAATCACGGAGGATAATAAGACAGTGTGGACATACACGAATCTAATTAGACTCTTTGAGTTAGAGCTTGCTAAGACGCGTGAGAAGTCACCCCGGAAAAGAAGACACAAACCCAAAAGTTGGTGGGATGAGGAAGTTAAGAGAGCCATAGCAAAACGTCAAGAAGCCTCTAGGGAACACAGACATGCTAAGCAGCGGGGTGAACCGACAGATGAAGTTGAAAGAAAATGGGCAACCTTTCTAAGCTGTAGAAGGGATGCATCCCTTCTGATCAATGAAAAGATTAGAAGGAAGGGAGCTCAGTGGCTGGCAGAAGTACATAAAAAAGATAGAAAGGCAGCTGCGAAATTTTGGAACCATCTAAACTCCCTAAGAAATGAGACGAGCCTAGAGCAGAGTTTTATAACTACAGCCCAAGGTGCTAGGCTAGAAGGGGACGAAGCTATTGAATATATAAGAACAAGGGTGACAGAAAAATTTCAACAAAGTACTTTATGCACAACAATAGACAAGGACGAATCAAGTGGTGCAATGGCTCCATTTTCACAACAAGAGTGGGAAAGGGCTGAGAAAAGGGTCCCTAGTAGTACATCAACAGGCCCAGATGGCATTCCAATTAGGCTGATAAAGACATTAGGTCCGAAGTCTAAGCAGGCTTTGAGAGAGTCAGTGAGCACAATAATAATCGATGGTGAAGTTCCCGATGGATGGAAACTTAGCAGGATGAGCATGATCTATAAAGGAAAGGGGGACAAAGCTGACATAAACAACTACCGTCCTATAACAGTGACATCAGTGGTCTACAGGCTGGCGATGCAGATTATAAAGGAAAGACTGCAGGCGTGGATAGATGATGAGGGGGTGCTGGGGGAACTGCAGAATGGGTTTCGGAAACACAGGAGGTTGGAAGACAATCTGTTCTCACTGACGCAGTGCATCGAAATAGCAGAAAAGGAACACAGGCCTCTGTGGCTAGCATTTTTAGATATCAAGGGAGCGTATGATAGCGTGGTTCAAGAGGAATTGTGGGGAATTCTGGACACACTAGGCGTGGAACATGTAGTCACTAATCTTTTAAAGGGTATCTATAAAGGTAACAAGGTAGTTATAAAGTGGGAAAAACAGGTATCCAAGCCTGCAGAGGTAAAACGGGGGCTTAGGCAGGGGTGCCCCCTGTCACCCTTATTATTCATGATGTACCTACAAGGATTAGAAGCAAAATTAGAGGGAAGTGGGCTGGGCTTCAACCTCTCTTTAGTCAAACAAGGAAAACTTATTGATCAGGCACTACCAGCATTAATGTACGCAGATGATATAGTGCTAATGGCCAACAACAAGGAAGATTTGCAGAGATTGATGGACATCTGCGGTAATGAGGGAGATAGGTTAGATTTTAGATTCAGTAAGGAAAAATCAGCAGTCATGATTTTCAATGACAACGAAGGTAGTGAGCTTAGAATACAGGAGGTCACGCTAGAGATTACACATAAATACAAATATCTGGGCGTATGGATAAGCAATGGGACCGAGTATCTGAGGGAACACGAAATATCCGTGACGACTAAAGGTAACAGGAATGCAGCAGTCATGAAAAATAGGGCCCTGTGGAATTACAATAGGTATGATGTTGTGAGAGGAATATGGAAAGGGGTCATGGTTCCTGGGCTGACGTTCGGCAATGCGGTCTTGTGCATGAGATCAGAAGTTCAAGCAAGATTAGAAATTAAGCAACGGGGAATAGGTAGGCTTGCTTTAGGAGCTCACGGGAATACACCAAATCAGGGATTACAAGGTGATATGGGATGGACATCATTTGAGGGCAGGGAAGCTAGCAGCAAGATAAAATTTGAGAAACGATTGAGAGAAATGGGGGAAGAGCGTTGGGCTAGGAAGGTTTTCAGCTACTTATACTTAAAGAATGTCGATACGAAATGGAGGAAGCGAACCAGGAAGTTGACTGGTAAATACTTAGAAAACAGCAGGTGGCCAAACCAAAAAGAACTGTCGGTTAAGAAGAAAGTGAAGGAAACTGAGACTGACATGTGGAGAATGGGCATGATTAAGAAGTCCGCACTAGAGACCTATCGAACCTTTAAGCAGGAAATTGCCAGGGAAAGGATCTATGATAATACTCGGGGTAGTTCTCTACTGTTTGAGGCCCGGACGGGAGTACTGCGAACCAAGACATATCGGGCCAAATACGAAGGGGTAGACACAGTATGCAGTGCGTGTGGAGAGGAAGAAGAAACTGCCGAACACTTGATAATGTTCTGTAAAGGGCTTCACCCTATAGTTCAGGATGATGGCGCTGCGTTTTTCAAAGCACTGGGGTTTAGGGACCAGGAGGGCAAAATAGACTTTAAGCGGGTAGACTTAACTAGAAGGAGGTTATCTGATTGGTGGCTAAAGTCGAGGCACGAGTGAAAATTAAACTCTTCACTGCAAAGTACGAATCCTCAAACTCACTTTTTAACAAAAAAAAATAAATATAGTTTTTGGTTCATTAGGTATTACGGCTTGGTGGCGCTAGCCACCGCCCGATCTAAAGGGTACAGCCATATCCATCCATCCATCCATGTAGCCACCTCTAGTTTAGTTCTTGCAGTGTTCACTAGATGGCGGTACCGTCCCCTGTATGTAGCCACCTCTAGTTTAGTTCTTGCAGTGTTCACTAGATGGCGGTATCGTCTGCTGTATGTACGCTCATAGCATCCATCCAAGCATCCAATTACGCTCATAGCATCCATCCATGTAGCCACCTCTCGTTTAGTTCTTGTAGTGTTTACTAGATGGTGGTACTTGTAGCTGATGATGAAAAGATGCAAGATGTTATAAACTAGAAAGCGGTACTTGTAGTTGATGAAAGACGCGAGATCTTATAAAATAGGAATGATGTCACATATGGCGCGTGTCATTGGTTGAAGGCAATCGTTCGATTTAGTGCGGCGACGTACGCTAGGGGGAGCGTTGTAATAAAATCCGTTCGCTGTTGGCGCGCGCTCGGAGTCACCGGATGGATAAGGCTGCACAGCGGAGAGAGCGCAAGGCACAGACCATAAAGCCGTCATAATGAAGGGACATCGCAAGCCATCCATCGTCTAAGAACAAATAAAAGTTGATTTGTGTATATACACACACCGCGTTTCTCACGTCTTTACATGATGATCGACTAGGCGAATTACGCGGAAGATTCACAGTTTACCGATGAATCCCTCCGGAGCTTCGCCCATTCATCATTATTCACCCCGTGAATATGCCGTAATTTTTTTCTTTGCGCTGATACCTTTGAGGAATGTTATGACCGTGGTGAGAATTGAGCACGACTATCTCCGGGGCGCAATTGGCTAGCGCGTTCAGCTGTTAACCAAAAGGTTGGAGGTTCGAGCCCTCCCGAGATCGGTGTGTCTCTTTTTTTCTTTGCGCTGATAGCTTTGTAGAAATGATCTGACCGTGGTGATAGATGAGCACGAGTGTCTCCGTGGCGCAATTGGCTAGCGCGATCAGCTGTTGACCAAAAGGTTGGAGATTCGAGCCCTCCCATGAGTGGTGTGTTGCTTTTTTTCTTCGCGCTGGTAGCTTTGGAGAAATGTTCTGACGGTGGTGAGAGTAGAACACGACTATCTCCGTGGCGCAGTTGGCTAGCGCGATCGGTTGTTAATCAAAAGGTTGGAGGTTCGAGCCCTCCCGAGAGCGGTGTGTCGTTTTTTTCTTTGCGCTGATAGCTTTGGGGAAATGTTCTGATGGTGGTGAAAGTAGAACACGACTATCTCCTTGGCGCCATTGGTTAGCGCGTTCAGCTGTTAACCAAAATGTCGGAGGTTCGAGACCTCTCGAGAGCGGTGTGTCTCTTTTTTGTGCTGACAGCTGTGGAGAAATGTTCTGACGGTGGTGAGAGTAGAGCACGACTGTCTACGTGGCGCAATTGGCTAGCACAATCGGCTGTTAACCAAAATGTTGGAGGTTCGAGCTCTCCCGGGAGCGGTGTGTCGCATTTTTTCTTTGCGCTGATACCTTTGAGGAATGTTATGACCGTGGTGAGAATTGAGCACGACTATCTCCGGGGCGCAATTGGCTAGCGCGTTCAGCTGGTAACCAAAAGGTTGGAGGTTCGAGCCCTCCCGAGAGCGGTGTGTCTCTTTTTTTTTGAGCTGATAGCTTTGTAGAAATGTTCTGACGGTGGTGAGAGTGGAGCACGAATATCTCCGTGGGGCAATTGGCTAGCGCGTTCGGCTGTGAATCAAAACGTTGGAGGTTCGAGCCCTCCCGAGAGCGGTGTGTTGTTTTTTCTTTGCGCTGATAGCTTTGTAGAAATGTTCTCACGATGGTGAGAGTGGAGCACGACTGTCTCTGTGGCGCAATTGGCTAGCGCGATCGGCTGTTAACCGAACGTTTGGAGGTTCGAGCCCTCCCGGGAGCAGTGTGTCGCTTTTTTTTCTTTGCGCTGATAGCTTTGGAGAAATGTTCTGACGGTGGTGAGAGTACAACACGACTATCTCCTCGGCGCCATTGGCTAGCGCGTTCAGCTGTTAACCAAAAGGTTGGAGGTTCGAGCCCTCTCGAGAGCGGTGTGTCTCTTTTTTCTTTGCGCTGACAGCTGTGGAGAAATGTTCTGACGGTGGTGAGAGTAGAGCACGACTGTCTGCGTGACGCAATTGGCTAGCACGTTCGGCTTTTAACGGAAAGGTTGGAGGTTCGAGCCCTCCCATGAGCGGCGTGTCGCTTTTTTGCGCTGATAGCTTTGGAGAAATCTTCTAACGGTGGTGAGAGTGGAGCACGACTATCTCTGGGGCGCAATTGGCTAGAGCGTTCAGCTGTTAACCAAAAGGTTGGAGGTTCGAGCCCTCCCGAGAGCGGTGTGTCTCTTTTTTTTCTTTGCGCTGATAGCTTTGTAGAAATGATCTGACGGTGGGGAGAGTGGAGCACGACTGTCTCCGTGGCGCAATTGGCTAGCGTGATCAGCTGTTAACGAAAAGGTTGGAGGTTCGTGCCCTCCCATGAGTGGTGTGTTGCTTTTTTTCTTCGCGCTGATAGATTTGGAGAAATTTTCTGGTGGTGGTGAGAGTTGAGCACGAATATCTCCGTGGTGCAATTGGCTAGCACGTTCGGCTGTTAACCAAAACGTTGGAGGTTCGAGCCCTCCCGAGAGCGGTGTGTCTCTTTTTTTTCTTCGCACTGATAGCTTTGGAGAAATGTTCTGAAGGTGGTGAGAGTGGAACACGACTATCTCCGTGACGCAATTGGCTAGCACGTTCAGCTGTTAACCAAAAAGGTGGTGGTTCGAGCCATCCAGAGAGCGGTGTGTCTCTTTTTTTGCGCTGATTGCTTTGGAGGAATGTTCTGACGGTGGTGAGAGTGGAGCACGACTGTCTCCGTGGCGCAATTGGCTAGCGCGATCGGCTGTTAAACGAAAGTTTGGAGGTTCTTGCTCTCCCGGGAGAAGTGTGTCGCTTTTTTTCTTTGCGCTTATAGCTTTGGAGAAATGTTCTGACGGTGGTGAGGGTACAACACGACTATCTCCTTGGCGCCATTGGCTAGCACGTTCGGCTGTTAACCAAAACGTTGGAGGTTCGAGCCCTCCCGAGAGCGGTGTGTCTTTTTTTTCTTCGCACTGATAGCTTTGGAGGAATGTTCTGACGGTGGTGAGAGTGGAGCATGACTGTCTCCGTGGCGCAATTGGCTAGCGCGATCGGCTGTTAACCGAAAGTTTGGAGGTTCGAGCTCTCCCGGGAGCAGCGTGCCGCTTTTTTTCTTTGCGCTGATACCTTTGAGGAATGTTATGACCATGGTGAGAATTGAGCACGACTATCTCCGGGGCGCAATTGGGTCGCGCGTTCAGCTGCTAACCAAAAGGTTGGAGGTTCGAGCCCTCCCGAGAGTGGTGTGTTTCTTTTTTTCTTTGCGCTGATAGCTTTGTAGAAATGTTCTGACGGTGGTGAGAGTGGAGCACGAATATCTCCGTGGCGCAATTGGCTAGCGCGTTCGGCTGTTAACCAAAAGGTTGGAGGTTCGAGCCCTCCCGAGAGCGGTGTGTCTGTTTTTTTCTTTGCGCTGATAGCTTTGTAGAAATGTTCTGTCGATGGTGAGAGTGGATCACGACTGTCTCCGTGGCGCTATTGGCTAGCGTGATCGGCTGTTAACCAGAAGTTTGGAGGTTCGAGCCCTTTCGAGAGCGGTGTGTCTCTTTTTTCTTTGCGCTGACAGCTGTGGAGAAATGTTCTGACGGTGGTGAGAGAAGAGCACGACTGTCTACGTGGCGCAATTGGCTAGCACGATCGGCTGTTAACCAAAAGTTTGGAGGTTCGAGCCCTGCCATGAGCTGTGTGTCGCTTTTTTTTCTTTGCGCTGATACCTTTGGAGAAATCTTCTGACGGTGGTGGGAGTGGAGCACGACTATCTCCGGGGCGCAATTGGCTAGAGCGTTCAGCTGTTAACCAAAAGGTTGGAGGTTCGAGCCCTCCCGAGAGCGGTGTGTCTCTTTTTTTTCTTTACGCTGATAGCTTTGTAGAAATGTTCTGACGGTGGTGAGAGCGGAGCACGAATATCTCCGTTGCGCAATTGGCTAGCGCGTTCGGCTGTGAACAAAAACGTTCGAGGTTCGAGCCCACCCGAGAGCGGTGTGTCTCTTTTTTTTGCGCTGATAGCTTTGTAGAAATGTTCTCACGGTGGTGAGAGTGGAGCACGACTGTCTCCGTGGCGCAATCGGCTAGCGCGATCGCCTGTTAACCGAAAGTTTGGAGGTTTGGGCCCTCCCGGGATCAGTGTGTCGCTTTTTTTCTTTGCGCTGATAGCTTTGGAAAAATGTTCTGACGGTGGTGAGAGTAGAACACGACTGTCTCCTTGACGCCATTGGCTAGCGCGATCGGCTGTTAACCGAAAGTTTGAAGGTTCGAGCTCTTCCGGGAGCGGCGTGTCGCTTTTTTTCTTTGCGCTGATACCTTTGAGGAATGTTATGACCGTGATGAGAATAGAGCACGACTATCTCCGGGGCGCAATTGGCTAGCGCGTTCAGTTGTTAACCAAAAGTTTGGAGGTTCGAGCCCTCCCGAGAGCGGTGTGTCTCTTTTTTTCTTTGCGCTAATAGCTTTGTAGAAATGTTCTGGCGGTGGTGAGAATGGAGCACGAATATCTTCGTGGCGCAATTGGCTCGCGCGTTCGGCTGTGAACCAAAACGTCGGAGGTTCGAGCCCTCGTATGGGCGGTGTGTCGCTTTTTTTCTTTGCGCTGAAAGATTTGGAGAAATGTTCTGATGGTGGTGAGAGCTGAGCACGAATATCTCCGTGGTGCAATTGGCTAGCACGTTCGGCTGTTAACAAAAGCGTTGGAGGTTCGAGCCCTCCCGAGAGCGGTGTGTCTCTTTTTTTCTTTGCGCTGATAGCTTTGTAGAAATGTTCTGACCGTGGTGAGAGATGAGCACGAGTGTCTCCGTGGCGCAATTGGCTAGCGCGATCAGCTGTTAACCAAAAGGTTGGAGATTCGAGCCCTCCCATGAGTGGTGTGTTGCTTTTTTTCTTCGCGCTGATAGCTTTGGAGAAATGTTCTGACGGTGGTGAGAGTAGAACACGACTATCTCCGTGGCGCAGTTGGCTAGCGCGATCGGTTGTTAATCAAAAGGTAGGAGGTTCGAGCCCTCCCGAGAGCGGTGTGTCTCTTTTATTCTTTGCGCTGATAGCTTTGGAGAAACGTTCTGACGGTGGTGAGAGTGGAACACGACTATCTCCGTGACGCAATTGGCTAGCGCGTTCGGCTGTTAACTGAAAGGTTGGAGGTTTGAGCCCTCCCGGAAGCAGTGTGTCGTTTTTTTCTTTGCGCTGATAAATTTGGGGAAATGTTCTGATGGTGGTGAGAGTAGAACACGACTATCTCCGGGGCGCAATTGGCTAGCGCGTTCAGCTGTTAACTAAAAGGTCGGAGGTTCGAGGCCTCTCGAGCGCGGTGTGTCTCTTTTTTTGCGCTGACAGCTGTGGAGAAATGTTCTGACGATGGTGAGAGTAGAGCACGACTGTCTACGTGGCGCAATCGGCTAGCACAATCGGCTGTTAACCAAAAGGTTGGAGGTTCGAGCTCTCCCGGGAGCGGTGTGTCGCTTCTTTTCTTTGCGCTGATACCTTTGAGGAATGTTATGACCGTGATGAGAATAGAGCACGACTATCTCCGGGGCGCAATTGGCTAGCGCGTTCAGCTGTTAACCAAAAGGTTCGAGGTTCGAGCCCTCCCGAGAGCGGTGTGTCTCTTTTTTTCTTTGAGCTGATAGCTTTGTAGAAATGTTCTGACGGTGGTGAGAGTGGAGCACGAATATCTCCGTGGCGCAATTGGCTAGCGCGTTCGGCTGTGAATCAAAACGTTGGAGGTTCGAGCCCTCCCGAGAGCGGTGTGTTTTTTTTTTCTTTGCGCTGATAGCTTTGTAGAAATGTTCTCACGGTAGTGAGAGTGCAGCACGACTGTCTCCGTGGCGCAATTGGCTAGCGCGTTCAGCTGTTAACCAAAAGGTTGGAGGTTCGAGCCCTCTCGAGAGCGGTGTGTCTCTTTTTTCTTTGCGCTGACAGCTGTGGAGAAATGTTCTGACGGTGGTGAGAGTAGAGCACGACTGTCTGCGTGACGCAATTGGCTCGCACGTTCGGCTTTTAACGGAAAGGTTGGAGGTTCGAGCCCTCCCATGAGCGGTGTGTCGCTTTTTTTTGCGCTGATAGCTTTGTAGAAATGTTCTGACGGTGGTGAGAGTGGAGCACGACTGTCTCCGTAGCGCATATGGCTAGCGCGATCAGCTGTTAACGAAAAGGTTGGAGGTTCGTGCCCTCCCATGAGTGGTGTGTTGCTTTTTTTCTTCGCGCTGATAGATTTGGAGAAAGGTTCTGACGGTGGTGAGAGTGGAGCACGAATATCTCCGTGGCGCAATTGGCTAGCGCGTTCGGCTGTGAATCAAAACGTTGGAGGTTCGAGCCCTCGTAAGGGCGGTGTGTCGCTTTTTTTCTTTGCGCTGAAAGATTTAGAGAAAAGTTCTGATGGTGGTGAGAGCTGAGCACGAATATCTCCGTGGTGCAATTGGCTAGCACGTTCGGCTGTTAACAAAAACGTTGGAGGTTCGAGCCCTCCCGAGGGCGGTGTGTCTCTTTTTTTTCTTCGCAGTGATAGCTTTGGAGAAATTTTCTGAGGGTGGTGAGAGTGGAACACGACTATCTCCGTGAAGCAATTGGCTAGCGCATTTGGCTGTTAACCAAAAGGTTGGAGGTTCGATCCCTCCGGAGAGCGGTGTGTCTCTTTTTTTCTTTGCGCTGATAGCTTTGGAGGAATGTTCTGACGGTGGTGAGAGTGGAGCACGACTGTCTCCGTGGCGCAATTGGCTAGCGCGATGGGCTTAACAGAAAGTTTGGAGGTTCGAGCTCTCCCGGGAGCAGTGTGTCGCTTTTTTTCTTTGCGCCTATAGCTTTGGAGAAATGTTCTGATGGTGGTGAGGGTACAACACGACTATCTCCTTGGCGCCATTGGCTAGCACGTTCGGCTGTTAACCAAAACGTTGGAGGTTCGAGCCCTCCCGAGAGCGGTGTGTCTTTTTTTTCTTCGCACTGATAGCTTTGGAGGAATGTTCTGACGGTGGTGAGAGTGGAACACGACTATCTCCGTGACGCAATTGGCTAGCGCGTTCGGCTGTTAACCAAAAGGTTGAAGGTTCGATCCCTCCGGAGAGCGGTGTGTCTCTTTTTTTTGCGCTGATAGCTTTGGAGGAATGTTCTGACGGTGGTAAGAGTGGAGCATGACTGTCTCCGTGGCGCAATTGGCTATCGCGATCGGCGGTTAACCGAAAGTTTGGAGGTTCGAGCTCTCCCGGGAGCAGCGTGCCGCTTTTTTTCTTCGCGCTGATACCTTTGAGGAATCTTATGACCATGGTGAGAATTGAGCACGACTGTCTCCTATGAGCGGTGTCTCCGGGGCGCAATTGGCTAGCGCGTTCAGCTGTTAACCAAAAGGTTGGAGGTTCGAGCCCTCCCGAGAGCGGTGTGTCTCTTTTTTTTCTTTGCGCTGATAGCTTTGTAGAAATGTTCTGGCGGTGGTGAGAGTGGAGCACGAATATCTCCGTGGCGCAATTGGCTAGCGCGTTCGGCTGTTAACCAAAAGGTTGGAGGTTCGAGCCCTCCCGAGAGCGGTGTGTCTCTTTTTTTTTGCGCTGATAGCTTTGTAGAAATGTTCTGTCGATGGTGAGAGTGGAGCACGACTGTCTCCGTGGCGCTATTGGCTAGCGTGATCGGCTGTTAACCAGAAGTTTGGATGTTCGAGCCCTCCCGAGAGCGGTGTGTCTCTGTTTTTCTTTGCGCTGATAGCTTTGGAGGAATGTTCTGATGGTGGTGAGAGTGTAGCACGACTATTTCCGTGGCAGAATTCGCTAGCGCGATCAACTGTTAACTGAAAGGTTGGAGGTTCGAGCCCTCCCGGGAGCAGTGTGTCGCTTTTTTTCTTTGCGCTGATAGCTTTGGAAAAATGTTCTGATGGTGGTGAGAGTAGAACACGACTATCTCCTTGGCGCCATTGGCTAGCGCGTTCAGCTGTTAACCAAAAGGTTGGAGGTTCGAGCCCTCTCGAGAGCGGTGTGTCTCTTTTTACTTTGCGCTGACAGCTGTGGAGAAATGTTGTGACGGTGGTGAGAGTAGAGCACGGCTGTCTACGTGGCGCAATTGGCTAGCACGATCGGCTGTTAACCAAAAGGCTGGAGGTTCGAGCCCTCCTATGAGCGGTGTCTCGCTTTTTTTCTTTGCGCTGAAAGATTTGGTGAAATGTTCTGTAGGTGGTGAGAGCTGAGCACGAATATGTCCGTGGTGCAATTGGCTAGCACGTTCGGCTGTTAACAAAAACGTTGGAGGTTTGAGCCCTCTCGAGAGCGGTGTGTGTCCTTTTTTTCTTCGCACTGATAGCTTTGGAGAAATGTTCTGAGGGTGGTGAGAGTGGAACACGACTATCTCCGTGACGCAATTGGCTAGCGCGTTCAGCTGTTAACCAAAAGGTTGGAGGTTCGATCCCTCCGGAAAGCGGTGTGTCTCTCTTTTTTTGCGCTGATAGCTTTGGAGGAATGTTCTGACGGTGGTGAGAGTGGAGCACGACTGTCTCCGTGGCGCAATTGGCTAGCGCGATCGGCTGTTAACCGAACGTTTGGAGGTTCGAGCCCTCCCGGGAGCAGTGTGTCGCTTTTTTTCTTTGCGCTGATAGCTTTGGAGAAATGTTCTGACGGTGGTGAGAGTACAACACGACTATCTCCTCGGCGCCATTGGCTAGCGCGTTCAGCTGTTAACCAAAAGGTTGGAGGTTCGAGCCCTCTCGAGCGCGGTGTGTCTCTTTTTTTGCGCTGACAGTTGTGGAGAAATGTTCTGACGATGGTGAGAGTAGAGCACGACTGTCTACGTGGCGCAATCGGCTAGCACAATCGGCTGTTAACCAAAAGGTTGGAGGTTCGAGCTCTCCCGGGAGCGGTGTGTCTCTTATTTTCTTTGAGCTGATAGCTTTGTAGAAATGTTCTGACGGTGGTGAGAGTGGAGCACGAATATCTCCGTGGCGCAATTGGCTAGCGCGTTCGGCTGTGAATCAAAACGTTGGAGGTTCGAGCCCTCCCGAGAGCGGTGTGTTTTTTTTTCTTTGCGCTGATAGCTTTGTAGAAATGTTCTCACGATGGTGAGAGTGGAGCACGACTGTCTCCGTGGCGCAATTGGCTAGCGCGATCAGCTGTTAACCGAACGTTTGGAGGTTCGAGCTCTCCCGGGAGCAGTGTGTCGTTTTTTTAGGGGCGAAGCACCTTAGAGCGTGGGCTGTGCGTCCCCTGTAGCCTGTATGTAGCCACCTCTAGTTTAGTTCTTGCAGTGTTCACTAGATGGCGGTACCGTCCCCTGTATGTAGCCACCTCTAGTTTAGTTCTTGCAGTGTTCACTAGATGGCGGTACCGTCTCCTGTATGTAGCCACCTCTCGTTTAGTTCTTGTAGTGTTTACTAGATGGTGGTACTTGTAGCTGATGATGAAAAGATGCAAGATGTTATAAACTAGAAAGCGGTACTTGTAGTTGATGAAAGACGCGAGATCTTATAAAATAGGAATGATGTCACATATGGCGCGTGTCATTGGTTGAAGGCAATCGTTCGATTTAGTGCGGCGACGTACGCTAGGGGGAGCGTTGTAATAAAATCCGTTCGCTGTTGGCGCGCGCTCGGAGTCGCCGGATGGATAAGGCTGCACAGCGGAGAGAGCGCAAGGCACAGAACATAAAGCCGTCATAATGAAGGGACATCGCAAGCCATCCATCGTCTAAGAACAAATAAAAGTTGATTTGTGTATATACACACACAGCGTTTCTCGCGTCTTTACATGATGATCGACTGGGCGAATTACGCGGAAGATTCACAGTTTACCGATGAATCCCTCCGGAGCTTCGCCCATTCATCATCATACACCCCGTGAATATGCCGTAACTTTTTTTTGTTTGCGCTGATACTTTTGAGGAATGTTATGACCGTGGTGAGAATTGAGCACGACTATCTCCGGGGCGCAATTGGCTAGCACGATCAGCTGTTAACCAAAAGGTTGGAGGTTCGAGCCCTCCCGAGAGCGGTGTGTCTCTTTTTTTCTTTGCGCTGATAGCTTTGGGGAAATGTTCTGATGGTGGTGAGAGTAGAACACGACTATCTCCTTGGCGCCATTGGTTAGCGCGTTCAGCTGTTAACCAAAAGGGCGGAGGTTCGAGGCCTCTCGAGAGCGGTGTGTCTCTTTTTTTTTGTGCTGACAGCTGTGGAGAAATGTTCTGACGGTGGTGAGAGTAGAGCACGACTGTCTACGTGGCGCAATCGGCTAGCACAATCGGCTGTTAACCAAAAGGTTGGAGGTTCGAGCTCTCCCGGGAGCGGTGTGTCGCTTCTTTTCTTTGCGCTGATACCTTTGAGGAATGTTATGACCGTGATGAGAATAGAGCACGACTATCTCCGGGGCGCAATTGGCTAGCGCGTTCAGCTGTTAACCAAAAGGTTCGAGGTTCGAGCCCTCCCGAGAGCGGTGTGTCTCTTTTTTTCTTTGAGCTGATAGCTTTGTAGAAATGTTCTGACGGTGGTGAGAGTGGAGCACGAATATCTCCGTGGCGCAATTGGCTAGCGCGTTCGGCTGTGAATCAAAACGTTGGAGGTTCGAGCCCTCCCGAGAGCGGTGTGTTTTTTTTTTCTTTGCGCTGATAGCTTTGTAGAAATGTTCTCACGGTAGTGAGAGTGCAGCACGACTGTCTCCGTGGCGCAATTGGCTAGCGCGTTCAGCTGTTAACCAAAACGTTGGAGGTTCGAGCCCTCTCGAGAGCGGTGTGTCTCTTTTTTCTTTGCGCTGACAGCTGTGGAGAAATGTTCTGACGGTGGTGAGAGTAGAGCACGACTGTCTGCGTGACGCAATTGGCTCGCACGTTCGGCTTTTAACGGAAAGGTTGGAGGTTCGAGCCCTCCCATGAGCGGTGTGTCGCTTTTTTTTGCGCTGATAGCTTTGTAGAAATGTTCTGACGGTGGTGAGAGTGGAGCACGACTGTCTCCGTAGCGCATATGGCTAGCGCGATCAGCTGTTAACGAAAAGGTTGGAGGTTCGTGCCCTCCCATGAGTGGTGTGTTGCTTTTTTTCTTCGCGCTGATAGATTTGGAGAAAGGTTCTGACGGTGGTGAGAGTGGAGCACGAATATCTCCGTGGCGCAATTGGCTAGCGCGTTCGGCTGTGAATCAAAACGTTGGAGGTTCGAGCCCTCGTAAGGGCGGTGTGTCGCTTTTTTTCTTTGCGCTGAAAGATTTAGAGAAAAGTTCTGATGGTGGTGAGAGCTGAGCACGAATATCTCCGTGGTGCAATTGGCTAGCACGTTCGGCTGTTAACAAAAACGTTGGAGGTTCGAGCCCTCCCGAGGGCGGTGTGTCTCTTTTTTTTCTTCGCAGTGATAGCTTTGGAGAAATTTTCTGAGGGTGGTGAGAGTGGAACACGACTATCTCCGTGAAGCAATTGGCTAGCGCGTTTGGCTGTTAACCAAAAGGTTGGAGGTTCGATCCCTCCGGAGAGCGGTGTGTCTCTTTTTTTCTTTGCGCTGATAGCTTTGGAGGAATGTTCTGACGGTGGTGAGAGTGGAGCACGACTGTCTCCGTGGCGCAATTGGCTAGCGCGATGGGCTTAACAGAAAGTATGGAGGTTCGAGCTCTCCCGGGAGCAGTGTGTCGCTTTTTTTCTTTGCGCCTATAGCTTTGGAGAAATGTTCTGATGGTGGTGAGGGTACAACACGACTATCTCCTTGGCGCCATTGGCTAGCACGTTCGGCTGTTAACCAAAACGTTGGAGGTTCGAGCCCTCCCGAGAACGGTGTGTCTTTTTTTTCTTCGCACTGATAGCTTTGGAGGAATGTTCTGACGGTGGTGAGAGTGGAACACGACTATCTCCGTGACGCAATTGGCTAGCGCGTTCGGCTGTTAACCAAAAGGTTGAAGGTTCGATCCCTCCGGAGAGCGGTGTGTCTCTTTTTTTTGCGCTGATAGCTTTGGAGGAATGTTCTGACGGTGGTGAGAGTGGAGCATGACTGTCTCCGTGGCGCAATTGGCTATCGCGATCGGCGGTTAACCGAAAGTTTGGAGGTTCGAGCTCTCCCGGGAGCAGCGTGCCGCTTTTTTTCTTCGCGCTGATAACTTTGAGGAATCTTATGACCATGGTGAGAATTGAGCACGACTGTCTCCGGGGCGCAATTGGCTAGCGCGTTCAGCTGTTAACCAAAAGGTTGGAGGTTCGAGCCCTCCCGAGAGCGGTGTGTCTCTTTTTTTTCTTTGCGCTGATAGCTTTGTAGAAATGTTCTGGCGGTGGTGAGAGTGGAGCACGAATATCTCCGTGGCGCAATTGGCTAGCGCGTTCGGCTGTTAACCAAAAGGTTGGAGGTTCGAGCCCTCCCGAGAGCGGTGTGTCTCTTTTTTTTGCGCTGATAGCTTTGTACAAATGTTCTGTCGATGGTGAGAGTGGAGCACGACTGTCTCCGTGGCGCTATTGGCTAGCGTGATCGGCTGTTAACCAGAAGTTTGGATGTTCGAGCCCTCCCGAGAGCGGTGTGTCTCTGTTTTTCTTTGCGCTGATAGCTTTGGAGGAATGTTCTGATGGTGGTGAGAGTGTAGCACGACTATTTCCGTGGCAGAATTCGCTAGCGCGATCAACTGTTAACTGAAAGGTTGGAGGTTCGAGCCCTCCCGGGAGCAGTGTGTCGCTTTTTTTCTTTGCGCTGATAGCTTTGGAAAAATGTTCTGATGGTGGTGAGAGTAGAACACGACTATCTCCTTGGCGCCATTGGCTAGCGCGTTCAGCTGTTAACCAAAAGGTTGGAGGTTCGAGCCCTCTCGAGAGCGGTGTGTCTCTTTTTACTTTGCGCTGACAGCTGTGGAGAAATGTTGTGACGGTGGTGAGAGTAGAGCACGGCTGTCTACGTGGCGCAATTGGCTAGCACGATCGGCTGTTAACCAAAAGGCTGGAGGTTCGAGCCCTCCTATGAGCGGTGTCTCGCTTTTTTTCTTTGCGCTGAAAGATTTGGAGAAATGTTCTGTAGGTGGTGAGAGCTGAGCACGAATATGTCCGTGGTGCAATTGGCTAGCACGTTCGGCTGTTAACAAAAACGTTGGAGGTTTGAGCCCTCTCGAGAGCGGTGTGTGTCTTTTTTTTCTTCGCACTGATAGCTTTGGAGAAATGTTCTGAGGGTGGTGAGAGTGGAACACGACTATCTCCGTGACGCAATTGGCTAGCGCGTTCAGCTGTTAACCAAAAGGTTGGAGGTTCGATCCCTCCGGAAAGCGGTGTGTCTCTCTTTTTTTGCGCTGATAGCTTTGGAGGAATGTTCTGACGGTGGTGAGAGTGGAGAACGACTGTCTCCGTGGCGCAATTGGCTAGCGCGATCGGCTGTTAACCGAACGTTTGGAGGTTCGAGCCCTCCCGGGAGCAGTGTGTCGCTTTTTTTCTTTGCGCTGATAGCTTTGGAGAAATGTTCTGACGGTGGTGAGAGTACAACACGACTATCTCCTCGGCGCCATTGGCTAGCGCGTTCAGCTGTTAACCAAAAGGTTGGAGGTTCGAGCCCTCTCGAGCGCGGTGTGTCTCTTTTTTTGCGCTGACAGTTGTGGAGAAATGTTCTGACGATGGTGAGAGTAGAGCACGACTGTCTACGTGGCGCAATCGGCTAGCACAATCGGCTGTTAACCAAAAGGTTGGAGGTTCGAGCTCTCCCGGGAGCGGTGTGTCTCTTATTTTCTTTGAGCTGATAGCTTTGTAGAAATGTTCTGACGGTGGTGAGAGTGGAGCACGAATATCTCCGTGGCGCAATTGGCTAGCGCGTTCGGCTGTGAATCAAAACGTTGGAGGTTCGAGCCCTCCCGAGAGCGGTGTGTTTTTTTTCTTTGCGCTGATAGCTTTGTAGAAATGTTCTCACGATGGTGAGAGTGGAGCACGACTGTCTCCGTGGCGCAATTGGCTAGCGCGATCGGCTGTTAACCGAACGTTTGGAGGTTCGAGCTCTCCCGGGAGCAGTGTGTCGTTTTTTTAGGGGCGAAGCACCTTAGAGCGTGGGCTGTGCGTCCCCTGTAGCCTGTATGTAGCCACCTCTAGTTTAGTTCTTGCAGTGTTCACTAGATGGCGGTACCGTCCCCTGTATGTAGCCACCTCTAGTTTAGTTCTTGCAGTGTTCACTAGATGGCGGTACCGTCTCCTGTATGTAGCCACCTCTCGTTTAGTTCTTGTAGTGTTTACTAGATGGTGGTACTTGTAGCTGATGATGAAAAGATGCAAGATGTTATAAACTAGAAAGCGGTACTTGTAGTTGATGAAAGACGCGAGATCTTATAAAATAGGAATGATGTCACATATGGCGCGTGTCATTGGTTGAAGGCAATCGTTCGATTTAGTGCGGCGACGTACGCTAGGGGGAGCGTTGTAATAAAATCCGTTCGCTGTTGGCGCGCGCTCGGAGTCGCCGGATGGATAAGGCTGCACAGCGGAGAGAGCGCAAGGCACAGAACATAAAGCCGTCATAATGAAGGGACATCGCAAGCCATCCATCGTCTAAGAACAAATAAAAGTTGATTTGTGTATATACACACACAGCGTTTCTCGCGTCTTTACATGATGATCGACTGGGCGAATTACGCGGAAGATTCACAGTTTACCGATGAATCCCTCCGGAGCTTCGCCCATTCATCATCATACACCCCGTGAATATGCCGTAACTTTTTTTTGTTTGCGCTGATACTTTTGAGGAATGTTATGACCGTGGTGAGAATTGAGCACGACTATCTCCGGGGCGCAATTGGCTAGCACGATCAGCTGTTAACCAAAAGGTTGGAGGTTCGAGCCCTCCCGAGAGCGGTGTGTCTCTTTTTTTCTTTGCGCTGATAGCTTTGGGGAAATGTTCTGATGGTGGTGAGAGTAGAACACGACTATCTCCTTGGCGCCATTGGTTAGCGCGTTCAGCTGTTAACCAAAAGGGCGGAGGTTCGAGGCCTCTCGAGAGCGGTGTGTCTCTTTTTTTTGTGCTGACAGCTGTGGAGAAATGTTCTGACGGTGGTGAGAATAGAGCACGATTGTCTACGTGGCGCAATTGGCTAGCACAATCGGCTGTTAACCAAAATGTTGGAGGTTCGAGCTCTCCCGGGAGCGGTGTGTCGCTTTTTTTCTTGTCGCTGATGCCTTTGAGGAAATGTTCTGACGGTGGTGAGAGTGGATCACGACTATCTCCTTGGCGCCATTGGTTAGCGCGTTCAGCTGTTAACCAAAAGGTTGGAAGTTCGAGGCCTCTCGAGAGCGGTGTGTCTCTTTTTTTTGCGCTGACAGCTGTGAAGAAATGTTCTGACGGTGGTGAGAGTAGAGCACGACTGTCTACGTGGCGCAATTGGCTAGCACAATCGGCTGTTAACCAAAACGTTGGAGGTTCGAGCTCTCCCGGAAGCAGTGTGTCGCTTTTTTTCTTTGCGCTGATACCTTTGAGGAATGTTATGACCGTGATGAGAATAGAGCAGGACTGTCTCCGTGGCGCAATTGGCTAGCGCGATCGGCTGTTAACCGAAAGGTTGGAGGTTCGAGCCCTCCCGGGAGAAGTGTGTTGCTTTTTTTCTTTGCGCTGATAGCTTTGGAGAAATGTTCTGACGGTGGTGAGAGTACAACACGACTATCTCCTTGGCGCCATTGGCTAGCGCGTTCAGCTGTTAACCAAAAGGTTGGAGGTTCGAGCCCTCTCGAGAGCGGTGTGTCTTTTTTTTCTTTGCGCTGACAGCTGTGGAGAAATGTTCTGACGGTGGTGAGAGTGGAGCACGACTGTCTCCGTGACGCAATTGGTTAGCACGTTCGGCTTTTAACGGAAAGGTTGGAGGTTCGAGCCCTCCCATGAGCGGTGTGTCGCTTTTTTTGCGCTGATAGCTTTGTAGAAATGTTCCCACGGTGGTGAGAGTGGAACACGACTATCTCCGTGACGCAATTGGCTAGCGCCTTCGGCTGTTAATCAAAAGGTTGGAGGTTCGATCCCTCCGGAGAGCGGTGTGTCTCTTTTTTTCTTTTCGCTGATAGCTTTGGAGGAATGTTCTGACGGTGGTGAGAGTGGAGCATGACTGTCTCCGTTGCGCAAATTGCTAGCGCGATTGGCTGTTAACCGAAAGTTTGGAGGTTCGAGCTCTCCCGGGAGCATTGTGCCGCTTTTTTTCTTTGCGCTGATACCTTTGAGGAATGTTATGACCGAGGTGAGAATTGAGCACGACTATCTCCGAGGCGCAATCGGCTAGCACGTTCAGCTGTTAACCAAAAGGTTGGAGGTTCGAGCCCTCCCGAGAGCGGTGTGTCTCTTTTTTTTTGCCCTGATAGCTTTGTAGAAATGTTCTGACCGTGGTGAGAGATGAGCACGACTGTCTCCGTGGAGCAATTTGCTAGCGCGATTAGCTGTGAACAAAAACGTTCGAGGTTCGAGCCCTCCCGAGAGCGGTGTGTCTCTTTTTTCTTTGCGCTGATAGCTTTGTAGAAATGTTCTCACGGTGGTGAGAGTGGAGCACGACTGTCTCCGTGGCGCAATTGGCTAGCGCGATCGGCTGTTAACCGAAAGTTTGGAGGTTCGGGCCCTCCCGGGAGCAGTGTGTCGCTTTTTTTCTTTGCGCTGATAGCTTTGGAGAAATGTTCTGACGGTGGTGAGAGTAGAACACGACTGTCTCTCTGACGCCAATGGCTAGCGCGATCGGCTGTTAACCGAAAGTTTGGAGGTTCGAGCTCTTCCGGGAGCGGTGTGTCGCTTTTTTTCTTTGCGCTGATAACTTTGAGGAATGTTATGACCGAGGTGAGAATTGAGCACGACTATCTCCGGGGCGCAATTGGCTAGCGCGTTCAGCTGTTAACCAAAAGGTTGGAGGTTCGAGCCCTCCCGAGAGCGGTGTGTCTCTTTTTTTCTTTGCCCTGATATCTTTGTAGAAATGTTCTGACCGTGGTGAGAGATGAGCACGACTGTCTCCGTGGAGCAATTGGCTAGCGCGATCAGCTGTGAACAAAAACGTTCGAGGTTCGAGCCCTCCCGAGAGCGGTGTGTCTCTTTTCTCTTTGCGCTGACAGCTGTGGAGAAATGTTCTGACGGTGGTGAGAGTAGAGCACGACTGTCTCCGTGACACAATTGGCTAGCACGTTCGGCTTTTAACGGAAAGGTTGGAGGTTCGAGCCCTCCCATGAGCGGTGTGTCGCTTTTTTTGCGCTGATAGCTTTGTAGAAATGTTCCCACGGTGGTGAGAGTGGAACACGACTATCTCCGTGACGCAATTGGCAAGCGCCTTCGGCTGTTAATGAAAAGGTTGGAGGTTCGATCCCTCCGGACAGCGGTGTGTCTCTTTTTTTCTTTTCGCTGATAGCTTTGGAGGAATGTTCTGAGGGTGGTGAGAGTGGAGCATGACTGTCTCCGTTGCGCAATTGGCTAGCGTGATTGGGTGTTAACCGAAAGTTTGGAGGTTCGAGCTCTCCCGGGAGCAGTGTGCCGCTTTTTTTCTTTGCGCTGATACCTTTGAGGAATGTTATGACAGAGGTGAGAATTGAGCACGACTATCTCCGGGGCGCAATTGGCTAGCGCGTTCAGCTGTTAACCAAAAGGTTGGAGGTTCGAGCCCTCCCGAGAGCGGTGTGTCTCTTTTTTTCTTTGCCCTGATAGCTTTGTAGAAATGTTCTGACCGTGGTGAGAGATGAGCACGACTGTCTCCGTGGCGCTATTGTCTAGCGCGTTCGGCTGTGAACCAAAACGTCGGAGATTCGAGCCCTCCCATGAGTGCTGTGTTGCTTTTTTTGCGCTAATAGCTTTGTAGAAATGTTGTGATGGTGGTGAGAGTGAAGCACGAATATCTCCGTGGCGCAATTGGCTAGCGCGTTCGGCTGTGAACCAAAACGTCGGAGATTCTAGCCCTCCCATGAGTGGTGTGTTGCTTTTTTTCTTCGCGCTGATAGCTTTGGAGAAATGTTCTGACGCTGGTGAGAGTAGAGCACGACTATCTCCGTGGCGCAATTGGCTAGCACAATTGGCTGTTAACCAAAATGTTGGAGGTTCGAGCTCTCCCGGGAGCGGTGTGTCGCTTTTTCTCTTTGCGCTGATACCTTTGAGGAATGTTATGACCGTGGTGAGAATTGAGCACGACTATCTCCGGGGCGTAATTGACTAGCGCGTTCAGCTGTTAACCAAAAGGTTGGAGGTTCGACCCCTCCCGAGAGCGGTGTGTCTCTTTTTTTCTTTGCGCTGATAGCTTTGTAGAAATGTTCTGACGGTGGTGAGAGTAGAGCACGACTGTCTACGTGGCGCAATTGGCTAGCACGATCGGCTGTTAACCAAAAGGTTGGAGGTTCGAGCTCTCCCGGGAGCAGT
The DNA here is from genome assembly GCF_043290135.1 of Rhipicephalus microplus. Taxonomy (NCBI): domain Eukaryota; kingdom Metazoa; phylum Arthropoda; class Arachnida; order Ixodida; family Ixodidae; genus Rhipicephalus; species Rhipicephalus microplus. The sequence goes on along the minus strand of NC_134703.1, from coordinate 203,011,490 downwards.
GTGTCGCTTTTTTTCTTTGTGCTGATAGCTTTGGAGAAATGTTCTGACGGTGGTGAGAGTACAACACGACTATCTCCTTGGCGCCATTGGCTAGCGCGTTCAGCTGTTAACCAAAAGGTTGGAGGTTCGAGCCCTCTCGAGAGCGGTGTGTCTCTTTTTTTCTTTGCGCTGACAACTGTGGAGAAATGTTCTGACGGTGGTGAGAGTAGAGCACGACTGTCTCCGTGACGCAATTGGCTAGCACGTTCAGCTTTTAACGGAAAGGTTGGAGGTTCGAGCCCCCCGTGAGCGGTGTGTCGCTTTTTTTGCGCTGATAGCTTTGTAAAAATGTTCCCACGGTGGTGAGAGTGGAGCACGACTGTCTCCGTGGCGCAATTGGCTAGCGCGATCGGCTGTTAACCGAACGTTTGGAGGTTCGAGCCCTCCCATGAGCGGTGTGTCGCTTTTTTTGCGCTGATAGCTTTGGCGAAATCTTCTGACGGTGGTGAGAGGGGAGCACGACTATCTCTGGGGCGCAATTGGCTAGAGCGTTCAGCTGTTAACCAAAAGGTTGGAGGTTCGAGCCCTCCCGAGAGCGGTGTGTCTCTTTTTTTCTTTGTGCTGATAGCTTTGTAGAAATGTTCTGACGGTGGTGAGAGTAGAGCACGACTGTCTACGTGGCGCAATTGGCTAGCACGATCGGCTGTTAACCAAAAGGTTGGAGGTTCGAGCTCTCCCGGGAGCAGTGTGTCGCTTTTTTTCTTTGCGCTGATAGCTTTGGAGAAATGTTCTGACGGTGGTGAGAGTACAACACGACTATCTCCTTGGCGCCAATGGCTAGCGCGTTCAGCTGTTAACCAAAAGGTTGGAGGTTCGAGCCTTCCCGAGAGCGGTGTGTCTCTTTTTTCTTCCCACTGATAGCTTTGGAGAAATGTTCTGAAGGTGGTGAGAGTGGAACACGATTATCTCCGTGACGCAATTGGCTAGCACGTTTGGCTGTTAACCAAAAGGGTGGAGGTTCGAGCCCTCCAGAGAGCGGTGTGTCTCTTTTTTTTCTTTGCGCTGATAGCTTTGAAGGAATGTTCTGACGGTGATGAGAGTGGAGCACGACTGTCTCCGTGGCGCAATCGGCTAGCGCGATCGGCTGTTAACCGAAAGTTTGGAGGTTCGAGCTCTCCCGGGAGCAGTGTGTCGCTTTTTTTCTTTGCGCTGATAGCTTTGGAGAAATGTTCTGACGGTGGTGAGGGTACATTACGACTATCTTCTTGGCACCATTGGCTAGCAAGTTCGGCTGTTAACCAAAACGTTGAAGGTTCGATCCCTCCGGAGAGCGGTGTGTCTCTTTTTTTGCGCTGATAGCTTTGGAGGAATGTTCTGACGGTGGTGAGAGTGGAGCATGACTGTCTCCGTGGCGCAATTGGCTATCGCGATCGGCGGTTAACCGAAAGTTTGGAGGTTCGAGCTCTCCCGGGAGCAGCGTGCCGCTTTTTTCTTCGCGCTGATACCTTTGAGGAATCTTATGACCATGGTGAGAATTGAGCACGACTATCTCCGGGGCGCAATTGGCTAGCGCGTTCAGCTGTTAACCAAAAGGTTGGAGGTTCGAGCCCTCCCGAGAGCGGTGTGTCCCTTTTTTTTCTTTGCACTGATAGCTTTGTAGAAATGTTCTGGCGGTGGTGAGAGTGGAGCACGAATATCTCCGTGGCGCAATTGGCTAGCGCGTTCGGCTGTTAACCAAAAGGTTGGAGGTTCGAGCCCTCCCGAGAGCGGTGTGTCTCTTTTTTTTGCGCTGATAGCTTTGTAGAAATGTTCTGTCGATGGTGAGAGTGGAGCACGACTGTCTCCGTGGCGCTATTGGCTAGCGTGATCGGCTGTTAACCAGAAGTTTGGATGTTCGAGCCCTCCCGAGAGCGGTGTGTCTCTGTTTTTCTTTGCGCTGATAGCTTTGGAGGAATGTTCTGATGGTGGTGAGAGTAGAGCACGACTGTCTCCGTGACGCAATTGGCTAGCATGTTCGGCTTTTAACGGAAAGGTTGGAGGTTCGAGCCCTCCCGTGAGCGGTGTGTTGCTTTTCTTTGCGCTAATAGCTTTGTAGAAATGTTCTGACGGTGGTGAGAGTGGAGCACGAATATCTCCGTGGCGCAATTGGCTAGCGCGTTCGGCTGTGAACCAAAACGTCGGAGATTCTAGCCCTCCCATGAGTGGTGTGTTGCTTTTTTTCTTCGCGCTGATAGCTTTGGAGAAATGTTCTGACGCTGGTGAGAGTAGAGCACGACTATCTCCGTGGCGCAATTTGGCTAGCACAATTGGCTGTTAACCAAAATGTTGGAGGTTCGAGCTCTCCCGGGAGCGGTGTGTCGCTTTTTTTCTTTGCGCTGATACCTTTGAGGAATGTTATGACCGTGGTGAGAATTGAGCACGACTATCTCCGGGGCGTAATTGACTAGCGCGTTCAGCTGTTAACCAAAAGGTTGGAGGTTCGACCCCTCCCGAGAGCGGTGTGTCTCTTTTTTTCTTTGCGCTGATAGCTTTGTAGAAATGTTCTGACAGTGGTGAGAGTAGAGCACGACTGTCTACGTGGCGCAATTGGCTAGCACGATCGGCTGTTAACCAAAAGGTTGGAGGTTCGAGCTCTCCCAGGAGCAGTGTGTCGCTTTTTTTCTTTGCGCTGATAGCTTTGGAGAAATGTTCTGACGGTGGTGAGAGTACAACACGACTATCTCCTTGGCGCCATTGGCTAGCGCGTTCAGCTGTTAACCAAAAGGTTGGAGGTTCGAGCCCTCTCGAGAGCGGTGTGTCTCTTTTTTTCTTTGCGCTGACAGCTGTGGAGAAATGTTCTGATGGTGGTGAGAGTAGAGCACGACTGTCTCCGTGACGCAATTGGCTAGCACGTTCGGCTTTTAACGGAAAGGTCGGAGGTTCGAGCCCCCCGTGAGCGGTGTGTCGCTTTTTTTGCGCTGATAGCTTTGTAAAAATGTTCCCACGGTGGTGAGAGTGGAGCACGACTGTCTCCGTGGCGCAATTGGCTAGCGCGATCGGCTGTTAACCGAACGTTTGGAGGTTCGAGCCCTCCCATGAGCGATGTGTCGCTTTTTTTGCGCTGATAGCTTTGGAGAAATCTTCTGACGGTGGTGAGAGTGGAGCATGACTGTCTCCGTTGCGCAATTGGCTAGCGTGATTGGGTGTTAACCGAAAGTTTGGAGGTTCGAGCTCTCCCGGGAGCAGTGTGCCGCTTTTTTTCTTTGCGCTGATACCTTTGAGGAATGTTATGACAGAGGTGAGAATTGAGCACGACTATCTCCGGGGCACAATTGGCTAGCGCGTTCAGCTGTTAACCAAAAGGTTGGAGGTTCGAGCCCTCCCGAGAGCGGTGTGTCTCTTTTTTTCTTTGCCCTGATAGCTTTGTAGAAATGTTCTGACCGTGGTGAGAGATGAGCACGACTGTCTCCGTGGCGCTATTGTCTAGCGCGTTCGGCTGTGAACCAAAACGTCGGAGATTCGAGCCCTCCCATGAGTGCTGTGTTGCTTTTCTTTGCGCTAATAGCTTTGTAAAATGTTCTGACGGTGGTGAGAGTGGAGCACGAATATCTCCGTGGCGCAATTGGCTAGCGCGTTCGGCTGTGAACCAAAACGTCGGAGATTCTAGCCCTCCCATGAGTGGTGTGTTGCTTTTTTTCTTTGCGCTGATACCTTTGAGGAATGTTATGACCGTGGTGAGAATTGAGCACGACTATCTCCGGGGCGTAATTGACTAGCGCGTTCAGCTGTTAACCAAAAGGTTGGAGGTTCGACCCCTCCCGAGAGCGGTGTGTCTCTTTTTTTCTTTGCGCTGATAGCTTTGTAGAAATGTTCTCACGGTGGTAAGAGTAGAGCACGACTGTCTACGTGGCGCAATTGGCTAGCACGATCGGCTGTTAACCAAAAGGTTGGAGGTTCGAGCTCTCCCGGGAGCAGTGTGTCGCTTTTTTCTTTGCGCTGATAGCTTTGGAGAAATGTTCTGAAGGTGGTGAGAGTACAACACGACTATCTCCTTGGCGCCATTGGCTAGCGCGTTCAGCTGTTAACCAAAAGGTTGGAGGTTCGAGCCCTCTCGAGAGCGGTGTGTCTCTTTTTTTCTTTGCGCTGACAGCTGTGGAGAAATGTTCTGACGGTGGTGAGAGTAGAGCACGACGGTCTCCGTGACGCAATTGGCTAGCACGTTCGGCTTTTAACGGAAAGGTTGGAGGTTCGAGCCCCCCGTGAGCGGTGTGTCGCTTTTTTTGCGCTGATAGCTTTGTAAAAATGTTCCCAAGGTGGTGAGAGTAGAGCACGACTGTCTCCGTGGCGCAATTGGCTAGCGCGATCGGCTGTTAACCGAACGTTTGGAGGTTCGAGCCCTCCCATGAGCGGTGTGTCGCTTTTTTTGCGCTGATAGCTTTGGTGAAATCTTCTGACGGTGGTGAGAGTGGAGCACGACTATCTCTGGGGCGCAATTGGCTAGAGCGTTCAGCTGTTAACCAAAAGGTTGGAGGTTCGAGCCCTCCCGAGAGCGGTGTGTCTCTTTTTTTCTTTGTGCTGATAGCTTTGCAGAAATGTTCTGACGGTGGTGAGAGTAGAACACGACTGTCTACGTGGCGCAATTGGCTAGCACGATCGGCTGTTAACCAAAAGGTTGGAGGTTCGAGCTCTCCCGGGAGCAGTGTGTCGCTTTTTTTCTTTGCGCTGATAGCTTTGGAGAAATGTTCTGACGGTGGTGAGAGTACAACACGACTATCTCCTTGGCGCCAATGGCTAGCGCGTTCAGCTGTTAACCAAAAGGTTGGAGGTTCGAGCCTTCCCGAGAGCGGTGTGTCTCTTTTTTTTTCTTCGTACTGATAGCTTTGGAGAAATGTTCTGAGGGTGGTGAGAGTGGAACACGACTATCTCCGTGACGCAATTGGCTAGCGCGTTCGGCTGTTAACCAAAAGGTTGAAGGTTCGATCCCTCCGGAGAGCGGTGTGTCTCTTTTTTTGCGCTGATAGCTTTGGAGGAATGTTCTGACGGTGGTGAGAGTGGAGCATGACTGTCTCCGTGGCGCAATTGGCTATCGCGATCGGCGGTTAACCGAAAGTTTGGAGGTTCGAGCTCTCCCGGGAGCAGCGTGCCGTTTTTTTTCTTCGCGCTGATACCTTTGAGGAATGTTATGACCGTGATGAGAATAGAGCACGACTATCTCCGGGGCGCAATTGGCTAGCGCGTTCAGCTGTTAACCAAAAGGTTGGAGGTTCGAGCCCTCCCGAGAGCGGTGTGTCTCTTTTTTTCTTTGCGCTAATAGCTTTGGAGAAATGTTCTGACGGTGGTGATAGTGGAGCACGACTATCTCCGTGACGCAATTGGCTAGCACGTTCGGCTTTTAACGGAAAGGTTGGAGGTTCGAGCCCTCCCATGAGCGGTGTGTCGCTTTTTTTCTTTGCGCTGATACCTTTGAGGAATGTTATGACCGTGATGAGAATAGAGCACGACTATCTCCGGGGCGCAATTGGCTAGCGCGTTCAGCTGTTAACCAAAAGGTTGGAGGTTCGAGCCCTCCCGAGAGCGGTGTGTCTCTTTTTTTCTTTGCGCTAATAGCTTTGGAGAAATGTTCTGACAGTGGTGAGAGTGGAGCACGACTATCTCCGTGACGCAATTGGCTAGCACGTTCGGCTTTTAACGAAAAGGTTGGCGGTTCGAGCCCTCCCATGAGCGGTGTGTCGCTTTTTTGCGCTGATAGCTTTGTAGAAATGTTCCCACGGTGGTGAGAGTGGAGCACGACTGTCTCCGTGGCGCATTTGGCTAGCGCGATCGGCTGTTATCCAAAAGTTTGGAGGTTCGAGCCCTCTCGAGAGCGGTGTGTCTCTTTTTTTCTTTGCGCTGACAGCTGTGGAGAAATGTTCTGACGGTGGTGAGAGTAGAGCACGACTGTCTCCGTGACGCAATTGGCTAGCATGTTCGGCTTTTAACGGAAAGGTTGGAGGTTCGAGCCCTCCCGTGAGCGGTGTGTTGCTTTTCTTTGCGCTAATAGCTTTGTAGAAATGTTCTGACGGTGGTGAGAGTGGAGCACGAATATCTCCGTGGCGCAATTGGCTAGCGCGTTCGGCTGTGAACCAAAACGTCGGAGATTCTAGCCCTCCCATGAGTGGTGTGTTGCTTTTTTTCTTCGCGCTGATAGCTTTGGAGAAATGTTCTGACGCTGGTGAGAGTAGAGCACGACTATCTCCGTGGCGCAATTGGCTAGCACAATTGGCTGTTAACCAAAATGTTGGAGGTTCGAGCTCTCCCGGGAGCGGTGTGTCGCTTTTTTTCTTTGCGCTGATACCTTTGAGGAATGTTATGACCGTGGTGAGAATTGAGCACGACTATCTCCGGGGCGTAATTGACTAGCGCGTTCAGCTGTTAACCAAAAGGTTGGAGGTTCGACCCCTCCCGAGAGCGGTGTGTCTCTTTTTTCTTTGCGCTGATAGCTTTGTAGAAATGTTCTGACAGTGGTGAGAGTAGAGCACGACTGTCTACGTGGCGCAATTGGCTAGCACGATCGGCTGTTAACCAAAAGGTTGGAGGTTCGAGCTCTCCCAGGAGCAGTGTGTCGCTTTTTTTCTTTGCGCTGATAGCTTTGGAGAAATGTTCTGACGGTGGTGAGAGTACAACACGACTATCTCCTTGGCGCCATTGGCTAGCGCGTTCAGCTGTTAACCAAAAGGTTGGAGGTTCGAGCCCTCTCGAGAGCGGTGTGTCTCTTTTTTTCTTTGCGCTGACAGCTGTGGAGAAATGTTCTGATGGTGGTGAGAGTAGAGCACGACTGTCTCCGTGACGCAATTGGCTAGCACGTTCGACTTTTAACGGAAAGGTCGGAGGTTCGAGCCCCCCGTGAGCGGTGTGTCGCTTTTTTTGCGCTGATAGCTTTGTAAAAATGTTCCCACGGTGGTGAGAGTGGAGCACGACTGTCTCCGTGGCGCAATTGGCTAGCGCGATCGGCTGTTAACCGAACGTTTGGAGGTTCGAGCCCTCCCATGAGCGATGTGTCGCTTTTTTTGCGCTGATAGCTTTGGAGAAATCTTCTGACGGTGGTTAGAGTGGAGCATGACTGTCTCCGTTGCGCAATTGGCTAGCGTGATTGGGTGTTAACCGAAAGTTTGGAGGTTCGAGCTCTCCCGGGAGCAGTGTGCCGCTTTTTTTCTTTGCGCTGATACCTTTGAGGAATGTTATGACAGAGGTGAGAATTGAGCACGACTATCTCCGGGGCACAATTGGCTAGCGCGTTCAGCTGTTAACCAAAAGGTTGGAGGTTCGAGCCCTCCCGAGAGCGGTGTGTCTCTTTTTTTCTTTGCCCTGATAGCTTTGTAGAAATGTTCTGACCGTGGTGAGAGATGAGCACGACTGTCTCCGTGGCGCTATTGTCTAGCGCGTTCGGCTGTGAACCAAAACGTCGGAGATTCGAGCCCTCCCATGAGTGCTGTGTTGCTTTTCTTTGCGCTAATAGCTTTGTAAAATGTTCTGACGGTGGTGAGAGTGGAGCACGAATATCTCCGTGGCGCAATTGGCTAGCGCGTTCGGCTGTGAACCAAAACGTCGGAGATTCTAGCCCTCCCATGAGTGGTGTGTTGCTTTTTTTCTTTGCGCTGATACCTTTGAGGAATGTTATGACCGTGGTGAGAATTGAGCACGACTATCTCCGGGGCGTAATTGACTAGCGCGTTCAGCTGTTAACCAAAAGGTTGGAGGTTCGACCCCTCCCGAGAGCGGTGTGTCTCTTTTTTTCTTTGCGCTGATAGCTTTGTAGAAATGTTCTCACGGTGGTAAGAGTAGAGCACGACTGTCTACGTGGCGCAATTGGCTAGCACGATCGGCTGTTAACCAAAAGGTTGGAGGTTCGAGCTCTCCCGGGAGCAGTGTGTCGCTTTTTTCTTTGCGCTGATAGCTTTGGAGAAATGTTCTGAAGGTGGTGAGAGTACAACACGACTATCTCCTTGGCGCCATTGGCTAGCGCGTTCAGCTGTTAACCAAAAGGTTGGAGGTTCGAGCCCTCTCGAGAGCGGTGTGTCTCTTTTTTTCTTTGCGCTGACAGCTGTGGAGAAATGTTCTGACGGTGGTGAGAGTAGAGCACGACGGTCTCCGTGACGCAATTGGCTAGCACGTTCGGCTTTTAACGGAAAGGTTGGAGGTTCGAGCCCCCCGTGAGCGGTGTGTCGCTTTTTTTGCGCTGATAGCTTTGTAAAAATGTTCCCAAGGTGGTGAGAGTAGAGCACGACTGTCTCCGTGGCGCAATTGGCTAGCGCGATCGGCTGTTAACCGAACGTTTGGAGGTTCGAGCCCTCCCATGAGCGGTGTGTCGCTTTTTTTGCGCTGATAGCTTTGGTGAAATCTTCTGACGGTGGTGAGAGTGGAGCACGACTATCTCTGGGGCGCAATTGGCTAGAGCGTTCAGCTGTTAACCAAAAGGTTGGAGGTTCGAGCCCTCCCGAGAGCGGTGTGTCTCTTTTTTTCTTTGTGCTGATAGCTTTGCAGAAATGTTCTGACGGTGGTGAGAGTAGAACACGACTGTCTACGTGGCGCAATTGGCTAGCACGATCGGCTGTTAACCAAAAGGTTGGAGGTTCGAGCTCTCCCGGGAGCAGTGTGTCGCTTTTTTTCTTTGCGCTGATAGCTTTGGAGAAATGTTCTGACGGTGGTGAGAGTACAACACGACTATCTCCTTGGCGCCAATGGCTAGCGCGTTCAGCTGTTAACCAAAAGGTTGGAGGTTCGAGCCTTCCCGAGAGCGGTGTGTCTCTTTTTTTTTCTTCGTACTGATAGCTTTGGAGAAATGTTCTGAGGGTGGTGAGAGTGGAACACGACTATCTCCGTGACGCAATTGGCTAGCGCGTTCGGCTGTTAACCAAAAGGTTGAAGGTTCGATCCCTCCGGAGAGCGGTGTGTCTCTTTTTTTGCGCTGATAGCTTTGGAGGAATGTTCTGACGGTGGTGAGAGTGGAGCATGACTGTCTCCGTGGCGCAATTGGCTATCGCGATCGGCGGTTAACCGAAAGTTTGGAGGTTCGAGCTCTCCCGGGAGCAGCGTGCCGTTTTTTTTCTTCGCGCTGATACCTTTGAGGAATGTTATGACCGTGATGAGAATAGAGCACGACTATCTCCGGGGCGCAATTGGCTAGCGCGTTCAGCTGTTAACCAAAAGGTTGGAGGTTCGAGCCCTCCCGAGAGCGGTGTGTCTCTTTTTTTCTTTGCGCTAATAGCTTTGGAGAAATGTTCTGACGGTGGTGATAGTGGAGCACGACTATCTCCGTGACGCAATTGGCTAGCACGTTCGGCTTTTAACGGAAAGGTTGGAGGTTCGAGCCCTCCCATGAGCGGTGTGTCGCTTTTTTTCTTTGCGCTGATACCTTTGAGGAATGTTATGACCGTGATGAGAATAGAGCACGACTATCTCCGGGGCGCAATTGGCTAGCGCGTTCAGCTGTTAACCAAAAGGTTGGAGGTTCGAGCCCTCCCGAGAGCGGTGTGTCTCTTTTTTTCTTTGCGCTGATAGCTTTGTAGAAATGTTCTGACCTTGGTGAGAGATGAGCACGACTGTCTCCATGGCGCAATTGGCTAGCGCGATCAGCTGTGAACAAAAACGTTCGAGGTTCGAGCCCTCCCGAGAGCGGTGTGTCTCTTTTTTCTTTGCGCTGATAGCTTTGTAGAAATGTTCTCACGGTGGTGAGAGTGGAGCACGACTGTCTCCGTGGCGCAATTGGCTAGCGCGATCGGCTGTTAACCGAAAGTTTGGAGGTTCGGGCCCTCCCGGGAGCAGTGTGTCGCTTTTTTTCTTTGCGCTGATAGCTTTGGAGAAATGTTCTGACGGTGGTGAGTGTAGAACACGACTGTCTACGTGGCGCAATTGGCTAGCACAATCGGCTGTTAACCAAAATGTTGGAGGTTCGAGCTCTCCCGGGAGCGGTGTGTCTCTTTATTCTTTGCGCTGATAGCTTTGGAGAAATGTTGTGACGGTGGTGAGAGTAGAACACGACTGTCTCTTTGACGCCATTGGCTAGCGCGATCGGCTGTTAACCGAAAGTTTGGAGGTTCGAGCTCTTCCGGGAGCGGTGTGTCGCTTTTTTTCTTTGCGCTGATAACTTTGAGGAATGTTATGACCGAGGTGAGAATTGAGCACGACTATCTCCGGGGCGCAATTGGCTAGCGCGTTCAGCTGTTAACCAAAAGGTTGGAGGTTCGAGCCCTCCCGAGAGTGGTGTGTCTCTTTTTTTCTTTGCCCTGATAGCTTTGTAGAAATGTTCTGACCTTGGTGAGAGATGAGCACGACTGTCTCCATGGCGCAATTGGCTAGCGCGATCAGCTGTGAACAAAAACGTTCGAGGTTCGAGCCCTCCCGAGAGCGGTGTGTCTCTTTTTTCTTTGCGCTGATAGCTTTGTAGAAATGTTCTCACGGTGGTGAGAGTGGAGCACGACTGTCTCCGTGGCGCAATTGGCTAGCGCGATCGGCTGTTAACCGAAAGTTTGGAGGTTCGGGCCCTCCCGGGAGCAGTGTGTCGCTTTTTTTCTTTGCGCTGATAGCTTTGGAGAAAGGTTCTGACGGTGGTGAGTGTAGAACACGACTGTCTACGTGGCGCAATTGGCTAGCACAATCGGCTGTTAACCAAAATGTTGGAGGTTCGAGCTCTCCCGGGAGCGGTGTGTCTCTTTATTCTTTGCGCTGATAGCTTTGGAGAAATGTTGTGACGGTGGTGAGAGTAGAACACGACTGTCTCTTTGACGCCATTGGCTAGCGCGATCGGCTGTTAACCGAAAGTTTGGAGGTTCGAGCTCTTCCGGGAGCGGTGTGTCGCTTTTTTTCTTTGCGCTGATACCTTTGAGGAATGTTATGACAGAGGTGAGAATTGAGCACGACTATCTCCGGGGCACAATTGGCTAGCGCGTTCAGCTGTTAACCAAAAGGTTGGAGGTTCGAGCCCTCCCGAGAGCGGTGTGTCTCTTTTTTTCTTTGCCCTGATAGCTTTGTAGAAATGTTCTGACCGTGGTGAGAGATGAGCACGACTGTCTCCGTGGCGCTATTGTCTAGCGCGTTCGGCTGTGAACCAAAACGTCGGAGATTCGAGCCCTCCCATGAGTGCTGTGTTGCTTTTCTTTGCGCTAATAGCTTTGTAAAATGTTCTGACGGTGGTGAGAGTGGAGCACGAATATCTCCGTGGCGCAATTGGCTAGCGCGTTCGGCTGTGAACCAAAACGTCGGAGATTCTAGCCCTCCCATGAGTGGTGTGTTGCTTTTTTTCTTTGCGCTGATACCTTTGAGGAATGTTATGACCGTGGTGAGAATTGAGCACGACTATCTCCGGGGCGTAATTGACTAGCGCGTTCAGCTGTTAACCAAAAGGTTGGAGGTTCGACCCCTCCCGAGAGCGGTGTGTCTCTTTTTTTCTTTGCGCTGATAGCTTTGTAGAAATGTTCTCACGGTGGTAAGAGTAGAGCACGACTGTCTACGTGGCGCAATTGGCTAGCACGATCGGCTGTTAACCAAAAGGTTGGAGGTTCGAGCTCTCCCGGGAGCAGTGTGTCGCTTTTTTCTTTGCGCTGATAGCTTTGGAGAAATGTTCTGAAGGTGGTGAGAGTACAACACGACTATCTCCTTGGCGCCATTGGCTAGCGCGTTCAGCTGTTAACCAAAAGGTTGGAGGTTCGAGCCCTCTCGAGAGCGGTGTGTCTCTTTTTTTCTTTGCGCTGACAGCTGTGGAGAAATGTTCTGACGGTGGTGAGAGTAGAGCACGACGGTCTCCGTGACGCAATTGGCTAGCACGTTCGGCTTTTAACGGAAAGGTTGGAGGTTCGAGCCCCCCGTGAGCGGTGTGTCGCTTTTTTTGCGCTGATAGCTTTGTAAAAATGTTCCCAAGGTGGTGAGAGTAGAGCACGACTGTCTCCGTGGCGCAATTGGCTAGCGCGATCGGCTGTTAACCGAACGTTTGGAGGTTCGAGCCCTCCCATGAGCGGTGTGTCGCTTTTTTTGCGCTGATAGCTTTGGTGAAATCTTCTGACGGTGGTGAGAGTGGAGCACGACTATCTCTGGGGCGCAATTGGCTAGAGCGTTCAGCTGTTAACCAAAAGGTTGGAGGTTCGAGCCCTCCCGAGAGCGGTGTGTCTCTTTTTTTCTTTGTGCTGATAGCTTTGCAGAAATGTTCTGACGGTGGTGAGAGTAGAACACGACTGTCTACGTGGCGCAATTGGCTAGCACGATCGGCTGTTAACCAAAAGGTTGGAGGTTCGAGCTCTCCCGGGAGCAGTGTGTCGCTTTTTTTCTTTGCGCTGATAGCTTTGGAGAAATGTTCTGACGGTGGTGAGAGTACAACACGACTATCTCCTTGGCGCCAATGGCTAGCGCGTTCAGCTGTTAACCAAAAGGTTGGAGGTTCGAGCCTTCCCGAGAGCGGTGTGTCTCTTTTTTTTTCTTCGTACTGATAGCTTTGGAGAAATGTTCTGAGGGTGGTGAGAGTGGAACACGACTATCTCCGTGACGCAATTGGCTAGCGCGTTCGGCTGTTAACCAAAAGGTTGAAGGTTCGATCCCTCCGGAGAGCGGTGTGTCTCTTTTTTTGCGCTGATAGCTTTGGAGGAATGTTCTGACGGTGGTGAGAGTGGAGCATGACTGTCTCCGTGGCGCAATTGGCTATCGCGATCGGCGGTTAACCGAAAGTTTGGAGGTTCGAGCTCTCCCGGGAGCAGCGTGCCGTTTTTTTTCTTCGCGCTGATACCTTTGAGGAATGTTATGACCGTGATGAGAATAGAGCACGACTATCTCCGGGGCGCAATTGGCTAGCGCGTTCAGCTGTTAACCAAAAGGTTGGAGGTTCGAGCCCTCCCGAGAGCGGTGTGTCTCTTTTTTTCTTTGCGCTAATAGCTTTGGAGAAATGTTCTGACGGTGGTGATAGTGGAGCACGACTATCTCCGTGACGCAATTGGCTAGCACGTTCGGCTTTTAACGGAAAGGTTGGAGGTTCGAGCCCTCCCATGAGCGGTGTGTCGCTTTTTTTCTTTGCGCTGATACCTTTGAGGAATGTTATGACCGTGATGAGAATAGAGCACGACTATCTCCGGGGCGCAATTGGCTAGCGCGTTCAGCTGTTAACCAAAAGGTTGGAGGTTCGAGCCCTCCCGAGAGCGGTGTGTCTCTTTTTTTCTTTGCGCTGATAGCTTTGTAGAAATGTTCTGACCTTGGTGAGAGATGAGCACGACTGTCTCCATGGCGCAATTGGCTAGCGCGATCAGCTGTGAACAAAAACGTTCGAGGTTCGAGCCCTCCCGAGAGCGGTGTGTCTCTTTTTTCTTTGCGCTGATAGCTTTGTAGAAATGTTCTCACGGTGGTGAGAGTGGAGCACGACTGTCTCCGTGGCGCAATTGGCTAGCGCGATCGGCTGTTAACCGAAAGTTTGGAGGTTCGGGCCCTCCCGGGAGCAGTGTGTCGCTTTTTTTCTTTGCGCTGATAGCTTTGGAGAAATGTTCTGAAGGTGGTGAGAGTGGAACACGATTATCTCCGTGACGCAATTGGCTAGCACGTTTGGCTGTTAACCAAAAGGGTGGAGGTTCGAGCCCTCCAGAGAGCGGTGTGTCTCTTTTTTTTCTTTGCGCTGATAGCTTTGTAGAAATGTTCTGACGGTGGTGAGAGTGGAGCACGAATATCTCCGTGGCGCAATTGGCTAGCGCGTTCGGCTGTGAACCAAAACGTTGGAGGTTCGAGCCCTCGCGAGAGCGGTGTGTCTCTTTTTTTCTTTGCGCTGACAGCTGTGGAGAAATGTTCTGACGGTGGTGAGAGTAGAGCACGACTGTCTCCGTGACGCAATTGGCTAGCACGTTCGGCTTTTAACGGAAAGGTTGGAGGTTCGAGCCCTCCCATGAGCGGTGTGTCGCTTTTTTTGCGCTGATAGATTTGTAGAAATGTTCCCACGGTGGTGAGAGTGGAACACGACTATCTCCGTGACGCAATTGGCAAGCGCCTTCGGCTGTTAATGAAAAGGTTGGAGGTTCGATCCCTCCGGACAGCGGTGTGTCTCTTTTTTTCTTTTTGCTGATAGCTTTGGAGGAATGTTCTGACGGTGGTGAGAGTGGAGCATGACTGTCTCCGTTGCGCAATTGGCTAGCGTGATTGGGTGTTAACCAAAAGGTTGGAGGTTCGAGCTCTCCCGGGAGCAGTGTGTCGCTTTTTTTCTTTGCGCTGATAGCTTTGGAGAAATGTTCTGACGGTGGTGAGAGTACAACACGACTATCTCCTTGGCGCCAATGGCTAGCGCGTTCAGCTGTTAACCAAAAGGTTGGAGGTTCGAGCCTTCCCGAGAGCGGTGTGTCTCTTTTTTCTTCCCAATGATAGCTTTGGAGAAATGTTCTGAAGGTGGTGAGAGTGGAACACGATTATCTCCGTGACGCAATTGGCTAGCACGTTTGGCTGTTAACCAAAAGGGTGGAGGTTCGAGCCCTCCAGAGAGCGGTGTGTCTCTTTTTTTTCTTTGCGCTGATAGCTTTGAAGGAATGTTCTGACGGTGATGAGAGTGGAGCACGACTGTCTCCGTGGCGCAATCGGCTAGCGCGATCGGCTGTTAACCGAAAGTTTGGAGGTTCGAGCTCTCCCGGGAGCAGTGTGTCGCTTTTTTTCTTTGCGCTGATAGCTTTGGAGAAATGTTCTGACGGTGGTGAGGGTACAACACGACTATCTCCTTGGCACCATTGGCTAGCACGTTCGGCTGTTAACCAAAACGTTGAAGGTTCGATCCCTCCGGAGAGCGGTGTGTCTCTTTTTTTTGCGCTGATAGCTTTGGAGGAATGTTCTGACGGTGGTGAGAGTGGAGCATGACTGTCTCCGTGGCGCAATTGGCTATCGCGATCGGCGGTTAACGGAAAGTTTGGAGGTTCGAGCTCTCCCGGGAGCAGCGTGCCGCTTTTTTTCTTCGCGCTGATACCTTTGAGGAATCTTATGACCATGGTGAGAATTGAGCACGACTATCTCCGGGGCGCAATTGGCTAGCGCGTTCAGCTGTTAACCAAAAGGTTGGAGGTTCGAGCCCTCCCGAGAGCGGTGTGTCTCTTTTTTTTCTTTGCACTGATAGCTTTGTAGAAATGTTCTGGCGGTGGTGAGAGTGGAGCACGAATATCTCCGTGGCGCAATTGGCTAGCGCGTTCGGCTGTTAACCAAAAGGTTGGAGGTTCGAGCCCTCCCGAGAGCGGTGTGTCTCTTTTTTTTGCGCTGATAGCTTTGTAGAAATGTTCTGTCGATGGTGAGAGTGGAGCACGACTGTCTCCGTGGCGCTATTGGCTAGCGTGATCGGCTGTTAACCAGAAGTTTGGATGTTCGAGCCCTCCCGACAGTGGTGTGTCTCTGTTTTTCTTTGCACTTATAGCTTTGGAGGAATGTTCTGATGGTGGTGAGAGTGTAGCACGACTATTTCCGTGGCAGAATTGGCTAGCGCGATCAACTGTTAACTGAAAGGTTGGAGGTTCGAGCCCTCCCGGGAGCAGTGTGTCGCTTTTTTTCTTTGCGCTGATAGCTTTGGAAAAATGTTCTGATGGTGGTGAGAGTAGAACACGACTATCTCCTTGGCGCCATTGGCTAGCGCGTTCAGCTGTTAACCAAAAGGTTGGAGGTTCGAGCCCTCTCGAGAGCGGTGTGTCTCTTTTTACTTTGCGCTGACAGCTGTGGAGAAATGTTGTGACGGTGGTGAGAGTAGAGCACGGCTGTCTACGTGGCGCAATAGGCTAGCACGATCGGCTGTTAACCAAAAGGCTGGAGGTTCGAGCCCTCCTATGAGCGGTGTCTCGCTTTTTTCTTTGCGCTGAAAGATTTGGAGAAATGTTCTGTAGGTGGTGAGAGCTGAGCACGAATATGTCCGTGGTGCAATTGGCTAGCACGTTCGGCTGTTAACAAAAACGTTGGAGGTTTGAGCCCTCTCGAGAGCGGTGTGCCTTTTTTTTCTTCGCACTGATAGCTTTGGAGAAATGTTCTGAGGGTGGTGAGAGTGGAACACGACTATCTCCGTGACGCAATTGGCTAGCGCGTTCAGCTGTTAACCAAAAGGTTGGAGGTTCGATCCCTCCGGAAAGCGGTGTGTCTCTATTTTTTTGCGCTGATAGCTTTGGAGGAATGTTCTGACGGTGGTGAGAGTGGAGCACGACTGTCTCCGTGGCGCAATTGGCTAGCGCGATGGGCTTAACCGAAAGTTTGGAGGTTCGAGCTCTCCCGGGAGCAGTGTGTCGCTTTTTTTCTTTGCGCTGATACCTTTGAGGAATGTTATGACCGTGGTGAGAATTGAGCACGACTATCTCCGGGGTGCAATTGGCTAGCGCGTTCAGCTGTTAACCAAAAGGTTGGAGGTTCGAGCCCTCCCGAGAGCGGTGTGTCTCTTTTTTTCTTTGCGCTGATAGCTTTGTAGAAATGTTCTGACCTTGGTGAGAGATGAGCACGACTGTCTCCATGGCGCAATTGGCTAGCGCGATCAGCTGTGAACAAAAACGTTCGAGGTTCGAGCCCTCCCGAGAGCGGTGTGTCTCTTTTTTCTTTGCGCTGATAGCTCTGTAGAAATGTTCTCACGGTGGTGAGAGTGGAGCACGACTGTCTCCGTGGCGCAATTGGCTAGCGCGATCGGCTGTTAACCGAAAGTTTGGAGGTTCGGGCCCTCCCGGGAGCAGTGTGTCGCTTTTTTTCTTTGCGCTGATAGCTTTGGAGAAATGTTCTGACGGTGGTGAGAGTAGAACACGACTGTCTCTTTGACGCCATTGGCTAGCGCGATCGGCTGTTAACCGAAAGTTTGGAGGTTCGAGCTCTTCCGGGAGCGGTGTGTCTTTTTTTTCTTTGCGCTGATACTTTTGAGGAATGTTATGACCGTGATGAGAATAGAGCACGACTATCTCCGGGGCGCAATTGGCTAGCGCGTTCAGTTGTTAACCAAAAGGTTGGAGGTTCGAGCCCTCCCGAGAGCGGTGTGTCTTTTTTTCTTAGCGCTGATAGCTTTGGAGAAATGTTCTGACGGTGGTGAGAGTGGAGCACGACTATCTCCTTGGAGCCATTGGTTAGCGCGTTCAGCTCTTAACCAAAAGGTTGGAGGTTCGAGGCCTCTCGAGAGTGGTGTGTCTCTTTTTTTTGCGCTGACAGCTGTGGAGAAATGTTCTGACGGTGGTGAGAGTAGAGCACGACTTTCTACGTGGCGCAATTGGCTAGCACAATCGGCTGTTAACCAAAAGGTTGGAGGTTCGAGCTCTCCCGGGAGCAGTGTGTCGCTTTTTTTCTTTGCGCTGATACCTTTGAGGAATGTTATGACCGTGATGAGAATAGAGCACGACTATCTCCGGGGCGCAATTGGCTAGCGCGTTCAGCTGTTAACCAAAAGGTTGGAGGTTCGAGCCCTCCCGAGAGCGGTGTGTCTCTTTTTTTCTTTGCGCTAATAGCTTTGGAGAAATGTTCTGACAGTGGTGAGAGTGGAGCACGACTATCTCCGTGACGCAATTGGCTAGCACGTTCGGCTTTTAACGAAAAGGTTGGCGGTTCGAGCCCTCCCATGAGCGGTGTGTCGCTTTTTTTGCGCTGATAGCTTTGTAGAAATGTTCCCACGGTGGTGAGAGTAGAGCACGACTGTCTCCGTGGCGCATTTGGCTAGCGCGATCGGCTGTTATCCAAAAGTTTGGAGGTTCGAGCCCTCTCGAGAGCGGTGTGTCTCTTTTTTTCTTTGCGCTGACAGCTGTGGAGAAATTTTCTGACGGTGGTGAGAGTAGAGCACGACTGTCTCCGTGACGCAATTGGCTAGCACGTTCGGCTTTTAACGGAAAGGTTGGAGGTTCGAGCCCTCCCGTGAGCGGTGTGTTGCTTTTCTTTGCGCTAATAGCTTTGTAGAAATGTTCTGACGGTGGTGAGAGTGGAGCACGAATATCTCCGTGGCGCAATTGGCTAGCGCGTTCGGCTGTGAACCAAAACGTCGGAGATTCTAGCCCTCCCATGAGTGGTGTGTTGCTTTTTTTCTTCGCGCTGATAGCTTTGGAGAAATGTTCTGACGCTGGTGAGAGTAGAGCACGACTATCTCCGTGGCGCAATTGGCTAGCACAATTGGCTGTTAACCAAAATGTTGGAGGTTCGAGCTCTCCCGGGAGCGGTGTGTCGCTTTTTTTCTTTGCGCTGATACCTTTGAGGAATGTTATGACCGTGGTGAGAACTGAGCACGACTATCTCCGGGGCGTAATTGACTAGCGCGTTCAGCTGTTAACCAAAAGGTTGGAGGTTCGACCCCTCACGAGAGCGGTGTGTCTCTTTTTTTCTTTGCGCTGATAGCTTTGTAGAAATGTTCTGACAGTGGTGAGAGTAGAGCACGACTGTCTACGTGGCGCAATTGGCTAGCACGATCGGCTGTTAACCAAAAGGTTGGAGGTTCGAGCTCTACCGGGAGCAGTGTGTCGCTTTTTTTCTTTGCGCTGATAGCTTTGGAGAAATGTTCTGACGGTGGTGAGAGTACAACACGACTATCTCCTTGGCGCCATTGGCTAGCGCGTTCAGCTGTTAACCAAAAGGTTGGAGGTTCGAGCCCTCTCGAGAGCGGTGTGTCTCTTTTTTTCTTTGCGCTGACAGCTGTGGAGAAATGTTCTGACGGTGGTGAGAGTAGAGCACGACTGTCTCCGTGACGCAATTGGCTAGCACGTTCGGCTTTTAACGGAAAGGTTGGAGGTTCGAGCCCCCCGTGAGCGGTGTGTCGCTTTTTTTGCGCTGATAGCTTTGTAAAAATGTTCCCACGGTGGTGAGAGTGGAGCACGACTGTCTCCGTGGCGCAATTGGCTAGCGCGATCGGCTGTTAACCGAACGTTTGGAGGTTCGAGCCCTCCCATGAGCGATGTGTCGCTTTTTTTGCGCTGATAGCTTTGGAGAAATCTTCTGACGTTGGTGAGAGTGGAGCACGACTATCTCTGGGGCGCAATTGGCTAGAGCGTTCAGCTGTTAACCAAAAGGTTGGAGGTTCGAGCCCTCCCGAGAGCGGTGTGTCTCTTTTTTTCTTTGTGCTGATAGCTTTGTAGAAATGTTCTGACGGTGGTGAGAGTAGAGCACGACTGTCTACGTGGCGCAATTGGCTAGCACGATCGGCTGTTAACCAAAAGGTTGGAGGTTCGAGCTCTCCCGGGAGCATGTGTCGCTTTTTTTCTTTGCGCTGATAGCATTGGAGAAATGTTCTGACGGTGGTGAGAGTACAACACGACTATCTCCTTGGCGCCAATGGCTAGCGCGTTCAGCTGTTAACCAAAAGGTTGGAGGTTCGAGCCTTCCCGAGAGCGGTGTGTCTCTTTTTTCTTCCCACTGATAGCTTTGGAGAAATGTTCTGAAGGTGGTGAGAGTGGAACACGATTATCTCCGTGACGCAATTGGCTAGCACGTTCGGCTGTTAACCAAAAGGGTGGAGGTTCGAGCCCTCCAGAGAGCGGTGTGTCTCTTTTTTTTCTTTGCGCTGATAGCTTTGAAGGAATGTTCTGACGGTGATGAGAGTGGAGCACGACTGTCTCCGTGGCGCAATCGGCTAGCGCGATCGGCTGTTAACCGAAAGTTTGGAGGTTCGAGCTCTCCCGGGAGCAGTGTGTCGCTTTTTTTCTTTGCGCTGATAGCTTTGGAGAAATGTTCTGACGGTGGTGAGGGTACAACACGACTATCTCCTTGGCACCATTGGCTAGCACGTTCGGCTGTTAACCAAAATGTTGGAGGTTCGAGCCCTCCCGAGAGCGGTGTGTCTCTTTTTTTTTTCTTCGCACTGATAGCTTTGGAGAAATGTTCTGAGGGTGGAGAGAGTGGAACACGACTATCTGCGTGACGCAATTGGCTAGCGCGTTCGGCTGTGAACCAAAACGTTGGAGGTTCGAGCCCTCGCGAGAGCGGTGTGTCTCTTTTTTTCTTTGCGCTGACAGCTGTGGAGAAATGTTCTGACGGTGGTGAGAGTAGAGCACGACTGTCTCCGTGACGCAATTGGCTAGCACGTTCGGCTTTTAACGGAAAGGTTGGAGGTTCGAGCCCTCCCATGAGCGGTGTGTCGCTTTTTTTGCGCTGATAGATTTGTAGAAATGTTCCCACGGTGGTGAGAGTGGAACACGACTATCTCCGTGACGCAATTGGCAAGCGCATTCGGCTGTTAATGAAAAGGTTGGAGGTTCGATCCCTCCGGACAGCGGTGTGTCTCTTTTTTTCTTTTTGCTGATAGCTTTGGAGGAATGTTCTGACGGTGGTGAGAGTGGAGCATGACTGTCTCCGTTGCGCAATTGGCTAGCGTGATTGGGTGTTAACCAAAAGGTTGGAGGTTCGAGCTCTCCCGGGAGCAGTGTGTCGCTTTTTTTCTTTGCGCTGATAGCTTTGGAGAAATGTTCTGACGGTGGTGAGAGTACAACACGACTATCTCCTTGGCGCCAATGGCTAGCGCGTTCAGCTGTTAACCAAAAGGTTGGAGGTTCGAGCCTTCCCGAGAGCGGTGTGTCTCTTTTTTCTTCCCAATGATAGCTTTGGAGAAATGTTCTGAAGGTGGTGAGAGTGGAACACGATTATCTCCGTGACGCAATTGGCTAGCACGTTTGGCTGTTAACCAAAAGGGTGGAGGTTCGAGCCCTCCAGAGAGCGGTGTGTCTCTTTTTTTTCTTTGCGCTGATAGCTTTGAAGGAATGTTCTGACGGTGATGAGAGTGGAGCACGACTGTCTCCGTGGCGCAATCGGCTAGCGCGATCGGCTGTTAACCGAAAGTTTGGAGGTTCGAGCTCTCCCGGGAGCAGTGTGTCGCTTTTTTTCTTTGCGCTGATAGCTTTGGAGAAATGTTCTGACGGTGGTGAGGGTACAACACGACTATCTCCTTGGCACCATTGGCTAGCACGTTCGGCTGTTAACCAAAACGTTGAAGGTTCGATCCCTCCGGAGAGCGGTGTGTCTCTTTTTTTTGCGCTGATAGCTTTGGAGGAATGTTCTGACGGTGGTGAGAGTGGAGCATGACTGTCTCCGTGGCGCAATTGGCTATCGCGATCGGCGGTTAACGGAAAGTTTGGAGGTTCGAGCTCTCCCGGGAGCAGCGTGCCGCTTTTTTTCTTCGCGCTGATACCTTTGAGGAATCTTATGACCATGGTGAGAATTGAGCACGACTATCTCCGGGGCGCAATTGGCTAGCGCGTTCAGCTGTTAACCAAAAGGTTGGAGGTTCGAGCCCTCCCGAGAGCGGTGTGTCTCTTTTTTTTCTTTGCACTGATAGCTTTGTAGAAATGTTCTGGCGGTGGTGAGAGTGGAGCACGAATATCTCCGTGGCGCAATTGGCTAGCGCGTTCGGCTGTTAACCAAAAGGTTGGAGGTTCGAGCCCTCCCGAGAGCGGTGTGTCTCTTTTTTTTGCGCTGATAGCTTTGTAGAAATGTTCTGTCGATGGTGAGAGTGGAGCACGACTGTCTCCGTGGCGCTATTGGCTAGCGTGATCGGCTGTTAACCAGAAGTTTGGATGTTCGAGCCCTCCCGACAGCGGTGTGTCTCTGTTTTTCTTTGCACTTATAGCTTTGGAGGAATGTTCTGATGGTGGTGAGAGTGTAGCACGACTATTTCCGTGGCAGAATTGGCTAGCGCGATCAACTGTTAACTGAAAGGTTGGAGGTTCGAGCCCTCCCGGGAGCAGTGTGTCGCTTTTTTTCTTTGCGCTGATAGCTTTGGAAAAATGTTCTGATGGTGGTGAGAGTAGAACACGACTATCTCCTTGGCGCCATTGGCTAGCGCGTTCAGCTGTTAACCAAAAGGTTGGAGGTTCGAGCCCTCTCGAGAGCGGTGTGTCTCTTTTTTTTGCGCTGATAGCTTTGGAGGAATGTTCTGACGGTGGTGAGAGTGGAGCATGACTGTCTCCGTGGCGCAATTGGCTATCGCGATCGGCGGTTAACGGAAAGTTTGGAGGTTCGAGCTCTCCCGGGAGCAGCGTGCCGCTTTTTTTCTTCGCGCTGATACCTTTGAGGAATCTTATGACCATGGTGAGAATTGAGCACGACTATCTCCGGGGCGCAATTGGCTAGCGCGTTCAGCTGTTAACCAAAAGGTTGGAGGTTCGAGCCCTCCCGAGAGCGGTGTGTCTCTTTTTTTTCTTTGCACTGATAGCTTTGTAGAAATGTTCTGGCGGTGGTGAGAGTGGAGCACGAATATCTCCGTGGCGCAATTGGCTAGCGCGTTCGGCTGTTAACCAAAAGGTTGGAGGTTCGAGCCCTCCCGAGAGCGGTGTGTCTCTTTTTTTTGCGCTGATAGCTTTGTAGAAATGTTCTGTCGATGGTGAGAGTGGAGCACGACTGTCTCCGTGGCGCTATTGGCTAGCGTGATCGGCTGTTAACCAGAAGTTTGGATGTTCGAGCCCTCCCGACAGCGGTGTGTCTCTGTTTTTCTTTGCACTTATAGCTTTGGAGGAATGTTCTGATGGTGGTGAGAGTGTAGCACGACTATTTCCGTGGCAGAATTGGCTAGCGCGATCAACTGTTAACTGAAAGGTTGGAGGTTCGAGCCCTCCCGGGAGCAGTGTGTCGCTTTTTTTCTTTGCGCTGATAGCTTTGGAAAAATGTTCTGATGGTGGTGAGAGTAGAACACGACTATCTCCTTGGCGCCATTGGCTAGCGCGTTCAGCTGTTAACCAAAAGGTTGGAGGTTCGAGCCCTCTCGAGAGCGGTGTGTCTCTTTTTACTTTGCGCTGACAGCTGTGGAGAAATGTTGTGACGGTGGTGAGAGTAGAGCACGGCTGTCTACGTGGCGCAATAGGCTAGCACGATCGGCTGTTAACCAAAAGGCTGGAGGTTCGAGCCCTCCTATGAGCGGTGTCTCGCTTTTTTTCTTTGCGCTGAAAGATTTGGAGAAATGTTCTGTAGGTGGTGAGAGCTGAGCACGAATATGTCCGTGGTGCAATTGGCTAGCACGTTCGGCTGTTAACAAAAACGTTGGAGGTTTGAGCCCTCTCGAGAGCGGTGTGCCTTTTTTTTCTTCGCACTGATAGCTTTGGAGAAATGTTCTGAGGGTGGTGAGAGTGGAACACGACTATCTCCGTGACGCAATTGGCTAGCGCGTTCAGCTGTTAACCAAAAGGTTGGAGGTTCGATCCCTCCGGAAAGCGGTGTGTCTCTATTTTTTTGCGCTGATAGCTTTGGAGGAATGTTCTGACGGTGGTGAGAGTGGAGCACGACTGTCTCCGTGGCGCAATTGGCTAGCGCGATGGGCTTAACCGAAAGTTTGGAGGTTCGAGCTCTCCCGGGAGCAGTGTGTCGCTTTTTTTCTTTGCGCTGATACCTTTGAGGAATGTTATGACCGTGGTGAGAATTGAGCACGACTATCTCCGGGGTGCAATTGGCTAGCGCGTTCAGCTGTTAACCAAAAGGTTGGAGGTTCGAGCCCTCCCGAGAGCGGTGTGTCTCTTTTTTTCTTTGCGCTGATAGCTTTGTAGAAATGTTCTGACCTTGGTGAGAGATGAGCACGACTGTCTCCATGGCGCAATTGGCTAGCGCGATCAGCTGTGAACAAAAACGTTCGAGGTTCGAGCCCTCCCGAGAGCGGTGTGTCTCTTTTTTCTTTGCGCTGATAGCTCTGTAGAAATGTTCTCACGGTGGTGAGAGTGGAGCACGACTGTCTCCGTGGCGCAATTGGCTAGCGCGATCGGCTGTTAACCGAAAGTTTGGAGGTTCGGGCCCTCCCGGGAGCAGTGTGTCGCTTTTTTTCTTTGCGCTGATAGCTTTGGAGAAATGTTCTGACGGTGGTGAGAGTAGAACACGACTGTCTCTTTGACGCCATTGGCTAGCGCGATCGGCTGTTAACCGAAAGTTTGGAGATTCGAGCTCTTCCGGGAGCGGTGTGTCGCTTTTTTTCTTTGCGCTGATACCTTTGAGGAATGTTATGACCGTGATGAGAATAGAGCGCGACTATCTCCGGGGCGCAATTGGCTAGCGCGTTCAGCTGTTAACCAAAAGGTTGGAGGTTCGAGGCCTCCCATGAGTGGTGTGTTGCTTTTTTGCGCTGATAGCTTTGTAGAAATGTTCTCACGGTGGTGAGAGTGGAGCACGACTGTCTCTGTGGCGCAATTGGCTAGCGCGATCGGCTGTTAACCGAAAGTTTGGAGGTTCGGGCCCTCTCGGGAGCAGTGTGTCGCTTTTTTTCTTCGCGCTGATAGCTTTGGAGAAATGTTCTGACGGTGGTGAGAGTAGAACACGACTGTCTCTTTGACGCCATTGGCTAGCGCGATCGGCTGTTAACCGAAAGTTTGGAGGTTCGAGCTCTTCCGGGAGCGGTGTGTCTTTTTTTTCTTTGCGCTGATACCTTTGAGGAATGTTATGACCGTGATGAGAATAGAGCACGACTATCTCCGGGGCGCAATTGGCTAGCGCGTTCAGTTGTTAACCAAAAGGTTGGAGGTTCGAGCCCTCCCGAGAGCGGTGTGTCTTTTTTTCTTTGCGCTGATAGCTTTGGAGAAATGTTCTGACGGTGGTGAGAGTGGAGCACGACTATCTCCTTGGAGCCATTGGTTAGCGCGTTCAGCTCTTAACCAAAAGGTTGGAGGTTCGAGGCCTCTCGAGAGTGGTGTGTCTCTTTTTTTTGCGCTGACAGCTGTGGAGAAATGTTCTGACGGTGGTGAGAGTAGAGCACGACTTTCTACGTGGCGCAATTGGCTAGCACAATCGGCTGTTAACCAAAAGGTTGGAGGTTCGAGCTCTCCCGGGAGCAGTGTGTCGCTTTTTTTCTTTGCGCTGATACCTTTGAGGAATGTTATGACCGTGATGAGAATAGAGCACGACTATCTCCGGGGCGCAATTGGCTAGCGCGTTCAGCTGTTAACCAAAAGGTTGGAGGTTCGAGCCCTCCCGAGAGCGGTGTGTCTCTTTTTTTCTTTGCGCTAATAGCTTTGGAGAAATGTTCTGACAGTGGTGAGAGTGGAGCACGACTATCTCCGTGACGCAATTGGCTAGCACGTTCGGCTTTTAACGAAAAGGTTGGCGGTTCGAGCCCTCCCATGAGCGGTGTGTCGCTTTTTTTGCGCTGATAGCTTTGTAGAAATGTTCCCACGGTGGTGAGAGTAGAGCACGACTGTCTCCGTGGCGCATTTGGCTAGCGCGATCGGCTGTTATCCAAAAGTTTGGAGGTTCGAGCCCTCTCGAGAGCGGTGTGTCTCTTTTTTTCTTTGCGCTGACAGCTGTGGAGAAATTTTCTGACGGTGGTGAGAGTAGAGCACGACTGTCTCCGTGACGCAATTGGCTAGCACGTTCGGCTTTTAACGGAAAGGTTGGAGGTTCGAGCCCTCCCGTGAGCGGTGTGTTGCTTTTCTTTGCGCTAATAGCTTTGTAGAAATGTTCTGACGGTGGTGAGAGTGGAGCACGAATATCTCCGTGGCGCAATTGGCTAGCGCGTTCGGCTGTGAACCAAAACGTCGGAGATTCTAGCCCTCCCATGAGTGGTGTGTTGCTTTTTTTCTTCGCGCTGATAGCTTTGGAGAAATGTTCTGACGCTGGTGAGAGTAGAGCACGACTATCTCCGTGGCGCAATTGGCTAGCACAATTGGCTGTTAACCAAAATGTTGGAGGTTCGAGCTCTCCCGGGAGCGGTGTGTCGCTTTTTTTCTTTGCGCTGATACCTTTGAGGAATGTTATGACCGTGGTGAGAACTGAGCACGACTATCTCCGGGGCGTAATTGACTAGCGCGTTCAGCTGTTAACCAAAAGGTTGGAGGTTCGACCCCTCACGAGAGCGGTGTGTCTCTTTTTTTCTTTGCGCTGATAGCTTTGTAGAAATGTTCTGACAGTGGTGAGAGTAGAGCACGACTGTCTACGTGGCGCAATTGGCTAGCACGATCGGCTGTTAACCAAAAGGTTGGAGGTTCGAGCTCTACCGGGAGCAGTGTGTCGCTTTTTTTCTTTGCGCTGATAGCTTTGGAGAAATGTTCTGACGGTGGTGAGAGTACAACACGACTATCTCCTTGGCGCCATTGGCTAGCGCGTTCAGCTGTTAACCAAAAGGTTGGAGGTTCGAGCCCTCTCGAGAGCGGTGTGTCTCTTTTTTTCTTTGCGCTGACAGCTGTGGAGAAATGTTCTGACGGTGGTTAGAGTAGAGCACGACTGTCTCCGTGACGCAATTGGCTAGCACGTTCGGCTTTTAACGGAAAGGTTGGAGGTTCGAGCCCCCCGTGAGCGGTGTGTCGCTTTTTTTGCGCTGATAGCTTTGTAAAAATGTTCCCACGGTGGTGAGAGTGGAGCACGACTGTCTCCGTGGCGCAATTGGCTAGCGCGATCGGCTGTTAACCGAACGTTTGGAGGTTCGAGCCCTCCCATGAGCGATGTGTCGCTTTTTTTGCGCTGATAGCTTTGGAGAAATCTTCTGACGTTGGTGAGAGTGGAGCACGACTATCTCTGGGGCGCAATTGGCTAGAGCGTTCAGCTGTTAACCAAAAGGTTGGAGGTTCGAGCCCTCCCGAGAGCGGTGTGTCTCTTTTTTTCTTTGTGCTGATAGCTTTGTAGAAATGTTCTGACGGTGGTGAGAGTAGAGCACGACTGTCTACGTGGCGCAATTGGCTAGCACGATCGGCTGTTAACCAAAAGGTTGGAGGTTCGAGCTCTCCCGGGAGCATGTGTCGCTTTTTTTCTTTGCGCTGATAGCATTGGAGAAATGTTCTGACGGTGGTGAGAGTACAACACGACTATCTCCTTGGCGCCAATGGCTAGCGCGTTCAGCTGTTAACCAAAAGGTTGGAGGTTCGAGCCTTCCCGAGAGCGGTGTGTCTCTTTTTTCTTCCCACTGATAGCTTTGGAGAAATGTTCTGAAGGTGGTGAGAGTGGAACACGATTATCTCCGTGACGCAATTGGCTAGCACGTTCGGCTGTTAACCAAAAGGGTGGAGGTTCGAGCCCTCCAGAGAGCGGTGTGTCTCTTTTTTTTCTTTGCGCTGATAGCTTTGAAGGAATGTTCTGACGGTGATGAGAGTGGAGCACGACTGTCTCCGTGGCGCAATCGGCTAGCGCGATCGGCTGTTAACCGAAAGTTTGGAGGTTCGAGCTCTCCCGGGAGCAGTGTGTCGCTTTTTTTCTTTGCGCTGATAGCTTTGGAGAAATGTTCTGACGGTGGTGAGGGTACAACACGACTATCTCCTTGGCACCATTGGCTAGCACGTTCGGCTGTTAACCAAAATGTTGGAGGTTCGAGCCCTCCCGAGAGCGGTGTGTCTCTTTTTTTTTTCTTCGCACTGATAGCTTTGGAGAAATGTTCTGAGGGTGGAGAGAGTGGAACACGACTATCTGCGTGACGCAATTGGCTAGCGCGTTCGGCTGTTAACCAAAAGGTTGAAGGTTCGATCCCTCCGGAGAGCGGTGTGTCTCTTTTTTTTGCGCTGATAGCTTTGGAGGAATGTTCTGACGGTGGTGAGAGTGGAGCATGACTGTCTCCGTGGCGCAATTGGCTATCGCGATCGGCGGTTAACCGAAAGTTTGGAGGTTCGAGCTCTCCCGGGAGCAGCGTGCCGCTTTTTTTCTTCGCGCTGATACCTTTGAGGAATCTTATGACCATGGTGAGAATTGAGCACGACTATCTCCGGGGCGCAATTGGCTAGCGCGTTCAGCTGTTAACCAAAAGGTTGGAGGTTCGAGCCCTACCGAGAGCGGTGTGTCTCTTTTTTTTCTTTGCGCTGATAGCTTTGTAGAAATGTTCTGGCGGTGGTGAGAGTGGAGCACGAATATCTCCGTGGCGCAATTGGCTAGCGCGTTCGGCTGTTAACCAAAAGGTTGGAGGTTCGAGCCCTCCCGAGAGCGGTGTGTCTCTTTTTTTTGCGCTGATAGCTTTGTAGAAATGTTCTGTCGATGGTGAGAGTGGAGCACGACTGTCTCCGTGGCGCTATTGGCTAGCGTGATCGGCTGTTAACCAGAAGTTTGGATGTTCGAGCCCTCCCGAAAGTGGTGTGTCTCTGTTTTTCTTTGCGCTGATAGCTTTGGAGGAATGTTCTGATGGTGGTGAGAGTGTAGCACGACTATTTCCGTGGCAGAATTGGCTAGCGCGATCAACTGTTAACTGAAAGTTTGGAGGTTCGAGCCCTCCCGGGAGCAGTGTGTCGCTTTTTTTCTTTGCGCTGATAGCTTTGGAAAAATGTTCTGATGGTGGTGAGAGTAGAACACGACTATCTCCTTGGCGCCATTGGCTAGCGCGTTCAGCTGTTAACCAAAAGGTTGGAGGTTCGAGCCCTCTCGAGAGCGGTGTGTCTCTTTTTACTTTGCGCTGACAGCTGTGGAGAAATGTTGTGACGGTGGTGAGAGTAGAGCGCGGCTGTCTACGTGGCGCAATTGGCTAGCACGATCGGCTGTTAACCAAAAGGCTGGAGGTTCGAGCCCTCCTATGAGCGGTGTCTCGCTTTTTTTCTTTGCGCTGAAAGATTTGGAGAAATGTTCTGTAGGTGGTGAGAGCTGAGCACGAATATGTCCGTGGTGCAATTGGCTAGCACGTTCGGCTGTTAACGAAAACGTTGGAGGTTTGAGCCCTCTCGAGAGCGGTGTGTGTCTTTTTTTTCTTCGCACTGATAGCTTTGGAGAAATGTTCTGAGGGTGGTGAGAGTGGAACACGACTATCTCCGTGACGCAATTGGCTAGCGCGTTCAGCTGTTAACCAAAAGGTTGGAGGTTCGATCCCTCCGGAAAGCGGTGTGTCTCTCTTTTTTGCGCTGATAGCTTTGGAGGAATGTTCTGACGGTGGTGAGAGTGGAGCACGACTGTCTCCGTGGCGCAATTGGCTAGCGCGATGGGCTTAACCGAAAGTTTGGAGGTTCGAGCTCTCCCGGGAGCAGTGTGTCGCTTTTTTTCTTTGCGCTGATATCTTTGAGGAATGTTATGACCGTGGTGAGAATTGAGCACGACTATCTCCGGGGTGCAATTGGCTAGCGCGTTCAGCTGTTAACCAAAAGGTTGGAGGTTCGAGCCCTCCCGAGAGCGGTGTGTCTCTATTTTCTTTGCGCTGATAGCTTTGTAGAAATGTTCTGACCTTGGTGAGAGATGAGCACGACTGTCTCCATGGCGCAATTGGCTAGCGCGATCAGCTGTGAACAAAAACGTTCGAGGTTCGAGCCCTCCCGAGAGCGGTGTGTCTCTTTTTTCTTTGCGCTGATAGCTTTGTAGAAATGTTCTCACGGTGGTGAGAGTGGAGCACGACTGTCTCCGTGGCGCAATTGGCTAGCGCGATCGGCTGTTAACCGAAAGTTTGGAGGTTCGGGCCCTCCCGGGAGCAGTGTGTCGCTTTTTTTCTTTGCGCTGATAGCTTTGGAGAAATGTTCTGATGGTGGTGAGAGTAGAACACGACTGTCTACGTGGCGCAATTGGCTAGCACAATCGGCTGTTAACCAAAATGTTGGAGGTTCGAGCTCTCCCGGGAGCGGTGTGTCTCTTTTTTCTTTGCGCTGATAGCTTTGTAGAAAAGTTCTCACGGTGGTGAGAGTGGAGCACGACTGTCTCCGTGGCGCAATTGGCTAGCGCGATCGGCTGTTAACCGAAAGTTTGGAGGTTCGGGCCCTCCCGGGAGCAGTGTGTCGCTTTTTTTCTTTGCGCTGATAGCTTTGGAGAAATGTTCTGACGGTGGTGAGAGTAGAACACGACTGTCTCTTTGACGCCATTGGCTAGCGCGATCGGCTGTTAACCGAAAGTTTGGAGGTTAGAGCTCTTCCGGGAGCGGTGTGTCGCTTTTTTTCTTTGCGCTGATAACTTTGAGGAATGTTATGACCGAGGTGAGAATTGAGCACGACTATCTCCGGGGCGCAATTGGCTAGCGCGTTCAGCTGTTAACCAAAAGGTTGGAGGTTCGAGCCCTCCCGAGAGCGGTGTGTCTCTTTTTTTCTTTGCCCTGATATCTTTGTAGAAATGTTCTGACCGTGGTGAGAGATGAGCACGACTGTCTCCGTGGAGCAACTGGCTAGCGCGATCAGCTGTGAACAAAAACGTTCGAGGTTCGAGCCCTCCCGAGAGCGGTGTGTCTCTTTTTTCTTTGCGCTGATAGCTTTGTAGAAATGTTCTGACGGTGGTGAGAGTGGAGCACGAATATCTCCGTGGCGCAATTGGCTAGCGCGTTCGGCTGTGAACCAAAACGTTGGAGGTTCGAGCCCTCGCGAGAGCGGTGTGTCTCTTTTTTCTTTGCGCTGACAGCTGTGGAGAAATGTTCTGACGGTGGTGAGAGTAGAGCACGACTGTCTCCGTGACGCAATTGGCTAGCACGTTCGGCTTTTAACGGAAAGGTTGGAGGTTCGAGCCCTCCCATGAGCGGTGTGTCGCTTTTTTTTGCGCTGATAGATTTGTAGAAATGTTCCCACGGTGGTGAGAGTGGAACACGACTATCTCCGTGACGCAATTGGCAAGCGCCTTCGGCTGTTAATGAAAAGGTTGGAGGTTCGATCCCTCCGGACAGCGGTGTGTCTCTTTTTTTTCTTTTCGCTGATAGCTTTGGGGGAATGTTCTGACGGTGGTGAGAGTGGAGCATGACTGTCTCCGTTGCGCAATTGGCTAGCGTTATTGGGTGTTAACCGAAAGTTTGGAGGTTCGAGCTCTCCCGGGAGCAGTGTGCCGCTTTTTTTCTTTGCGCTGATACCTTTGAGGAATGTTATGACAGAGGTGAGAATTGAGCACGACTATCTCCGGGGCACAATTGGCTAGCGCGTTCAGCTGTTAACCAAAAGGTTGGAGGTTCGAGCCCTCCCGAGAGCGGTGTGTCTCTTTTTTTCTTTGCCCTGATAGCTTTGTAGAAATGTTCTGACCGTGGTGAGAGATGAGCACGACTGTCTCCGTGGCGCTATTGTCTAGCGCGTTCGGCTGTGAACCAAAACGTCGGAGATTCGAGCCCTCCCATGAGTGCTGTGTTGCTTTTCTTTGCGCTAATAGCTTTGTAGAAATGTTCTGACGGTGGTGAGAGTGGAGCACGAATATCTCCGTGGCGCAATTGGCTAGCGCGTTCGGCTGTGAACCAAAACGTCGGAGATTCTAGCCCTCCCATGAGTGGTGTGTTGCTTTTTTTCTTTGCGCTGATACCTTTGAGGAATGTTATGACCGTGGTGAGAATTGAGCACGACTATCTCCGGGGCGTAATTGACTAGCGCGTTCAGCTGTTAACCAAAAGGTTGGAGGTTCGACCCCTCCCGAGAGCGGTGTGTCTCTTTTTTTCTTTGCGCTGATAGCTTTGTAGAAATGTTCTCACGGTGGTGAGAGTAGAGCACGACTGTCTACGTGGCGCAATTGGCTAGCACGATCGGCTGTTAACCAAAAGGTTGGAGGTTCGAGCTCTCCCGGGAGCAGTGTGTCGCTTTTTTTCTTTGCGCTGATAGCTTTGGAGAAATGTTCTGACGGTGGTGAGAGTACAACACGACTATCTCCTTGGCGCCATTGGCTAGCGCGTTCAGCTGTTAACCAAAAGGTTGGAGGTTCGAGCCCTCTCGAGAGCGGTGTGTCTCTTTTTTTCTTTGCGCTGACAGCTGTGGAGAAATGTTGTGACGGTGGTGAGAGTAGAGCACGACTGTCTCCGTGACGCAATTGGCTAGCACGTTCGGCTTTTAACGGAAAGGTTGGAGGTTCGAGCCCCCCGTGAGCGGTGTGTCTCTTTTTTTCTTTTCGCTGATAGCTTTGGAGAAATGTTCTGACGCTTGTGAGAGTAGAGCACGACTATCTCCGTGGCGCAATTGGCTAGCACAATTGGCTGTTAACCAAAATGTTGAAGGTTCGAGCTCTCCCGGGAGCGGTGTGTCGCTTTTTTTCTTTGCGCTGATACCTTTGAGGAATGTTATGACCGTGGTGAGAATTGAGCACGACTATCTCCGGGGCGTAATTGACTAGCGCGTTCAGCTGTTAACCAAAAGGTTGGAGGTTCGACCCCTCCCGAGAGCGGTGTGTCTCTTTTTTTCTTTGCGCTGATAGCTTTGTAGAAATGTTCTGACGGTGGTGAGAGTAGAGCACGACTGTCTACGTGGCGCAATTGGCTAGCACGATCGGCTGTTAACCAAAAGGCTGGAGGTTCGAGCTCTCCCGGGAGCAGTGTATCGCTTTTTTTCTTTGCGCTGATAGCTTTGGAGAAATGTTCTGACGGTGGTGAGAGTACAACACGACTATCTCCTTGGCGCCATTGGCTAGCGCGTTCAGCTGTTAACCAAAAGGTTGGAGGTTCGAGCCCTCTCGAGAGCGGTGTGTCTCTTTTTTTCTTTGCGCTGACAGCTGTGGAGAAAT
Organism: Rhipicephalus microplus; assembly: GCF_043290135.1. NCBI lineage: Eukaryota > Metazoa > Arthropoda > Arachnida > Ixodida > Ixodidae > Rhipicephalus > Rhipicephalus microplus. The sequence goes on along the minus strand of NC_134703.1, from coordinate 202,979,345 downwards.
GTTCTGACGGTGGTGAGAGTAGAGCACGACTGTCTCCGTGACGCAATTGGCTAGCACGTTCGGCTTTTAACGGAAAGGTTGGAGGTTCGAGCCCCCCTTGAGCGGTGTGTCGCTTTTTTTGCGCTGATAGCTTTGTAAAAATGTTCCCACGGTGGTGAGAGTAGAGCACGACTGTCTCCGTGGCGCAATTGGCTAGCGCGATCGGCTGTTAACCGAACGTTTGGAGGTTCGAGCCCTCCCATGAGCGGTGTGTCGCTTTTTTTGCGCTGATAGCTTTGGTGAAATCTTCTGACGGTGGTGAGAGTGGAGCACGACTATCTCTGGGGCGCAATTGGCTAGAGCGTTCAGCTGTTAACCAAAAGGTTGGAGGTTCGAGCCCTCCCGAGAGCGGTGTGTCTCTTTTTTTCTTTGTGCTGATAGCTTTGTAGAAATGTTCTGACGGTGGTGAGAGTAGAACACGACTGTCTACGTGGCGCAATTGGCTAGCACGATCGGCTGTTAACCAAAAGGTTGGAGGTTCGAGCTCTCCCGGGAGCAGTGTGTCGCTTTTTTTCTTTGCGCTGATAGCTTTGGAGAAATGTTCTGACGGTGGTGAGAGTACAACACGACTATCTCCTTGGCGCCAATGGCTAGCGCGTTCAGCTGTTAACCAAAAGGTTGGAGGTTCGAGCCTTCCCGAGAGCGGTGTGTCTCTTTTTTTTTCTTCGTACTGATAGCTTTGGAGAAATGTTCTGAGGGTGGTGAGAGTGGAACACGACTATCTCCGTGACGCAATTGGCTAGCGCGTTCGGCTGTTAACCAAAAGGTTGAAGGTTCGATCCCTCCGGAGAGCGGTGTGTCTCTTTTTTGCGCTGATAGCTTTGGAGGAATGTTCTGACGGTGGTGAGAGTGGAGCATGTCTGTCTCCGTGGCGCAATTGGCTATCGCGATCGGCGGTTAACCGAAAGTTTGGAGGTTCGAGCTCTCCCGGGAGCAGCGTGCCGTTTTTTTTCTTCGCGCTGATACCTTTGAGGAATGTTATGACCGTGATGAGAATAGAGCACGACTATCTCCGGGGCACAATTGGCTAGCGCGTTCAGCTGTTAACCAAAAGGTTGGAGGTTCGAGCCCTCCCATGAGCGGTGTGTCGCTTTTTTTCTTTGCGCTGATACCTTTGAGGAATGTTATGACAGAGGTGAGAATTGAGCACGACTATCGCCGGGGCGCAATTGGCTAGCGCGTTCAGCTGTTAACCAAAAGGTTGGAGGTTCGAGCCCTCCCGAGAGCGGTGTGTCTCTTTTTTTCTTTGCCCTGATAGCTTTGTAGAAATGTTCTGACCGTGGTGAGAGATGAGCACGACTGTCTCCGTGGCGCTATTGTCTAGCGCGTTCGGCTGTGAACCAAAACGTCGGAGATTCGAGCCCTCCCATGAGTGCTGTGTTGCTTTTCTTTGCGCTAATAGCTTTGTAGAAATGTTCTGACGGTGGTGAGAGTGGAGCACGAATATCTCCGTGGCGCAATTGGCTAGCGCGTTCGGCTGTGAACCAAAACGTTGGAGATTCTAGCCCTCCCATGAGTGGTGTGTTGCTTTTTTTCTTCGCGCTGATAGCTTTGGAGAAATGTTCTGACGCTTGTGAGAGTAGAGCACGACTATCTCCGTGGCGCAATTGGCTAGCACAATTGGCTGTTAACCAAAATGTTGGAGGTTCGAGCTCTCCCGGGAGCGGTGTGTCGCTTTTTTTCTTTGCGCTGATACCTTTGAGGAATGTTATGACCGTGGTGAGAATTGAGCACGACTATCTCCGGGGCGTAATTGACTAGCGCGTTCAGCTGTTAACCAAAAGGTTGGAGGTTCGACCCCTCCCGAGAGCGGTGTGTCTCTTTTTTTCTTTGCGCTGATAGCTTTGTAGAAATGTTCTGATGGTGGTGAGAGTAGAGCACGACTGTCTACGTGGCGCAATTGGCTAGCACGATCGGCTGTTAACCAAAAGGTTTGAGGTTCGAGCTCTCCCGGGAGCAGTGTGTCGCTTTTTTTCTTTGCGCTGATAGCTTTGGAGAAATGTTCTGACGGTGGTGAGAGTACAACACGACTATCTCCTTGGCGCCATTGGCTAGCGCGTTCAGCTGTTAACCAAAAGGTTGGAGGTTCGAGCCCTCTCGAGAGCGGTGTGTCTCTTTTTTTCTTTGCGCTGATAGCTTTGTAGAAATGTTCTGACGGTGGTGAGAGTGGAGCACGAATATCTCCGTGGCGCAATTGGCTAGCGCGTTCGGCTGTGAACCAAAACGTTGGAGGTTCGAGCCCTCGCGAGAGCGGTGTGTCTCTTTTTTCTTTGCGCTGACAGCTGTGGAGAAATGTTCTGACGGTGGTGAGAGTAGAGCACGACTGTCTCCGTGACGCAATTGGCTAGCGCAATCGGCTGTTAACCGAACGTTTGGAGGTTCGAGCCCTCCCATGAGCGGTGTGTCGCTTTTTTGCGCTGATAGCTTTGGTGAAATCTTCTGACGGTGGTGAGAGTGGAGCACGACTATCTCTGGGGCGCCAATGGCTAGCGCGTTCAGCTGTTAACCAAAAGGTTGGAGGTTCGAGCCTTCCCGAGAGCGGTGTGTCTCTTTTTTCTTCCCACTGATAGCTTTGGAGAAATGTTCTGAAGGTGGTGAGAGTGGAACACGATTATCTCCGTGACGCAATTGGCTAGCACGTTCGGCTGTTAACCAAAAGGGTGGAGGTTCGAGCCCTCCAGAGAGCGGTGTGTCTCTTTTTTTTCTTTGCGCTGATAGCTTTGAAGGAATGTTCTGACGGTGATGAGAGTGGAGCACGACTGTCTCCGTGGCGCAATCGGCTAGCGCGATCGGCTGTTAACCGAAAGTTTAGAGGTTCGAGCTCTCCCGGGAGCAGTGTGTCGCTTTTTTTCTTTGCGCTGATAGCTTTGGAGAAATGTTCTGACGGTGGTGAGGGTACAACACGACTATCTCTTTGACACCATTGGCTAGGACGTTCGGCTGTTAACCAAAACGTTGGAGGTTCGAGCCCTCCCGAGAGCGGTGTGTCTCTTTTTTTTTCTTCGCACTGATAGCTTTGGAGAAATGTTCTGAGGGTGGTGAGAGTGGAACACGACTATCTCCGTGACGCAATTGGCTAGCGCGTTCGGCTGTTAACCAAAAGGTTGAAGGTTCGATCCCTCCGGAGAGCGGTGTGTCTCTTTTTTTGCGCTGATAGCTTTGGAGGAATGTTCTGACGGTGGTGAGAGTGGAGCATGACTGTCTCCGTGGCGCAATTGGCTATCGCGATCGGCGGTTAACCGAAAGTTTGGAGGTTCGAGCTCTCCCGGGAGCAGCGTGCCGTTTTTTTTCTTCGCGCTGATACCTTTGAGGAATGTTATGACCGTGATGAGAATAGAGCACGACTATCTCCGGGGCGCAATTGGCTAGCGCGTTCAGCTGTTAACCAAAAGGTTGGAGGTTCGAGGCCTCTCCAGAGCGGTGTGTCTCTTTTTTTTGCGCTGACAGCTGTGGAGAAATGTTCTGACGGTGGTGAGAGTAGAGCACGACTTTCTACGTGGCGCAATTGGCTAGCACAATCGGCTGTTAACCAAAAGGTTGGAGGTTCGAGCTCTCCCGGGAGCAGTGTGTCGCTTTTTTTCTTTGCGCTGATACCTTTGAGGAATGTTATGACCGTGATGAGAATAGAGCACGACTATCTCCGGGGCGCAATTGGCTAGCGCGTTCAGCTGTTAACCAAAAGGTTGGAGGTTCGAGCCCTCCCGAGAGCGGTGTGTCTATTTTTTTCTTTGCGCTAATAGCTTTGGAGAAATGTTCTGACGGTGGTGAGAGTGGAGCACGACTATCTCCGTGACGCAATTGGCTAGCACGTTTGGCTTTTAACGGAAAGGTTGGAGGTTCGAGCCCTCCCGTGAGCGGTGTGTTGCTTTTCTTTGCGCTAATAGCTTTGTAGAAATGTTCTGACGGTGGTGAGAGTGGAGCACGAATATCTCCGTGGCGCAATTGGCTAGCGCGTTCGGCTGTTAACCAAAACGTCGGAGATTCTAGCCCTCCCATGAGTGGTGTGTTGCTTTTTTTCTTCGCGCTGATAGCTTTGGAGAAATGTTCTGACGCTGGTGAGAGTAGAGCACGACTATCTCCGTGACGCAATTGGCTAGCACGTTCGGCTTTTAACGGAAAGTTTGGAGGTTCGGGCCCCCCGTGAGCGGTGTCTCGCTTTTTTTGCGCTGATAGCTTTGTAAAAATGTTCCCACGGTGGTGAGAGTGGAGCACGACTGTCACCGTGGCGCAATTGGCTAGCGCGATCGGCTGTTAACCGAACGTTTGGAGGTTCGAGCCCTCCCATGACCGGTGTGTCGCTTTTTTTGCGCTGATAGCTTTGGAGAAATCTTCTGACGATGGTGAGAGTGGAGCACGACTATCTCTGGGGCGCAATTGGCTAGAGCGTTCAGCTGTTAACCAAAAGGTTGGAGGTTCGAGCCCTCCCGAGAGCGGTGTGTCTCTTTTTTTCTTTGTGCTGATAGCTTTGTAGAAATGTTCTGACGGTGGTGAGAGTAGAGCACGACTATCTCCGTGGCGCAATTGGCTAGCACAATTGGCTGTTAACCAAAATGTTGGAGGTTCGAGCTCTCCCGGGAGCGGTGTGTCGCTTTTTTTCTTTGCGCTGATACCTTTGAGGAATGTTCTGACGGTGGTGAGAGTACAACACGACTATCTCCTTGGCGCCATTGGCTAGCGCGTTCAGCTGTTAACCAAAAGGTTGGAGGTTCGAGCCCTCTCGAGAGCGGTGTGTCTCTTTTTTTCTTTGCGCTGACAGCTGTGGAGAAATGTTCTGACGGTGGTGAGAGTAAAGCACGACTGTCTCCGTGACGCAATTGGCTAGCACGTTCGGCTTTTAACGGAAAGGTTGGAGGTTCGAGCCCCCCGTGAGCGGTGTGTCTATTTTTTTCTTTTCGCTGATAGCTTTGGAGAAATGTTCTGACGCTTGTGAGAGTAGAGCACGACTATCTCCGTGGCGCAATTGGCTAGCACAATTGGCTGTTAACCAAAATGTTGGAGGTTCGAGCCCTCTCGAGAGTGGTGTGTCTCTTTTTTTCTTTGCGCTGACAGCTGTGGAGAAATGTTCTGACGGTGGTGAGAGTAGAGCACGACTGTCTCCGTGACGCAATTGGCTAGCACGTTCGGCTTTTAATGGAAAGGTTGGAGGTTCGAGCCCCCCGTGAGCGGTGTGTCTCTTTTTTTCTTTTCGCTGATAGCTTTGGAGAAATGTTCTGACGCTTGTGAGAGTAGAGCACGACTATCTCCGTGGCGCAATTGGCTAGCACAATTGGCTGTTAACCAAAATGTTGGAGGTTCGAGCTCTCCCGGGAGCGGTGTGTCGCTTTTTTTCTTTGCGCTGATACCTTTGAGGAATGTTATGACCGTGGTGAGAATTGAGCACGACTATCTCCGGGATGTAATTGACTAGCGCGTTCAGCTGTTAACCAAAAGGTTGGAGGTTCGACCCCTCCCGTGAGCGGTGTGTCGCTTTTTTTGCGCTGATAGCTTTGTAAAAATGTTCCCACGGTGGTGAGAGTGGAGCACGACTGTCACCGTGGCGCAATTGGCTAGCGCGATCGGCTGTTAACCGAACGTTTGGAGGTTCGAGCCCTCCCATGAGCGGTGTGTCGCTTTTTTTGCGCTGATAGTTTTGGAGAAATCTTCTGACGGTGGTGAGAGTGGAGCACGACTATCTCTGGGGCGCAATTGGCTAGAGCGTTCAGCTGTTAACCAAAAGGTTGGAGGTTCGAGCCCTCCCGAGAGCGGTGTGTCTCTTTTTTTCTTTGCGCTAATAGCTTTGTAGAAATGTTCTGACGGTGGTGAGAGTGGAGCACGAATATCTCCGTGGCGCAATTGGCTAGCGCGTTCGGCTGTGAACCAAAACGTCGGAGATTCTAGCCCTCCCATGAGTGGTGTGTTGCTTTTTTTCTTTGCGCTGATACCTTTGAGGAATGTTATGACCGTGGTGAGAATTGAGCACGACTATCTCCGGGGCGTAATTGACTAGCGCGTTCAGCTGTTAACCAAAAGGTTGGAGGTTCGACCCCTCCCGAGAGCGGTGTGTCTCTTTTTTTCTTTGCGCTGATAGCTTTGTAGAAATGTTCTCACGGTGGTGAGAGTAGAGCACGACTGTCTACGTGGCGCAATTGGCTAGCACGATCGGCTGTTAACCAAAAGGTTGGAGGTTCGAGCTCTCCCGGGAGCAGTGTGTCGCTTTTTTTCTTTGCGCTGATAGCTTTGGAGAAATGTTCTGACGGTGGTGAGAGTACAACACGACTATCTCCTTGGCGCCATTGGCTAGCGCGTTCAGCTGTTAACCAAAAGGTTGGAGGTTCGAGCCCTCTCGAGAGCGGTGTGTCTCTTTTTTTCTTTGCGCTGACAGCTGTGGAGAAATGTTCTGACGGTGGTGAGAGTAGAGCACGACTGTCTCCGTGACGCAATTGGCTAGCACGTTCGGCTTTTAACGGAAAGGTTGGAGGTTCGAGCCCCCCGTGAGCGGTGTGTCTCTTTTTTTCTTTTCGCTGATAGCTTTGGAGAAATGTTCTGACGCTTGTGAGAGTAGAGCACGACTATCTCCGTGGCGCAATTGGCTAGCACAATTGGCTGTTAACCAAAATGTTGGAGGTTCGAGCTCTCCCGGGAGCGGTGTGTCGCTTTTTTTCTTTGCGCTGATACCTTTGAGGAATGTTATGACCGTGGTGAGAATTGAGCACGACTATCTCCGGGGCGTAATTGACTAGCGCGTTCAGCTGTTAACCAAAAGGTTGGAGGTTCGACCCCTCCCGAGAGCGGTGTGTCTCTTTTTTTCTTTGCGCTGATAGCTTTGTAGAAATGTTCTGACGGTGGTGAGAGTAGAGCACGACTGTCTACGTGGCGCAATTGGCTAGCACGATCGGCTGTTAACCAAAAGGTTGGAGGTTCGAGCTCTCCCGGGAGCAGTGTGTCGCTTTTTTTCTTTGCGCTGATAGCTTTGGAGAAATGTTCTGACGGTGGTGAGAGTACAACACGACTATCTCCTTGACGCCATTGGCTAGCGCGTTCAGCTGTTAACCAAAAGGTTGGAGGTTCGAGCCCTCTCGAGAGCGGTGTGTCTCTTTTTTTCTTTGCGCTGACAGCTGTGGAGAAATGTTCTGACGGTGGTGAGAGTAGAGCACGACTGTCTCCGTGACGCAATTGGCTAGCACGTTCGGCTTTTAACGGAAAGGTTGGAGGTTCGAGCCCCCCGTGAGCGGTGTGTCGCTTTTTTTGCGCTGATAGCTTTGTAAAAATGTTCCCACGGTGGTGAGAGTAGAGCACGACTATCTACGTGGCGCAATTGGCTAGCACGATCGGCTGTTAACCAAAAGGTTGGAGGTTCGAGCTCTCCCGGGAGCAGCGTGCCGTTTTTTTTCTTCGCGCTGATACCTTTGAGGAATGTTATGACCGTGATGAGAATAGAGCACGACTATCTCCGGGGCGCAATTGGCTAGCGCCTTCAGCTGTTAACCAAAAGGTTGGAGGTTCGAGCCCTCCCATGAGCGGTGTGTCGCTTTTTTTCTTTGCGCTGATACCTTTGAGGAATGTTATGACCGTGATGAGAATAGAGCACGACTATCTCCGGGGCGCAATTGGCTAGCGCGTTCAGCTGTTAACCAAAAGGTTGGAGGTTCGAGCCCTCCCGAGAGCGGTGTGTCTCTTTTTTTCTTTGCGCTGATAGCTTTGTAGAAATGTTCTGACCTTGGTGAGAGATGAGCACGACTGTCTCCATGGCGCAATTGGCTAGCGCGATCAGCTGTGAACAAAAACGTTCGAGGTTCGAGCCCTCCCGAGAGCGGTGTGTCTCTTTTTTCTTTGCGCTGATAGCTTTGTAGAAATGTTCTCACGGTGGTGAGAGTGGAGCACGACTGTCTCCGTGGCGCAATTGGCTAGCGCGATCGGCTGTTAACCAAAAGTTTGGAGGTTCGGGCCCTCCCGGGAGCAGTGTGTCGCTTTTTTTCTTTGCGCTGATAGCTTTGGAGAAATGTTCTGACGGTGGTGAGAGTAGAACACGACTGTCTACGTGGCGCAATTGGCTAGCACAATCGGCTGTTAACCAAAATGTTGGAGGTTCGAGCTCTCCCGGGAGCGGTGTGTCTCTTTATTCTTTGCGCTGATAGCTTTGGAGAAATGTTCTGACGGTGGTGAGAGTAGAACACGACTGTCTCTTTGACGCCATTGGCTAGCGCGATCGGCTGTTAACCGAAAGTTTGGAGGTTCGAGCTCTTCCGGGAGCGGTGTGTCGCTTTTTTTCTTTGCGCTGATAACTTTGAGGAATGTTATGACCGAGGTGAGAATTGAGCACGACTATCTCCGGGGCGCAATTGGCTAGCGCGTTCAGCTGTTAACCAAAAGGTTGGAGGTTCGAGCCCTCCCGAGAGCGGTGTGTCTCTTTTTTTCTTTGCCCTGATATCTTTGTAGAAATGTTCTGACCGTGGTGAGAGATGAGCACGACTGTCTCCGTGGAGCAACTGGCTAGCGCGATCAGCTGTGAACAAAAACGTTCGAGGTTCGAGCCCTCCCGAGAGCGGTGTGTCTCTTTTTTCTTTGCGCTGATAGCTTTGTAGAAATGTTCTGACGGTGGTGAGAGTGGAGCACGAATATCTCCGTGGCGCAATTGGCTAGCGCGTTCGGCTGTGAACCAAAACGTTGGAGGTTCGAGCCCTCGCGAGAGCGGTGTGTCTCTTTTTTCTTTGCGCTGACAGCTGTGGAGAAATGTTCTGACGGTGGTGAGAGTAGAGCACGACTGTCTCCGTGGCGCAATTGGCTAGCGCGTTCGGCTGTGAACCAAAACGTTGGAGGTTCGAGCCCTCCCATGAGCGGTGTGTCGCTTTTTTTGCGCTGATAGATTTGTAGAAATGTTCCCACGGTGGTGAGAGTGGAACACGACTATCTCCGTGACGCAATTGGCAAGCGCCTTCGGCTGTTAATGAAAAGGTTGGAGGTTCGATCCCTCCGGACAGCGGTGTGTCTCTTTTTTTCTTTTCGCTGATAGCTTTGGAGGAATGTTCTGACGGTGGTGAGAGTGGAGCATGACTGTCTCCGTTGCGCAATTGGCTAGCGTGATTGGGTGTTAACCGAAAGTTTGGAGGTTCGAGCTCTCCCGGGAGCAGTGTGCCGCTTTTTTTCTTTGCGCTGATACCTTTGAGGAATGTTATGACAGAGGTGAGAATTCAGCACGACTATCGCCGGGGCGCAATTGGCTAGCGCGTTCAGCTGTTAACCAAAAGGTTGGAGGTTCGAGCCCTCCCGAGAGCGGTGTGTCTCTTTTTTTTTGCCCTGATAGCTTTGTAGAAATGTTCTGACCGTGGTGAGAGATGAGCACGACTGTCTCCGTGGCGCTATTGTCTAGCGCGTTCGGCTGTGAACCAAAACGTCGGAGATTCGAGCCCTCCCATGAGTGCTGTGTTGCTTTTCTTTGCGCTAATAGCTTTGTAGAAATGTTCTGACGGTGGTGAGAGTGGAGCACGAATATCTCCGTGGCGCAATTGGCTAGCGCGTTCGGCTGTGAACCAAAACGTTGGAGATTCTAGCCCTCCCATGAGTGGTGTGTTGCTTTTTTTCTTCGCGCTGATAGCTTTGGAGAAATGTTCTGACGCTTGTGAGAGTAGAGCACGACTATCTCCGTGGCGCAATTGGCTAGCACAATTGGCTGTTAACCAAAATGTTGGAGGTTCGAGCTCTCCCGGGAGCGGTGTGTCGCTTTTTTTCTTTGCGCTGATACCTTTGAGGAATGTTATGACCGTGGTGAGAATTGAGCACGACTATCTCCGGGGCGTAATTGACTAGCGCGTTCAGCTGTTAACCAAAAGGTTGGAGGTTCGACCCCTCCCGAGAGCGGTGTGTCTCTTTTTTTCTTTGCGCTGATAGCTTTGTAGAAATGTTCTGACGGTGGTGAGAGTAGAGCACGACTGTCTACGTGGCGCAATTGGCTAGCACGATCGGCTGTTAACCAAAAGGTTTGAGGTTCGAGCTCTCCCGGGAGCAGTGTGTCGCTTTTTTTCTTTGCGCTGATAGCTTTGGAGAAATGTTCTGACGGTGGTGAGAGTACAACACGACTATCTCCTTGGTGCCATTGGCTAGCGCGTTCAGCTGTTAACCAAAAGGTTGGAGGTTCGAGCCCTCTCGAGAGCGGTGTGTCTCTTTTTTTCTTTGCGCTGACAGCTGTGGAGAAATGTTCTGACGGTGGTGAGAGTAGAGCACGACTGTCTCCGTGAGGCAATTGGCTAGCACGTTCGGCTTTTAACGGAAAGGTTGGAGGTTCGAGCCCCCCGTGAGCGGTGTGTCGCTTTTTTTGCGCTGATAGCTTTGTAAAAATGTTCCCACGGTGGTGAGAGTGGAGCACGACTGTCTCCGTGGCGCAATTGGCTAGCCCGATCGGCTGTTAACCGAACGTTTGGAGGTTCGAGCCCTCCCATGAGCGGTGTGTCGCTTTTTTGCGCTGATAGCTTTGGTGAAATCTTCTGACGGTGGTGAGAGTGGAGCACGACTATCTCTGGGGCGCAATTGGCTTGAGCGTTCAGCTGTTAACCAAAAGGTTGGAGGTTCGAGCCCTCCCGAGAGCGGTGTGTCTCTTTTTTTCTTTGTGCTGATAGCTTTGTAGAAATGTTCTGACGGTGGTGAGAGTAGAGCACGACTGTCTACGTGGCGCAATTGGCTAGCACGATCGGCTGTTAACCAAAAGGTTGGAGGTTCGAGCTCTCCCGGGAGCAGTGTGTCGCTTTTTTTCTTTGCGCTGATAGCTTTGGAGAAATGTTCTGATGGTGGTGAGAGTACAACACGACTATCTCCTTGGCGCCAATGGCTAGCGCGTTCAGCTGTTAACCAAAAGGTTGGAGGTTCGAGCCTTCCCGAGAGCGGTGTGTCTCTTTTTTCTTCCCACTGATAGCTTTGAAGGAATGTTCTGACGGTGATGAGAGTGGAGCACGACTGTCTCCGTGGCGCAATCGGCTAGCGCGATCGGCTGTTAACCGAAAGTTTGGAGGTTCGAGCTCTCCCGGGAGCAGTGTGTCGCTTTTTTTCTTTGCGCTGATAGCTTTGGAGAAATGTTCTGACGGTGGTGAGGGTACAACACGACTATCTCTTTGACACCATTGGCTAGGACGTTCGGCTGTTAACCAAAACGTTGGAGGTTCGAGCCCTCCCGAGAGCGGTGTGTCTCTTTTTTTTTCTTCGCACTGAAAGCTTTGGAGAAATGTTCTGAGGGTGGTGAGAGTGGAACACGACTATCTCCGTGACGCAATTGGCTAGCGCGTTCGGCTGTTAACCAAAAGGTTGAAGGTTCGATCCCTCCGGAGAGCGGTGTGTCTCTTTTTTTGCGCTGATAGCTTTGGAGGAATGTTCTGACGGTGGTGAGAGTGGAGCATGACTGTCTCCGTGGCGCAATTGGCTATCGCGATCGGCGGTTAACCGAAAGTTTGGAGGTTCGAGCTCTCCCGGGAGCAGCGTGCCGTTTTTTTTCTTCGCGCTGATACCTTTGAGGAATGTTATGACCGTGATGAGAATAGAGCACGACTATCTCCGGGGCGCAATTGGCTAGCGCGTTCAGCTGTTAACTAAAAGGTTGGAGGTTCGAGCCCTCCCGAGAGCGGTGTGTCTCTTTTTTTCTTTGCGATAATAGCTTTGGAGAAATGTTCTGACGGTGGTGAGAGTGGAGCACGACTATCTCCGTGACGCAATTGGCTAGCACGTTCGGCTTTTAACAAAAAGGTTGGAGGTTCGAGCCCTCCCATGAGCGGTGTGTCGCTTTTTTTCTTTGCGCTGATACCTTTGAGGAATGTTATGACCGTGATGAGAATAGAGCACGACTATCTCCGGGGCGCAATTGGCTAGCGCGTTCAGCTGTTAACCAAAAGGTTGGAGGTTCGAGCCCTCCCGAGAGCGGTGTGTCTCTTTTTTTCTTTGCGCTAATAGCTTTGGAGAAATGTTCTGACGGTGGTGAGAGTGGAGCACGACTATCTCCTTGGAGCCATTGGTTAGCGCGTTCAGCTCTTAACCAAAAGGTTGGAGGTTCGAGGCCTCTCCAGAGCGGTGTGTCTCTTTTTTTTTGCGCTGACAGCTGTGGAGAAATGTTCTGACGGTGGTGAGAGTAGAGCACGACTTTCTACGTGGCGCAATTGGCTAGCACAATCGGCTGTTAACCAAAAGGTTGGAGGTTCGAGCTCTCCCGGGAGCAGTGTGTCGCTTTTTTTCTTTGCGCTGATACCTTTGAGGAATGTTATGACCGTGATGAGAATAGAGCACGACTATCTCCGGGGCGCAATTGGCTAGCGCGTTCAGCTGTTAACCAAAAGGTTGGAGGTTCGAGCCCTCCCGAGAGCGGTGTGTCTATTTTTTTCTTTGCGCTAATAGCTTTGGAGAAATGTTCTGACGGTGGTGAGAGTGGAGCACGACTATCTCCGTGACGCAATTGGCTAGCACGTTTGGCTTTTAACGGAAAGGTTGGAGGTTCGAGCCCTCCCGTGAGCGGTGTGTTGCTTTTCTTTGCGCTAATAGCTTTGTAGAAATGTTCTGACGGTGGTGAGAGTGGAGCACGAATATCTCCGTGGCGCAATTGGCTAGCGCGTTCGGCTGTGAACCAAAACGTCGGAGATTCTAGCCCTCCCATGAGTGGTGTGTTGCTTTTTTTCTTCGCGCTGATAGCTTTGGAGAAATGTTCTGACGCTGGTGAGAGTAGAGCACGACTATCTCCGTGACGCAATTGGCTAGCACGTTCGGCTTTTAACGGAAAGTTTGGAGGTTCGGGCCCCCCGTGAGCGGTGTGTCGCTTTTTTTGCGCTGATAGCTTTGTAAAAATGTTCCCACGGTGGTGAGAGTGGAGCACGACTGTCACCGTGGCGCAATTGGCTAGCGCGATCGGCTGTTAACCGAACGTTTGGAGGTTCGAGCCCTCCCATGAGCGGTGTGTCGCTTTTTTTTGCGCTGATAGCTTTGGAGAAATCTTCTGACGGTGGTGAGAGTGGAGCACGACTATCTCTGGGGCGCAATTGGCTAGAGCGTTCAGCTGTTAACCAAAAGGTTGGAGGTTCGAGCCCTCCCGAGAGCGGTGTGTCTCTTTTTTTCTTTGTGCTGATAGCTTTGTAGAAATGTTCTGACGGTGGTGAGAGTAGAGCACGACTATCTCCGTGGCGCAATTGGCTAGCACAATTGGCTGTTAACCAAAATGTTGGAGGTTCGAGCTCTCCCGGGAGTGGTGTGTCGCTTTTTTTCTTTGCGCTGATACCTTTGAGGAATGTTATGACCGTGGTGAGAATTGAGCACGACTATCTCCGGGGCTTAATTGACTAGCGCGTTCAGCTGTTAACCAAAAGGTTGGAGGTTCGACCCCTCTCGAGAGCGGTGTGTCTCTTTTTTTTCTTTGCGCTGATAGCTTTGTAGAAATGTTCTGACGGTGGTGAGAGTAGAGCACGACTGTCTACGTGGCGCAATTGGCTAGCACGATCGGCTGTTAACCAAAAGGTTGGAGGTTCGAGCTCTCCCGGGAGCAGTGTGTCGCTTTTTTTCTTTGCGCTGATAGCTTTGGAGAAATGTTCTGACGGTGGTGAGAGTACAACACGACTATCTCCTTGGCGCCATTGGCTAGCGCGTTCAGCTGTTAACCAGAAGGTTGGAGGTTCGAGCCCTCTCGAGAGCGGTGTGTCTCTTTTTTTCTTTGCGCTGACAGCTGTGGAGAAATGTTCTGACGGTGGTGAGAGTAGAGCACGACTGTCTCCGTGACGCACTTGGCTAGCACGTTCGGCTTTTAACGGAAAAGTTGGAGGTTCGAGCCCCCCGTGAGCGGTGTGTCGCTTTTTTTGCGCTGATAGCTTTGTAAAAATGTTCCCACGGTGGTGAGAGTGGAGCACGACTGTCTCCGTGGCGCAATTGGCTAACGCGATCGGCTGTTAACCGAACGTTTGGAGGTTCGAGCCCTCCCATGAGCGCTGTGTCGCTTTTTTTGCGCTGATAGCTTTGGAGAAATCTTCTGACGGTGGTGAGAGTAGAGCACGACTGTCTACGTGGCGCAATTGGCTAGCACGATCGGCTGTTAACCAAAAGGTTGGAGGTTCGAGCTCTCCCGGGAGCAGTGTGTCGCTTTTTTTCTTTGCGCTGATAGCATTGGAGAAATGTTCTGACGGTGGTGAGAGTACAACACGACTATCTCCTTGGCGCCAATGGCTAGCGCGTTCAGCTGTTAACCAAAAGGTTGGAGGTTCGAGCCTCCCCGAGAGCGGTGTGTCTCTTTTTTCTTCCCACTGATAGCTTTGGAGAAATGTTCTGAAGGTGGTGAGAGTGGAACACGATTATCTCCGTGACGCAATTGGCTAGCACGTTCGGCTGTTAACCAGAAGGGTGGAGGTTCGAGCCCTCCAGAGAGCGGTGTGTCTCATTTTTTTCTTTGCGCTGATAGCTTTGAAGGAATGTTCTGACGGTGATGAGAGTGGAGCACGACTGTCTCCGTGGCGCAATCGGCTAGCGCGATCGGCTGTTAACCGAAAGTTTGGAGGTTCGAGCTCTCCCGGGAGCAGTGTGTCGTTTTTTTTTCTTTGCGCTGATAGCTTTGGAGAAATGTTCTGACGGTGGTGAGGGTACAACACGACTATCTCCTTGGCACCATTGGCTAGCACGTTCGGCTGTTAACCAAAACGTTGGAGGTTCGAGCCCTCCCGAGAGCGGTGTGTCTCTTTTTTTTTCTTCGCACTGATAGCTTTGGAGAAATGTTCTGAGGGTGGTGAGAGTGGAACACGACTATCTCCGTGACGCAATTGGCTAGCGCGTTCGGCTGTTAACCAAAAGGTTGAAGGTTCGATCCCTCCGGAGAGCGGTGTGTCTCTTTTTTTTGCGCTAATAGCTTTGGAGGAATGTTCCGACGGTGGTGAGAGTGGAGCATGACTGTCTCCGTGGCGCAATTGGCTATCGCGATCGGCGGTTAACCGAAAGTTTGGAGGTTCGAGATCTCCCGGGAGCAGCGTGCCGCTTTTTTTCTTCGCGCTGATACCTTTGAGGAATCTTATGACCATGGTGAGAATTGAGCACGACTATCTCCGGGGCGCAATTGGCTAGCGCGTTCAGCTGTTAACCAAAAGGTTGGAGGTTCGAGCCCTCCCGAGAGCGGTGTGTCTCTTTTTTTTCTTTGCGCTGATAGCTTTGTAGAAATGTTCTGGCGGTGGTGAGAGTGGAGCACGAATATCTCCGTGGCGCAATTGGCTAGCGCGTTCGGCTGTTAACCAAAAGGTTGGAGGTTCGAGCCCTCCCGAGAGCGGTGTGTCTCTTTTTTTGCGCTGATAGCTTTGTAGAAACGTTCTGTCGATGGTGAGAGTGGAGCACGACTGTCTCCGTGGCGCTATTGGCTAGCGTGATCGGCTGTTAACCAGAAGTTTGGATGTTCGAGCCCTCCCGAGAGCGGTGTGTCTCTGTTTTTCTTTGCGCTGATAGCTTTGGAGGAATGTTCTGATGGTGGTGAGAGTGTAGCACGACTATTTCCGTGGCAGAATTGGCTAGCGCGATCAACTGTTAACTGAAAGGTTGGAGGTTCGAGCCCTCCCGGGAGCAGTGTGTCGCTTTTTTTCTTTGCGCTGATAGCTTTGGAAAAATGTTCTGATGGTGGTGAGAGTAGAACACGACTATCTCCTTGGCGCCATTGGCTAGCGCGTTCAGCTGTTAACCAAAAGGTTGGAGGTTCGAGCCCTCTCGAGAGCGGTGTGTCTCTTTTTACTTTGCGCTGACAGCTGTGGAGAAATGTTGTGACGGTGGTGAGAGTAGAGCACGGCTGTCTACGTGGCGCAATTGGCTAGCACGATCGGCTGTTAACCAAAAGGCTGGAGGTTCGAGCCCTCCTAAGAGCGGTGTCTCGCTTTTTTTCTTTGCGCTGAAAGATTTGGAGAAATGTTCTGTAGGTGGTGAGAGCTGAGCACGAATATGTCCGTGGTGCAATTGGCTAGCACGTTCGGCTGTTAACAAAAACGTTGGAGGTTTGAGCCCTCTCGAGAGCGGTGTGTGTCTTTTTTTTCTTCGCACTGATAGCTTTGGAGAAATGTTCTGAGGGTGGTGAGAGTGGAACACGACTATCTCCGTGACGCAATTGGCTAGCGCGTTCAGCTGTTAACCAAAAGGTTGGAGGTTCGATCCCTCCGGAAAGCGGTGTGTCTCTCTTTTTTTGGGCTGATAGCTTTGGAGGAATGTTCTGACGGTGGTGAGAGTGGAGCACGACTGTCTCCGTGGCGCAATTGGCTAGCGCGATGGGCTTAACCGAAAGTTTGGAGGTTCGAGCTCTCCCGGGAGCAGTGTGTCGCTTTTTTTCTTTGCGCTGATACCTTTGAGGAATGTTATGACCGTGGTGAGAATTGAGCACGACTATCTCCGGGGTGCAATTGGCTAGTGCGTTAAGCTGTTAACCAAAAGGTTGGAGGTTCGAGCCCTCCCGAGAGCGGTGTGTCTCTTTTTTTCTTTGCGCTGATAGCTTTGTAGAAATGTTCTGACCTTGGTGAGAGATGAGCACGACTGTCTCCATGGCGCAATTGGCTAGCGCGATCAGCTGTGAACAAAAACGTTCGAGGTTCGAGCCCTCCCGAGAGCGGTGTGTCTCTTTTTTCTTTGCGCTGATAGCTTTGTAGAAATGTTCTCACGGTGGTGAGAGTGGAGCACGACTGTCTCCGTGGCGCAATTGGCTAGCGCGATCGGCTGTTAACCGAAAGTTTGGAGGTTCGGGCCCTCCCGGGAGCAGTGTGTCGCTTTTTTTCTTTGCGCTGATAGCTTTGGAGAAATGTTCTGACGGTGGTGAGAGTAGAACACGACTGTCTCTTTGACGCCATTGGCTAGCGCGATCGGCTGTTAACCGAAAGTTTGGAGATTCGAGCTCTTCCGGGAGCGGTGTGTCGCTTTTTTTCTTTGCGCTGATACCTTTGAGGAATGTTATGACCGTGATGAGAATAGAGCACGACTATCTCCGGGGCGCAATTGGCTAGCGCGTTCAGCTGTTAACCAAAAGGTTGGAGGTTCGAGGCCTCCCATGAGTGGTGTGTTGCTTTTTTTGCGCTGATAGCTTTGTAGAAATGTTCTCACGGTGGTGAGAGTGGAGCACGACTGTCTCCGTGGCGCAATTGGCTAGCGCGATCGGCTGTTAACCGAACGTTTGGAAGTTCGGGCCCTCCCGGGAGCAGTGTGTCGCTTTTTTTCTTCGCGCTGATAGCTTTGGAGAAATGTTCTGACGGTGGTGAGAGTAGAACACGACTGTCTCTTTGACGCCATTGGCTAGCGCGATCGGCTGTTAACCGAAAGTTTGGAGGTTCGAGCTCTTCCGGGAGCGGTGTGTCGCTTTTTTTGTTTGCGCTGATACCTTTGAGGAATGTTATGACCGTGATGAGAATAGAGCACGACTATCTCCGGGGCGCAATTGGCTAGCGCGTTCAGCTGTTAACCAAAAGGTTGGAGGTTCGAGCCCTCCCGAGAGCGGTGTGTCTCTTTTTTTCTTTGCGCTAATAGCTTTGGAGAAATGTTCTGACGGTGGTGAGAGTGGAGCACGACTATCTCCTTGGAGCCATTGGTTAGCGCGTTCAGCTCTTAACCAAAAGGTTGGAGGTTCGAGGCCTCTCGAGAGCGGTGTGTCTCTTTTTTTTGCGCTGACAGCTGTGGAGAAATGTTCTGACGGTGGTGAGAGTAGAGCACGACTTTCTACGTGGCGCAATTGGCTAGCACAATCGGCTGTTAACCAAAAGGTTGGAGGTTCGAGCTCTCCCGGGAGCAGTGTGTCGCTTTTTTTCTTTGCGCTGATACCTTTGAGGAATGTTATGACCGTGATGAGAATAGAGCACGACTATCTCCGGGGCGCAATTGGCTAGCGCGTTCAGCTGTTAACCAAAAGGTTGGAGGTTCGAGCCCTCCCGAGAGCGGTGTGTCTCTTTTTTTCTTTGCGCTAATAGCTTTGGAGAAATGTTCTGACGGTGGTGAGAGTGGAGCACGACTATCTCCGTGACGCAATTGCCTAGCACGTTCGGCTTTTAACGGAAAGGTTGGAGGTTCGAGCCCTCCCATGAGCGGTGTGTCGCTTTTTTTGCGCTGATAGCTTTGTAGAAATGTTCCCACGGTGGTGAGAGTGGAGCACGACTGTCTCCGTGGCGCATTTGGCTAGCGCGATCGGCTGTTAACCAAAAGTTTGGAGGTTCGAGCCCTCTCGAGAGCGGTGTGTCTCTTTTTTTCTTTGCGCTGACAACTGTGGAGAAATGTTCTGACGGTGGTGAGAGTAGACCACGACTGTCTCCGTGACGCAATTGGCTAGCACGTTCGGCTTTTAACGGAAAGGTTGGAGGTTCGAGCCCTCCCGTGAGCGGTGTGTCGCTTTTTTTGCGCTGATAGCTTTGTAAAAATGTTCCCACGGTGGTGAGAGTGGAGCACGACTGTCTCCGTGGCGCAATTGGCTAGCGGGATCGGCTGTTAACCGAACGTTTGGAGGTTCGAGCCCTCCCATGAGCGGTGTGTCGCTTTTTTTGCGCTGATAGCTTTGGAGAAATCTTCTGACGGTGGTGAGAGTGGAGCACGACTATCTCTGGGGCGCAATTGCCTGGAGCGTTCAGCTGTTAACCAAAAGGTTGGAGGTTCGAGCCCTCCCGAGAGCGGTGTGTCTCTTTTTTTCTTTGTGCTGATAGCTTTGTAGAAATGTTCTGACGGTGGTGAGAGTAGAGCACGACTGTCTACGTGGCGCAATTGGCTAGCACGATCGGCTGTTAACCAAAAGGTTGGAGGTTCGAGCTCTCCCGGGAGCAGTGTGTCGCTTTTTTTCTTTGCGCTGATAGCTTTGGAGAAATGTTCTGACGGTGGTGAGAGTACAACACGACTATCTCCTTGGCGCCAATGGCTAGCACGTTCAGCTGTTAACCAAAAGGTTGGAGGTTCGAGCCTTCCCGAGAGCGGTGTGTCTCTTTTTTTCTTCCCACTGATAGCTTTGGAGAAATGTTCTGAAGGTGGTGAGAGTGGAACACGATTATCTCCGTGACGCAATTGGCTAGCACGTTCGGCTGTTAACCAAAAGGGTGGAGGTTCGAGCCCTCTAGAGAGCGGTGTGTCTCTTTTTTTTCTTTGCGCTGATAGCTTTGAAGGAATGTTCTGACGGTGATGAGAGTGGAGCACGACTGTCTCCGTGGCGCAATCGGCTAGCGCGATCGGCTGTTAACCGAAAGTTTGGAGGTTCGAGCTCTCCCGGGAGCAGTGTGTCGCTTTTTTTCTTTGCGCTGATAGCTTTGGAGGAATGTTCTGACGGTGGTGAGAGTGGAGCATGACTGTCTCCGTGGCGCAATTGGCTATCGCGATCGGCGGTTAACCGAAAGTTTGGAGGTTCGAGCCCTCCCGAGAGCGGTGTGTCTCTTTCTTTTTCTTCGCACTGATAGCTTTGGAGAAATGTTCTGAGGGTGGTGAGAGTGGAACACGACTATCTCCGTGACGCAATTGGCTAGCGCGTTCGGCTGTTAACCAAAAGGTTGAAGGTTCGATCCCTCCGGAGAGCGGTGTGTCTCTTTTTTTTGCGCTGATAGCTTTGGAGGAATGTTCTGACGGTGGTGAGAGTGGAGCATGACTGTCTCCGTGGCGCAATTGGCTATCGCGATCGGCGGTTAACCGAAAGTTTGGAAGTTCGAGCTCTCCCGGGAGCAGCGTGCCGCTTTTTTTCTTCGCGCTGATACCTTTGAGGAATCTTATGACCATGGTGAGAATTGAGCACGACTATCTCCGGGGCGCAATTGGCTAGCGCGTTCAGCTGTGAACAAAAACGTTCGAGGTTCGAGCCCTCCCGAGAGCGGTGTGTCTCTTTTTTCTTTGCGCTGATAGCTTTGTAGAAATGTTCTCACGGTGGTGAGAGTGGAGCACGACTGTCTCCGTGGCGCAATTGGCTAGCGCGATCGGCTGTTAACCGAAAGTTTGGAGGTTCGGGCCCTCCCGGGAGCAGTGTGTCGCTTTTTTTCTTTGCGCTGATAGCTTTGGAGAAATGTTCTGACGGTGGTGAGAGTAGAACACGACTGTCTCTTTGACGCCATTGGCTAGCGCGATCGGCTGTTAACCGAAAGTTTGGAGATTCGAGCTCTTCCGGGAGCGGTGTGTCACTTTTTTTCTTTGCGCTGATACCTTTGAGGAATGTTATGACCGTGATGAGAATAGAGCACGACTATCTCCAGGGCGCAATTGGCTAGCGCGTTCAGCTGTTAACCAAAAGGTTGGAGGTTCGAGGCCTCCCATGAGTGGTGTGTTGCTTTTTTTGCGCTGATAGCTTTGTAGAAATGTTCTCACGGTGGTGAGAGTGGAGCACGACTGTCTCCGTGGCGCAATTGGCTAGCGCGATCGGCTGTTAACCGAACGTTTGGAAGTTCGGGCCCTCCCGGGAGCAGTGTGTCGCTTTTTTTCTTCGCGCTGATAGCTTTGGAGAAATGTTCTGACGGTGGTGAGAGTAGAACACGACTGTCTCTTTGACGCCATTGGCTAGCGCGATCGGCTGTTAACCGAAAGTTTGGAGGTTCGAGCTCTTCCGGGAGCGGTGTGTCGCTTTTTTTGTTTGCGCTGATACCTTTGAGGAATGTTATGACCGTGATGAGAATAGAGCACGACTATCTCCGGGGCGCAATTGGCTAGCGCGTTCAGCTGTTAACCAAAAGGTTGGAGGTTCGAGCCCTCCCGAGAGCGGTGTGTCTCTTTTTTTCTTTGCGCTAATAGCTTTGGAGAAATGTTCTGACGGTGGTGAGAGTGGAGCACGACTATCTCCTTGGAGCCATTGGTTAGCGCGTTCAGCTCTTAACCAAAAGGTTGGAGGTTCGAGGCCTCTCGAGAGCGGTGTGTCTCTTTTTTTTGCGCTGACAGCTGTGGAGAAATGTTCTGACGGTGGTGAGAGTAGAGCACGACTTTCTACGTGGCGCAATTGGCTAGCACAATCGGCTGTTAACCAAAAGGTTGGAGGTTCGAGCTCTCCCGGGAGCAGTGTGTCGCTTTTTTTCTTTGCGCTGATACCTTTGAGGAATGTTATGACCGTGATGAGAATAGAGCACGACTATCTCCGGGGCGCAATTGGCTAGCGCGTTCAGCTGTTAACCAAAAGGTTGGAGGTTCGAGCCCTCCCGAGAGCGGTGTGTCTCTTTTTTTCTTTGCGCTAATAGCTTTGGAGAAATGTTCTGACGGTGGTGAGAGTGGAGCACGACTGTCTCCGTGGCGCATTTGGCTAGCGCGATCGGCTGTTAACCAAAAGTTTGGAGGTTCGAGCCCTCTCGAGAGCGGTGTGTCTCTTTTTTTCTTTGCGCTGACAACTGTGGAGAAATGTTCTGACGGTGGTGAGAGTAGACCACGACTGTCTCCGTGACGCAATTGGCTAGCACGTTCGGCTTTTAACGGAAAGGTTGGAGGTTCGAGCCCTCCCGTGAGCGGTGTGTCGCTTTTTTTGCGCTGATAGCTTTGTAAAAATGTTCCCACGGTGGTGAGAGTGGAGCACGACTGTCTCCGTGGCGCAATTGGCTAGCGGGATCGGCTGTTAACCGAACGTTTGGAGGTTCGAGCCCTCCCATGAGCGGTGTGTCGCTTTTTTTGCGCTGATAGCTTTGGAGAAATCTTCTGACGGTGGTGAGAGTGGAGCACGACTATCTCTGGGGCGCAATTGCCTGGAGCGTTCAGCTGTTAACCAAAAGGTTGGAGGTTCGAGCCCTCCCGAGAGCGGTGTGTCTCTTTTTTTCTTTGTGCTGATAGCTTTGTAGAAATGTTCTGACGGTGGTGAGAGTAGAGCACGACTGTCTACGTGGCGCAATTGGCTAGCACGATCGGCTGTTAACCAAAAGGTTGGAGGTTCGAGCTCTCCCGGGAGCAGTGTGTCGCTTTTTTTCTTTGCGCTGATAGCTTTGGAGAAATGTTCTGACGGTGGTGAGAGTACAACACGACTATCTCCTTGGCGCCAATGGCTAGCACGTTCAGCTGTTAACCAAAAGGTTGGAGGTTCGAGCCTTCCCGAGAGCGGTGTGTCTCTTTTTTTCTTCCCACTGATAGCTTTGGAGAAATGTTCTGAAGGTGGTGAGAGTGGAACACGATTATCTCCGTGACGCAATTGGCTAGAACGTTCGGCTGTTAACCAAAAGGGTGGAGGTTCGAGCCCTCTAGAGAGCGGTGTGTCTCTTTTTTTTCTTTGCGCTGATAGCTTTGAAGGAATGTTCTGACGGTGATGAGAGTGGAGCACGACTGTCTCCGTGGCGCAATCGGCTAGCGCGATCGGCTGTTAACCGAAAGTTTGGAGGTTCGAGCTCTCCCGGGAGCAGTGTGTCGCTTTTTTTCTTTGCGCTGATAGCTTTGGAGGAATGTTCTGACGGTGGTGAGAGTGGAGCATGACTGTCTCCGTGGCGCAATTGGCTATCGCGATCGGCGGTTAACCGAAAGTTTGGAGGTTCGAGCCCTCCCGAGAGCGGTGTGTCTCTTTCTTTTTCTTCGCACTGATAGCTTTGGAGAAATGTTCTGAGGGTGGTGAGAGTGGAACACGACTATCTCCGTGACGCAATTGGCTAGCGCGTTCGGCTGTTAACCAAAAGGTTGAAGGTTCGATCCCTCCGGAGAGCGGTGTGTCTCTTTTTTTGCGCTGATAGCTTTGGAGGAATGTTCTGACGGTGGTGAGAGTGGAGCATGACTGTCTCCGTGGCGCAATTGGCTATCGCGATCGGCGGTTAACCGAAAGTTTGGAGGTTCGAGCTCTCCCGGGAGCAGCGTGCCGCTTTTTTTCTTCGCGCTGATACCTTTGAGGAATCTTATGACCATGGTGAGAATTGAGCACGACTATCTCCGGGGCGCAATTGGCTAGCGCGTTCAGCTGTTAACCAAAAGGTTGGAGGTTCGAGCCCTCCCGAGAGCGGTGTGTCTCTTTTTTTTCTTTGCGCTGATAGCTTTGTAGAAATGTTCTGGCGGTGGTGAGAGTGGAGCACGAGTGTCTACGTGGCGCTATTGGCTAGCGTGATCGGCTGTTAACCAGAAGTTTGGATGTTCGAGCCCTCCCGAGAGCGGTGTGTCTCTGTTTTTCTTTGCGCTGATAGCTTTGGAGGAATGTTCTGATGGTGGTGAGAGTGTAGCACGACTATTTCCGTGGCAGAATTGGCTAGCGCGATCAACTGTTAACTCAAAGGTTGGAGGTTCGAGCCCTCCCGGGAGCAGTGTGTCGCTTTTTTTCTTTGCGCTGATAGCTTTGGAAAAATGTTCTGATGGTGGTGAGAGTAGAACACGACTATCTCCTTGGCGCCATTGGCTAGCGCGTTCAGCTGTTAACCAAAAGGTTGGAGGTTCGAGCCCTCTCGAGAGCGGTGTGTCTCTTTTTACTTTGCGCTGACAGCTGTGGAGAAATGTTGTGACGGTGGTGAGAGTAGAGCACGGCTGTCTACGTGGCGCAATTGGCTAGCACGATCGGCTGTTGACCAAAAGGCTGGAGGTTCGAGCCCTCCTATGAGCGGTGTCTCGCTTTTTTTCTTTGCGCTGAAAGATTTGGAGAAATGTTCTGTAGGTGGTGAGAGCTGAGCACGAATATGTCCGTGGTGCAATTGGCTAGCACGTTCGGCTGTTAACAAAAACGTTGGAGGTTTGAGCCCTCTCGAGAGCGGTGTGTGTCTTTTTTTTCTTCGCACTGATAGCTTTGGAGAAATGTTCTGAGGGTGGTGAGAGTGGAACACGACTATCTCCGTGACGCAATTGGCTAGCGCGTTCAGCTGTTTACCAAAAGGTTGGAGGTTCGATCCCTCCGGAAAGCGGTGTGTCTCTCTTTTTTTTGCGCTGATAGCTTTGGAGGAATGTTCTGACCTTGGTGAGAGATGAGCACGACTGTCTCCATGGCGCAATTGGCTAGCGCGATCAGCTGTGAACAAAAACGTTCGAGGTTCGAGCCCTCCCGAGAGCGGTGTGTCTCTTTTTTCTTTGCGCTGATAGCTTTGTAGAAATGTTCTCACGGTGGTGAGAGTACAACACGACTATCTCCTTGGCGCCAATGGCTAGCACGTTCAGCTGTTAACCAAAAGGTTGGAGGTTCGAGCCTTCCCGAGAGCGGTGTGTCTCTTTTTTTCTTCCCACTGATAGCTTTGGAGAAATGTTCTGAAGGTGGTGAGAGTGGAACACGATTATCTCCGTGACGCAATTGGCTAGCACGTTCGGCTGTTAACCAAAAGGGGGGAGGTTCGAGCCCTCCAGAGAGCGGTGTGTCTCTTTTTTTTCTTTGCGCTGATAGCTTTGAAGGAATGTTCTGACGGTGATGAGAGTGGAGCACGACTGTCTCCGTGGCGCAATCGGCTAGCGCCATCGGCTGTTAACCGAAAGTTTGGAGGTTCGAGCTCTCCCGGGAGCAGTGTGTCGCTTTTTTTCTTTGCGCTGATAGCTTTGGAGAATTGTTCTGACGGTGGTGAGGGTACAACACGACTATCTCCTTGGCACCATTGGCTAGCACGTTCGGCTGTTAACCAAAACGTTGGAGGTTCGAGCCCTCCCGAGAGCGGTGTGTCTCTTTTTTTTCTTCGCACTCATAGCTTTGGAGAAATGGGTGGTGAGAGTGGAACACGACTATCTCCGTGACGCAATTGGCTAGCGCGTTCGGCTGTTAACCAAAAGGTTGAAGGTTCGATCCCTCCGGAGAGCGGTGTGTCTCTTTTTTTTGCCCTGATAGCTTTGGAGGAATGTTCTGATGGTGGTGAGAGTGGAGCATGACTGTCTCCGTGGCGCAATTGGCTATCGCGATCGGCAGTTAACCGAAAGTTTGGAGGTTCGAGCTCTCCCGGGAGCAGCGTGCCGCTTTTTTTCTTCGCGCTGATACCTTTGAGGAATCTTATGACCATGGTGAGAATTGAGCACGACTATCTCCGGGGCGCAATTTCCACGTGGCGCAATTGGCTAGCCCAATCGGCTGTTAACCAAAAGGTTGGAGGTTCGAGCTCTCCCGGGAGCAGTGTGTCGCTTTTTTTCTTTGCGCTGATACCTTTGAGGAATGTTATGACCGTGATGAGAATAGAGCACGACTATCTCCGGGGCGCAATTGGCTAGCGCGTTCAGCTGTTAACCAAAAGGTTGGAGGTTCGAGCCCTCCCGAGAGCGGTGTGTCTCTTTTTTTCTTTGCGCTAATAGCTTTGGAGAAATGTTCTGACGGTGGTGAGAGTGGAGCACGACTATCTCCGTGACGCAATTGCCTAGCACGTTCGGCTTTTAACGGAAAGGTTGGAGGTTCGAGCCCTCCCATGAGCGGTGTGTCGCTTTTTTTGCGCTGATAGCTTTGTAAAATGTTCCCACGGTGGTGAGAGTGGAGCACGACTGTCTCCGTGGCGCATTTGGCTGGCGCGATCGGCTGTTAACCAAAAGTTTGGAGGTTCGAGCCCTCTCGAGAGCGGTGTGTCTCTTTTTTTCTGCGCTGACAGCTGTGGAGAAATGTTCTGACGGTGGTGAGAGTAGAGCACGACTGTCTCCGTGACGCAATTGGCTAGCACGTTCGGCTTTTAACGGAAAGGTTGGAGGTTCGAGCCCTCCCGTGAGCGGTGTGTCGCTTTTTTTGCGCTGATAGCTTTGTAAAAATGTTCCCACGGTGGTGAGAGTGGAGCACGACTGTCTCCGTGGCGCAATTGGCTAGCGGGATCGGCTGTTAACCGAACGTTTGGAGGTTCGAGCCCTCCCATGAGTGGTGTGTCGCTTTTTTTGCGCTGATAGCTTTGGAGAAATCTTCTGACGGTGGTGAGAGTTGAGCACGACTATCTCTGGGGCGCAATTGCCTATAGCGTTCAGCTGTTAACCAAAAGGTTGGAGGTTCGAGCCCTCCCGAGAGCGGTGTGTCTCTTTTTTTCTTTGTGCTGATAGCTTTGTAGAAATGTTCTGACGGTGGTGAGAGTAGAGCACGACTGTCAACGTGGCGCAATTGGCTAGCACGATCGGCTGTTAACCAAAAGGTTGGAGGTTCGAGCTCTCCCGGGAGCAGTGTGTCGCTTTTTTTCTTTGCGCTGATAGCTTTGGAGAAATGTTCTGACGGTGGTGAGAGTACAACACGACTATCTCCTTGGCGCCAATGGCTAGCACGTTCAGCTGTTAACCAAAAGGTTGGAGGTTCGAGCCTTCCCGAGAGCGGTGTGTCTCTTTTTTTCTTCCCACTGATAGCTTTGGAGAAATGTTCTGAAGGTGGTGAGAGTGGAACACGATTATCTCCGTGACGCAATTGGCTAGCACGTTCGGCTGTTAACCAAAAGGGGGGAGGTTCGAGCCCTCCAGAGAGCGGTGTGTCTCTTTTTTTTCTTTGCGCTGATAGCTTTGAAGGAATGTTCTGACGGTGATGAGAGTGGAGCACGACTGTCTCCGTGGCGCAATCGGCTAGCGCGATCGGCTGTTAACCGAAAGTTTGGAGGTTCGAGCTCTCCCGGGAGCAGTGTGTCGCTTTTTTTCTTTGCGCTGATAGCTTTGGAGAATTGTTCTGACGGTGGTGAGGGTACAACACGACTATCTCCTTGGCACCATTGGCTAGCACGTTCGGCTGTTAACCAAAACGTTGGAGGTTCGAGCCCTCCCGAGAGCGGTGTGTCTCTTTTTTTTTCTTCGCACTCATAGCTTTGGAGAAATGTTCTGAGGGTGGTGAGAGTGGAACACGACTATCTCCGTGACGCAATTGGCTAGCGCGTTCGGCTGTTAACCAAAAGGTTGAAGGTTCGATCCCTCCGGAGAGCGGTGTGTCTCTTTTTTTTGCCCTGATAGCTTTGGAGGAATGTTCTGACGGTGGTGAGAGTGGAGCATGACTGTCTCCGTGGCGCAATTGGCTATCGCGATCGGCAGTTAACCGAAAGTTTGGAGGTTCGAGCTCTCCCGGGAGCAGCGTGCCGCTTTTTTTCTTCGCGCTGATACCTTTGAGGAATCTTATGACCATGGTGAGAATTGAGCACGACTATCTCCGGGGCGCAATTGGCTAGCGCGTTCAGCTGTTAACCAAAAGGTCGGAGGTTCGAGCCCTCCCGAGAGCGGTGTGTCTCTTTTTTTTCTTTGCGCTGATAGCTTTGTAGAAATGTTCTGGCGGTGGTGAGAGTGGAGCACGACTGTCTCCGTGGCGCTATTGGCTAGCGTGATCGGCTGTTAACCAGAAGTTTGGATGTTCGAGCCCTCCCGAGAGCGGTGTGTCTCTGTTTTTCTTTGCGCTGATAGCTTTGGAGGAATGTTCTGATTGTGGTGAGAGTGTAGCACGACTATTTCCGTGGCAGAATTGGCTAGCGCGATCAACTGTTAACTGAAAGGTTGGAGGTTCGAGCCCTCCCGGGAGCAGTGTGTCGCTTTTTTTCTTTGCGCTGATAGCTTTGGAAAAATGTTCTGATGGTGGTGAGAGTAGAACACGACTATCTCCTTGGCGCCATTGGCTAGCGCGTTCAGCTGTTAACCAAAAGGTTGGAGGTTCGAGCCCTCTCGAGAGCGGTGTGTCTCTTTTTACTTTGCGCTGACAGCTGTGGAGAAATGTTGTGACGGTGGTGAGAGTAGAGCACGGCTGTCTACGTGGCGCAATTGGCTAGCACGATCGGCTGTTGACCAAAAGGCTGGAGGTTCGAGCCCTCCTATGAGCGGTGTCTCGCTTTTTTTCTTTGCGCTGAAAGATTTGGAGAAATGTTCTGTAGGTGGTGAGAGCTGAGCACGAATATGTCCGTGGTGCAATTGGCTAGCACGTTCGGCTGTTAACAAAAACGTTGGAGGTTTGAGCCCTCTCGAGAGCGGTGTGTGTCTTTTTTTTCTTCGCACTGATAGCTTTGGAGAAATGTTCTGAGGGTGGTGAGAGCGGAACACGACTATCTCCGTGACGCAATTGGCTAGCGCGTTCAGCTGTTAACCAAAAGGTTGGAGGTTCGATCCCTCCGGAAAGCGGTGTGTCTCTCTTTTTTTGCGCTGATAGCTTTGGAGGAATGTTCTGACGGTGGTGAGAGTGGAGCACGACTGTCTCTGTGGCGCAATTGGCTAGCGCGATGGGCTTAACCGAAAGTTTGGAGGTTCGAGCTCTCCCGGGAGCAGTGTGTCGCATTTTTTCTTTGCGCTGATACCTTTGAGGAATGTTATGACCGTGGTGAGAATTGAGCACGACTATCTCCGGGGCGCAATTGGCTAGCGCGTTCAGCTGTTAACCAAAAGGTTGGAGGTTCGAGCCCTCCCGAGAGCGGTGTGTCTCTTTTTTTCTTTGCGCTGATAGCTTTGTAGAAATGTTCTGACCTTGGTGAGAGATGAGCACGACTGTCTCCATGGCGCAATTGGCTAGCGCGATCAGCTGTGAACAAAAACGTTCGAGGTTCGAGCCCTCCCGAGAGCGGTGTGTCTCTTTTTTCTTTGCGCTGATAGCTTTGTAGAAATGTTCTCACGGTGGTGAGAGTGGAGCACGACTGTCTCCGTGGCGCAATTGGCTAGCGCGATCGGCTGTTAACCGAAACTTTGGAGGTTCGGGCCCTCCCGGGAGCAGTGTGTCGCTTTTTTTCTTTGCGCTGATAGCTTTGGAGAAATGTTCTGACGGTGGTGAGAGTAGAACACGACTGTCTCTTTGACGCCATTGGCTAGCGCGATCGGCTGTTAACCGAAAGTTTGGAGATTCGAGCTCTTCCGGGAGCGGTGTGTCGCTTTTTTTCTTCGCGCTGATACCTTTGGGGAATGTTATGACCGTGATGAGAATAGAGCACGACTATCTCCGGGGCGCAATTGGCTAGCGCGTTCAGCTGTTAACCAAAAGGTTGGAGGTTCGAGGCCTCCCATGAGTGGTGTGTTGTTTTTTTTGCGCTGATAGCTTTGTAGAAATGTTCTCACGGTGGTGAGAGTGGAGCACGACTGTCTCCGTGGCGCAATTGGCTAGCGCGATCGGCAGTTAACCGAACGTTTGGAGGTTCGGGCCCTCCCGGGAGCAGTGTGTCGCTTTTTTTCTTCGCGCTGATAGCTTTGGAGAAATGTTCTGACGGTGGTGAGAGTAGAACACGACTGTCTCTTTGACGCCATTGGCTAGCGCGATCGGCTGTTAACCGAAAGTTTGGAGGTTCGAGCTCTTCCGGGAGCGGTGTGTCGCTTTTTTTCTTTGGCTGATACCTTTGAGGAATGTTATGACCGTGATGAGAATAGAGCACGACTATCTCCGGGGCGCAATTGGCTAGCGCGTTCAGCTGTTAACCAAAAGGTTGGAGGTTCGAGCCCTCCCGAGAGCGGTGTGTCTCTTTTTTTCTTTGCGCTAATAGCTTTGGAGGAATGTTCTGACGGTGGTGAGAGTGGAGCACGACTATCTCCTTGGAGCCATTGGTTAGCGCGTTCAGCTCTTAACCAAAAGGTTGGAGATTCGAGGCCTCTCGAGAGCGGTGTGTCTCTTTTTTTTGCGCTGACAGCTGTGGAGAAATGTTCTGACGGTGGTGAGAGTAGAGCACGACTTTCCACGTGGCGCAATTGGCTAGCACAATCGGCTGTTAACCAAAAGGTTGGAGGTTCGAGCTCTCCCGGGAGCAGTGTGTCGCTTTTTTTCTTTGCGCTGATACCTTTGAGGAATGTTATGACCGTGATGAGAATAGAGCACGACTATCTCCGGGTCGCAATTGGCTAGCGCGTTCAGCTGTTAACCAAAAGGTTGGAGGTTCGAGCCCTCCCGAGAGCGGTGTGTCTCTTTTTTTCTTTGCGCTAATAGCTTTGGAGAAATGTTCTGACGGTGGTGAGAGTGGAGCACGACTATCTCCGTGACGCAATTGCCTAGCACGTTCGGCTTTTAACGGAAAGGTTGGAGGTTCGAGCCCTCCCATGAGCGGTGTGTCGCTTTTTTTGCGCTGATAGCTTTGTAGAAATGTTCCCACGGTGGTGAGAGTGGAGCACGACTGTCTCCGTGGCGCATTTGGCTGGCGCGATCGGCTGTTAACCAAAAGTTTGGAGGTTCGAGCCCTCCCATGATCGGTGTGTCGCTTTTTCTGCGCTGATAAATTTGGAGAAATTTTCTGATGGTGGTGAGAGTAGACCACGAATATCTCTGTGGTGCAATTGGCTAGCGCGATCGGCTGTTAACCGAAAGTTAGGAGGTTCGAGCTCTTCCGGGAGCGGTGTGTCGCTTTTTGTCTTTGCGCTAATACCTTTGAGGAATGTTATGACCGTGATGAGAATAGAGCACGACTATTTCCGGGGCGCAATTGGCTAGCGCGTTCAGCTGTTAACCAAAAGGTTGGAGGTTCGAGCCCTCCAGAGAGCGGTGTGTCTCTTTTTTTTTCTTTGCGCTGATAGCTTTGAAGGAATGTTCTGACGGTGATGAGAGTGGAGCACGACTGTCTCCGTGGCGCAATCGGCTAGCGCGATCGGCTGTTAACCGAAAGTTTGGAGGTTCGAGCTCTCCCGGGAGCAGTGTGTCGCTTTTTTTCTTTGCGCTGATAGCTTTGGAGAATTGTTCTGACGGTGGTGAGGGTACAACACGACTATCTCCTTGGCACCATTGGCTAGCACGTTCGGCTGTTAACCAAAACGTTGGAGGTTCGAGCCCTCCCGAGAGCGGTGTGTCTCTTTCTTTTTCTTCGCACTGATAGCTTTGGAGAAATGTTCTGAGGGTGGTGAGAGTGGAACACGACTATCTCCGTGACGCAATTGGATAGCGCGTTCGGCTGTTAACCAAAAGGTTGAAGGTTCGATCCCTCCGGAGAGCGGTGTGTCTCTTTTTTTTGCGCTGATAGCTTTGGAGGAATGTTCTGACGGTGGTGAGAGTGGAGCATGACTGTCTCCGTGGCGCAATTGGCTATCGCCATCGGCGGTTAACCGAAAGTTTGGAGGTTCGAGCTCTCCCGGGAGAAGCGTGCCGCTTTCTTTCTTCGCGCTGATACCTTTGAGGAATGTTATGACCATGGTGAGAATTGAGCACGACTATCTCCGGGGCGCAATTGGCTAGCGCGTTCAGCTGTTAACCAAAAGGTTGGAGGTTCGAGCCCTCCCGAGAGCGGTGTGTCTCTTTTTTTCTTTGCGCTGATAGCTTTGTAGAAATGTTCTGACGGTGGTGAGAGTGGAGCACGAATATCTCCGTGGCGCAATTGGCTAGCGCGTTCGGCTGTTAACCAAAAGGTTGGAGGCTCGAGCCCTCCCGAGAGCGGTGTGTCTCTTTTTTCTTTGCGCTGATAGCTTTGTAGAAATGTTCTGTCGATGGTGAGAGTGGAGCACGACTGTCTCCGTGGCGCTATTGGCTAGCGTGATCGGCTGTTAACCAGAAGTTTGGATGTTCGAGCCCTCCCGAGAGCGGTGTGCCTCTGTTTTTCTTTGCGCTAATAGCTTTGGAGGAATGTTCTGATGGTGGTGAGAGTGTAGCACGACTATTTCCGTGGCAGAATGGGCTAGCGCGATCAACTGTTAACTGAAAGGTTGGAGGTTCGAGCCCTCCCGGGAGCAGTGTGTCGTTTGTTTTCTTTGCGCTGATAGCTTTGGAGAAATGTTCTGACGGTGCTGAGAGTAGAACACGACTATCTCCTTGGCGCCATTGGTTAGCGCGTTCAGCTGTTAACCAAAAGGTCGGAGGTTCAAGGCCTCTCGAGAGCGGTGTGTCTCTTTTTTTTGCGCTGACAGCTGTGGAGAAATGTTCTGACGGTGGTGAGAGTAGAGCACGACTGTCTACGTGGCGCAATTGGCTAGCACCATTGGCTGTTAACCAAAATGTTGGAGGTTGGAGCTCTCCCGGGAGCGGTGTGTCGCTTTTTTTCTTTGCGCTGATACCTTTGAGGAATGTTATGACCGTGGTGAGAATTGAGCACGACTATCTCCGGGGCGCAATTGGCTTGCGCGTTCAGCTGTTAACCAAAAGGTTGGAGGTTCGAGCTCTCCCGGGAGCAGTGTGTCACTTTTTTTCTTTGCGCTGATACCTTTGAGGAATGTTATGACCGTGATGAGAATAGAGCACGACTGTCTCCATGGCGCAATTGGCTAGCGCGATCGGCTGTTAACCGAAAGTTTGGAGGTTCGAGCCCTCCCGGGAGCAGTGTGTCGCTTTTTTTCTTTGCGCTGATAGCTTTGGAGAAATGTTCTGACGGTGGTGAGAGTACAACACGACTATCTCCTTGGCGCCATTGGTTAGCGGGTTCAGCTCTTAACCAAAAGGTTGCAGGTTCGAGGCCTCTCCAGAGCGGTGTGTCCCTTTTTTTTGCGCTGAGGGCTGTGGAGAAATGTTCTGACGGTGGTGAGAGTAGAGCACGACTGTCTACGTGGCGCAATTGGCTAGCACAATCGGCTGTTAACCAAAAGGTTGGAGGTTCGAGCTCTCCCGGGAGCAGTGTGTCGCTTTTTTTCTTTGCGCTGATAGCTTTGGAGAAATGATCTGACGGTGGTGAGAGTACAACACGACTATCTCCTTGGCGCCATTGGCTAGCGCGTTCAGCTGTTAACCAAAAGGTTGGAGGTTCGAGCCCTCTCGAGAGCGGTGTGTCTCTTTTTTTCTTTGCGCTGACAGCTGTGGAGAAATCTTCTGACGGTGGTGAGAGTAGAGCACGACTGTCTCCGTGACGCAATTGGCTAGCACGTTTGGCTTTTAACGGAAAGGTTGGATGTTCGAGCCCTCCCGTGAGCGGTGTGTCGCTTTTTTGCGCTGATAGCTTTGTAAAAATGTTCCCACGGTGGTGAGAGTGGAGCACGACTGTCTCCGTGGCGCAATTGGCTAGCGGGATCGGCTGTTAACCGAACGTTTGGAGGTTCGAGCCCTCCCATGAGCGGTGTGTCGCTTTTTTTGCGCTGATAGCTTTGGAGAAATCTTCTGACGGTGGTGAGAGTGGAGCACGACTATCTCTGGGGCGCAATTGCCTAGAGCGTTCAGCTGTTAACCAAAAGGTTGGAGGCTCGAGCCCTCCCGAGAGCGGTGTGTCTCTTTTTTTCTTTGTGCTGATAGCTTTGTAGAAATGTTCTGACGGTGGTGAGAGTAGAGCACGACTGTCTACGTGGCGCAATTGGCTAGCACGATCGGCTGTTAACCAAAATGTTGGAGGTTCGAGCTCTCCCGGGAGCAGTGTGTCGCTTTTTTTCTTTGCGCTGATAGCTTTGGAGAAATGTTCTGACGGTGGTGAGGGTACAACACGACTATCTCCTTGGCACCATTGCCTAGCACGTTCGGCTGTTAACCAAAACGTTGGAGGTTCGAGCCCTCCCGAGAGCGGTGTGTCTCTTTTTTTTTCTTCGCACTGATAGCTTTGGAGAAATGTTCTGAGGGTGGTGAGAGTGGAACACGACTATCTCCGTGACGCAATTGGCTAGCGCGTTCGGCTGTTAACCAAAAGGTTGAAGGTTTGATCCCTCCGGAGAGCGGTGTGTCTCTTTTTTGCGCTGATAGCTTTGGAGGAATGTTCTGACGGTGGTGAGAGTGGAGCATGACTGTCTCCGTGGCGCAATTGGCTATCGCGATCGGCGGTTAACCGAAAGTTTGGAGGTTCGAGCTCTCCCGGGAGCAGCGTGCCGCTTTTTTTCTTCGCGCTGATACCTTTGAGGAATCTTATGACCATGGTGAGAATTGAGCACGACTATCTCCGGGGCGCAATTGGCTAGCGCGTTCAGCTGTTAACCAAAAGGTTGGAGGTTCGAGCCCTCCCGAGAGCGGTGTGTCTCTTTTTTTTCTTTGCGCTGATAGCTTTGTAGAAATGTTCTGACGGTGGTGAGAGTAGAACACGACTGTCTCTTTGACGTCATTGGCTAGCGCGATCGGCTGTTAACCGAAAGTTTGGAGGTTCGAGCTCTTCCGGGAGCGGTGTGTCGCTTTTTTTCTTTGCGCTGATACCTTTGAGGAATGTTATGACCGTGATGAGAATAGAGCACGAATATCTCCGGGGCGCAATTGGCTAGCGCGTTCAGCTGTTAACCAAAAGGTTGGAGATTCGAGCCCTCCCGAGAGCGGTGTGTCTCTTTTTTTCTTTGCGCTAATAGCTTTGGAGAAATGTTCTGACAGTGGTGAGAGTGGAGCACGACTATCTCCTTGGAGCCATTGGTTAGCGCGTTCAGCTCTTAACCAAAAGGTTGGAGGTTCGAGGCCTCTCGAGAGCGGTGTGTCTCTTTTTTTTGCGCTGACAGCTGTGGAGAAATGTTCTGACGGTGGTGAGAGTAGAGCACGACTTTCTACGTGGCACAATTGGCTAGCACAATCGGCTGTTAACCAAAAGGTTGGAGGTTCGAGCTCTCCCGGGAGCAGTGTGTCGCTTTTTTTCTTTGCGCTGATACCTTTGAGGAATGTTATGACCGTGATGAGAATAGAGCACGACTATCTCCGGGGCGCAATTGGCTAGCGCGTTCAGCTGTTAACCAAAAGGTTGGAGGTTCGAGCCCTCCCGAGAGCGGTGTGTCTCTTTTTTTCTTTGCGCTAATAGCTTTGGAGAAATGTTATGACGGTGGTGAGAGTGGAGCACGACTATCTCCGTGACGCAATTGGCTAGCACGTTCGGCTTTTAACGGAAAGGTTGGAGGTTCGAGCCCTCCCATGAGCGGTGTGTCGCTTTTTTGCGCTGATAGCTTTGTAGAAATGTTCCCACGGTGGTGAGAGTGGAGCACGACTGTCTCCGTGGCGCATTTGGCTAGCGCGATCGGCTGTTAACCAAAAGTTTGGAGGTTCGAGCCCTCCCATGAGCGGTGCGTCGCTTTTTCTGCGCTGATAAATTTGGAGAAATTTTCTGATGGTGGTGAGAGTTGAGCACGAATATCTCTGTGGTGCAATTGGCTAGCGCGATCGGCTGTTAACCGAAAGTTAGGAGGTTCGAGCTCTTCCGGGAGCGGTGTGTCGCTTTTTTTCTTTGCGCTAATACCTTTGAGGAATGTTATGACCGTGACGAGAATAGAGCACGACTATTTCCGTAGCGCAATTGGCTAGCGCGATCGGCTGTTAACCGAACGTTTGGAGGTTTGAGCTCTCCCGGGAGCAGTGTGTCGCTTTTTTTCTTTGTGCTAATAGCTTTGGAGGAATGTCCTGATGGTGGTGAGAGTGTAGCACGACTGTTTCCATGGCAGAATTGGCTAGCGCGATCAACTGTTAACTGAAAGGTTGGAGGTTCGAACCCTCCCGGGAGCAGTGTGTCGCTTTTTTTCTTTGCGCTGATAGCTTTGGAGAAATGTTCTGATGGTGATGAGAGTAGAACACGACTATCTCCTTGGCGCCATTGGCTAGCGCGTTCAGCTGTTAACCAAAAGGTCGGAGGTTCGAGCCCTCTCGAGAGCGGTGTGTCTCTTTTTTCTTTGCGCTGACAGCTGTGGAGAAATGTTCTGACGGTGGTGAGAGTAGAGCACGACTGTCTACGTGGCGCAATTGGCTAGCGCATTCGGCTGTGAACAAAAACGTTCGAGGTTCGAGCCTTCCCGAGAGCGGTGTGTCTCTTTTTTCTTTGCGCTGATAGCTTTGTAGAAATGTCCTCACGGTGGTGAGAGTGGAGCACGACTAACTCCGTGGCGCAATTGGCTAGCGCGATCGGCTGTTAACCGAAAGTTTGGAGGTTCAGGCCCTCCCGGGAGCAGTGTGTCGCTTTTTTTCTTTGCGCTGATAGCTTTGGAGAAATGTTCTGATGGTCGTGAGAGTAGAACACGACTGCCTCCTTGGCGCCATTGGCTAGCGCGTTCAGCTGTTAATCAAAAGGTTGGAGGTTGGAGCCCTCCCGAGAGCGGTGTGTCTCTTTTTTCATTGCGCTGATAGCTTTGGAGAAACGTTCGGAGGGTGGTGAGAGTGGAACACGACTATCTCTGGGGCGCATTTGGCTAGAGCGTTCAGCTGTTAACCAAAACGTTGGAGGTTCGAGCCCTCCCGAGAGCGGTGTGTCTCTTTTTTTCTTTGCGCTGACAGCTTTGTAGAAATGTTCTGACGGTGGTGAGAGTGCAGCACGACTGTCTCCGTGGCGCAATTGGCTAGCGCGTTCAGCTGGTTAACCAAAAGGTTGGAGGTTCGAGCCCTCCCGAGAGCGGTGTGTCTCTTTTTTTCTTTGCGCTAATAGCTTTGAAGAAATGTTCTGACGGTGGTGAGAGTGGAGCACGACTATCTCCTTGGAGCCATTGGTTAGCGCGTTCAGCTATTACCCAAAAGGTTGGAGGTTCGAGGCCTCTCGAGAGCGGTGTGTCTCTTTTTTTTGCGCTGACAGCTGTGGAGAAATGTTCTGACGGTGGTGAGAGTAGAGCACGACTTTCTACGTGGCGCAATTGGCTAGCACAATCGGCTTTTAACCAAAAGGTTGGAGGTTCGAGCTCTCCCGGGAGCAGTGTGTCGCTTTTTTTCTTTGCGCTGATACCTTTGAGGAATGTTATGACCGTGATGAGAATAGAGCACGACTATCTCCGGGGCGCAATTGGCTAGCGCGTTCAGCTGTTAACCAAAAGGTTGGAGGTTCGAGCCCTCCCGAGAGCGGTGTGTCTCTTTTTTTCTTTGCGCTAATAGCTTTGGAGAAATGTTCTGACGGTGGTGAGAGTGGAGCACGACTATCTCCGTGACGCAATTGGCTAGCACGTTCGGCTTTTAACGGAATGGTTTGAGGTTCGAGCCCTCCCATGAGCGGTGTGTCGCTTTTTTTGCGCTGATAGCTTTGTAGAAATGTTCCCACGGTGGTGAGAGTGGAGCACGACTGTCTCCGTGGCGCATTTGGCTAGCGCGATCGGCTGTTAACCAAAAGTTTGGAGGTTCGAGCCCTCCCATGAGCGGTGTGTCGCTTTTTCTGCGCTGATAAATTTGGAGAAATTTTCTGATGGTGGTGAGAGTTGAGCACGAATATCTCTGTGGTGCAATTGGCTAGCGCGATCGGCTGTTAACCGAAAGTTAGGAGGTTCGAGCTCTTCCGGGAGCGGTGTGTCGCTTTTTGTCTTTGCGCTAATACCTTTGAGGAATGTTATGACCGTGATGAGAATAGAGCACGACTATTTCCGGGGCGCAATTGGCTAGCGCGTTCAGCTGTTAACCAAAAAGTTGGAGGTTCGAGCCCTCCAGAGAGCGGTGTGTCTCTTTTTTTTTCTTTGCGCTGATAGCTTTGAAGGAATGTTCTGACGGTGATGAGAGTGGAGCACGACTGTCTCCGTGGCGCAATCGGCTAGCGCGATCGGCTGTTAACCGAAAGTTTGGAGGTTCGAGCTCTCCCGGGAGCAGTGTGTCGCTTTTTTTCTTTGCGCTGATAGCTTTTGAGAATTGTTCTGACGGTGGTGAGGGTACAACACGACTATCTCCTTGGCACCATTGGCTAGCACGTTCGGCTGTTAACCAAAACGTTGGAGGTTCGAGCCCTCCCGAGAGCGGTGTGTCTCTTTTTTTTTCTTCGCACTGATAGCTTTGGAGAAATGTTCTGAGGGTGGTGAGAGTGGAACACGACTATCTCCGTGACGCAATTGGCTAGCGCGTTCGGCTGTTAACCAAAAGGTTGAAGGTTCGATCCCTCCGGAGAGCGGTGTGTCTCTTTTTTTTGCGCTGATAGCTTTGGAGGAATGTTCTGACGGTGGTGAGAGTGGAGCATGACTGTCTCCGTGGCGCAATTGGCTATCGCGATCGGCGGTTAACCGAAAGTTTGGAGGTTCGAGCTCTCCCGGGAGAAGCGTGCCGCTTTTTTTCTTCGCGCTGATACCTTTGAGGAATGTTATGACCATGGTGAGAATTGAGCACGACTATCTCCGGGGCGCAATTGGCTAGCGCGTTCAGCTGTTAACCAAAAGGTTGGAGGTTCGAGCCCTCCCGAGAGCGGTGTGTCTCTTTTTTTCTTTGCGCTGATAGCTTTGTAGAAATGTTCTGACGGTGGTGAGAGTGGAGCACGAATATCTCCGTGGCGCAATTGGCTAGCGCGTTCGGCTGTTAACCAAAAGGTTGGAGGCTCGAGCCCTCCCGAGAGCGGTGTGTCTCTTTTTTCTTTGCGCTGATAGCTTTGTAGAAATGTTCTGTCGATGGTGAGAGTGGAGCACGACTGTCTCCGTGGCGCTATTGGCTAGCGTGATCGGCTGTTAACCAGAAGTTTGGATGTTCGAGCCCTCCCGAGAGCGGTGTGCCTCTGTTTTTCTTTGCGCTAATAGCTTTGGAGGAATGTTCTGATGGTGGTGAGAGTGTAGCACGACTATTTCCGTGGCAGATTGGGCTAGCGCGATCAACTGTTAACTGAAAGGTTGGAGGTTCGAGCCCTCCCGGGAGCAGTGTGTCGTTTGTTTTCTTTGCGCTGATAGCTTTGGAGAAATGTTCTGACGGTGGTGAGAGTAGAACACGACTATCTCCTTGGCGCCATTGGTTAGCGCGTTCAGCTGTTAACCAAAAGGTCGGAGGTTCAAGGCCTCTCGAGAGCGGTGTGTCTCTTTTTTTTGCGCTGACAGCTGTGGAGAAATGTTCTGACGGTGGTGAGAGTAGAGCACGACTGTCTACGTGGCGCAATTGGCTAGCACTATTGGCTGTTAACCAAAATGTTGGAGGTTGGAGCTCTCCCGGGAGCGGTGTGTCGCTTTTTTTCTTTGCGCTGATACCTTTGAGGAATGTTATGACCGTGGTGAGAATTGAGCACGACTATCTCCGGGGCGCAATTGGCTTGCGCGTTCAGCTGTTAACCAAAAGGTTGGAGGTTCGAGCTCTCCCGGGAGCAGTGTGTCACTTTTTTTCTTTGCGCTGATACCTTTGAGGAATGTTATGACCGTGATGAGAATAGAGCACGACTGTCTCCATGGCGCAATTGGCTAGCGCGATCGGCTGTTAACCGAAAGTTTGGAGGTTCGAGCCCTCCCGGGAGCAGTGTGTCGCTTTTTTTCTTTGCGCTGATAGCTTTGGAGAAATGTTCTGACGGTGGTGAGAGTACAACACGACTATCTCCTTGGCGCCATTGGTTAGCGCGTTCAGCTCTTAACCAAAAGGTTGCAGGTTCGAGGCCTCTCCAGAGCGGTGTGTCTCTTTTTTTTGCGCTGAGGGCTGTGGAGAAATGTTCTGACGGTGGTGAGAGTAGAGCACGACTGTCTACGTGGCGCAATTGGCTAGCACAATCGGCTGTTAACCAAAAGGTTGGAGGTTCGAGCTCTCCCGGGAGCAGTGTGTCGCTTTTTTTCTTTGCGCTGATAGCTTTGGAGAAATGATCTGACGGTGGTGAGAGTACAACACGACTATCTCCTTGGCGCCATTGGCTAGCGCGTTCAGCTGTTAACCAAAAGGTTGGAGGTTCGAGCCCTCTCGATAGCGGTGTGTCTCTTTTTTTCTTTGCGCTGACAGCTGTGGAGAAATCTTCTGACGGTGGTGAGAGTAGAGCGCGACTGTCTCCGTG
Source organism: Rhipicephalus microplus (assembly GCF_043290135.1). Lineage (NCBI taxonomy): Eukaryota > Metazoa > Arthropoda > Arachnida > Ixodida > Ixodidae > Rhipicephalus > Rhipicephalus microplus. Next base: position 202,940,178 of record NC_134703.1, on the reverse strand, counting down.
ACGCAATTGGCTAGCACGTTTGGCTTTTAACGGAAAGGTTGGAGGTTCGAGCCCTCCCGTGAGCGGTGTGTCGCTTTTTTTGCGCTGATAGCTTTGTAAAAATGTTCCCATGGTGGTGAGAGTGGAGCACGACTGTCTCCGTGGCGCAATTGGCTAGCGGGATCGGCTGTTAACCGAACGTTTGGAGGTTCGAGCCCTCCCATGAGCGGTGTGTCGCTTTTTTTGCGCTGATAGCTTTGGAGAAATCTTCTGACGGTGGTGAGAGTGGAGCACGACTATCTCTGGGGCGCAATTGCCTAGAGCGTTCAGCTGTTAACCAAAAGGTTGGAGGCTCGAGCCCTCCCGAGAGCGGTGTGTCTCTTTTTTTCTTTGTGCTGATAGCTTTGTAGAAATGTTCTGACGGTGGTGAGAGTAGAGCACGACTGTCTACGTGGCGCAATTGGCTAGCACGATCGGCTGTTAACCAAAAGGTTGGAGGTTCGAGCTCTCCCGGGAGCAGTGTGTCGCTTTTTTTCTTTGCGCTGATAGCTTTGGAGAAATGTTCTGACGGTGGTGAGAGTACAACACGACTATCTCCTTGGCACCAATGGCTAGCACGTTCAGCTGTTAACCAAAAGGTTGGAGGTTCGAGCCTTCCCGATAGCGGTGTGTCTCTTTTTTTCTTCCCACTGATAGCTTTGGAGAAATGTTCTGAAGGTGGTGAGATTGGAACACGATTATCTCCGTGACGCAATTGGCTAGCACGTTCGGCTGTTAACCGAAAGTTTGGAGGTTCGAGCTCTCCCGGGAGCAGTGTGTCGCTTTTTTTTCTTTGCGCTGATAGCTTTGGAGAAATGTTCTGACGGTGGTGAGGGTACAACACGACTATCTCCTTGGCACCATTGCCTAGCACGTTCGGCTGTTAACCAAAACGTTGGAGGTTCGAGCCCTCCCGAGAGCGGTGTGTCTCTTTTTTTTTCTTCGCACTGATAGCTTTGGAGAAATGTTCTGAGGGTGGTGAGAGTGGAACACGACTATCTCCGTGACGCAATTGTCTAGCGCGTTCGGCTGTTAACCAAAATGTTGAAGGTTTGATCCCTCCGGAGAGCGGTGTGTCTCTTTTTAGCGCTGATAGCTTTGGAGGAATGTTCTGACGGTGGTGAGAGTGGAGCATGACTGTCTCCGTGGCGCAATTGGCTATCGCGATCGGCGGTTAACCGAAAGTTTGGAGGTTCGAGCTCTCCCGGGAGCAGCGTGCCGCTTTTTTTCTTCGCGCTGATACCTTTGAGGAATCTTATGACCATGGTGAGAATTGAGCACGACTATCTCCGGGGCGCAATTGGCTAGCGCGTTCAGCTGTTAACCAAAAGGTTGGAGGTTCGAGCCCTCCCGAGAGCGGTGTGTCTCTTTTTTTTCTTTGCGCTGATAGCTTTGTAGAAATGTTCTGACGGTGGTGAGAGTAGAACACGACTGTCTCTTTGACGCCATTGGCTAGCGCGATCGGCTGTTAACCGAAAGTTTGGAGGTTCGAGCTCTTCCGGGAGCGGTGTGTCGCTTTTTTTCTTTGCGCTGATACCTTTGAGGAATGTTATGACCGTGATGAGAATAGAGCACGAATATCTCCGGGGCGCAATTGGCTAGCGCGTTCAGCTGTTAACCAAAAGGTTGGAGGTTCGAGCCCTCCCGAGAGCGGTGTGTCTCTTTTTTTCTTTGCGCTAATAGCTTTGGAGAAATGTTCTGACAGTGGTGAGAGTGGAGCACGACTATCTCCTTGGAGCCATTGGTTAGCGCGTTCAGCTCTTAACCAAAAGGTTGGAGGTTCGAGGCCTCTCGAGAGCGGTGTGTCTCTTTTTTTTGTGCTGACAGCTGTGGAGAAATGTTCTGACGGTGGTGAGAGTAGAGCACGACTTTCTACGTGGCACAATTGGCTAGCACAATCGGCTGTTAACCAAAAGGTTGGAGGTTCGAGCTCTCCCGGGTGCAGTGTGTCGCTTTTTTTCTTTGCGCTGATACCTTTGAGGAATGTTATGACCGTGATGAGAATAGAGCACGACTATCTCCGGGGCGCAATTGGCTAGCGCGTTCAGCTGTTAACCAAAAGGTTGGAGGTTCGAGCCCTCCCGAGAGCGGTGTGTCTCTTTTTTTCTTTGCGCTAATAGCTTTGGAGAAATGTTCTGACGGTGGTGAGAGTGGAGCACGACTATCTCCGTGACGCAATTGGCTAGCACGTTCGGCTTTTAACGGAAAGGTTGGAGGTTCGAGCCCTCCCATGAGCGGTGTGTCGCTTTTTTTGCGCTGATAGCTTTGTATAAATGTTCCCACGGTGGTGAGAGTGGAGCACGACTGTCTCCGTGGCGCATTTGGCTAGCGCGATCGGCTGTTAACCAAAAGTTTGGAGGTTCGAGCCCTCCCATGAGCGGTGTGTCGCTTTTTCTGCGCTGATAAATTTGGAGAAATTTTCTGATGGTGGTGAGAGTTGAGCACGAATATCTCTGTGGTGCAATTGGCTAGCACGATCGGCTGTTAACCGAAAGTTAGGAGGTTCGAGCTCTTCCGGGAGCGGTGTGTCGCTTTTTTTCTTTGCGCTAATACCTTTGAGGAATGTTATGACCGTGATGAGAATAGAGCACGACTATTTCCGGGGCGCAATTGGCTAGCGCGTTCAGCTATTAACCAAAAGGTTGGAGGTTCGAGCCCTCCAGAGAGCGGTGTGTCTCTTTTTTTTCTTTGCGCTGATAGCTTTGGAGGAATGTTCTGACGGTGATGAGAGTGGAGCACGACTGTCTCCGTGGCGCAATTGGCTAGCGCGATCGGCTGTTAACCGAAAGTTTGGAGGTTCGAGCTCTCCCGGGAGCAGTGTGTCGCTTTTTTTCTTTGCGCTGATAGCTTTGGAGAAATGTCCTGACGGGGGTGAGAGTAGAACACGACTATCTCCTTGGCGCCATTGGTTAGCGCGTTCAGCTGTTAACCAAAAGGTCGGAGGTTCGTGGCCTCGCGAGAGCGGTGTGTCTCTTTTTTTTACGCTGACAGCTGTGGATAAATGTTCTGACGGTGGTGAGAGTAGAGCACGACTGTCTACGTGGCGCAATTGGCTAGCACAATTGGCTGTTAACCAAAATGTTGGAGGTTCAGGCTCTCTCGGGAGCGGTGTGTCGCTTTTTTTCTTTGCGCTGATACCTTTGAGGAATGGTATGACCGTGGTGAGAATTGAGCACGACTATCTCCGGGGCGCAATTGGCTAGCACGTTCGGCTGTTAACCAAAAGGGTGGAGGTTCGAGCCCTCCAGAGAGCGGTGTGTCTCTTTTTTTTTCTTTGCGCTGATAGCTTTGAAGGAATGTTCTGACGGTGATGATAGTGGAGCACGACTGTCTCCGTGGCGCAATCGGCTAGCGCGATCGGCTGTTAACCGAAAGTTTGGAGGTTCGAGCTCTCCCGGGAGCAGTGTGTCGCTTTTTTTCTTTGCGCTGATAGCTTTGGAGAAATGTTCTGACGGTGGTGAGGGTACAACACGACTATCTCCTTGGCACCATTGGCTAGCACGTTCGGTTGTTAACCAAAACGTTGGAGGTTCGAGCCCTCCCGAGAGCGGTGTGTCTCTTTTTTTTTTCTTCGCACTGATAGCTTTGGAGAAATGTTCTGAGGGTGGTGAGAGTGGAACACGACTATCTCCGTGACGCAATTGGCTAGCGCGTTCGGCTGTTAACCAAAAGGTTGAAGGTTCGATCCCTCCGGAGAGCGGTGTGTCTCTTTTTTTGCGCTGATAGCTTTGGAGGAATGTTCTGACGGTGGTGAGAGTGGAGCATGACTGTCTCCGTGGCGCAATTGGCTATCGCGATCGGCGGTTAACCGAAAGTTTGGAGGTTCGAGCTCTCCCGGGAGCAGCGTGCCGCTTTTTTTCTTCGCGCTGATACCTTTGAGGAATCTTATGACCATGGTGAGAATTGAGCACGACTATCTCCGGGGCGCAATTGGCTAGCGCGTTCAGCTGTTAACCAAAAGGTTGGAGGTTCGAGCCCTCCCGAGAGCGGTGTGTCTCTTTTTTTTCTTTGCGCTGATAGCTTTGTAGAAATGTTCTGACGGTGGTGAGAGTAGAACACGACTGTCTCTTTGACGCCATTGGCTAGCGCGATCGGCTGTTAACCGAAAGTTTGGAGGTTCGAGCTCTTCCGGGTGCGGTGTTTCGCTTTTTTTCTTTGCGCTGATACCTTTGAGGAATGTTATGACCGTGATGAGAATAGAGCACGAATATCTACGGGGCGCAATTGGCTAGCGCGTTCAGCTGTTAACCAAAAGGTTGGAGGTTCGAGCCCTCCCGAGAGCGGTGTGTCTCTTTTTTTCTTTGCGCTAATAGCTTTGGAGAAATGTTCTGACGGTGGTGAGAGTGGAGCACGACTATCTCCTTGGAGCCATTGGCTAGCGCGATCGGCTGTTAACCGAAAGTTTGGAGGTTCGAGCTCTTCCGGGAGCGGTGTGTCGCTTTTTTTCTTTGCGCTGATACCTTTGAGGAATGTTATGACCGTGATGAGAATAGAGCACGAATATCTCCGGGGCGCAATTGGCTAGCGCGTTCAGCTGTTAACCAAAAGGTTGGAGGTTCGAGCCCTCCCGAGAGCGGTGTGTCTCTTTTTTTCTTTGCGCTAATAGCTTTGGAGAAATGTTCTGACAGTGGTGAGAGTGGAGCACGACTATCTCCTTGGAGCCATTGGTTAGCGCGTTCAGCTCTTAACCAAAAGGTTGGAGGTTCGAGGCCTCTCGAGAGCGGTGTGTCTCTTTTTTTTGTGCTGACAGCTGTGGAGAAATGTTCTGACGGTGGTGAGAGTAGAGCACGACTTTCTACGTGGCACAATTGGCTAGCACAATCGGCTGTTAACCAAAAGGTTGGAGGTTCGAGCTCTCCCGGGTGCAGTGTGTCGCTTTTTTTCTTTGCGCTGATACCTTTGAGGAATGTTATGACCGTGATGAGAATAGAGCACGACTATCTCCGGGGCGCAATTGGCTAGCGCGTTCAGCTGTTAACCAAAAGGTTGGAGGTTCGAGCCCTCCCGAGAGCGGTGTGTCTCTTTTTTTCTTTGCGCTAATAGCTTTGGAGAAATGTTCTGACGGTGGTGAGAGTGGAGCACGACTATCTCCGTGACGCAATTGGCTAGCACGTTCGGCTTTTAACGGAAAGGTTGGAGGTTCGAGCCCTCCCATGAGCGGTGTGTCGCTTTTTTTGCGCTGATAGCTTTGTATAAATGTTCCCACGGTGGTGAGAGTGGAGCACGACTGTCTCCGTGGCGCATTTGGCTAGCGCGATCGGCTGTTAACCAAAAGTTTGGAGGTTCGAGCCCTCCCATGAGCGGTGTGTCGCTTTTTCTGCGCTGATAAATTTGGAGAAATTTTCTGATGGTGGTGAGAGTTGAGCACGAATATCTCTGTGGTGCAATTGGCTAGCACGATCGGCTGTTAACCGAAAGTTAGGAGGTTCGAGCTCTTCCGGGAGCGGTGTGTCGCTTTTTTTCTTTGCGCTAATACCTTTGAGGAATGTTATGACCGTGATGAGAATAGAGCACGACTATTTCCGGGGCGCAATTGGCTAGCGCGTTCAGCTATTAACCAAAAGGTTGGAGGTTCGAGCCCTCCAGAGAGCGGTGTGTCTCTTTTTTTTCTTTGCGCTGATAGCTTTGGAGGAATGTTCTGACGGTGATGAGAGTGGAGCACGACTGTCTCCGTGGCGCAATTGGCTAGCGCGATCGGCTGTTAACCGAAAGTTTGGAGGTTCGAGCTCTCCCGGGAGCAGTGTGTCGCTTTTTTTCTTTGCGCTGATAGCTTTGGAGAAATGTCCTGACGGGGGTGAGAGTAGAACACGACTATCTCCTTGGCGCCATTGGTTAGCGCGTTCAGCTGTTAACCAAAAGGTCGGAGGTTCGTGGCCTCGCGAGAGCGGTGTGTCTCTTTTTTTTGCGCTGACAGCTGTGGATAAATGTTCTGACGGTGGTGAGAGTAGAGCACGACTGTCTACGTGGCGCAATTGGCTAGCACAATTGGCTGTTAACCAAAATGTTGGAGGTTCAGGCTCTCTCGGGAGCGGTGTGTCGCTTTTTTTCTTTGCGCTGATACCTTTGAGGAATGGTATGACCGTGGTGAGAATTGAGCACGACTATCTCCGGGGCGCAATTGGCTAGCACGTTCGGCTGTTAACCAAAAGGGTGGAGGTTCGAGCCCTCCAGAGAGCGGTGTGTCTCTTTTTTTTTCTTTGCGCTGATAGCTTTGAAGGAATGTTCTGACGGTGATGATAGTGGAGCACGACTGTCTCCGTGGCGCAATCGGCTAGCGCGATCGGCTGTTAACCGAAAGTTTGGAGGTTCGAGCTCTCCCGGGAGCAGTGTGTCGCTTTTTTTCTTTGCGCTGATAGCTTTGGAGAAATGTTCTGACGGTGGTGAGGGTACAACACGACTATCTCCTTGGCACCATTGGCTAGCACGTTCGGTTGTTAACCAAAACGTTGGAGGTTCGAGCCCTCCCGAGAGCGGTGTGTCTCTTTTTTTTTTCTTCGCACTGATAGCTTTGGAGAAATGTTCTGAGGGTGGTGAGAGTGGAACACGACTATCTCCGTGACGCAATTGGCTAGCGCGTTCGGCTGTTAACCAAAAGGTTGAAGGTTCGATCCCTCCGGAGAGCGGTGTGTCTCTTTTTTTGCGCTGATAGCTTTGGAGGAATGTTCTGACGGTGGTGAGAGTGGAGCATGACTGTCTCCGTGGCGCAATTGGCTATCGCGATCGGCGGTTAACCGAAAGTTTGGAGGTTCGAGCTCTCCCGGGAGCAGCGTGCCGCTTTTTTTCTTCGCGCTGATACCTTTGAGGAATCTTATGACCATGGTGAGAATTGAGCACGACTATCTCCGGGGCGCAATTGGCTAGCGCGTTCAGCTGTTAACCAAAAGGTTGGAGGTTCGAGCCCTCCCGAGAGCGGTGTGTCTCTTTTTTTTCTTTGCGCTGATAGCTTTGTAGAAATGTTCTGACGGTGGTGAGAGTAGAACACGACTGTCTCTTTGACGCCATTGGCTAGCGCGATCGGCTGTTAACCGAAAGTTTGGAGGTTCGAGCTCTTCCGGGTGCGGTGTTTCGCTTTTTTTCTTTGCGCTGATACCTTTGAGGAATGTTATGACCGTGATGAGAATAGAGCACGAATATCTACGGGGCGCAATTGGCTAGCGCGTTCAGCTGTTAACCAAAAGGTTGGAGGTTCGAGCCCTCCCGAGAGCGGTGTGTCTCTTTTTTTCTTTGCGCTAATAGCTTTGGAGAAATGTTCTGACGGTGGTGAGAGTGGAGCACGACTATCTCCTTGGAGCCATTGGTTAGCGCGTTCAGCTCTTAACCAAAAGGTTGGAGGTTCGAGGCCTCTCGAGAGCGGTGTGTCTCTTTTTTTTTGCGCTGACAGCTGTGGAGAAATGTTCTGACAGTGGTGAGAGTAGAGCACGACTTTCTACGTGGCGCAATTGGCTAGCACAATCGGCTGTTAACCAAAACGTTGGAGGTTCGAGCTCTCCCGGGAGCAGTGTGTCGATTTTTTTCTTTGCGCTGATACCTTTGAGGAATGTTATGACCGTGATGAGAATAGAGCACGACTATCTCCGGGGCGCAATTGGCTAGCGCGTTCAGCTGTTAACCAAAAGGTTGGAGGTTCGAGCCCTCCCGAGAGCGGTGTGTCTCTTTTTTTCTTTGCGCTAATAGCTTTGGAGAAATGTTCTGACGGTGGTGAGAGTGGAGCACGACTATCTCCGTGACGCAATTGGCTAGCACGTTCGGCTTTTAACGGAAAGGTTGGAGGTTCGAGCCCTCCCCTGAGCGGTGTGTCGCTTTTTTTGCGCTGATAGCTTTGTAGAAATGTTCCCACGGTGGTGAGAGTGGAGCACGACTGTCTCCGTGGCGCATTTGGCTAGCGCGATCGGCTGTTAACCAAAAGTTTGGAGGTTCGAGCCCTCCCATGAGCGGTGTGTCGCTTTTTCTGCGCTGATAAATTTGGAGAAATTTTCTGATGGTGGTGAGAGTTGAGCACGAATATCTCTGTGGTGCAATTGGCTAGCGCGATCGGCTGTTAACCGAAAGTTAGGAGGTTCGAGCGCTTCCGGGAGCGGTGTGTCGCTTTTTTTCTTTGCGCTAATACCTTTGAGGAATGTTATGACCGTGATGAGAATAGAGCACGACTATTTCCGGGGCGCAATTGGCTAGCGCGTTCAGCTGTTAACCAAAAGGTTGGAGGTTCGAGCCCTCCAGAGAGCGGTGTGTCTCTTTTTTTTTCTTTGCGCTGATAGCTTTGGAGGAATGTTCTGACGGTGATGAGAGTGGAGCACGACTGTCTCCGTGGCGCAATTGGCTAGCGCGATCGGCTGTTAACCGAAAGTTTGGAGGTTCGAGCTCTCCCGGGAGCAGTGTGTCGCTTTTTTTCTTTGCGCTGATAGCTTTGGAGAAATGTCCTGACGGTGGTGAGAGTAGAACACGACTATCTCCTTGGCGCCATTGGTTAGCGCGTTCAGCTGTTAACCAAAAGGTCGGAGGTTCGAGGCCTCGCGAGAGCGGTGTGTCTCTTTTTTTTGCGCTGACAGCTGTGGATAAATGTTCTGACGGTGGTGAGAGTAGAGCACGACTGTCTACGTGGCGCAATTGGCTAGCACAATTGGCTGTTAACCAAAATGTTGGAGGTTCAGGCTCTCTCGGGAACGGTGTGTCGCTTTTTTTCTTTGCGCTGATACCTTTGAGGAATGGTATGACTGTGGTGAGAATTGAGCACGACTATCTCCGGGCCGCAATTGGCTAGCGCGTTCAGCTGTTAACCAAAAGGTTGGAGGTTCGAGCCCCCCCATGAGTGGTGTGTTGCTTTTTTTCTTCGCGCTGATAGCTTTGGAGAAATGTTCTGACGGTGGTGAGAGTGGAGCACGACTATCTCCTTGGCGCCATTTGTTAGTGCGTTCAGCTCTTAACCAAAAGGTTGGAGGTTCGAGGCCTCTCGAGAGCGGTGTGTCTCTTTTTTTGCGCTGACAGCTGTGGAGAAATGTTGTGACGGTGGTGAGAGTAGAGCACGACTTTCTACGTGGCGCAATTGGCTAGCACAATCGGCTGTTAACCAAAAGGTTGGAGGTTCGAGCTCTCCCGGGAGCAGTGTGTCGCTTTTTTTCTTTGTGCTGATAGCTTTGGAGAAATGTTCTGACGGTGGTGAGAGTACAACACGACTATCTCCTTGGCGCCCATGGCTAGCGCGTTCAGCTGTTAACCAAAAGGTTGGAGGTGCGAGCCCTCTCAAGAGCGGTGCGTCTTTTTTTTCTTTGCGCTGACAGCTGTGGAGAAATGTTCTGACGGTGGTGAGAGTAGAGCACGACTGTCTCCGTGACGCAATTGACTAGCACGTTCGGCTTTTAACGGAAAGGTTGGACGTTCGAGCCCTCCCATGAGCGGTGTGTCGCTTTTTTTGCGCTGATAGCTTTGTAGAAATGTTCCCACGGTGGTGAGAGTGGAGCACGACTGTCTCCGTGGCGCAATTGGCTAGCGCGATCGGCTGTTAACCGAAAGTTTGGAGGTTCGAGCCCTCCCATGAGCGGTGTGTCGCTTTTTCTGCGCTGATAAATTTGGAGAAATTTTCTGATGGTGGTGAGAGTTGAGCACGAATATCTCTGTGGTGCAATTGGCTAGCGCGATCGGCTGTTAACCGAAAGTTAGGAGGTTCGAGCTCTTCCGGGAGCGGTGTGTCGCTTTTTTTCTTTGCGCTAATACCTTTGAGGAATGTTATGACCGTGATGAGAACAGAGCACGACTATTTCCGGGGCGCAATTGGCTAGCGCGTTCAGCTATTAACCAAAAGGTTGGAGGTTCGAGCCCTCCAGAGAGCGGTGTGTCTCTTTTTTTTCTTTGCGCTGATAGCTTTGGAGGAATGTTCTGACGGTGGTGAGAGTGGAGCACGACTATCTCCTTGGAGCCATTGGTTAGCGCGTTCAGCTCTTAACCAAAAGGTTGGAGGTTCGAGGCCTCTCGAGAGCGGTGTGTCTCTTTTTTTTGCGCTGACAGCTGTGGAGAAATGTTCTGACAGTGGTGAGAGTAGAGCACGACTTTCTACGTGGCGTATTGGCTAGCACAATCGGCTGTTAACCAAAAGGTTGCAGGTTCGAGCTCTCCCGGGAGCAGTGTGTCGATTTTTTTCTTTGCGCTGATACCTTTGAGGAATGTTATGACCGTGATGAGAATAGAGCACGACTATCTCCGGGGCGCAATTGGCTAGCGCGATCGGCTGTTAACCGAAAGTTAGGAGGTTCGAGCGCTTCCGGGAGCGGTGTGTCGCTTTTTTTCTTTGCGCTAATACCTTTGAGGAATGTTATGACCGTGATGAGAATAGAGCACGACTATTTCCGGGGCGCAATTGGCTAGCACGTTCGGCTTTTAACGGAAAGGTTGGAGGTTCGAGCCCTCCAGAGAGCGGTGTGTCTCTTTTTTTTTCTTTGCGCTGATAGCTTTGAAGGAATGTTCTGACGGTGATGAGAGTGGAGCACGACTGTCTCCGTGGCGCAATCGGCTAGCGCGATCGGCTGTTAACCAAAAGTTTGGAGGTTCGAGCCCTCCCATGAGCGGTGTGTCGCTTTTTCTGCGCTGATAAATTTGGAGAAATTTTCTGATGGTGGTGAGAGTTGAGCACGAATATCTCCTTGGCACCATTGGCTAGCACGTTCGGCTGTTAACCAAAACGTTGGAGGTTCGAGCCCTCCCGAGAGCGGTGTGTCTCTTTTTTTTCTTCGCACTGATAGCTTTGGAGAAATGTTCTGAGGGTGGTGAGAGTGGAACACGACTATCTCCGTGACGCAATTGGCTAGCGCGTTCGGCTGTTAACCAAAAGGTTGAAGGTTCGATCCCTCCGGAGAGCGGTGTGTCTCTTTTTTTTTGCGCTGATAGCTTTGGAGGAATGTTCTGACGGTGGTGAGAGTGGAGCATGACTGTCTCCGTGGCGCAATTGGCTATCGCGATCGGCGGTTAACCGAAAGTTTGGAGGTTCGAGCTCTCCCGGGAGAAGCGTGCCGCTTTTTTTCTTCGCGCTGATACCTTTGAGGAATGTTATGACCATGGTGAGAATTGAGCACGACTATCTCCGGGGCGCAATTGGCTAGCGCGTTCAGCTGTTAACCAAAAGGTTGGAGGTTCGAGCCCTCCCGAGAGCGGTGTGTCTCTTTTTTTCTTTGCGCTGATAGCTTTGTAGAAATGTTCTGACGGTGGTGAGAGTGGAGCACGAATATCTCCGTGGCGCAATTGGCTAGCGCGTTCGGCTGTTAACCAAAAGGTTGGAGGCTCGAGCCCTCCCGAGAGCGGTGTGTCTCTTTTTTCTTTGCGCTGATAGCTTTGTAGAAATGTTCTGTCGATGGTGAGAGTGGAGCACGACTGTCTCCGTGGCGCTATTGGCTAGCGTGATCGGCTGTTAACCAGAAGTTTGGATGTTCGAGCCCTCCCGAGAGCGGTGTGCCTCTGTTTTTCTTTGCGCTAATAGCTTTGGAGGAATGTTCTGATGGTGGTGAGAGTGTAGCACGACTATTTCCGTGGCAGATTGGGCTAGCGCGATCAACTGTTAACTGAAAGGTTGGAGGTTCGAGCCCTCCCGGGAGCAGTGTGTCGTTTGTTTTCTTTGCGCTGATAGCTTTGGAGAAATGTTCTGACGGTGGTGAGAGTAGAACACGACTATCTCCTTGGCGCCATTGGTTAGCGCGTTCAGCTGTTAACCAAAAGGTCGGAGGTTCAAGGCCTCTCGAGAGCGGTGTGTCTCTTTTTTTTGCGCTGACAGCTGTGGAGAAATGTTCTGACGGTGGTGAGAGTGGAGCACGACTGTCTACGTGGCGCAATTGGCTAGCACCATTGGCTGTTAACCAAAATGTTGGAGGTTGGAGCTCTCCCGGGAGCGGTGTGTCGCTTTTTTTCTTTGCGCTGATACCTTTGAGGAATGTTATGACCGTGGTGAGAATTGAGCACGACTATCTCCGGGGCGCAATTGGCTTGCGCGTTCAGCTGTTAACCAAAAGGTTGGAGGTTCGAGCTCTCCCGGGAGCAGTGTGTCACTTTTTTTCTTTGCGCTGATACCTTTGAGGAATGTTATGACCGTGATGAGAATAGAGCACGACTGTCTCCATGGCGCAATTGGCTAGCGCGATCGGCTGTTAACCGAAAGTTTGGAGGTTCGAGCCCTCCCGGGAGCAGTGTGTCGCTTTTTTTCTTTGCGCTGATAGCTTTGGAGAAATGTTCTGACGGTGGTGAGAGTACAACACGACTATCTCCTTGGCGCCATTGGTTAGCGCGTTCAGCTCTTAACCAAAAGGTTGCAGGTTCGAGGCCTCTCCAGAGCGGTGTGTCTCTTTTTTTTGCGCTGAGGGCTGTGGAGAAATGTTCTGACGGTGGTGAGAGTAGAGCACGACTGTCTACGTGGCGCAATTGGCTAGCACAATCGGCTGTTAACCAAAAGGTTGGAGGTTCGAGCTCTCCCGGGAGCAGTGTGTCGCTTTTTTTCTTTGCGCTGATAGCTTTGGAGAAATGATCTGACGGTGGTGAGAGTACAACACGACTATCTCCTTGGCGCCATTGGCTAGCGCGTTCAGCTGTTAACCAAAAGGTTGGAGGTTCGAGCCCTCTCGAGAGCGGTGTGTCTCTTTTTTTCTTTGCGCTGACAGCTGTGGAGAAATCTTCTGACGGTGGTGAGAGTAGAGCACGACTGTCTCCGTGACGCAATTGGCCAGCACGTTTGGCTTTTAACGGAAAGGTTGGAGGTTCGAGCCCTCCCGTGAGCGGTGTGTCGCTTTTTTTGCGCTGATAGCTTTGTAAAAATGTTCCCATGGTGGTGAGAGTGGAGCACGACTGTCTCCGTGGCGCAATTGGCTAGCGGGATCGGCTGTTAACCGAACGTTTGGAGGTTCGAGCCCTCCCATGAGCGGTGTGTCGCTTTTTTTGCGCTGATAGCTTTGGAGAAATCTTCTGACGGTGGTGAGAGTGGAGCACGACTATCTCTGGGGCGCAATTGCCTAGAGCGTTCAGCTGTTAACCAAAAGGTTGGAGGCTCGAGCCCTCCCGAGAGCGGTGTGTCTCTTTTTTTCTTTGTGCTGATAGCTTTGTAGAAATGTTCTGACGGTGGTGAGAGTAGAGCACGACTGTCTACGTGGCGCAATTGGCTAGCACGATCGGCTGTTAACCAAAAGGTTGGAGGTTCGAGCTCTCCCGGGAGCAGTGTGTCGCTTTTTTTCTTTGCGCTGATAGCTTTGGAGAAATGTTCTGACGGTGGTGAGAGTACAACACGACTATCTCCTTGGCACCAATGGCTAGCACGTTCAGCTGTTAACCAAAAGGTTGGAGGTTCGAGCCTTCCCGATAGCGGTGTGTCTCTTTTTTTCTTCCCACTGATAGCTTTGGAGAAATGTTCTGAAGGTGGTGAGAGTGGAACACGATTATCTCCGTGACGCAATTGGCTAGCACGTTCGGCTGTTAACCGAAAGTTTGGAGGTTCGAGCTCTCCCGGGAGCAGTGTGTCGCTTTTTTTCTTTGCGCTGATAGCTTTGGAGAAATGTTCTGACGGTGGTGAGGGTACAACACGACTATCTCCTTGGCACCATTGCCTAGCACGTTCGGCTGTTAACCAAAACGTTGGAGGTTCGAGCCCTCCCGAGAGCGGTGTGTCTCTTTTTTTTTCTTCGCACTGATAGCTTTGGAGAAATGTTCTGAGGGTGGTGAGAGTGGAACACGACTATCTCCGTGACGCAATTGGCTAGCGCGTTCGGCTGTTAACCAAAATGTTGAAGGTTTGATCCCTCCGGAGAGCGGTGTGTCTCTTTTTAGCGCTGATAGCTTTGGAGGAATGTTCTGACGGTGGTGAGAGTGGAGCATGACTGTCTCCGTGGCGCAATTGGCTATCGCGATCGGCGGTTAACCGAAAGTTTGGAGGTTCGAGCTCTCCCGGGAGCAGCGTGCCGCTTTTTTTCTTCGCGCTGATACCTTTGAGGAATCTTATGACCATGGTGAGAATTGAGCACGACTATCTCCGGGGCGCAATTGGCTAGCGCGTTCAGCTGTTAACCAAAAGGTTGGAGGTTCGAGCCCTCCCGAGAGCGGTGTGTCTCTTTTTTTTCTTTGCGCTGATAGCTTTGTAGAAATGTTCTGACGGTGGTGAGAGTAGAACACGACTGTCTCTTTGACGCCATTGGCTAGCGCGATCGGCTGTTAACCGAAAGTTTGGAGGTTCGAGCTCTTCCGGGAGCGGTGTGTCGCTTTTTTTCTTTGCGCTGATACCTTTGAGGAATGTTATGACCGTGATGAGAATAGAGCACGAATATCTCCGGGGCGCAATTGGCTAGCGCGTTCAGCTGTTAACCAAAATGTTGGAGGTTCGAGCCCTCCCGAGAGCGGTGTGTCTCTTTTTTTCTTTGCGCTAATAGCTTTGGAGAAATGTTCTGACAGTGGTGAGAGTGGAGCACGACTATCTCCTTGGAGCCATTGGTTAGCGCGTTCAGCTCTTAACCAAAAGGTTGGAGGTTCGAGGCCTCTCGAGAGCGGTGTGTCTCTTTTTTTTTGTGCTGACAGCTGTGGAGAAATGTTCTGACGGTGGTGAGAGTAGAGCACGACTTTCTACGTGGCACAATTGGCTAGCACAATCGGCTGTTAACCAAAAGGTTGGAGGTTCGAGCTCTCCCGGGTGCAGTGTGTCGCTTTTTTTCTTTGCGCTGATACCTTTGAGGAATGTTATGACCGTGATGAGAATAGAGCACGACTATCTCCGGGGCGCAATTGGCTAGCGCGTTCAGCTGTTAACCAAAAGGTTGGAGGTTCGAGCCCTCCCGAGAGCGGTGTGTCTCTTTTTTTCTTTGCGCTAATAGCTTTGGAGAAATGTTCTGACGGTGGTGAGAGTGGAGCACGACTATCTCCGTGACGCAATTGGCTAGCACGTTCGGCTTTTAACGGAATGGTTGGAGGTTCGAGCCCTCCCATGAGCGGTGTGTCGCTTTTTTTGCGCTGATAGCTTTGTATAAATGTTCCCACGGTGGTGAGAGTGGAGCACGACTGTCTCCGTGGCGCATTTGGCTAGCGCGATCGGCTGTTAACCAAAAGTTTGGAGGTTCGAGCCCTCCCATGAGCGGTGTGTCGCTTTTTCTGCGCTGATAAATTTGGAGAAATTTTCTGATGGTGGTGAGAGTTGAGCACGAATATCTCTGTGGTGCAATTGGCTAGCGCGATCGGCTGTTAACCGAAAGTTAGGAGGTTCGAGCTCTTCCGGGAGCGGTGTGTCGCTTTTTTTCTTTGCGCTAATACCTTTGAGGAATGTTATGACCGTGATGAGAATAGAGCACGACTATTTCCGGGGCGCAATTGGCTAGCGCGTTCAGCTATTAACCAAAAGGTTGGAGGTTCGAGCCCTCCAGAGAGCGGTGTGTCTCTTTTTTTTCTTTGCGCTGATAGCTTTGGAGGAATGTTCTGACGGTGATGAGAGTGGAGCACGACTGTCTCCGTGGCGCAATTGGCTAGCGCGATCGGCTGTTAACCGAAAGTTTGGAGGTTCGAGCTCTCCCGGGAGCAGTGTGTCGCTTTTTTTCTTTGCGCTGATAGCTTTGGAGAAATGTCCTGACGGGGGTGAGAGTAGAACACGACTATCTCCTTGGCGCCATTGGTTAGCGCGTTCAGCTGTTAACCAAAAGGTCGGAGGTTCGTGGCCTCGCGAGAGCGGTGTGTCTCTTTTTTTTGCGCTGACAGCTGTGGATAAATGTTCTGACGGTGGTGAGAGTAGAGCACGACTGTCTACGTGGCGCAATTGGCTAGCACAATTGGCTGTTAACCAAAATGTTGGAGGTTCAGGCTCTCTCGGGAGCGGTGTGTCGCTTTTTTTCTTTGCGCTGATACCTTTGAGGAATGGTATGACCGTGGTGAGAATTGAGCACGACTATCTCCGGGGCGCAATTGGCTAGCACGTTCGGCTGTTAACCAAAAGGGTGGAGGTTCGAGCCCTCCAGAGAGCGGTGTGTCTCTTTTTTTTTCTTTGCGCTGATAGCTTTGAAGGAATGTTCTGACGGTGATGATAGTGGAGCACGACTGTCTCCGTGGCGCAATCGGCTAGCGCGATCGGCTGTTAACCGAAAGTTTGGAGGTTCGAGCTCTCCCGGGAGCAGTGTGTCGCTTTTTTTCTTTGCGCTGATAGCTTTGGAGAAATGTTCTGACGGTGGTGAGGGTACAACACGACTATCTCCTTGGCACCATTGGCTAGCACGTTCGGTTGTTAACCAAAACGTTGGAGGTTCGAGCCCTCCCGAGAGCGGTGTGTCTCTTTTTTTTTTCTTCGCACTGATAGCTTTGGAGAAATGTTCTGAGGGTGGTGAGAGTGGAACACGACTATCTCCGTGACGCAATTGGCTAGCGCGTTCGGCTGTTAACCAAAAGGTTGAAGGTTCGATCCCTCCGGAGAGCGGTGTGTCTCTTTTTTGCGCTGATAGCTTTGGAGGAATGTTCTGACGGTGGTGAGAGTGGAGCATGACTGTCTCCGTGGCGCAATTGGCTATCGCGATCGGCGGTTAACCGAAAGTTTGGAGGTTCGAGCTCTCCCGGGAGCAGCGTGCCGCTTTTTTTCTTCGCGCTGATACCTTTGAGGAATCTTATGACCATGGTGAGAATTGAGCACGACTATCTCCGGGGCGCAATTGGCTAGCGCGTTCAGCTGTTAACCAAAAGGTTGGAGGTTCGAGCCCTCCCGAGAGCGGTGTGTCTCTTTTTTTTCTTTGCGCTGATAGCTTTGTAGAAATGTTCTGACGGTGGTGAGAGTAGAACACGACTGTCTCTTTGACGCCATTGGCTAGCGCGATCGGCTGTTAACCGAAAGTTTGGAGGTTCGAGCTCTTCCGGGTGCGGTGTTTCGCTTTTTTTCTTTGCGCTGATACCTTTGAGGAATGTTATGACCGTGATGAGAATAGAGCACGAATATCTACGGGGCGCAATTGGCTAGCGCGTTCAGCTGTTAACCAAAAGGTTGGAGGTTCGAGCCCTCCCGAGAGCGGTGTGTCTCTTTTTTTCTTTGCGCTAATAGCTTTGGAGAAATGTTCTGACGGTGGTGAGAGTGGAGCACGACTATCTCCTTGGAGCCATTGGTTAGCGCGTTCAGCTCTTAACCAAAAGGTTGGAGGTTCGAGGCCTCTCGAGAGCGGTGTGTCTCTTTTTTTTGCGCTGACAGCTGTGGAGAAATGTTCTGACAGTGGTGAGAGTAGAGCACGACTTTCTACGTGGCGCAATTGGCTAGCACAATCGGCTGTTAACCAAAAGGTTGGAGGTTCGAGCTCTCCCGGGAGCAGTGTGTCGATTTTTTTCTTTGCGCTGATACCTTTGAGGAATGTTATGACCGTGATGAGAATAGAGCACGACTATCTCCGGGGCGCAATTGGCTAGCGCGTTCAGCTGTTAACCAAAAGGTTGGAGGTTCGAGCCCTCCCGAGAGCGGTGTGTCTCTTTTTTTCTTTGCGCTAATAGCTTTGGAGAAATGTTCTGACGGTGGTGAGAGTGGAGCACGACTATCTCCGTGACGCAATTGGCTAGCACGTTCGGCTTTTAACGGAAAGGTTGGAGGTTCGAGCCCTCCCATGAGCGGTGTGTCGCTTTTTTTGCGCTGATAGCTTTGTAGAAATGTTCCCATGGTGGTGAGAGTGGAGCACGACTGTCTCCGTGGCGCATTTGGCTAGCGCGATCGGCTGTTAACCAAAAGTTTGGAGGTTCGAGCCCTCCCATGAGCGGTGTGTCGCTTTTTCTGCGCTGATAAATTTGGAGAAATTTTCTGATGGTGGTGAGAGTTGAGCACGAATATCTCTGTGGTGCAATTGGCTAGCGCGATCGGCTGTTAACCGAAAGTTAGGAGGTTCGAGCGCTTCCGGGAGCGGTGTGTCGCTTTTTTTCTTTGCGCTAATACCTTTGAGGAATGTTATGACCGTGATGAGAATAGAGCACGACTATTTCCGGGGCGCAATTGGCTAGCGCGTTCAGCTGTTAACCAAAAGGTTGGAGGTTCGAGCCCTCCAGAGAGCGGTGTGTCTCTTTTTTTTTCTTTGCGCTGATAGCTTTGGAGGAATGTTCTGACGGTGATGAGAGTGGAGCACGACTGTCTCCGTGGCGCAATTGGCTAGCGCGATCGGCTGTTAACCGAAAGTTTGGAGGTTCGAGCTCTCCCGGGAGCAGTGTGTCGCTTTTTTTCTTTGCGCTGATAGCTTTGGAGAAATGTCCTGACGGTGGTGAGAGTAGAACACGACTATCTCCTTGGCGCCATTGGTTAGCGCGTTCAGCTGTTAACCAAAAGGTCGGAGGTTCGAGGCCTCGCGAGAGCGGTGTGTCTCTTTTTTTTTTGCGCTGACAGCTGTGGATAAATGTTCTGACGGTGGTGAGAGTAGAGCACGACTGTCTACGTGGCGCAATTGGCTAGCACAATTGGCTGTTAACCAAAATGTTGGAGGTTCAGGCTCTCTCGGGAACGGTGTGTCGCTTTTTTTCTTTGCGCTGATACCTTTGAGGAATGGTATGACTGTGGTGAGAATTGAGCACGACTATCTCCGGGCCGCAATTGGCTAGCGCGTTCAGCTGTTAACCAAAAGGTTGGAGGTTCGAGCCCTCCCGAGAGCAGTGTGTCTCTTTTTTTCTTTGCGCTGATAGCTTTGTAGAAATGTTCTGACCGTGGTGAGAGATGAGCACGACTGTCTCCGTGGCGCAATTGGCTAGCGCGATCAGCTGTTAACCAAAAGGTTGGAGGTTCCAGCCCCCCCATGAGTGGTGTGTTGCTTTTTTTCTTCGCGCTGATAGCTTTGGAGAAATGTTCTGACGGTGGTGAGAGTGGAGCACGACTATCTCCTTGGCGCCATTTGTTAGTGCGTTCAGCTCTTAACCAAAAGGTTGGAGGTTCGAGGCCTCTCGAGAGCGGTGTGTCTCTTTTTTTGCGCTGACAGCTGTGGAGAAATGTTGTGACGGTGGTGAGAGTAGAGCACGACTTTCTACGTGGCGCAATTGGCTAGCACAATCGGCTGTTAACCAAAAGGTTGGAGGTTCGAGCTCTCCCGGGAGCAGTGTGTCGCTTTTTTTCTTTGTGCTGATAGCTTTGGAGAAATGTTCTGACGGTGGTGAGAGTACAACACGACTATCTCCTTGGCGCCCATGGCTAGCGCGTTCAGCTGTTAACCAAAAGGTTGGAGGTGCGAGCCCTCTCAAGAGCGGTGCGTCTTTTTTTTTTCTTTGCGCTGACAGCTGTGGAGAAATGTTCTGACGGTGGTGAGAGTAGAGCACGACTGTCTCCGTGACGCAATTGACTAGCACGTTCGGCTTTTAACGGAAAGGTTGGACGTTCGAGCCCTCCCATGAGCGGTGTGTCGCTTTTTTTGCGCTGATAGCTTTGTAGAAATGTTCCCACGGTGGTGAGAGTGGAGCACGACTGTCTCCGTGGCGCAATTGGCTAGCGCGATCGGCTGTTAACCGAAAGTTTGGAGGTTCGAGCCCTCCATTGAGCGGTGTGTCGCTTTTTTGTGCTGATAAATTTGGAGAAATTTTCTGATGGTGGTGAGAGTTGAGCACGAATATCTCCGTGGTGCAATTGGCTAGCACGTTCGGCTGTTAACGAAAGCGTTGGAGGTTCGAGCCCTCCCGAGAGTGGTGTGTCTCTTTTTTTTCTTCCCACTGATAGCTTTGAAGAAATGTTCTGAAGGTGGTGAGAGTGGAACACGATTATCTCCGTGACGCAATTGGCTAGCACGTTCGGCTGTTAACCAAAAGGGTGGAGGTTCGAGCCCTCCAGAGAGCGGTGTGTCTCTTTTTTTTTCTTTGCGCTGATAGCTTTGAAGGAATGTTCTGACGGTGATGAGAGTGGAGCACGACTGTCTCCGTGGCGCAATTGGCTAGCGCGATCGGCTGTTAACCGAAAGTTTGGAGGTTCGAGCTCTCCCGGGAGCAGTGTGTCGCTTTTTTTCTTTGCGCTGATAGCTTTGGAGAAATGTCCTGACGGTGGTGAGGGTACAACACGACTATCTCCTTGGCGCCATTGGCTAGCACGTTTGGCTGTTAACCAAAACGTTGGAGGTTCGAGCCCTCCCGAGAGCGGTGTGTCTCTTTTTTTTTCTTCGCACTGATAGCTTTGGAGAAATGTTCTCAGGGTGGTGAGAGTGGAACACGACTATCTCCGTGACGCAATTGGCTAGCGCATTCGGCTGTTAACCAAAAGGTTGAAGGTTCGATCCCTCCGGAGAGCGGTGTGTCTCTTTTTTTGTTTGCGCTGATAGCTTTGGAGGAATGTTCTGACGGTGGTGAGAGTGGAGCATGACTGTCTCCGTGGCGCAATTGGCTAGCGCGATCGGCGGTTAACCGAAAGTTTGGAGGTTCGAGCTCTCCCGGGAGCAGCGTGCCGCTTTTTTTCTTCGCGCTGATACCTTTGAGGAATGTTATGACCATGGTGAGAATTGAGCACGACTATCTCCGGGGCGCAATTGGCTAGCGCGTTCAGCTGTTAACCAAAAGGTTGGAGGTTCGAGCCCTCCCGAGAGCGGTGTGTCTCTTTTTTTCTTTGCGCTGATAGCTTTGTAGAAATGTTCTGACGGTGGTGAGAGTGGAGCACGAATATCTCCGTGGCGCAATTGGCTAGCGCGTTCGGCTGTTAACCAAAAGGTTGGAGTTTCGAGCCCTCCCGAGAGCGGTGTGTCTCTTTTTTCTTTGCGCTGATAGCTTTGTAGAAATGTTCTGTCGATGGTGAGAGTGGAGCACGACTGTCTCCGTGGCGCTATTGGCTAGCGTGATCGGCTGTTAACCAGAAGTTTGGATGTTCAAGCCCTCCCGAGAGCGGTGTGCCTCTGTTTTTCTTTGCGCTAATAGCTTTGGAGGAATGTTCTTATGGTGGTGAGAGTGTAGCACGACTATTTCCGTGGCAGAATGGGCTAGCGCGATCAACTGTTAACTGAAAGGTTGGAGGTTCGAGCCCTCCCGGGAGCAGTGTGTCGTTTTTTTTCTTTGCGCTGATAGCTTTGGAGAAATGTTCTGACGGTGGTGAGAGTAGAACACGACTATCTCCTTGGCGCCATTGGTTAGCGCGTTCAGCTGTTAACCAAAAGGTCGGAGGTTCAAGGCCTCTCGAGAGCGGTGTGTCTCTTTTTTTTGCGCTGACAGCTGTGGAGAAATGTTCTGACGGTGGTGAGAGTAGAGCACGACTGTCTACGTGGCGCAATTGGCTACCACCATTGGCTGTTAACCAAAATGTTGGAGGTTGGAGCTCTCCCGGGAGCGGTGTGTCGCTTTTTTTCTTTGCGCTGATACCTTTGAGGAATGTTATGACCGTGGTGAGAATTGAGCACGACTATCTCCGGGGCGCAATTGGCTTGCGCGTTCAGCTGTTAACCAAAAGGTTTGAGGTTCGAGCCCTCCCGAGAGCGGTGTGTCTCTTTTTTTTCTTTGCGCTGATAGCTTTGTAAAAATGTTCTGACCGTGGTGAGAGATGAGCACGACTGTCTCCGTGGCGCAATTGGCTAGCGCGATCAGCTGTTAACCAAAAGGTTGGAGGTTCGAGCCCCTCCATGAGTGGTGTGTTGCTTTTTTTCTTCGCGCTGATAGCTTTGGAGAAATGTTCTGACGGTGGTGAGAGTGGAGCACGACTATCTCCTTGGCGCCATTGGTTAGCGCGTTCAGCTCTTAACCAAAAGGTTGCAGGTTCGAGGCCTCTCGAGAGCGGTGTGTCTCTTTTTTTTGCGCTGACAGCTGTGGAGAAATGTTCTGACGGTGGTGAGAGTAGAGCACGACTGTCTACGTGGCGCAATTGGCTAGCACAATCGGCTGTTAACCAAAAGGTTGGAGGTTCGAGCTCTCCCGGGAGCAGTGTGTCGCTTTTTTTCTTTGCGCTGATAGCTTTGGAGAAATGATCTGACGGTGGTGAGAGTACAACACGACTATCTCCTTGGCGCCATTGGCTAGCGCGTTCAGCTGTTAACCAAAAGGTTGGAGGTTCGAGCCCTCTCGAGAGCGGTGTGTCTCTTTTTTTCTTTGCGCTGACAGCTGTGGAGAAATGTTCTGACGGTGGGGAGAGTAGAGCACGACTGTCTCCGTGACGCAATTGGCTAGCACGTTCGGCTTTTAACGGAAAGGTTGGAGGTTCGAGCCCTCCCATGAGCGATGTGTCGCTTTTTTGCGCTGATAGCTTTGTAGAAATCTTCCCACGGTGGTGAGAGTGGAGCACGACTGTCTCCGTGGCGCAATTGGCTAGCGCGATCAGCTGTTAACCGAAAGTTTGGAGGTTCGAGCCCTCCCATGAGCGGTGTGTCGCTTTTTTTGCGCTGATAGCTTTGGAGAAATCTTCTGACGGTGGTGAGAGTGGAGCACGACTATCTCTGGGGCGCAATTGGCTAGAGCGTTCAGCTGTTAACCGAAAGTTAGGAGGTTCGAGCGCTTCCGGGAGCGGTGTGTCGCTTTTTTTCTTTGCGCTAATACCTTTGAGGAATGTTATGACCGTGATGAGAATAGAGCACGACTATTTCCGGGGCGCAATTGGCTAGCGCGTTCAGCTGTTAACCAAAAGGTTGGAGGTTCGAGCCCTCCAGAGAGCGGTGTGTCTCTTTTTTTTCTTTGCGCTGATAGCTTTGGAGGAATGTTCTGACGGTGATGAGAGTGGAGCACGACTGTCTCCGTGGCGCAATTGGCTAGCGCGATCGGCTGTTAACCGAAAGTTTGGAGGTTCGAGCTCTCCCGGGAGCAGTGTGTCGCTTTTTTTCTTTGCGCTGATAGCTTTGGAGAAATGTCCTGACGGTGGTGAGAGTAGAACACGACTATCTCCTTGGCGCCATTGGTTAGCGCGTTCAGCTGTTAACCAAAAGGTCGGAGGTTCGAGGCCTCGCGAGAGCGGTGTGTCTCTTTTTTTTTTGCGCTGACAGCTGTGGATAAATGTTCTGACGGTGGTGAGAGTAGAGCACGACTGTCTACGTGGCGCAATTGGCTAGCACAATTGGCTGTTAACCAAAATGTTGGAGGTTCAGGCTCTCTCGGGAGCGGTGTGTCGCTTTTTTTTCTTTGCGCTGATACCTTTGAGGAATGGTATGACCGTGGCGAGAATTGAGCACGACTATCTCCGGGGCGCAATTGGCTAGCGCGTTCAGCTGTTAACCAAAAGGTTGGAGGTTCGAGCCCTCCCGAGAGCAGTGTGTCTCTTTTTTTCTTTGCGCTGATAGCTTTGTAGAAATGTTCTGACCGTGGTGAGAGATGAGCACGACTGTCTCCGTGGCGCAATTGGCTAGCGCGATCAGCTGTTAACCAAAAAGTTGGAGGTTCCAGCCCCCCCATGAGTGGTGTGTTGCTTTTTTTCTTCGCGCTGATAGCTTTGGAGAAATGTTCTGACGGTGGTGAGAGTGGAGCACGACTATCTCCTTGGCGCCATTTGTTAGTGCGTTCAGCTATTAACCAAAAGGTTGGAGGTTCGAGGCCTCTCGAGAGCGGTGTGTCTCTTTTTTTGCGCTGACAGCTGTGGAGAAATGTTGTGACGGTGGTGAGAGTAGAGCACGACTTTCTACGTGGCGCAATTGGCTAGCACAATCGGCTGTTAACCAAAAGGTTGGAGGTTCGAGCTCTCCCGGGAGCAGTGTGTCGCTTTTTTTCTTTGTGCTGATAGCTTTGGAGAAATGTTCTGACGGTGGTGAGAGTACAACACGACTATCTCCTTGGCGCCCATGGCTAGCGCGTTCAGCTGTTAACCAAAAGGTTGGAGGTGCGAGCCCTCTCAAGAGCGGTGCGTCTTTTTTTTCTTTGCGCTGACAGCTGTGGAGAAATGTTCTGACGGTGGTGAGAGTAGAGCACGACTGTCTCCGTGACGCAATTGGCTAGCACGTTCGGCTTTTAACGGAAAGGTTGGAGGTTCGAGCCCTCCCATGAGCGGTGTGTCGCTTTTTTTGCGCTGATAGCTTTGTAGAAATGTTCCCACGGTGGTGAGAGTGGAGCACGACTGTCTCCGTGGTGCAATTGGCTAGCGCGATCGGCTGTTAACCGAAAGTTTGGAGGTTCGAGCCCTCCCATGAGCGGTGTGTCGCTTTTTTTGTGCTGATAAATTTGGAGAAATTTTCTGATGGTGGTGAGAGTTGAGCACGAATATCTCCGTGGTGCAATTGGCTAGCACGTTCGGCTGTTAAATAAAACGTTGGAGGTTCGAGCCCTCCCGAGAGTGGTGTGTCTCTTTTTTTTCTTCCCACTGATAGCTTTGGAGAAATGTTCTGAAGGTGGTGAGAGTGGAACACGATTATCTCCGTGACGCAATTGGCTAGCACGTTCGGCTGTTAACCAAAAGGGTGGAGGTTCGAGCCCTCCAGAGAGCGGTGTGTCTCTTTTTTTCTTCCCACTGATAGCTTTGGAGAAATGTTCTGAAGGTGGTGAGAGTGGAACACGATTATCTCCGTGACGCAATTGGCTAGCACGTTCGGCTGTTAACCAAAAGGGTGGAGGTTCGAGCCCTCCAGAGAGCGGTGTGTCTCTTTTTTTCTTTGCGCTGATAGCTTTGTAGAAATGTTCTGACGGTGGTGAGAGTGGAGCACGAATATCTCCGTGGCGCAATTGGCTAGCGCGTTCGGCTGTTAACCAAAAGGTTGGAGGTTCGAGCCCTCCCGAGAGCGGTGTGTCTCTTTTTTCTTTGCGCTGATAGCTTTGTAGAAATGTTCTGTCGATGGTGAGAGTGGAGCACGACTGTCTCCGTGGCGCTATTGGCTAGCGTGATCGGCTGTTAACCAGAAGTTTGGATGTTCGAGCCCTCCCGAGAGCGGTGTGCCTCTGTTTTTCTTTGCGCTAATAGCTTTGGAGGAATGTTCTGATGGTGGTGAGAGTGTAGCACGACTATTTTCGTGGCAGAATGGGCTAGCGCGATCAACTGTTAACTGAAAGGTTGGAGGTTCGAGCCCTCCCGGGAGCAGTGTGTCGTTTTTTTTCTTTGCGCTGATAGCTTTGGAGAAATGTTCTGACGGTGGTGAGAGTAGAACACGACTATCTCCTTGGCGCCATTGGTTAGCGCGTTCAGCTGTTAACCAAAAGGTCGGAGGTTCAAGGCCTCTCGAGAGCGGTGTGTCTCTTTTTTTTGCGCTGACAGCTGTGGAGAAATGTTCTGACGGTGGTGAGAGTAGAGCACGACTGTCTACGTGGCGCAATTGGCTACCACCATTGGCTGTTAACCAAAATGTTGGAGGTTGGAGCTCTCCCGGGAGCGGTGTGTCGCTTTTTTTCTTTGCGCTGATACCTTTGAGGAATGTTATGACCGTGGTGAGAATTGAGCACGACTATCTCCGGGGCGCAATTGGCTTGCGCGTTCAGCTGTTAACCAAAAGGTTTGAGGTTCGAGCCCTCCCGAGAGCGGTGTGTCTCTTTTTTTCTTTGCGCTGATAGCTTTGTAAAAATGTTCTGACCGTGGTGAGAGATGAGCACGACTGTCTCCGTGGCGCAATTGGCTAGCGCGATCAGCTGTTAACCAAAAGGTTGGAGGTTCGAGACCCTCCATGAGTGGTGTGTTGCTTTTTTTCTTCGCGCTGATAGCTTTGGAGAAATGTTCTGACGGTGGTGAGAGTGGAGCACGACTATCTCCTTGGCGCCATTGGTTAGCGCGTTCAGCTCTTAACCAAAAGGTTGCAGGTTCCAGGCCTCTCGAGAGCGGTGTGTCTCTTTTTTTTGCGCTGACAGCTGTGGAGAAATGTTCTGACGGTGGTGAGAGTAGAGCACGACTGTCTACGTGGCGCAATTGGCTAGCACAATCGGCTGTTAACCAAAAGGTTGGAGGTTCGAGCTCTCCCGGGAGCAGTGTGTCGCTTTTTTTCTTTGCGCTGATAGCTTTGGAGAAATGATCTGACGGTGGTGAGAGTACAACACGACTATCTCCTTGGCGCCATTGGCTAGCGCGTTCAGCTGTTAACCAAAAGGTTGGAGGTTCGAGCCCTCTCGAGAGCGGTGTGTCTCTTTTTTTCTTTGCGCTGACAGCTGTGGAGAAATGTTCTGACGGTGGGGAGAGTAGAGCACGACTGTCTCCGTGACGCAATTGGCTAGCACGTTCGGCTTTTAACGGAAAGGTTGGAGGTTCGAGCCCTCCCATGAGCGATGTGTCGCTTTTTTGCGCTGATAGCTTTGTAGAAATCTTCCCACGGTGGTGAGAGGGAGCACGACTGTCTCCGTGGCGCAATTGGCTAGCGCGATCGGCTGTTAACCGAAAGTTTGGAGGTTCGAGCCCTCCCATGAGCGGTGTGTCGCTTTTTTTGCGCTGATAGCTTTGGAGAAATCTTCTGACGGTGGTGAGAGTGGAGCACGACTATCTCTGGGGCGCAATTGGCTAGAGCGTTCAGCTGTTAACCAAAAGGTTGAGGTTCGAGCCCTCCCGAGAGCGGTGTGTCTCTTTTTTTTCTTTGTGCTGATAGCTTTGTAGAAATGTTCTGACGGTGGTGAGAGTGGAGCACGACTGTCTCCATGGCGCAATTGGCTAGCGCGATCAGCTGTTAACCAAAAGGTTGGAGGTTCGTGCCCTCCCATGAGTGGTGTGTTGCTTTTTTTCTTCGCGCTGATAAATTTGGAGAAATTTTCTGATGGTTGTGAGAGTGGAACACGATTATCTCCGTGACGCAATTGGCTAGCACGTTCGGCTGTTAACCAAAAGGGTGGAGGTTCGAGCCCTCCAGAGAGCGGTGTGTCTCTTTTTTTTCTTTGCGCTGATACCTTTGGAGGAATGTTCTGACGGTGATGAGAGTGGCGCACGACTGTCTCCGTGGCGCAATTGGCTAGCGCGATCGGCTGTTAATCGAAAGTTTGGAGGTTCGAGCTCTCCCGGGAGCAGTGTGTCGCTTTTTTTCTTTACGCTGATAGCTTTGGAGAAATGTTCTGACGGTGGTGAGGGTACAAGACGACTATCTCCTTGGCGCCATTGGCTAGCACGTTCGGCTGTTAACCAAAACGTTGGAGGTTCGAGCCCTCCCGAGAGCGGTGTGTCTCTTTTTTTTCTTCGCACTGATAGCTTTGGAGAAATGTTCTGAGGATGGTGAGAGTGGAACACGACTATCTCCGTGACGCAATTGGCTAGCGCGTTCGGCTGTTAACCAAAAGGTTGAAAGTTCGATCCCTCCGGAGAGCGGTGTGTCTCTTTTTTTCTTTGCGCTGATAGCTTTGGAGGAATGTTCTGACGGTGGTGAGAGTGGAGCATGACTGTCTCCGTGGCGCAATTGGCTAGCGCGATCGGCGGTTAACCGAAAGTTTGGAGGTTCGAGCTCTCCCGGGAGCAGCGTGCCGCTTTTTTTCTTCGCGCTGATACCTTTGAGGAATGTTATGACCATGGTGAGAATTGAGCACGACTATCTCCGGGGCGCAATTGGCTAGCGCGTTCAGCTGTTAACCAAAAGGTTGGAGGTTCGAGCCCTCCCGAGAGCGGTGTGTCTCTTTTTTTTCTTTGCGCTGATAGCTTTGTAGAAATGTTCTAACGGTGGTGAGAGTGGAGCACGAATATCTCCGTGGTGCAATTGGCTAGCACGTTCGGCTGTTAACAAAAACGTTGGAGGTTTGAGCCCTCTCGAGAGCGGTGTGTCTCTTTTTTTTTCTTCGCACTGATAGCTTTGGAGAAATGTTCTGAGGGTGGTGAGAGTGGAACACGACTATCTCCATGACGCAATTGGCTAGCGCGTTTGGCTGTTAACCAAAAGGTTGGAGGTTCGATCCCTCCGGAGAGCGGTGTGTCTTTTTTTTTGCGCTGATAGCTTTGGAGGAATGTTCTGACGGTGGTGAGAGTGGAGCACGACTGTCTCCGTGGCGCAATTGGCTAGCGCGATCAGCTGTTAACCGAAAGTTTGGAGGTTCGAGCTCTCCCGGGAGCAGTGTGTCGCTTTTTTTCTTTGCGCTGATACCTTTGAGGAATGTTATGACCGTGGTGAGAATTGAGCACGACTATCTCCGGGGCGCAATTGGCTAGCGCGTTCAGCTGTTAACCAAAAGGTTGGAGGTTCGAGCCCTCCCGAGAGTGGTGTGTCTCTTTTTTTCTTTGCGCTGATAGCTTTGTAGAAATGTTCTGACCTTGGTGAGAGATGAGCACGACTGTCTCCCTGGCGCAATTGGCTAGCGCGATCAGCTGTTAACCAAAAGGTTGGAGATTCGAGCCCTCCCATGAGTGGTGTGTTGCTTTTTTTCTTCGCGCTGATAGCTTTGGAGAAATGTTCTGACGGTGGTGAGAGTAGAGCACGACTATCTCCGTGGCGCAGTTGGCTAGCGCGATCGGCTGTTAATCAAAAGGTTGGAGGTTCGAGCCCTCCCGAGAGCAGTGTGTCACTTTTTTTCTTTGCGCTGATAGCTTTGGAGAAACGTTTTGAGGGTGGTGAGAGTGGAACACGACTATCTCCGTGACGCAATTGGCTAGTGCGTTCGGCTCTTAACTGAAAGGTTGGAGGTTCGAGCCCTCCCGGGAGCAATGTGTCGTTTTTTTTCTTTGCGCTGATAGCTTTGGAGAAATGTTCTGACGGTGGTGAGAGTAGAACACGACTATCTTCTTGGCGCCATTAGATAGCGCGTTCAGCTGTTAACTAAAAGGTCGGAGGTTCGAGGCCTCTCGAGAGCGGTGTGTCTCTTTTTTTTGCGCTGACAGCTGCGGAGAAATGTTCTGACGGTGGTGAGAGTAGAGCACGACTGTCTACGTGGCGCAATTGGCTAGCGCGATCGGCTGTTAACCGAAAGTTTGGAGGTTCGAGCCCTCCCATGAGCGGTGTGTCGCTTTTTTTGCGCTGATAGCTTTGGAGAAATCTTCTGACGGTGGTGAGAGTGGAGCACGACTATCTCTGGGGCGCAATTGGCTAGAGCGTTCAGCTGTTAACCAAAAGGTTGAGGTTCGAGCCCTCCCGAGAGCGGTGTGTCTCTTTTTTTTCTTTGTGCTGATAGCTTTGTAGAAATGTTCTGACGGTGGTGAGAGTGGAGCACGACTGTCTCCATGGCGCAATTGGCTAGCGCGATCAGCTGTTAACCAAAAGGTTGGAGGTTCGTGCCCTCCCATGAGTGGTGTGTTGCTTTTTTTCTTCGCGCTGATAAATTTGGAGAAATTTTTTGATGGTTGTGAGAGTGGAACACGATTATCTCCGTGACGCAATTGGCTAGCACGTTCGGCTGTTAACCAAAAGGGTGGAGGTTCGAGCCCTGCAGAGAGCGGTGTGTCTCTTTTTTTTCTTTGCGCTGATACCTTTGGAGGAATGTTCTGACGGTGATGAGAGTGGCGCACGACTGTCTCCGTGGCGCAATTGGCTAGCGCGATCGGCTGTTAATCGAAAGTTTGGAGGTTCGAGCTCTCCCGGGAGCAGTGTGTTGCTTTTTTTCTTTACGCTGATAGCTTTGGAGAAATGTTCTGACGGTGGTGAGGGTACAAGACGACTATCTCCTTGGCGCCATTGGCTAGCACGTTCGGCTGTTAATCAAAAGGTTGGAGGTTCGAGCCCTCCCGAGAGCGGTGTGTCTCTTTTTTTTCTTCGCACTGATAGCTTTGGAGAAATGTTCTGAGGATGGTGAGAGTGGAACACGACTATCTCCGTGACGCAATTGGCTAGCGCGTTCGGCTGTTAACCAAAAGGTTGAAAGTTCGATCCCTCCGGAGAGCGGTGTGTCTCTTTTTTTCTTTGCGCTGATAGCTTTGGAGGAATGTTCTGACGGTGGTGAGAGTGGAGCATGACTGTCTCCGTGGCGCAATTGGCTAGCGCGATCGGCGGTTAACCGAAAGTTTGGAGGTTCGAGCTCTCCCGGGAGCAGCGTGCCGCTTTTTTTGTTCGCGCTGATACCTTTGAGGAGTGTTATGACCATGGTGAGAATTGAGCACGACTATCTCCGGGGCGCAATTGGCTAGCGCGTTCAGCTGTTAACCAAAAGGTTGGAGGTTCGAGCCCTCCCGAGAGCGGTGTGTCTCTTTTTTTTCTTTGCGCTGATAGCTTTGTAGAAATGTTCTAACGGTGGTGAGAGTGGAGCACGAATATCTCCGTGGCGCAATTGGCTAGCGCGTTCGGCTGTTAACCAAAAGGTTGGAGGTTCGAGCCCTCCCGAGAGCGGTGTGTCTCTTTTTTTCTTTGCGCTGATAGCTTTGTAGAAATGTTCTGTCGATGGTGAGAGTGGAGCACGACTGCCTCCGTGGCGCTATTGGCTAGCGTGATCGGCTGTTAACTAGAAGTTTGGATGTTCGAGCCCTTCCGAGAGCGGTGTGTCTCTGTTTTTCTTTGCGCTAATAGCTTTGGAGGAATGTTCTGATGGTGGTGGGAGTGTAGCACGACAATTTCCGTGGCAGAATTGGCTAGCGCGATCAACTGTTAACTGAAAGGTTGGAGGTTCGAGCCCCTCGGGAGCAGTGTGTCGCTTTTTTTCTTTGCGCTGATACCTTTGAGGAATGTTATGACCGTGGTGAGAATTGAGCACGACTATCTCCGGGGCGCAATTGGCTAGCGCGTTCAGCTGTTAACCAAAAGGTTGGAGGTTCGAGCCCTCCCGAGAGCGGTGTGTCTCTTTTTTCTTTGCGCTGACAGCTGTGGAGAAATGTTCTGACGGTGGTGAGAGTAGAGCACGGCTGTCTACGTGGCGCAATTGGCTAGCACGATCGGCTGTTAACCAAAATGTTGGAGGTTCGAGCCCTCCTATGAGCGGTGTGTCGCTTTTTTTCTTTGCGCTGAAAGATTTGGAGAAATGTTCTGTAGGTGGTGAGAGCTGAGCACGAATATCTCCGTGGTGCAATTGGCTAGCACGTTCGGCTGTTAACAAAAACGTTGGAGGTTTGAGCCCTCTCGAGAGCGGTGTGTCTCTTTTTTTTCTTCGCACTGATAGCTTTGGAGAAATGTTCTGAGGGTGGTGAGAGTGGAACACGACTATCTCCATGACGCAATTGGCTAGCGCGTTTGGCTGTTAACCAAAAGGTTGGAGGTTCGATCCCTCCGGAGAGCGGTGTGTCTCTTTTTTTTGCGCTGATAGCTTTGGAGGAATGTTCTGACGTGGTGAGAGTGGAGCACGACTGTCTCCGTGGCGCAATTGGCTAGCGCGATCAGCTGTTAACCGAAAGTTTGGAGGTTCGAGCTCTCCCGGGAGCAGTGTGTCGCTTTTTTTCTTTGCGCTGATACCTTTGAGGAATGTTATGACCGTGGTGAGAATTGAGCACGACTATCTCCGGGGCGCAATTGGCTAGCGCGTTCAGCTGTTAACCAAAAGGTTGGAGGTTCGAGCCCTCCCGAGAGCGGTGTGTCTCTTTTTTTCTTTGCGCTGATAGCTTTGTAGAAATGTTCTGACCTTGGTGAGAGATGAGCACGACTGTCTCCCTGGCGCAATTGGCTAGCGCGATCAGCTGTTAACCAAAAGTTTGGAGATTCGAGCCCTCCCATGAGTGGTGTGTTGCTTTTTTTCTTCGCGCTGATAGCTTTGGAGAAATGTTCTGACGGTGGTGAGAGTAGAGCACGACTATCTCCGTGGCGCAGTTGGCTAGCGCGATCGGCTGTTAATCAAAAGGTTGGAGGTTCGAGCCCTCCCGAGAGCAGTGTGTCACTTTTTTTCTTTGCGCTGATAGCTTTGGAGAAACGTTTTGAGGGTGGTGAGAGTGAAACACGACTATCTCCGTGACGCAATTGGCTAGCGCGTTCGGCTCTTAACTGAAAGGTTGGAGGTTCGAGCCCTCCCGGGAGCAATGTGTCGTTTTTTTTCTTTGCGCTGATAGCTTTGGAGAAATGTTCTGACGGTGGTGAGAGTAGAACACGACTATCTTCTTGGCGCCATTAGATAGCGCGTTCAGCTGTTAACTAAAAGGTCGGAGGTTCGAGGCCTCTCGAGAGCGGTGTGTCTCTTTTTTTTGCGCTGACAGCTGCGGAGAAATGTTCTGACGGTGGTGAGAGTAGAGCACGACTGTCTACGTGGCGCAATTGGCTAGCACAATCGGCTGTTAACCAAAAGGTTGGAGGTTCGAGCTCTCCCAGGAGCGGTGTGTCGCTTTTTTCTTTGCGCTGATACCTTTGAGGAATGTTATGACCGTGGTGAGAATTGAGCACGACTATCTCCGGGGCGCAATTGGCTAGCGCGTTCAGCTGTTAACTAAAAGGTTGGAGGTTCGAGCCCTCCCGAGAGCGGTGTGTCTCTTTTTTTCTTTGCGCTGATAGCTTTGCAGAAATGTTATGACGGTGGTGAGAGTGGAGCACGACTGTCTCCATGGCGCAATTGGCTAGCGCGATCAGCTGTTAACCAAAAGGTTGGAGGTTCGTGCCCTCCCATGAGTGGCGTGTTGCTTTTTTTCTTCGCGCTGATAAATTTGGAGAAATTTTCTGATGGTTGTGAGAGTGGAACACGATTATCTCCGTGACGCAATTGGCTAGCACGTTCGGCTGTTAACCAAAAGGGTGGAGGTTCGAGCCCTCCAGAGAGCGGTGTGTCTCTTTTTTTCTTTGCGCTGATACCTTTGGAGGAATGTTCTGACGGTGATGAGAGTGGCGCACGACTGTCTCCGTGGCGCAATTGGCTAGCGCGATCGGCTGTTAATCGAAAGTTTGGAGGTTCGAGCTCTCCCGGGAGCAGTGTGTCGCTTTTTTTTCTTTACGCTGATAGCTTTGGAGAAATGTTCTGACGGTGGTGAGGGTACAAGACGACTATCTCCTTGGCGCCATTGGCTAGCACGTTCGGCTGTTAACCAAAACGTTGGAGGTTCAAGCCCTCCCGAGAGCGGTGTGTCTCTTTTTTTTCTTCGCACTGATAGCTTTGGAGAAATGTTCTGAGGATGGTGAGAGTGGAACACGACTATCTCCGTGACGCAATTGGCTAGCGCGTTCGGCTGTTAACCAAAAGGTTGAAAGTTCGATCCCTCCGGAGAGCGGTGTGTCTCTTTTTTTCTTTGCGCTGATAGCTTTGGAGGAATGTTCTGACGGTGGTGAGAGTGGAGCATGACTGTCTCCGTGGCGCAATTGGCTAGCGCGATCGGCGGTTAACCGAAAGTTTGGAGGTTCGAGCTCTCCCGGGAGCAGCGTGCCGCTTTTTTTCTTCGCGCTGATACCTTTGAGGAATGTTATGACCATGGTGAGAATTGAGCACGACTATCTCCGGGGCGCAATTGGCTAGCGCGTTCAGCTGTTAACCAAAAGGTTGGAGGTTCGAGCCCTCCCGAGAGCGGTGTGTCTCTTTTTTTTCTTTGCGCTGATAGCTTTGTAGAAATGTTCTAACGGTGGTTAGAGTGGAGCACGAATATCTCCGTGGCGCAATTGGCTAGCGCGTTCGGCTGTTAACCAAAAGGTTGGAGGTTCGAGCCCTCCCGAGAGCGGTGTGTCTCTTTTTTTCTTTGCGCTGATAGCTTTGTAGAAATGTTCTGTCAATGGTGAGAGTGGAGCACGACTGTCTCCGTGGTGCTATTGGCTAGCGTGATCGGCTGTTAACCACAAGTTTGGATGTTCGAGCCCTCCCGAGAGCGGTGTGTCTCTGTTTTTCTTTGCGCTAATAGCTTTGGAGGAATGTTCTGATGGTGGTGGGAGTGTAGCACGACAATTTCCGTGGCAGAATTGGCTAGCGCGATCAACTGTTAACTGAAAGGTTGGAGGTTCGAGCCCCTCGGGAGCAGTGTGTCGCTTTTTTTCTTTGCGCTGATAGCTTTGGAGAAATGTTCTGATGGTGATGAGAATAGAACACGACTATCTCCTTGGCGCCATTGGCTAGCGCGTTCAGCTGTTAACCAAAAGGTTGGAGGTTCGAGCCCTCTCGAGAGCGGTGTGTCTCTTTTTTCTTTGCGCTGACAGCTGTGGAGAAATGTTCTGACGGTGGTGAGAGTAGAGCACGGCTGTCTACGTGGCGCAATTGGCTAGCACGATCGGCTGTTAACCAAAATGTTGGAGGTTCGAGCCCTCCTATGAGCGGTGTGTCGCTTTTTTTCTTTGCGCTGAAAGATTTGGAGAAATGTTCTGTAGGTGGTGAGAGCTGAGCACGAATATCTCCGTGGTGCAATTGGCTAGCACGTTCGGCTGTTAACAAAAACGTTGGAGGTTTGAGCCCTCTCGAGAGCGGTGTGTCTCTTTTTTTTCTTCGCACTGATAGCTTTGGAGAATGTTCTGAGGGTGATGAGAGTGGAACACGACTATCTCCATGACGCAATTGGCTAGCGCGTTTGGCTGTTAACCAAAAGGTTGGAGGTTCGATCCCTCCGGAGAGCGGTGTGTCTCTTTTTTTTGCGCTGATAGCTTTGGAGGAATGTTCTGACGGTGGTGAGAGTGGAGCACGACTGTCTCCGTGGCGCAATTGGCTAGCGCGATCAGCTGTTAACCGAAAGTTTGGAGGTTCGAGCTCTCCCGGGAGCAGTGTGTCGCTTTTTTTCTTTGCGCTGATACCTTTGAGGAATGTTATGACCGTGGTGAGAATTGAGCACGACTGTCTCCCTGGCGCAATTGGCTAGCGCGATCAGCTGTTAACCAAAAGGTTGGAGATTCGAGCCCTCCCATGAGTGGTGTGTTGCTTTTTTTCTTCGCGCTGATAGCTTTGGAGAAATGTTCTGACGGTGGTGAGAGTAGAGCACGACTATCTCCGTGGCGCAGTTGGCTAGCGCAATCGGCTGTTAATCAAAAGGTTGGAGGTTCGAGCCCTCCCGAGAGCAGTGTGTCACTTTTTTTCTTTGCGCTGATAGCTTTGGAGAAACGTTTTGAGGGTGGTGAGAGTGGAACACGACTATCTCCATGACGCAATTGGCTAGCGCGTTCGGCTCTTAACTGAAAGGTTGCAGGTTCGAGCCCTCCCGGGAGCAATGTGTCGTTTTTTTTTCTTTGCGCTGATAGCTTTGGAGAAATGATCTGACGGTGGTGAGAGTAGAACACGACTATCTTCTTGGCGCCATTAGATAGCGCGTTCAGCTGTTAACTAAAAGGTCGGAGGTTCGAGGCCTCTCGAGAGCGGTGTGTCTCTTTTTTTTTGCGCTGACAGCTGCGGAGAAATGTTCTGACGGTGGTGAGAGTAGAGCACGACTGTCTACGTGGCGCAATTGGCTAGCACAATCGGCTGTTAACCAAAAGGTTGGAGGTTCGAGCTCTCCCAGGAGCGGTGTGTCGCTTTTTTTCTTTGCGCTGATACCTTTGAGGAATGTTATGACCGTGGTGAGAATTGAGCACGACTATCTCCGGGGCGCAATTGGCTAGCGCGTTCAGCTGTTAACCAAAAGGTTGGAGGTTCGAGCCCTCCCGAGAGCGGTGTGTCTCTTTTTTTCTTTGCGCTGATAGCTTTGTAGAAATGTTCTGACCGTGGTGAGAGATGAGCACGACTGTCTCCGTGGCGCAATTGGCTAGCGCGATCAGCTGTTAACCAAAAGGTTGGAGGTTCGAGCCCTCCGGAGAGCGGTGTGTCTCTTTTTTTTCTTTGCGCTAATAGCTTTGGAGGAATGTTCTGATGGTGGTGAGAGTGTAGCACGACTATTTCCGTGGCAGAATTGGCTAGCGCGATCAACTGTTAACTGAAAGGTTGGAGGTTCGAGCCCTCCCGGGAGCAGTGTGTTGCTTTTTTTCTTTGCGCTGATAGCTTTAGAGAAATGTTCTGACGGTGGTGAGAGTGGAGCACGACTATCTCCTTGGCGCCATTGGTTAGCGCGTTCAGCTGTTAACCAAAAGGTCGGAGGTTCGAGGCCTCTCGAGAGCGGTGTGTCTCTTTTTTTGCGCTGACAGCTGTGGAGAAATGTTCTGACGATAGTGAGAGTAGAGCACGACTGTCTACGTGGCGCAATTGGCTAGCACAATCGGCTGTTAACCAAAAGGTTGGAGGTTCGAGCTCTCCCGGGAGCGGTGTGTCGCTTTTTTTCTTTGCGCTGATACCTTTGAGGAATGTTATGACCGTGATGAGAATAGAGCACGACTATCTCCGGGGCGCAATTGGCTAGCGCGTTCAGCTGTTAACCAAAAGGTTGGAGGTTCGAGCCCTCCCGAGAGCGGTGTGTCTCTTTTTTTCTTTGCGCTGATAGCTTTGTAGAAATGTTCTGAGGGTGGTGAGAGTGGAACACGACTATCTCCGTGACGCAATTGGCTAGCGCGTTTGGCTGTTAACTGAAAGGTTGGAGGTTCGAGCCCTCCCGGGAGCAGTGTGTCGTTTTTTTCTTTGCGCTGATAGCTTTGGAGAAATGTTCTGACGGTGGTGAGAGTAGAACACGACTATCTCCTTGGCGCCATTGGTTCGCGCGTTCAGCTGTTAACCAAAAGGTCAGAGGTTCGAGGCTTCTCGAGAGCGGTGTGTCTCTTTTTTTGCGCTGACAGCTGTGGAGAAATGTTCTGACGGTGGTGAGAGTAGAGCACGACTGTATACGTGGCGCAATTGGCTAGCACAATTGGCTGTTAACCAAAATGTTGGAGGTTCGAGCTCTCCCGGGAGCGGTGTGTTGCTTTTTTTCTTTGCGCTGATACCTTTGAGGAATGTTATGACCGTGGTGAGAATTGAGCACGACTATCTCCGGGGCGCAATTGGCTAGCGCGTTCAGCTGTTAACAAAAAGGTTGGAGGTTCGAGCCCTCTTGAGAGCGGTGTGTCTCTTTTTTTCTTTGCGCTGATAGCTTTGTAGAAATGTTCTGACCGTGGTGAGAGATGAGCACGACTGTCTCCGTGGCGCAATTGGCTAGCCCGATCACCTGTTAACCAAAACGTTGGAGGTTCGAGCCCTCCCATGAGTGGTGTGTTGCTTTTTTTCTTCGCGCTGATAGCTTTGGAGAAATGTTCTGACGGTGGTGAGAGTGGAGCACGACTATCCCCTTGGTGCCATTGGTTAGCGCGTTCAGCTGTTAACCAAAAGGTTGGAGGTTCCAGCTCTCCCGGGAGCAGTGTGTCACTTTTTTTCTTTGCGCTGATACCTTTGAGGAATGTTATGACCGTGATGAGAATAGAGCACGACTGTCTCCATGGCGCAATTGGCTAGCGCGATCGGCTGTTAACCGAAAGTTTGGAGGTTCGAGCTCTCCCGGGAGCAGTGTGTCGCTTTTTTTCTTTGCGCTGATAGCTTTGGAGAAATGTTCTGACGGTGGTGAGAGTACAACACGACTATCTCCTTGGCGCCATTGGCTAGCGCGTTCAGCTGTTAACCAAAAGGTTGGAGGTTCGAGCCCTCTCGAGAGCGGTGTGTCTCTTTTTTTCTTTGCGCTGACAGCTGTGGAGAAATGTTCTGACGGTGGTGAGAGTAGAGCACGACTGTCTCCGTGACGCAATTGGCTAGCACGTTCGGCTTTTAACGGAAAGGTTGGAGGTTCGAGCCCTCCCATGAGCGGTGTGTCGCTTTTTTGCGCTGATAGCTTTGGAGAAATCTTCTGACGGTGGTGAGAGTGGAGCACGACTATCTGTGGGGCGCAATTGGCTAGAGCGTTCAGCTGTTAACCAAAAGGTTCGAGGTTCGAGCCCTCCTGAGAGCGGTGTGTCTCTTTTTTTTCTTTGCGCTGATAGCTTTGTAGAAATGTTCTGACGGTGGTGAGAGTGGAGCACGACTGTCTCCGTGGCGCGATTGGCTAGCGCGATCAGCTGTTAACCAAAAGGTTGGAGGTTCGTGCCCTCCCATGAGTGGTGTGTTGCTCTTTTTCTTTGCGCTGACAGCTGTGGTGAAATGTTCTGACCGTGGTGAGAGATGAGCACGACTGTCTCCGTGGCGCAATTGGCTAGCGCGATCACCTGTTAACCAAAAGGTTGGAGGTTCGAGACCTCCCATGAGTGGTGTGTTGCTTTTTTTCTTCGCGCTGATAGCTTTGGAGAAATGTTCTGACGGTGGTGAGAGTAAAGCACGACTATCCCCTTGGTGCCATTAGTTAGCGCGTTCAGCTGTTAACCAAAAGGTTGGAGGTTCGAGGCCTCTCGAGAGCGGTGTGTCTCTTTTTTTGCGCTGACAGCTGTGGAGAAATGTTCTGACGGTGGTGAGAGTAGAGCACGACTGTCTACGTGGCGCAATTGGCTAGCACAATCGGCTGTTAACCAAAAGGTTGGAGGTTCGAGCTCTCCCGGGAGCAGTGTGTCGCTTTTTTTCTTTGCGCTGATACCTTTGAGGAATGTTATGACCGTGATGAGAATAGAGCACGACTGTCTCCATGGCGCGATTGGCTAGCGCGATCGGCTGTTAACCGAAAGTTTGGAGGTTCGAGCCCTCCCGGGAGCAGTGTGTCGCTTTTTTTCTTTGCGCTGATAGCTTTGGGGAAATGTTCTGACGGTGGTGAGAGTACAACACGACTATCTCCTTGGCGCCATTGGCTAGCGCGTTCAGCTGTTAACCAAAAGGTTGGAGG
The DNA here is from genome assembly GCF_043290135.1 of Rhipicephalus microplus. NCBI lineage: Eukaryota > Metazoa > Arthropoda > Arachnida > Ixodida > Ixodidae > Rhipicephalus > Rhipicephalus microplus. Next base: position 202,901,996 of record NC_134703.1, on the reverse strand, counting down.
TTCGAGCCCTCTCGAGAGCGGTGTGTCTCTTTTTTTCTTTGCCCTGACAGCTGTGGAGAAATGTTCTGACGGTGGTGAGAGGAGAGCACGACTGTCTCCGTGACGCAATTGGCTAGCACGTTCGGCTTTTAACGGAAAGGTTGGAGGTTCGAGCCCTCCCATGAGCGGTGTGTCGCTTTTTTGCGCTGATAGCTTTGGAGAAATCTTCTGATGGTGGTGAGAGTGGAGCACGACTATCTCTGGGGCGCAATTGGCTAGAGCGTTCAGCTGTTAACCAAAAGGTTCGAGGTTCGAGCCCTCCCGAGAGCGGTGTGTCTCTTTTTTTTCTTTGCGCTGATAGCTTTGTAGAAATGTTCTGACGGTGGTGAGAGTGGAGCACGACTGTCTCCGTTGCGCAATTGGCTAGCGCGATCAGCTGTTAACCAAAAGGTTGGAGGTTCGTGCCCTCCCATGAGTGGTGTGTTGCTTTTTTTCTTCGCGCTGATAGATTTGGAGAAATTTTCTGATGGTGGTGAGAGTTGAGCACGAATATCTCCGTGGTGCAATTGGCTAGCACGTTCGGCTGTTAACCAAAACGTTGGAGGTTCGAGCCCTCCCGAGAGCGGTGTGTCTCTTTTTTTTCTTCGCACTGATAGCTTTGGAGAAATGTTCTGAAGGTGGTGAGAGTGGAACACGACTATCTCCGTGACGCAATTGCTAGCACGTTCGGCTGTTAACCAAAACGTTGGAGGTTCGAGCCCTCCCGAGAGCGGTGCGTTGCTTTTTTTCTTCGCGCTGATAGCTTTAGAGAAATGTTCTGACGGTGGTGAGAGTGGAGCACGACTATCTCCTTGGCGCCATTGGTTAGCGCGTTCAGCTGTTAACCAAAAGGTCGGAGGTTCGAGGCCTCTCGAGAGCGGTGTGTCTCTTTTTTTTGCGCTGACAGCTGTGGGGAAATGTTTTGACGGTGGTGAGAGCAGAGCACAACTGTCTACGTGGCGCAATTGGCTAGCACAATCGGCTGTTAACCAAAAGGTTGGAGGTTCGAGCTCTCCCGGGAGCGGTGTGTCGCTTTTTTTCTTTGCGGTGATACTTTGAGGAATGTTATGACCGTGATGAGAATAGAGCACGACTATCTCCGGGGCGCAATTGGCTAGCGCGTTCAGCTGTTAACCAAAAGGTTGGAGGTTCGAGCCCTCCCGAGAGCGGTGTGTCTCTTTTTTTTCTTTGTGCTGATAGCTTTGTAGAAATGTTCCGACGGTGGTGAGACTGGAGCACGAATATCTCCGTGGCGCAATTGGCTAGCGCGTTTGGCTGTTAACCAAAAGGTTGGAGGTTCGAACCCTCCCGAGAGCGGTGTGTCTCTTTTTTTCTTTGCGCTGATAGCTTTGTAGAAATGTTCTGTCGATGGTGAGAGTGGAGCACGACTGTCTCCGTGGCGCTATTGGCTAGCGTGATCGGCTGTTAACCAGAAGTTTGGATGTTCGAGCCCTCTCGAGAGCGGTGTGTCTCTGTTTTTCTTTGCGCTAATAGCTTTGGAGGAATGTTCTGATGGTGGTGAGAGTGTAGCACGACTATTTCCGTGGCAGAATTGGCTAGCGCGATCAACTGTTAACTGAAAGGTTGGAGGTTCGAGCCCTCCCAGGAGCAGTGTGTCGTTTTTTTCTTTGCGCTGATAGCTTTGGAGAAATGTTCTGACGGTGGTGAGAGTAGAACACGACTATCTCCTTGGCGCCATTGGATAGCGCGTTCAGCTGTTAACCAAAAGGTCGGAGGTTCGAGGCCTCTCGAGAGCAGTGTGTCTCTTTTTTGCGCTGACAGCTGCGGAGAAATGTTCTGACGGTGGTGAGAGTAGAGCACGACTGTCTACGTGGCGCAATTGGCTAGCACAATCGGCTGTTAACAAAAAGGTTGGAGGTTCGAGCTCTCCCGGGAGCGGTGTGTCACTTTTTTTCTTTGCGCTGATACCTTTGAGGAATGTTATGACCGTGATGAGAATTGAGCACGACTATCTCCGGGGCGCAATTGGCTAGCGCGTTCAGCTGTTAACCAAAAGGTTGGAGGTTCGAGCCCTCCCGAGAGCAGTGTGTCTCTTTTTTGCGCTGATAGCTTTGTAGAAATGTTCTGACGGTGGTGAGAGATGAGCACGACTGTCTCCGTGGCGCAATTGGCTAGCGCGATCGGCTGTTAACCGAAAGGTTGGAGGTTCGAGCCCTCCCGGGAGCAGTGTGTCGTTTTTTTTCTTTGCGCTGATAGCTTTGGGGAAATGTTCTGACGGTGGTGAGAGTAGAACACGACTATCTCCTTGGCGCCATTGGTTAGCGCGTTCAGCTGTTAACCAAAAGGTCGAAGGTTCGAGGCCTCTCGAGAGCAGTGTGTCTCTTTTTTTGCGCTGATAGCTTTGTAGAAATGTTCTGACGGTGGTGAGATTACAACACGACTATCTTCTTGGCGCCATTGGCTAGCGCGTTCAGCTGTTAACCGAAAGGTTCGAGGTTCGAGCCCTCCCGGGAGCAGTGTGTCGCTTTTTTTCTTTGCGCTGATACCTTTGAGGAATGTTATGACCGTGATGAGAATAGAGCACGACTGTCTCCATGGCGCGATTGGCTAGCGCGATCGGCTGTTAACCGAAAGTTTGGAGGTTCGAGCCCTCCCGAGAGCGGTGTGTCTCTTTTTTTTCTTTGCGCAGATAGCTTTGTAGAAATGTTCTAACGGTGGTGAGAGTGGAGCACGAATATCTCCGTGGCGCAATTGGCTAGCGCGTTCGGCTGTTAACCAAAAGGTTCGAGGTTCGAGCCCTCCCGAGAGCGGTGTGTCTCTTTGTTTTCTTCCCACTGATGGCTTTGAAGAAATGTTCTGAAGGTGGTGAGAGTGGAACACGATCATCTCCGTGACGCAATTGGCTAGCACGTTCGGCTGGTAACCAAAAGGGTGGAGGTTCGATCCCTCCAGAGAGCGGTGTGTCTTTTTTTTCTTTGCGCTGATAGCTTTGGAGGAATGTTCTGACGGTGTTGAGAGTGGAGCACGACTGTCTCCTTGGCGCCATTGGTTAGCGCGTTCAGCTGTTAACCAAAAGGTCGGAGGTTTGAGGCCTCTCGAGAGCGGTGTGTCTCTTTTTTTTGCGCTGACAGCTGTGGGGAAATGTTTTGACGGTGGTGAGAGCAGAGCACGACTGTCTACGTGGCGCAATTGGCTAGCACAATCGGCTGTTTACCAAAAGTTTGGAGGTTCGAGCTCTCCCGGGAGCGGTGTGTCGCTTTTTTTCTTTGCGGTGATACTTTGAGGAATGTTATGACCGTGATGAGAATAGAGCACGACTATCTCCGGGGCGCAATTGGCTAGCGCGTTCAGCTGTTAACCAAAAGGTTGGAGGTTCGAGCCCTCCCGAGAGCGGTGTGTCTCTTTTTTTTCTTTGTGCTGATAGCTTTGTAGAAATGTTCCGACGGTGGTGAGACTGGAGCACGAATATCTCCGTGGCGCAATTGGCTAGCGCGTTCGGCTGTTAACCAAAAGGTTGGAGGTTCGAACCCTCCCGAGAGCGGTGTGTCTCTTTTTTTCTTTGCGCTGATAGCTTTGTAGAAATGTTCTGTCGATGGTGAGAGTGGAGCACGACTGTCTCCGTGGCGCTATTGGCTAGCGTGATCGGCTGTTAACCAGAAGTTTGGATGTTCGAGCCCTCTCGAGAGCGGTGTGTCTCTGTTTTTCTTTGCGCTAATAGCTTTGGAGGAATGTTCTGATGGTGGTGAGAGTGTAGCACGACTATTTCCGTGGCAGAATTGGCTAGCGCGATCAACTGTTAACTGAAAGGTTGGAGGTTCGAGCCCTCCCAGGAGCAGTGTGTCGTTTTTTTCTTTGCGCTGATAGCTTTGGAGAAATGTTCTGACGGTGGTGAGAGTAGAACACGACTATCTCCTTGGCGCCATTGGATAGCGCGTTCAGCTGTTAACCAAAAGGTCGGAGGTTCGAGGCCTCTCGAGAGCAGTGTGTCTCTTTTTTGCGCTGACAGCTGCGGAGAAATGTTCTGACGGTGGTGAGAGTAGAGCACGACTGTCTACGTGGCGCAATTGGCTAGCACAATCGGCTGTTAACAAAAAGGTTGGAGGTTCGAGCTCTCCCGGGAGCGGTGTGTCACTTTTTTTCTTAGCGCTGATACCTTTGAGGAATGTTATGACCGTTATGAGAATTGAGCACGACTATCTCCGGGGCGCAATTGGCTAGCGCGTTCAGCTGTTAACCAAAAGGTTGGAGGTTCGAGCCCTCCCGAGAGCAGTGTGTCTCTTTTTTGCGCTGATAGCTTTGTAGAAATGTTCTGACGGTGGTGAGAGATGAGCACGACTGTCTCCGTGGCGCAATTGGCTAGCGCGATCGGCTGTTAACCGAAAGGTTGGAGGTTCGAGCCCTCCCGGGAGCAGTGTGTCGTTTTTTTTCTTTGCGCTGATAGCTTTGGGGAAATGTTCTGACGGTGGTGAGAGTAGAACACGACTATCTCCTTGGCGCCATTGGTTAGCGCGTTCAGCTGTTAACCAAAAGGTCGAAGGTTCGAGGCCTCTTGAGAGCAGTGTGTCTCTTTTTTTGCGCTGATAGCTTTGTAGAAATGTTCTGACGGTGGTGAGATTACAACACGACTATCTTCTTGGCGCCATTGGCTAGCGCGCTCAGCTGTTAACCGAAAGGTTCGAGGTTCGAGCCCTCCCGGGAGCAGTGTGTCGCTTTTTTTCTTTGCGCTGATACCTTTGAGGAATGTTATGACCGTGATGAGAATAGAGCACGACTGTCTCCATGGCGCGATTGGCTAGCGCGATCGGCTGTTAACCGAAAGTTTGGAGGTTCGAGCCCTCCCGAGAGCGGTGTGTCTCTTTTTTTTCTTTGCGCAGATAGCTTTGTAGAAATGTTCTAACGGTGGTGAGAGTGGAGCACGAATATCTCCGTGGCGCAATTGGCTAGCGCGTTCGGCTGTTAACCAAAAGGTTCGAGGTTCGAGCCCTCCCGAGAGCGGTGTGTCTCTTTGTTTTCTTCCCACTGATGGCTTTGAAGAAATGTTCTGAAGGTGGTGAGAGTGGAACACGATCATCTCCGTGACGCAATTGGCTAGCACGTTCGGCTGGTAACCAAAAGGGTGGAGGTTCGATCCCTCCAGAGAGCGGTGTGTCTTTTTTTTCTTTGCGCTGATAGCTTTGGAGGAATGTTCTGACGGTGTTGAGAGTGGAGCACGACTGTCTCCGTGCGCAATTGGCTAGCGCGATCGGCTGTTAATCCAAAGTTTGGAGGTTCGAGCTCTCCCGGGAGCAGTGTGTCGCTTTTTTTCTTTACGCTGATAGCTTTGGAGAAATGTTCTGACGGTTGTGAGGGTACAAGACGACTATCTCCTTGGCGCCATTGGCTAGCACGTTCGGCTGTAACCAAAACGTTGGAGGTTCGAGCCCTCCCGAGAGCGGTGTGTCTCTTTTTTTTTCTTCGCACTGATAGCTTTGGAGAAATGTTCTGAGGGTGGTGAGAGTGGAACACGACTATCTCCGTGACGCAATTGGCTAGCGCGTTCGGCTGTGTACCAAAAGGTTGAAGGTTCGATCCCTCCGGAGAGCGGTGTGTCTCTTTTTTTCTTTGCGCTGATAGCTTTGGAGGAATGTTCTGACGGTGGGGAGAGTGGAGCATGACTGTCTCCGTGGCGCAATTGGCTAGCGCGATCGGCGGTTAACCGAAAGTTTGGAGGTTCGAGCTCTCCCGGGAGCAGCGTGCCGCTTTTTTTCTTCGCGCTGATACCTTTGAGGAATGTTATGACCATGGTGAGAATTGAGCACGACTATCTCCGGGGCGCAATTGGCTAGCGCGTTCAGCTGTTAACCAAAAGGTTGGAGGTTCGAGCCCTCCCGAGAGTGGTGTGTCTCTTTTTTTTCTTTGCGCAGATAGCTTTGTAGAAATGTTCTAACGGTGGTGAGAGTGGAGCACGAATATCTCCGTGGCGCAATTGGCTAGCGCGTTCGGCTGTTAACCAAAAGGTTGGAGGTTCGAGCCCTCCCGAGAGCGGTGTGTCTCTTTTTTTCTTTGCGCTGATAGCTTTGTAGAAATGTTCTGTCGATGGTGAGAGTGGAGCACGACTGTCTCCGTGGCGCTATTGGCTAGCGTGATCGGCTGTTAACCAGAAGTTTGGATGTTCGAGCCCTCCCGAGAGCGGTGTGTCTCTGTTTTCTTTGCGCTAATAGCTTTGGAGGAATGGTCTGATGGTGGTGAGAGTGTAGCACGACTATTTCCGTGGCAGAATTGGCTAGCGCGATCAACAGTTAACTGAAAGGTTGGAGGTTCGAGCCCTCCCAGGAGCAGTGTGTCGTTTTTTAGATGCGGAGCATCTAATACTCGAGGCTTCTAGTGCGGCGCCGTCCGCAAGCTTCCTCCTCCTTCTTCCACCATCTGTGCATCCCTTCCTCCTCTACACACCGCGCGCGCTTCACTCCTCCACCATCTGTGCACCCTTCCTCCTCTACACACCGCGTGCGCTTCTCCTCTTCACGAACATTCGCTAGCTGTATAATGTAGCGCTTGCGCCGTCACGCTTCGAGAACATCGGCAGCTGACGCGCGCTTGCGCCGTCGCGCTTCGAGAACATCGGCAGCTGACGCGCGCGCATGCGCCGTTGCGCTTCTCCCCCTTCTCGAACATTCGACAGCTGACAATGCATGCGCCGTCGCGCTGTATATATACTCAAGGTCGGTGCTCGCTCGCTCAGTTGCCGCTCGTCGGTTGGTTTGTACGGCGCGTCGACGTCCGAGGTCGCAATGATCGACGTTCCTTCGACCAGCGCCGGTCAAAGTGGCATCTAAAAGCCATCGTGCTCAAAGTTCGTCGCAATAAATAAACACCGCCCTTTCGCATACGTGTCGTACGTGTTCACTCATTTAACACCCCTCCTACAACCACGTTAACCAATTTAGCCAGCGACCCAAGTAAGTCGCAATTTAACACCCCATTTCACAACGACGTTAACCAATTTAGCCATCGACCCAAGTAAGTCGCACTTTAACACCCCGTTAACCAATTATATGCTCCGCATCCTCCTCAGTGTTCCCCCGAGGGAAGCTGCGGGCAATTTTTTTTCCTTGCGCTGATAGCTTTGTAGAAATGTTCTGACGGTGGTGAGAGATGAGCACGACTGTCTCCGTGGCGCAATTGGCTAGCGCGATCGGCTGTTAACCGAAAGGTTGGAGGTTCGAGCCCTCCCGGGAGCAGTGTGTCGTTTTTTTTCTTTGCGCTGATAGCTTTGGGGAAATGTTCTGACGGTGGTGAGAGTAGAACACGACTATCTCCTTGGCGCCATTGGTTAGCGCGTTCAGCTGTTAACCAAAAGGTCGAAGGTTCGAGGCCTCTCGAGAGCAGTGTGTCTCTTTTTTTGCGCTGATAGCTTTGTAGAAATGTTCTGACGGTGGTGAGATTACAACACGACTATCTTCTTGGCGCCATTGGCTAGCGCGTTCAGCTGTTAACCGAAAGGTTCGAGGTTCGAGCCCTCCCGGGAGCAGTGTGTCGCTTTTTTTCTTTGCGCTGATACCTTTGAGGAATGTTATGACCGTGATGAGAATAGAGCACGACTGTCTCCATGGCGCGATTGGCTAGCGCGATCGGCTGTTAACCGAAAGTTTGGAGGTTCGAGCCCTCCCGAGAGCGGTGTGTCTCTTTTTTTTCTTTGCGCAGATAGCTTTGTAGAAATGTTCTAACGGTGGTGAGAGTGGAGCACGAATATCTCCGTGGCGCAATTGGCTAGCGCGTTCGGCTGTTAACCAAAAGGTTCGAGGTTCGAGCCCTCCCGAGAGCGGTGTGTCTCTTTGTTTTCTTCCCACTGATGGCTTTGAAGAAATGTTCTGAAGGTGGTGAGAGTGGAACACGATCATCTCCGTGACGCAATTGGCTAGCACGTTCGGCTGGTAACCAAAAGGGTGGAGGTTCGATCCCTCCAGAGAGCGGTGTGTCTTTTTTTTCTTTGCGCTGATAGCTTTGGAGGAATGTTCTGACGGTGTTGAGAGTGGAGCACGACTGTCTCCTTGGCGCCATTGGTTAGCGCGTTCAGCTGTTAACCAAAAGGTCGGAGGTTCGAGGCCTCTCGAGAGCGGTGTGTCTCTTTTTTTTTGCGCTGACAGCTGTGGGGAAATGTTTTGACGGTGGTGAGAGCAGAGCACGACTGTCTACGTGGCGCAATTGGCTAGCACAATCGGCTGTTAACCAAAAGTTTGGAGGTTCGAGCTCTCCCGGGAGCGGTGTGTCGCTTTTTTTCTTTGCGGTGATACTTTGAGGAATGTTATGACCGTGATGAGAATAGAGCACGACTATCTCCGGGGCGCAATTGGCTAGCGCGTTCAGCTGTTAACCAAAAGGTTGGAGGTTCGAGCCCTCCCGAGAGCGGTGTGTCTCTTTTTTTTCTTTGTGCTGATAGCTTTGTAGAAATGTTCCGACGGTGGTGAGACTGGAGCACGAATATCTCCGTGGCGCAATTGGCTAGCGCGTTCGGCTGTTAACCAAAAGGTTGGAGGTTCGAACCCTCCCGAGAGCGGTGTGTCTCTTTTTTTCTTTGCGCTGATAGCTTTGTAGAAATGTTCTGTCGATGGTGAGAGTGGAGCACGACTGTCTCCGTGGCGCTATTGGCTAGCGTGATCGGCTGTTAACCAGAAGTTTGGATGTTCGAGCCCTCTCGAGAGCGGTGTGTCTCTGTTTTTCTTTGCGCTAATAGCTTTGGAGGAATGTTCTGATGGTGGTGAGAGTGTAGCACGACTATTTCCGTGGCAGAATTGGCTAGCGCGATCAACTGTTAACTGAAAGGTTGGAGGTTCGAGCCCTCCCAGGAGCAGTGTGTCGTTTTTTTCTTTGCGCTGATAGCTTTGGAGAAATGTTCTGACGGTGGTGAGAGTAGAACACGACTATCTCCTTGGCGCCATTGGATAGCGCGTTCAGCTGTTAACCAAAAGGTCGGAGGTTCGAGGCCTCTCGAGAGCAGTGTGTCTCTTTTTTGCGCTGACAGCTGCGGAGAAATGTTCTGACGGTGGTGAGAGTAGAGCACGACTGTCTACGTGGCGCAATTGGCTAGCACAATCGGCTGTTAACAAAAAGGTTGGAGGTTCGAGCTCTCCCGGGAGCGGTGTGTCACTTTTTTTCTTAGCGCTGATACCTTTGAGGAATGTTATGACCGTTATGAGAATTGAGCACGACTATCTCCGGGGCGCAATTGGCTAGCGCGTTCAGCTGTTAACCAAAAGGTTGGAGGTTCGAGCCCTCCCGAGAGCAGTGTGTCTCTTTTTTGCGCTGATAGCTTTGTAGAAATGTTCTGACGGTGGTGAGAGATGAGCACGACTGTCTCCGTGGCGCAATTGGCTAGCGCGATCGGCTGTTAACCGAAAGGTTGGAGGTTCGAGCCCTCCCGGGAGCAGTGTGTCGTTTTTTTTCTTTGCGCTGATAGCTTTGGGGAAATGTTCTGACGGTGGTGAGAGTAGAACACGACTATCTCCTTGGCGCCATTGGTTAGCGCGTTCAGCTGTTAACCAAAAGGTCGAAGGTTCGAGGCCTCTCGAGAGCAGTGTGTCTCTTTTTTTGCGCTGATAGCTTTGTAGAAATGTTCTGACGGTGGTGAGATTACAACACGACTATCTTCTTGGCGCCATTGGCTAGCGCGTTCAGCTGTTAACCGAAAGGTTCGAGGTTCGAGCCCTCCCGGGAGCAGTGTGTCGCTTTTTTTCTTTGCGCTGATACCTTTGAGGAATGTTATGACCGTGATGAGAATAGAGCACGACTGTCTCCATGGCGCGATTGGCTAGCGCGATCGGCTGTTAACCGAAAGTTTGGAGGTTCGAGCCCTCCCGAGAGCGGTGTGTCTCTTTTTTTTCTTTGCGCAGATAGCTTTGTAGAAATGTTCTAACGGTGGTGAGAGTGGAGCACGAATATCTCCGTGGCGCAATTGGCTAGCGCGTTCGGCTGTTAACCAAAAGGTTCGAGGTTCGAGCCCTCCCGAGAGCGGTGTGTCTCTTTGTTTTCTTCCCACTGATGGCTTTGAAGAAATGTTCTGAAGGTGGTGAGAGTGGAACACGATCATCTCCGTGACGCAATTGGCTAGCACGTTCGGCTGGTAACCAAAAGGGTGGAGGTTCGATCCCTCCAGAGAGCGGTGTGTCTTTTTTTTCTTTGCGCTGATAGCTTTGGAGGAATGTTCTGACGGTGTTGAGAGTGGAGCACGACTGTCTCCGTGCGCAATTGGCTAGCGCGATCGGCTGTTAATCCAAAGTTTGGAGGTTCGAGCTCTCCCGGGAGCAGTGTGTCGCTTTTTTTCTTTACGCTGATAGCTTTGGAGAAATGTTCTGACGGTTGTGAGGGTACAAGACGACTATCTCCTTGGCGCCATTGGCTAGCACGTTCGGCTGTAACCAAAACGTTGGAGGTTCGAGCCCTCCCGAGAGCGGTGTGTCTCTTTTTTTTTCTTCGCACTGATAGCTTTGGAGAAATGTTCTGAGGGTGGTGAGAGTGGAACACGACTATCTCCGTGACGCAATTGGCTAGCGCGTTCGGCTGTGTACCAAAAGGTTGAAGGTTCGATCCCTCCGGAGAGCGGTGTGTCTCTTTTTTTCTTTGCGCTGATAGCTTTGGAGGAATGTTCTGACGGTGGGGAGAGTGGAGCATGACTGTCTCCGTGGCGCAATTGGCTAGCGCGATCGGCGGTTAACCGAAAGTTTGGAGGTTCGAGCTCTCCCGGGAGCAGCGTGCCGCTTTTTTTCTTCGCGCTGATACCTTTGAGGAATGTTATGACCATGGTGAGAATTGAGCACGACTATCTCCGGGGCGCAATTGGCTAGCGCGTTCAGCTGTTAACCAAAAGGTTGGAGGTTCGAGCCCTCCCGAGAGTGGTGTGTCTCTTTTTTTTCTTTGCGCAGATAGCTTTGTAGAAATGTTCTAACGGTGGTGAGAGTGGAGCACGAATATCTCCGTGGCGCAATTGGCTAGCGCGTTCGGCTGTTAACCAAAAGGTTGGAGGTTCGATCCCTCCCGAGAGCGGTGTGTCTCTTTTTTTCTTTGCGCTGATAGCTTTGTAGAAATGTTCTGTCGATGGTGAGAGTGGAGCACGACTGTCTCCGTGGCGCTATTGGCTAGCGTGATCGGCTGTTAACCAGAAGTTTGGATGTTCGAGCCCTCCCGAGAGCGGTGTGTCTCTGTTTTCTTTGCGCTAATAGCTTTGGAGGAATGGTCTGATGGTGGTGAGAGTGTAGCACGACTATTTCCGTGGCAGAATTGGCTAGCGCGATCAACAGTTAACTGAAAGGTTGGAGGTTCGAGCCCTCCCAGGAGCAGTGTGTCGTTTTTTAGATGCGGAGCATCTAATACTCGAGGCTTCTAGTGCGGCGCCGTCCGCAAGCTTCCTCCTCCTTCTTCCACCATCTGTGCATCCCTTCCTCCTCTACACACCGCGCGCGCTTCACTCCTCCACCATCTGTGCACCCTTCCTCCTCTACACACCGCGTGCGCTTCTCCTCTTCACGAACATTCGCTAGCTGTATAATGTAGCGCTTGCGCCGTCACGCTTCGAGAACATCGGCAGCTGACGCGCGCTTGCGCCGTCGCGCTTCGAGAACATCGGCAGCTGACGCGCGCGCATGCGCCGTTGCGCTTCTCCCCCTTCTCGAACATTCGACAGCTGACAATGCATGCGCCGTCGCGCTGTATATATACTCAAGGTCGGTGCTCGCTCGCTCAGTTTTCATTTCATTTCATTTTATTACCTTAAAAGCCCAACAGGGGCATTACATAAGGGGTGGGTTTACATATGTTCATTATACATTGTTAGAAATGACATTTGAATAAGCATTATTAAACATGACGTGGAAATATGGTTTACATGATTTTGTGGTATATACAATCAGTTGGAAAGAAGAAAAATGACATCCAGTAATTGTTATTCTGAAAAATGATGAGATATCTCTTGCATGAATGCGGGTGCGCTGGTTAGGGCGGCAATTTGGTGAGGCAGGCTGTTCCAATCTATGGCTGTGCGAAAGAAAAAAGAACCTGAAAAGGTAGTAGTACGAGTGCGGGGGCGGCCCACATGGTTGATGTGCCCAGTTCGATGCGATGTTCTGCCAGGGGGAATAATGTACGGCGTTTGATTGAGCGAACAATGATAAAACTTATGAAAAAGAGATAGTGATAAAACACGGCGACGAGAGGCAAGGGTCGGCAGACCTAAGTCCTTTCGCAATAAAGACACGCTGACATGATATGAATATTGAGAGTGTATGAACCTTACAGCACGGTTTTGCACGGTTTCGAGAGCGTTGCTTAAATATGTTTGGTGGGGGCTCCATACTGCGCATGCGTATTCGAGTTTAGGGCGGATTATGGTTTGATAGGCTAGTAATCTAACATGCTTTGGGGCTTGTTTTAGGTGGCGTTTAAGGAAACCAAGTGATTTATTAGAAGATGAGATGACGTTAGTGATATGTGTGTTCCAAGATAAATCTTTAGTTAGGGTAACACCGAGGTATTTGTATGAGGGCGAAGCTTCTAATGATATGTTATTGATTGAATATGAATAGGACAGAGGGTTACGTCGACGGGAGAATGTCACAACTTTACACTTAGCGGGGTTTAGTGTCATTAGCCAACAGTCACACCATTGTTGCAGACGGTTAATATTTGCCTGAAGAGAAATTTGGTGAGATGTATTAGTAATGGTTTTGTAAATGACGCAATCATCCGCAAACATGCGAATATTGCAGGTTACATGACCAGGTAGATCGTTAATATATATTAAAAAGAGGAGAGGCCCGAGAACAGATCCTTGAGGAACACCGGAAGTTACACGCAGGGAGTCAGAGGTGCTGTTGTTAATAAAGACAAACTGTGAGCGGTTATTAAGGAATGCTTCAATCCATCGTAAGACGTCGGGGTGTACATTTGCCAAAGATAGTTTTAGTAGCAATCGTTGATGTGGTACCTTATCGAACGCCTTCGCAAAGTCTAAAAATATCGCGTCTGTCTGTAGGTTAGTATCGAGATTTGTGTGAAGATCATGCAGAAACGCTGCCAATTGGGTTTCGCAAGAAAACCCTTTGCGAAATCCGTGCTGTGAAGGATGAAAGTATTTATTCGAGTCTAAAAATTTCATGATTTCTGTATAAATGACATGTTCCATGATTTTGCAAGGTACGCTTGTAAGTGAAATGGGGCGATAGTTAAGTGGGGAATTCTTGTCCCCTGATTTATAGATTGGAACAACCCTTCCCACCGTCCAGTCATGAGGTATGGTGCCTGTGGAAAGTGACTGAGAAAACAATAGACATAAATAAGCAGCACTGATATCTTTAGTATTTTTTAACACTTTTGAGTTTATGTTGTCTACTCCGGCTGAAGATGATAGTTTGAGATTGTCAATTAAAGAGGAAATACCATCAACATGGAAAGTTATAACTGGCATGGTATTAGGTGTGCTTGACGCTGTAGAAGGAAATGGTAAGCTAACTTCTTTGGTGAATACTGACGCGAAAGCTGCATTGAAAATGTTAGCGCACTCCACGTCGTCGACCGTTTCACCGTCTTCGTTAATTAGCGTGTTGCTGTTTATATCTCGAGGATTAATCACCTGCCAAAATTTCCTTGGATTGTTGACCAGCATCTTGGGCAGGTCTTCGTGAAAGTACGTTTTTTTTGCTTCCCGAACAGCTGACAAGTATGCGCGTTCCGCTGTGTAATATTTATCCCATGCGCATACATTTGTGGTACCTTTTGCTGCTCGGTATAAACGTTTCTTTTTGTTATCCAACCTTTTTAAAGAATTGCTGAACCATGGTTTTTCTGGTTGCGTTCCTATCGCTATCCTTGGGATGTATCTGTCTGCTAGGCTGTTAATTTTTTCTTTAAATATTTGCCAATTTGTATGGATAGTGCGTTTATTGAAAGACGTTTCAAATGAAGCTAAAAACTCACACAGGTTATCGTACATAGCTTTGTAGTTTGCTTTCTTGTAAAGATGTATAGTTTTTTGTACTTTCAAGCGCGGAACTGCCCCAAAGTTAAAGGACGCGTGAATGACCTTATGATCACTGATTTCTTTTAGGTAGGCGATCGATGATAATTTGTCTGGTTGGTTTGTTAGTATTAAATCTAATACGTTAGCTGTGTTTTCCGTGATACGCGTTGGTTGAGACACTAGTTGACTAAGATTAAAATCAAGACAAACGTCAAGAAAGTTTTTTACCTCCGTCTCGTTTACTAAGTGGGGAGATAAGTTGTGCCAATTAATGTCTGGAAAATTGAAGTCTCCGAAAAGGAGAAGGCTAGCCTTGGTGTGCTTCGATGTTATTTCGAAGAGTGCATTGTTTAGCTCAATGGCAAAAGCTGGGCTACTGTGGGGGGGTCTATAGCAAACGCCCACAAGTACTGATTGTGGAGCGGCGTGACAATGAATGAAAAGTAGTTCTAAGTTCGACCTGATACTAAGATCAGAGCACGATAGTTCCTGGCTGGCAGCTATGAGGACACCTCCGCCTCGTGCGTTCGGTCGGTCAGCACGAAACAGACTGAAATTAGGCAAATCTGTCAGTACTTCCGAATCTGAAATGTGGTCACTAAGCCAAGTTTCGGTAAGAATTAACATGTTGCTTTTAGATGTCAGCACAAGGTTGGACACATGTTCACGTTTTGAAATGAAGCTGCGTATATTAGTGAAGATTACTGAGATGGGAAGACGTGACTTGCCTGTTGGTTTCGGACGACGGATTAATTTTGTCTCGATTTGTGGTTGCTATGCTTCTTTGACTGTTTGAGAAGCTTCATCGTATACGTACCGCTTTGGGCCCATGAACAGCGTTTTGAAACGCAAGGAATAGGGTGCAGATTTATCTTTAGCGAAGGCGACAAGGTGTTTACGGGCGTTCCTAACAGCTGGTGAAAAATCTTCTGCGACGCTAAAGTCAGTGCCTTTGAAGTTACGTCCTTTTGAAAGAACAGCTTCCTTCGTTTTATAAGACACAAATTTTACTATAATTGGGCGTTTGCGGTTACAGGAATGCCGACCAATTCGGTGTGCCCGCTCCATATCCTTGGGCTCAAGCTGTACCTTTAGGTAATCTGAGCAATGACGTAAAATAATTTTTTCAGAATCTGATGATGGCTCTGATGCAGACGGATCTGGAAGGCCGTAGAAAACCAAATTATTTCGCCTAGATCTGTTTTCAGCATCGTCTACACGCGCTTCCAGCTTATGGATCAGCTGCGCCGTACGTTCGCTGTCTGCCTGTATAGATTGCATGTCTCCTTGCAAGGCTATCACACTTTGGTAATTACCCTCGAGGTCCGTCAGCCTTTTACTTAACGTGTCCAGTAACGCGGTCGTAGCCATAGATTGGTTCTTTAGTTCCTGCATTTCAGCGATCATCTTAGCCTGACCAGCGGAAATCTTCTTCATTTCGGCAAGCAGCGCGGCATTATCTGGACCAGGATTGCTTTCAATATCACCGGAAAGCAATAATAGGGATCTAATCACGGAAAGACACTGAAAAACAATGGAAAAGCAGCACTGCGGGCTCGGTAGCTGCACAAGACAATAATTACTTGTTTTTTTAGCGAAAAGAGGATGAGATTTACAGACCTGCATGATGAACAGAAGCGGATTAGTGGACCGCATCATGGCAGTGCCACCGAGCCCACAGCGCGCGGGGGGTATTCGCTGCTCCTTTATAGGCCGCTGGCTGGCTGTTGACGATGGCGGTAGGGCGAATGGCATCTTGTCGAGGATCCATGCTTGGACTGGTGGCGCCATTGAACGGGACGATTGGTTGCCGATTCCGATTTGCAAATTGATGACACAGTTGGTGCACGGGTTCGCCTTGGCCAACGAAGCGCTCGTTGATTCCGCGGGAAAGGGCAGCAACATTCGCATGACGAAGGACGTCATAATCTGCATGATGAACAGAAGCGGATTAGTGGACCGCATCATGGCAGTGCCACCGAGCCCACAGCGCGCGGGGGGTATTCGCTGCTCCTTTATAGGCCGCTGGCTGGCTGTTGACGATGGCGGTAGGGCGAATGGCATCTTGTCGAGGATCCATGCTTGGACTGGTGGCGCCATTGAACGGGACGATTGGTTGCCGATTCCGATTTGCAAATTGATGACACAGTTGGTGCACGGGTTCGCCTTGGCCAACGAAGCGCTCGTTGATTCCGCGGGAAAGGGCAGCAACATTCGCATGACGAAGGACGTCATAATCTGCATGATGAACAGAAGCGGATTAGTGGACCGCATCATGGCAGTGCCACCGAGCCCACCTCGTCGGTTGCCGCTCGTCGGTTGGTTTGTACGGCGCGTCGACGTCCGAGGTCGCAATGATCGACGTTCCTTTGACCAGCGCCGGTCAAAGTGGCATCTAAAAGCCATCGTGCTCAAAGTTCGTCGCAATAAATAAACACCGCCCTTTCGCATACGTGTCGTACGTGTTCACTCATTTAACACCCCTCCTACAACCACGTTAACCAATTTAGCCAGCGACCCAAGTAAGTCGCAATTTAACACCCCATTTCACAACGACGTTAACCAATTTAGCCATCGACCCAAGTAAGTCGCACTTTAACACCCCGTTAACCAATTATATGCTCCGCATCCTCCTCAGTGTTCCCCCGAGGGAAGCTGCGGGCAATTTTTTTTCCTTGCGCTGATAGCTTTGGAGAAATGTTCTGACGGTGGTGAGAGTAGAACACGACCATCTTCTTGGCGCCATTGGATAGCGCGTTCAGCTGTATACCAAAAGGTCGGAGGTTCGAGGCCTCTCGAGAGCAGTGTGTCTCTTTTTTGCGCTGACAGCTGCGGAGAAATGTTCTGACGGTGGTGAGAGTAGAGCACGACTGTCTACGTGGCGCAATTGGCTAGCACAATCGGCTGTTAACCAAAAGGTTGGAGGTTCGAGCTCTCCCGGGAGCGGTGTGTCGCTTTTTTTCTTTGCGCTGATACCTTTGAGGAATGTTATGACCGTGGTGAGAATTGAGCACGACTATCTCCGGGGCGCAATTGGCTAGCGGGTTCAGCTGTTAACCAAAAGGTTGGAGGTTCTAGCCCTCCCAAGAGCGGTGTGTCTCTTTTTTTCTTTGCCCTGATAGCTTTGTAGACATGTTCTGACCGTGGTGAGAGATGAGCACGACTGTCTCCGTGGCGCAATTGGCTAGCGCGATCAGCTGTTAACCAAAAGGTTGGAGGTTCGAGCCCTCCGGAGAGCGGTGTGTCTCTTTTTTTTCTTTGCGCTAATAGCTTTGGAGGAATGTTCTGATGGTGGTGAGAGTGTAGCACGACTATTTCCGCTGCAGAATTGGCTAGCGCGATCAACTGTTAACTGAAAGGTTGGAGGTTCGAGCCCTCCCGGGAGCAGTGTGTTGCTTTTTTTTCGCGCTGATAGCTTTGGAGAAATGTTCTGACGGTGGTGAGTGTGGAGCACGACTATCTCCTTGGCGCCATTGGTTAGCGCGTTCAGCTGTTAACCAAAAGGTCGGAGGTTCGAGGCCTCTCGAGAGCGGTGTGTCTCTTTTTTTTGCGCTGACAGCTGTGGAGAAATGTTCTGACGGTGGTGAGAGTAGAGCACGACTGTCTACGTGGCGCAATTGGCTAGCACAATCGGCTGTTAACCAAAAGGTTGGAGGTTCGAGCTCTCCCGGGAGCGGTGTGTCGCTTTTTTTCTTTGCGCTGATACTTTTGATGAATGTTATGACCGTGATGAGAATAGAGCACGACTATCTCCGGGGCGCAATTGGCTAGCGCGTTCAGCTGTTATCCAAAAGGTTGGAGGTTCGAGCCCTCCCGAGAGCGGTGTGTCTCTTTTTTTCTTTGCGCTGATAGCTTTGTAGAAATGTTCTGACGGTGGTGAGAGTGGAGCACGACTATCTCCGTGACGCAATTGGCTAGTGCGTTCGGCTGTTAACCGAAAGGTTGGAGGTTCGAGCCCTCCTCGGAGCAGTGTGTCGTTTTTTTTCTTTGCGCTGATAGCTTTGGAGAAATGTTCTGACGGTGGTGAGAGTAGAACAGGACTATCTCCTTGGCGCCATTGGTTAACGCGTTCAGCTGTTAACCAAAAGGTCGGAGGTTCGAGGCCTCTCGAGAGCGGTGTGTCTCTTTTTTTGCGCTGACAGCTGTGGAGAAATGTTCTGATGGTGGTGAGATTACAACACGGCTATCTCCTTGGCGCCATTGGCTAGCGCGTTGAGCTGTTAACCAAAAGGTTCGAGGTTCGAGCCCTCTCGAGAGCGGTGTGTCTCTTTTTTCTTTGCGCTGACAGCTGTGGAGAAATGTTCTGACGGTGGTGAGGGTAGAGCACGACTGTCTCCGTGACGCAATTGGCTAGCACGTTCGGCTTTTAACGGAAAGTTTGGAGGTTCGAGCCATCCCATGAGCGGTGTGTCGCTTTTTTTGCGCTGATAGATTTGGAGAAATTTTCTGATGGTGGTGAGAGTTGAGCACGAATATCTCCGTGGTGCAATTGGCTAGCACGTTCGGCTGTTACACAAAACGTTGGAGGTTCGAGCCCTCCCGAGAGCGGTGTGTCTCTTTTTTTTCTTCGCACTGATAGCTTTGGAGAAATGTTATGAAGGTGGTGAGAGT
This sequence comes from Rhipicephalus microplus, assembly GCF_043290135.1. Taxonomy (NCBI): domain Eukaryota; kingdom Metazoa; phylum Arthropoda; class Arachnida; order Ixodida; family Ixodidae; genus Rhipicephalus; species Rhipicephalus microplus. The sequence goes on along the minus strand of NC_134703.1, from coordinate 202,883,419 downwards.
GGAACACGACTATCTCCTTGACGCAATTGGCTAGCACGTTCGGCTGTTAACCAAAAGGTGGAGGTTCGAGCACTCCGGAGAGCGGTGTGTCTTTTTTTTCTTTGCGCTGATAGCTTTGGAGGAATGTTCTGACGGTGGTGAGTGTGGAGCACGACTGTCTCTTTGGCGCAATTGGCTAGCGCGATCGGCTGTTAACCGAAAGTTTGGAGGTTCGAGCTCTCCCGGGAGCAGTGTGTCGCTTTTTTTCTTTGCGCTGATAGCTTTGGAGAAATGTTCTGACGGTGGTGAGGGTACAACACGACTATCTCCTTGGCGCCATTGGCTGGCACGTTCGGCTGTTAACCAAAATGTTGGAGGTTCGAGCCCTCCCGAGAGCGGTGTGTCTCTTTTTTATTTCGCACTGATAGCTTTGGAGAAATGTTCTGAGGGTGGTGAGAGTGGAACACGACTATCTCCGGGACGCAATTGGCTAGCGCGTTCGGCTGTTAACCAAAAGGTTCGAGGTTCGATCATTCCGGAGAGCGGTGTGTCTCTTTTTTTCTTTGCGCTGATAGCTTTGGAGAAATGTTCTGACGGTTGTGAGAGTAGAGCACGACTGTATACGTGGCGCAATTGGCTGGCACAGTCGGCTGTTAACCAAAAGGTTCGAGGTTCGAGCCCTCTCGAGAGCGGTGTGTCTCTTTTTTCTTTGCGCTGACAGCTGTGGAGAAATGTTCTGACTGTGGTGAGAGATGAGCACGACTGTCTCCGTGGCGCAATTGGCTAGCGCGATCACCTGTTAACCAAAAGTTTGGAGGTTCGAGCCCTCCCATGAGTGGTGTGTTGCTTTTTTTCTTCGCGCTGATAGCTTTGGAGAAATGTTCTGACGGTGGTGAGAGTAAAGCACGACTATCCCCTTGGTGCCATTAGTTAGCGCGTTCAGCTGTTAACCAAAAGGTTGGAGGTTCGAGGCCTCTCGAGAGCGGTGTGTCTCTTTTTTTGCGCTGACAGCTGTGGAGAAATGTTCTGACGGTGGTGAGAGTAGAGCACGACTGTCTACGTGGCGCAATTGGCTAGCACAATCGGCTGTTAACCAAAAGGTTGGAGGTTCGAGCTCTCCCGGGAGCAGTGTGTCGCTTTTTTTCTTTGCGCTGATACCTTTGAGGAATGTTATGACCGTGATGAGAATAGAGCACCACTGTCTCCATGGCGCGATTGGCTAGCGCGATCGGCTGTTAACCGAAAGTTTGGAGGTTCGAGCCCTCCCGGGAGCAGTGTGTCGCTTTTTTTCTTTGCGCTGATAGCTTTGGAGAAATGTTCTGACGGTGGTGAGAGTACAACACGACTATCTCCTTGGCGCCATTGGCTAGCGCGTTCAGCTGTTAACCAAAATGTTGGAGGTTCGAGCCCTCTCGAGAGCGGTGTGTCTCTTTTTTTCTTTGCACTGACAGCTGTGGAGAAATGTTCTGACGCTGGTGAGAGTAGAGCACGACTGTCTCCGTGACGCAGTTGGCTAGCACGTTCGGCTTTTAACGGAAAGGGTGGAGGTTCGAGCCCTCCCATGAGCGGTGTGTCGCTTTTTTTGCGCTGATAGCTTTGGAGAAATCTTCTGACGGTGGTGAGAGTGGAGCACGACTATCTCTGGGGCGCAATTGGCTAGCACGTTCGGCTGTTAACCAAAACGTTGGAGGTTCGAGCCCTCCAGAGAGCGGTGTGTCTCTTTTTTTTCTTCGCACTGATAGCTTTGGAGAAATGTTCTGAAGGTGGTGAGAGTGGAACACGACTATCTCCGTGACGCAATTGCTAGCACGTTCGGCTGTTAACCAAAAGGGTGAGGTTCGAGCCCTCCAGAGAGCGGTGTGTCTCTTTTTTTTTCTTTGCGCTGATAGCTTTGGAGGAATGTTATGACGGTGATGAGAGTGGAGCACGACTGTCTCCGTGGCGCAATTGGCTAGCGCGATCGGCTGTTAACCGAAAGTTTGGAGGTTCGAGCTCTCCCGGGAGCAGTGTGTCGCTTTTTTTCTTTGCGCTGATAGCTTTGGAGAAATGTTCTGACGGTGGTGAGGGTACAACACGACTATCTCCTTGGCGCCATTGGTTAGCGCGTTCAGCTGTTAACCAAAAGGTTGGAGGTTCGAGGCCTCTCGAGAGCGGTGTGTCTCTTTTTTTTTGCGCTGACAGCTGTGGAGAAATGTTCTGACGGTGGTGAGAGCAGAGCACGACTGTCTACGTGGCGCAATTGGCTTGCACAATCGGCTGTTAACCAAAAGGTTGGAGGTTCGAGCTCTCCCGGGAGCGGTGTGTCGCTTTTTTTCTTTGCGGTGATACTTTGAGGAATGTTATGACCGTGATGAGAATAGAGCACGACTATCTCCGGGGCGCAATTGGCTAGCGCGTTCAGCTGTTAACCAAAAGGTTGGAGGTTCGAGCCCTCCCGAGAGCGGTGTGTCTCTTTTTTTTCTTTGCGCTGATAGCTTTGTAGAAATGTTCCGACGGTGGTGAGACTGGAGCACGAATATCTCCGTGGCGCAATTGGCTAGCGCGTTCGGCTGTTAACCAAAAGGTTGGAGGTTCGAACCCTCCCGCGAGCGGTGTGTCTCTTTTTTTCTTTGCGCTGATAGCTTTGTAGAAATGTTCTGTCGATGGTGAGAGTGGAGCACGACTGTCTCCGTGGCGCTATTGGCTAGCGTGATCGGCTGTTAACCAGAAGTTTGGATGTTCGAGCCCTCTCGAGAGCGGTGTGTCTCTGTTTTTCTTTGCGCTAATAGCTTTGGAGGAATGTTCTGATGGTGGTGAGAGTGTAGCACGACTATTTCCGTGGCAGAATTGGCTAGCGCGATCAACTGTTAACTGAAAGGTTGGAGGTTCGAGCCCTCCCAGGAGCAGTGTGTCGTTTTTTTCTTTGCGCTGATAGCTTTGGAGAAATGTTCTGACGGTGGTGAGAGTAGAACACGACTATCTCCTTGCGCCATCGGATAGCGCGTTCAGCTGTTAACCAAAAGGTCGGAGGTTCGAGGCCTCTCGAGAGCAGTGTGTCTCTTTTTTGCGCTGACAGCTGCGGAGAAATGTTCTGACGGTGGTGAGAATAGAGCACGACTGTCTACGTGGCGCAATTGGCTAGCACAATCGGCTGTTAACCAAAAGGTTGGAGGTTCGAGCTCTCCCGGGAGCGGTGTGTCACTTTTTTTCTTTGCGCTGATACCTTTGAGGAATGTTATGACCGTGATGAGAATTGAGCACGACTATCTCCGGGGCGCAATTGGCTAGCGCGTTCAGCTGTTAACCAAAAGGTTGGAGGTTCGAGCCCTCCCGAGAGCAGTGTGTCGTTTTTTTCTTTGCGCTGATAGCTTTGGGGAAATGTTCTGACGGTGGTGAGAGTAGAACACGACTATCTCCTTGGCGCCATTGGTTAGCGCGTTCAGCTGTTAACCAAAAGGTCGGAGGTTCGAGGCCTCTCGAGAGCGGTGTGTCTCTTTTTTTGCGCTGATAGCTTTGTAGAAATGTTCTGACGGTGGTGAGATTACAACACGACTATCTTCTTGGCGCCATTGGCTAGCGCGTTCAGCTGTTAACCGAAAGGTTCGAGGTTCGAGCCCTCCCGGGAGCGGTGTGTCTCTTTTTTCTTTGCGCTGATAGCTTTGGGGAAATGTTCTGACGGTGGTGAGAGTAGAACACGACTATCTCCTTGGCGCCATTGGTTAGCGCGTTCAGCTGTTAACCAAAAGGTCGCAGGTTCGAGGCCTCTCGAGAGCGGTGTGTCTCTTTTTTTGCGCTGACAGCTGTGGTGAAATGTTCTGACGGTGGTGAGATTACAACACGACTATCTTCTTTGCGCCATTGGCTAGCGCGTTCAGCTGTTAACCAAAAGGTTCGAGGTTCGAGCCCTCTCGAGAGCGGTGTGTCTCTTTATTTTCTTCCCACTGATAGCTTTGAAGAAATGTTCTGAAGGTGGTGAGAGTGGAACACGATTATCTCCGTGACGCAATTGGCTAGCACGTTCGGCTTTTAACGGAAAGTTTGGAGGTTCGAGCCATCCCATGAGCGGTGTGTCGCTTTTTTTGCGCTGATAGATTTGGAGAAATTTTCTGATGGTTGTGAGAGTTGAGCACGAATATCTCCGTGGTGCAATTGGCTAGCACGTTCGGCTGTTAACCAAAACGTTGGAGGTTCGAGCCCTCCCGAGAGCGGTGTGTCTCTTTATTTTCTTCCCACTGATAGCTTTGAAGAAATGTTCTGAAGGTGGTGAGAGTGGAACACGATTATCTCCGTGACGCAATTGGCTAGCACGTTCGGCTGTTAACCAAAAGGGTGGAGGTTCGATCCCTCCAGAGAGCGGTGTGTCTTTTTTTTCTTTGCGCTGATAGCTTTGGAGGAATGTTCTGACGGTGTTGAGAGTGGAGCACGACTGTCTCCGTGCGCAATTGGCTAGCGCGATCGGCTGTTAATCGAAAGTTTGGAGGTTCGAGCTCTCCCGGGAGCAGTGTGTCGCTTTTTTTCTTTACGCTGATAGCTTTGGAGAAATGTTCTGACGGTTGTGAGGGTACAAGACGACTATCTCCTTGGCGCCATTGGCTAGCACGTTCGGCTGTAACCAAAACGTTGGAGGTTCGAGCCCTCCCGAGAGCGGTGTGTCTTTTTTTTCTTCGCACTGATAGCTTTGGAGAAATGTTCTGAGGGTGGTGAGAGTGGAACACGACTATCTCCGTGACGCAATTGGCTAGCGCGTTCGGCTGTGTACCAAAAGGTTGAAGGTTCGATCCCTCCGGAGAGCGGTGTGTCTCTTTTTTTCTTTGCGCTGATAGCTTTGGAGGAATGTTCTGACGGTGGTGAGAGTGGAGCATGACTGTCTCCGTGGCGCAATTGGCTAGCGCGATCGGCGGTTAACCGAAAGTTTGGAGGTTCGAGCTCTCCCGGGAGCAGCGTGCCGCTTTTTTTCTTCGCGCTGATACCTTTGAGGAATGTTATGACCATGATGAGAATTGAGCACGACTATCTCCGGGGCGCAATTGGCTAGCGCGTTCAGCTGTTAACCAAAAGGTTGGAGGTTCGAGCCCTCCCGAGAGCGGTGTGTCTCTTTTTTTTCTTTGCGCAGATAGCTTTGTAGAAATGTTCTAACGGTGGTGAGAGTGGAGCACGAATATCTCCGTGGCGCAATTGGCTAGCGCGTTCGGCTGTTAACCAAAAGGTTGGAGGTTCGATCCCTCCCGAGAGCGGTGTGTCTCTTTTTTTCTTTGCGCTGATAGCTTTGTAGAAATGTTCTGTCGATGGTGAGAGTGGAGCACGACTGTCTCCGTGGCGCTATTGGCTAGCGTGATCGGCTGTTAACCAGAAGTTTGGATGTTCGAGCCCTCCCGAGAACGGTGTGTCTCTGTTTTTCTTTGCGCTAATAGCTTTGGAGGAATGTTCTGATGGTGGTGAGAGTGTAGCACGACTATTTCCGTGGCAGAATTGGCTAGCGCGATCAACTGTTAACTGAAAGGTTGGAGGTTCGAGCCCCTCGGGAGCAGTGTGTCGCTTTTTTTCTTTGCGCTGATAGCTTTGGAGAAATGTTCTGATGGTGATGAGAGTACAACACGACTATCTCCTTGGCGCCATTGGCTAGCGCGTTCAGCTGTTAACCAAAAGGTTGGAGGTTCGAGCGCTCTCGAGAGCGGTGTGTCTCTTTTTTTTCTTCGCACTGATAGCTGTGGAGAAATGTTCTGAGGGTGGTGAGAGTGGAACACGACTATCTCCGTGACGCAATTGGCTAGCGCGTTCGGCTGTTAACCAAAAGGTTGGAGGTTCGATCCCTCCGGAGAGTGGTGTGTCTCTTTTTTTTGCGCTGATAGCTTTGGAGGAATGTTCTGACGGTGGTGAGAGTGGAGCACGACTGTCTCCGTGGCGCAATTGGCTAGCGCGATCAGCTGTTAACCGAAAGTTTGGAGGTTCGAGCTTTCCCGGGAGCAGTGTGTCGCTTTTTTTTCTTTGCGCTGATACCTTTGAGGAATGTTATGACCGTGGTGAGAATCTAGCACGACTATCTCCGGGGCGCAATTGGCTAGCGCGTTCAGCTGTTAACCAAAAGGTTGGAGGTTCGAGCCCTCCCGAGAGCGGTGTGTCTCTTTTTTTCTTTGCGCTGATAGCTTTGTAGAAATGTTCTGACCTTGGTGAGAGATGAGCACGACTGTCTCCGTGGCGCAATTGGCTAGCGCGATCAGCTGTTAACCAAAAGGTTGGAGATTCGAGCCCTCCCATGAGTGGTGTGTTGCTTTTTTTCTTTGCGCTGATAGCTTTGGAGAAATGTTCTGACGGTGGTGAGAGTAGAGCACGACTATCTCCGTGGCGCAGTTGGCTAGCGCGATCGGCTGTTAATCAAAAGGTTGGAGGTTCGAGCCCTCCCGAGAGCAGTGTGTCACTTTTTTCTTTGCGCTGATAGCTTTGGAGAAACGTTTTGAGGGTGGTGAGAGTGGAACACGACTATCTCCGTGACGCAATTGGCTAGCGCGTTCGGCTGTTAACTGAAAGGTTGAAGGTTCGAGCCCTCCCGGGAGCAGTGTGTCGTTTTTTTTCTTTGCGCTGATAGCTTTGGAGAAATGTTCTGACGGTGGTGAGAGTAGAACACGACTATCTTCTTGGCGCCATTAGATAGCGCGTTCAGCTGTTAACTAAAAGGTTGGAGGTTCGAGGCCTCTCGAGAGCGGTGTGTCTCTTTTTTTGCGCTGACAGCTGCGGAGAAATGTTCTGACGGTGGTGAGAGTAGAGCACGACTGTCTACATGGCGCAATTGGCTAGCACAATCGGCTGTTAACCAAAAGGTTGGGGGTTCGAGCTCTCCCGGGAGCGGTGTGTCGCTTTTTTTCTTTGCGCTGATACCTTTGAGGAATGTTATGACCGTGGTGAGAATTGAGCACGACTATCTCCGGGGCGCAATTGGCTAGCGCGTTCAGCTGTTAACCAAAAGGTTGGAGGTTCGAGCCCTCCCGAGAGTGGTGTGTCTCTTTTTTTCTTTGCGCAGATAGCTTTGTAGAAATGTTATGACCGTGATGAGAATAGAGCACGACTATCTCCGGGGCGCAATTGGCTAGCGCGTTCAGCTGTTAACCAAAAGGTTGGAGGTTCGAGCCCTCCCGAGAGCGGTGTGTCTCTTTTTTTCTTTGCGCTGATAGCTTTGTAGAAATGTTCTGAGGGTGGTGAGAGTGGAACACGACTATCTCCGTGACGCAATTGGCTAGCGCGTTCGGCTGTTAACTGAAAGGTTGGAGGTTCGAGCCCTCCCGGGAGCAGTGTGTCGTTTTTTTTCTTTGCGCTGATAGCTTTGGAGAAATGTTCTGACGGTGGTGAGAGTAGAACACGACTATCTCCTTGGCGCCATTGGTTAGCGCGTTCAGCTGTTAACCAAAAGGTCGGAGGTTCGAGGCCTCTCGAGAGCGGTGTGTCTCTTTTTTTTGCGCTGACAGCTGTGGAGAAATGTTCTGACGGTGGTGAGAGTACAGCACGACTGTATACGTGGCGCAATTGGCTAGCACAATCGGCTGTTAACCAAAATGTTGGAGGTTCGAGCTCTCCCGGGAGCGGTGTGTTGCTTTTTTTCTTTGCGCTGATACCTTTGAGGAATGTTATGACCGTGGTGAGAATTGAGCACGACTATCTCCGGGGCGCAATTGGCTAGCGCGTTCAGCTGTTAACCAAAAGGTTGGAGGTTCGAGCTCTCCCGAGAGCCGTGTGTCTCTTTTTTTTTGCGCTGATAGCTTTGTAGAAATGTTCTGACCTTGGTGAGAGATGAGCACGACTGTCTCCGTGGCGCAATTGGCTAGCGCGATCACCTGTTAACCAAAACGTTGGAGGTTCTAGCCCTCCCATGAGTGGTGTGTTGCTTTTTTCTTTGCGCTGATAGCTTTGGAGAAATGTTCTGACGGTGGTGAGAGTGGAGCACGACTATCCCCTTGGTGCCATTGGTTAGCGCGTTCAGCTGTTAACCAAAAGGTTGGAGGTTCGAGGCCTCTCGAGAGCGGTGTGTCTCTTTTTTTTGCGCTGACAGCTGTGGAGAAATGTTCTGACGGTGGTGAGAGTAGAGCACGACTGTCTACGTGGCGCAATTGGCTAGCACAATCGGCTGTTAACAAAAGGTTGGAGGTTCGAGCTCTCCCGGGAGCAGTGTGTCGCTTTTTTTCTTTGCGCTGATACCTTTGAGGAATGTTATGACCGTGGTGAGAGTACAACACGACTATCTCCTTGGCGCCATTGGCTAGCGCGTTCAGCTGTTAACCAAAAGGTTGGAGGTTCGAGCCCTCTCGAGAGCGGTGTGCCTCTTTTTTCTTTTCGCTGACAGCTGTGGAGAAATGTTCTGACGGTGGTGAGAGTTGAGCACGACTGTCTCCGTGACGCAATTGGCTAGCACGTTCGGCTTTTAACGGAAAGGTTGGAGGTTCGAGCCCTCCCATGAGCGGTGTGTCGCTTTTTTTTGTTTGCGCTGGTACCTTTGAGGAATGTTATGAACGTGATGAGAATTGAGCACGACTATCTCCGGGGCGCAATTGGCTAGCGCGTTCAGCAGTTAACCAAAAGGTTGGAGGTTCGAGCCCTCCCGAGAGCGGTGTGGCTCTTTTTTTTTTCTTTGATGGAGGCGGAAATGTTGTAGGCCCGTGTACTCAGATTTGGGTGCACGTTAAAGAACCCCAGGTGGTCAAAATTTCCGGAGCCCTCCACTACGGCGTCTCTCATAATCAAATGGTGGTTTTGGGACGTTAAACCCCACAAATCAATCTTTTTTTCTTTGCGCTGATAGCTTTGTAGAAATGTTCTGACCGTGGTGAGAGATGAGCACGACTGTCTCCGTGGCGCAATTGGCTAGCGCGATCACCTGTTAACCAAAACGTTGGAGGTTCGAGCCCTCCCATGAGTGGTGTGTTGCTTTTTTTCTTCGCGCTGATAGCTTTGGAGAAATGTTCTGACGGTGGTGAGAGTGGAGCACGACTATCCCCTTGGTGCCATTGGTTAGCGCGTTCAGCTGTTAACCAAAAGGTTGGAGGTTCGAGGCCTCTCGAGAGCGGTGTGTCTCTTTTTTGCGCTGACAGCTGTTGAGAAATGTTCTGACGGTGGCGAGAGTAGAGCACGACTGTCTCCGTGACGCAATTGGCTAGCACGTTCGGCTTTTAACGGAAAGGTTGGAGGTTCGAGCCCTCCCTTGAGCGGTGTGTCGCTTTTTTGCGCTGATAGCTTTGGAGAAATCTTCTGACGGTGGTGAGAGTGGAGCACGACTATCTCCGGGGCGCAATTGGCTAGAGCGTTCAGCTGTTAACCAAAAGGTTCGAGGTTCGAGCCCTCCCGAGAGCGGTGTGTCTCTTTTTTTTCTTTGCGCTGATAGCTTTGTAGAAATGTTCTGACGGTGGTGAGAGTGGAGCACGACTGTCTGCGTGGCGCAATTGGCTAGCGCGATCAGCTGTTAACCAAAAGGTTGGAGGTTCGTGCCCTCCCATGAGTGGTGTGTTGCTTTTTTTCTTCGTGCTGATAGATTTGGAGAAATTTTCTGATGGTGGTGAGAGTTGAGCACGAATATCTCCGTGGTGCAATTGGCTAGCACGTTCGGCTGTTAACCGAAACGTTGGAGGTTCGAGCCCTCCCGAGAGCGGTGTGTCTCTTTTTTTTCTTCGCACTGATAGCTTTGGAGAAATGTTCTGAAGGTGGTGAGAGTGGAACACGACTATCTACGTGACGCAATTGCTAGCACCTTCGGCTGTTAACCAAAAGGGTGGAGGTTCGAGCCCTCCAGAGAGCGGTGTGTCTCTTTTTTTTCTTTGCGCTGATAGCTTTGGAGGAATGTTCTGACGGGGATGAGAGTGGAGCACGACTGTCTCCGTGGCGCAATTGGCTAGCGCGATCGGCTGTTAACCGAAAGTTTGGAGGTTCGAGCTCTCCAGGGAGCAGTGTGTCGCTTTTTTGCTTTGCGCTGATAGCTTTGGAGAAATGTTCTGACGGTGGTGAGGGTACAACACGACTATCTCCTTGGCGCCATTGGCTAGCACGTTCGGCTGTTAACCAAAACGTTGGAGGTTCGAGACCTCCCGAGAGCGGTGTGTTGCTTTTTTTCTTCGCGCTGATAGCTTTAGAGAAAATTTCTGACGGTGGTGAGAGTTGAGCACGACTATCTCCTTGGCGCCATTGGTTAGCGCGTTCAGCTGTTATCCAAAAGGTCGGAGGTTCGAGGCCTCTCGAGAGCGGTGTGTCTCTTTTTTTCTTTGCGCTGATAGCTTTGTAGAAATGTTCCGACGGTGGTGAGACTGGAGCACGAATGTCTTCGTGGCGCAATTGGCTAGCGCGTTCGGCTGTTAACCAAAAGGTTGGAGGTTCGAGCCCTCCCGAGAGTGGTGTGTCTCTTTTTTTCTTTGCGCTGATAGCTTTGTAGAAATGTTCTGTCGATGGTGAGAGTGGAGCACGACTGTCTCCGTGGCGCTATTGGCTAGCGTGATCGGCTGTTAACCAGAAGTTTGGATGTTCGAGCCCTCCCGAGAGCGGTGTGTCTGTTTTTCTTTGCGCTAATAGCTTTGGAGGAATGTTCTGATGGTGGTGAGAGTGTAGCACGACTATTTCCGTGGCAGAATTGGCTAGCGCGATCAACAGTTAACTGAAAGGTTGGAAGTTCGAGCCCTCCCAGGAGCAGTGTGTCGTTTTTTAGATGCGGAGCATCTAATACTCGAGGCTTGTAGTGCGGCGCCGTCCGCAAGCTTCCTCCTCCTTCTTCCACCATCTGTGCATCCCTTCCTCCTTTACACATCGCGCGCGCTTCACTCCTCCACCATCTGTGCACCCTTCCTCCTCTACACACCGCGTGCGCTTCTCCTCTTCACGAACATTCGCTAGCTGTATAATGTAGCGCGCATGCGCCATCACGCTCCGAGAACATCGGCAGCTGACGCGCGCTTGCGCCGTCGCGCTTCGAGAACATCGGCAGCTGACGCGCGCGCATGCGCCGTTGCGCTTCTCCCCCTTCTCGAACATTCGACAGCTGACAATGCATGCGCCGTCGCGCTGTATATATACTCAAGGTCGGTGCTCGCTCGCTCAGTTGCCGCTCGTCGGTTGGTTTGTACGGCGCGTCGACGTCCGAGGTCGCAATGATTGACGTCCCTTCGACCAGCGCCGGTCAAAGTGGCATCTAAAAGCCATCGTGCTCAAAGTTCGTCGCAATAAATAAACACCGCCCTTTCGCATACTTGTCGTACGTGTTCACTCATTTAACACCCCTCCTACAACCACGTTAACCAATTTAGCCAGCGACCCAAGTAAGTCGCAATTTAACACCCCATTTCACAACCACGTTAACCAATTTAGCCATCGACCCAAGTAAGTCGCACTTTAACACACCGTTAACCAATTATATGCTCCGCATCCTCCTCAGTGTTCCCCCGAGGGAAGCTGCGGGCAATTTTTTTTCTTTGCGCTGATAGCTTTGGAGAAATGTTCTGACGGTGGTGAGAGTAGAACACGACCATCTTCTTGGCGCCATTGGATAGCGCGTTCAGCTGTTAACCAAAAGGTTGGAGGTTCGAGCCCTCCCAAGAGCGGTGTGTCTCTTTTTTTCTTTGCGCTGATAGCTTTGTAGACATGTTCTGACCGTGGTGAGAGATGAGCACGACTGTCTCTGTGGCGCAATTGGCTAGCGCGATCAGCTGTTAACCAAAAGGTTGGAGGTTCGAGCCCTCCGGAGAGCGGTGTGTCTCTTTTTTTTCTTTGCGCTAATAGCTTTGGAGGAATGTTCTGATGGTGGTGAGAGTGTAGCACGACTATTTCCGCGGCAGAATTGGCTAGCGCGATCAACTGTTAACTGAAAGGTTGGAGGTTCGAGCCCTCCCGGGAGCAGTGTGTTGCTTTTTTTTCGCGCTGATAGCTTTGGAGAAATGTTCTGACGGTGGTGAGTGTGGAGCACGACTATCTCCTTGGCGCCATTGGTTAGCGCGTTCAGCTGTTAACCAAAAGGTCGGAGGTTCGAGGCCTCTCGAGAGCGGTGTGTCTCTTTTTTTGCGCTGACAGCTGTGGAGAAATGTTCTGACGGTGGTGAGAGTAGAGCACGACTGTCTACGTGGCGCAATTGGCTAGCACAATCGGCTGTTAACCAAAAGGTTGGAGGTTCGAGCTCTCCCGGGAGCGGTGTGTCGCTTTTTTTCTTTGCGCTGATACTTTTGATGAATGTTATGACCGTGATGAGAATAGAGCACGACTATCTCCGGGGCGCAATTGGCTAGCGCGTTCAGCTGTTAACCAAAAGGTTGGAGGTTCGAGCCCTCCCGAGGGCGGTGTGTCTCTTTTTTTCTTTGCGCTAATAGCTTTGTAGAAATGTTCTGACGGTGGTGAGAGTGGAGCACGACTATCTCCGTGACGCAATTGGCTAGCGCGTTCGGCTGTTAACCGAAAGGTTGGAGGTTCGAGCCCTCCTCGGAGCAGTGTGTCGTTTTTTTTCTTTGCGCTGATAGCTTTGGAGAAATGTTCTGACGGTGGTGAGAGTAGAACAGGACTATCTCCTTGGCGCCATTGGTTAGCGCGTTCAGCTGTTAACCAAAAGGTCGGAGGTTCGAGGCCTCTCGAGAGCGGTGTGTCTCTTTTTTTGCGCTGACAGCTGTGGAGAAATGTTCTGATGGTGGTGAGATTACAACACGGCTATATCTTTGGCGCCATTGGCTTGCGCGTTCAGCTGTTAACCAAAAGGTTCGAGGTTCGAGCCCTCTCGAGAGCGGTGTGTCTCTTTTTTCTTTGCGCTGACAGCTGTGGAGAAATGTTCTGACGGTGGTGAGAGTAGAGCACGACTGTCTCCGTGACGCAATTGGCTAGCACGTTCGGCTTTTAACGGAAAGTTTGGAGGTTCGAGCCATCCCGTGAGCGGTGTGTCGCTTTTTTTGCGCTGATAGATTTGGAGAAATTTTCTGATGGTGGTGAGAGTTGAGCACGAATATCTCCGTGGTGCAATTGGCTAGCACGTTCGGCTGTTACACAAAACGTTGGAGGTTCGAGCCCTCCCGAGAGCGGTGCGTCTCTTTTTTTTTCTTCGCACTGATAGCTTTGGAGAAATGTTCTGAAGGTGGTGAGAGTGGAACACGACTATCTCCTTGACGCAATTGGCTAGCACGTTCGGCTGTTAACCAAAAGGTGGAGGTTCGAGCCCTCCGCAGAGCGGTGTGTCTTTTTTTTCTTTGCGCTGATAGCTTTGGAGGAATGTTCTGACGGTGGTGAGTGTGGAGCACGACTGTCTCTGTGGCGCAATTGGCTAGCGCGATCGGCTGTTAACCGAAAGTTTGGAGGTTCAAGCTCTCCCGGGAGCACTGTGTCGCTTTTTTTCTTTGCGCTGATAGCTTTGGAGAATTGTTCTGACGGTGGTGAGGGTACAACACGACTATCTCCTTGGCGCCATTGGCTAGCACTTTCGGCTGTTAACCAAAATGTTGGAGGTTCGAGCCCTCCCGAGAGCGGTGTGTCTCTTTTTTATTTCGCACTGATAGCTTTGGAGAAATGTTCTGAGGGTGGTGAGAGTGGAACACGACTATCTCCGGGACGCAATTGGCTAGCGCGTTCGGCTGTTAACCAAAAGGTTCGAGGTTCGATCATTCCGGAGAGCGGTGTGTCTCTTTTTTTCTTTGCGCTGATAGCTTTGGAGAAATGTTCTGACGGTGGTGAGAGTAGAGCACAACTGTATACGTGGCGCAATTGGCTAGCACAGTCGGCTGTTAACCAAAAGGTTCGAGGTTCGAGCCCTCTCGAGAGCGGTGTGTCTCTTTTTTCTTTGCGCTGACAGCTGTGGAGAAATGTTCTGACCGTGGTGAGAGATGAGCACGACTGTCTCCGTGGCGCAATTGGCTAGCGCGATCACCTGTTAACCAAAAGGTTGGAGGTTCGAGCCCTCCCATGAGTGGTGTGTTGCTTTTTTTCTTCGCGCTGATAGCTTTGGAGAAATGTTCTGACGGTGGTGAGAGTAAAGCACGACTATCCCCTTGGTGCCATTAGTTAGCGCGTTCAGCTGTTAACCAAAAGGTTGGAGGTTCGAGGCCTCTCGAGAGCGGTGTGTCTCTTTTTTTGCGCTGACAGCTGTGGAGAAATGTTCTGACGGTGGTGAGAGTAGAGCACGACTGTCTACGTGGCGCAATTGGCTAGCACAATCGGCTGTTAACCAAAAGGTTGGAGGTTCGAGCTCTCCCGGGAGCAATGTGTCGCTTTTTTTCTTTGCGCTGATACCTTTGAGGAACGTTATGACCGTGATGACAATAGAGCACGACTGTCTCCATGGCGCGATTGGCTAGCGCGATCGGCTGTTAACCGAAAGTTTGGAGGTTCGAGCCCTCTCGAGAGCGGTGTGTCTCTTTTTTTCTTTGCACTGACAGCTGTGGAGAAATGTTCTGACGGTGGTGAGTGTAGAGCACGACTGTCTCCGTGACGCAATTGGCTAGCACGTTCGGCTTTTAACGGAAAGGTTGGAGGTTCGAGCGCTCCCATGAGCGGTGTGTCGCTTTTTTTGCGCTGATAGCTTCGGAGAAATCTTCTGACGGTGGTGAGAGTGGAGCATGACTATCTCTGGGGCGCAATTGGCTAGAGCGTTCAGCTGTTAACCAAAAGGTTCGAGGTTCGAGCCCTCCCGAGAGCGGTGTGTCTCTTTTTTTTCTTTGCGCTGATAGCTTTGTAGAAATGTTCTGACGGTGGTGAGAGGGGAGCACGACTGTCTCCGTGGCGCAATTGGCTAGCGCGATCAGCTGTTAACCAAAAGGTTGGAGGTTCGTGCCCTCCCATGAGTGGTGTGTTGCTTTTTTTCTTCGCGCTGACAGATTTGGAGAAATTTTGTGATGGTGGTGAGAGTTGAGCACGAATATCTCCGTGGTGCAATTGGCTAGCACGTTCGGCTGTTAACCAAAACGTTGGAGGTTCGAGCCCTCCCGAGAGCGGTGTGTCTCTTTTTTTTCTTCGCACTGATAGCTTTGGAGAAATGTTCTGAAGGTGGTGAGATGGAACACGACTATCTCCGTGACGCAATTGCTAGCACGTTCGGCTGTTAACCAAAAGGGTGGAGGTTCGGGCCCTCCAGATAGCGGTGTGTCTCTTTTTTTCTTTGCGCTGATAGCTTTGGAGGAATGTTCTGACGGTGATGAGAGTGGAGCACGACTGTCTCCCTGGCGCAATTGGCTAGCGCGATCAGCTGTTAACCGAAAGTTTGGAGGTTCGAGCTCTCCCGGGAGCAGTGTGTCGCTTTTTTTCTTTGCGCTGATAGCTTTGGAGAAATGTTCTGACGGTGGTGAGGGTACAACACGACTATCTCCTTGGCGCCATTGGCTAGCACGTTCGGCTGTTAACCAAAACGTTGGAGGTTCGAGCCCTCCCGAGAGCGAAGTGTTGCTTTTTTTCTTCGCGCTGATAGCTTTAGAGAAATGTTCTGACGGTGGTGAGAGTGGAGCACGACTATCTCCTTGGCGCCATTGGTTAGCGCGTTCAGCTGTTAACCAAAAGGTCGGAGGTTCGAGGCCTCTCGAGAGCGGTGTGTCTCTTTTTTTTTTGCGCTGACAGCTGTGGAGAAATGTTCTGACGGTGGTGAGTGTAGAGCACGACTGTCTACGTGGCGCAATTGGCTAGCACAATCGGCTGTTAACCAAAAGGTTGGAGGTTCGAGCTCTCCCGGGAGCGGTGTGTCGCTTTTTTTCTTTGCGGTGATACTTTGAGGAATGTTATGACCGTGATGAGAGTAGAGCACGACTATCTCCGGGGCGCAATTGGCTAGCGCGTTCAGCTGTTAACCAAAAGGTTGGAGGTTCGAGCCCTCCCGAGAGCGGTGTGTCTCTTTTTTTTCTTTGCGCTGATAGCTTTGTAGAAATGTTCCGACGGTGGTGAGACTGGAGCACGAATATCTCCGTGGCGCAATTGGCTAGCGCGTTCGGCTGTTAACCAAAAGGTTGGAGGTTCGAGCCCTCCCGAGAGCGGTGTGTCTCTTTTTTTCTTTGCTGATAGCTTTGTAGAAATGTTCTGTCGATGGTGAGAGTGGAGCACGACTGTCTCCGTGGCGCTATTGGCTAGCGTGATCGGCTGTTAACCAGAAGTTTGGATGTTCGAGCCCTCTCGAGAGCGGTGTGTCTCTGTTTTTCTTTGCGCTAATAGCTTTGGAGGAATGTTCTGATGGTGGTGAGAGTGTAGCACGACTATTTCCGTGGCAGAATTGGCTAGCGCGATCAACTGTTAACTGAAAGGTTGGAGGTTCGAGCCCTCCCAGGAGCAGTGTGTCGCTTTTTCTTTGCGCTGATAGCTTTGGAGAAATGTTCTGACGGTGGTGAGAGTAGAACACGACTATCTCCTTGGCGCCATTGGATAGCGCGTTCAGCTGTTAACCAAAAGGTCGGAGGTTCGAGGCCTCTCGAGAGCAGTGTGTCTCTTTTTTGCGCTGACAGCTGCGGAGAAATGTTCTGACGGTGGTGAGAGTAGAGCACGACTGTCTACGTGGCGCAATTGGCTAGCACAATCGGCTGTTAACCAAAAGGTTGGAGGTTCGAGCTCTCCCGGGAGCGGTGTGTCACTTTTTTTCTTTGCGCTGATACCTTTGAGGAATGTTATGACCGTGATGATAATTGAGCACGACTATCTCCGGGGCGCAATTGGCTAGCGCGTTCAGCTGTTAACCAAAAGGTTGGAGGTTCGAGCCCTCCCGAGAGCGGTGTGTCTCTTTTTTTCTTTGCGCTGATAGCTTTGTAGAAATGTTCTGACCGTGGTGAGAGATGAGCACGACTGTCTCCGTGGCGCAATTGGCTAGCGCGATCAGCTGTTAACCGAAAGGTTGGAGGTTCGAGCCCTCCCGGGAGCAGTGTGTCGTTTTTTTCTTTGCGCTGATAGCTTTGGGGAAATGTTCTGACGGTGGTGAGAGTAGAACACGACTATCTCCTTGGCGCCATTGGTTAGCGCGTTCAGCTGTTAACCAAAAGGTCGGAGGTTCGAGGCCTCTCGAGAGCGGTGTGTCTCTTTTTTTGCGCTGACAGCTGTAGAGAAAGGTTCTGACGGTGGTGAGATTACAACACGACTATCTTCTTGGCGCCATTGGCTAGCGCGTTCAGCTGTTAACCAAAAGGTTCGAGGTTCGAGCCCTCTCGAGAGCGGTGTGTCTCTTTTTTCTTTGCGCTGACAGCTGTGGAGAAATGTTCTGACGGTGGTGAGAGTAGAGCATGACTGTCTCCGTGACGCAATTGGCTAGCACGTTCGGCTTTTAACGGAAAGTTTGGAGGTTCGAGCCATCCCATGAGCGGTGTGTCGCTTTTTTTGCGCTGATAGATTTGGAGAAAGTTTCTGATGGTTGTGAGAGTTGAGCACGAATATCTCCGTGGTGCAATTGGCTAGCACGTTCGGCTGTTAACCAAAACGTTGGAGGTTCGAGCCCTCCCGAGAGCGGTGTGTCTCTTTATTTTCTTCCCACTGATAGCTTTGAAGAAATGTTCTGAAGGTGGTGAGAGTGGAACACGATTATCTCCGTGACGCAATTGGCTAGCACGTTCGGCTGTTAACCAAAAGGGTGGAGGTTCGATCCCTCCAGAGAGCGGTGTGTCTTTTTTTTCTTTGCGCTGATAGCTTTGGAGGAATGTTCTGACGGTGTTGAGAGTGGAGCACGACTGTCTCCGTGGCGCAATTGGCTAGCGCGATCGGCTGTTAATCGAAAGTTTGGAGGTTCGAGCTCTCCCGGGAGCAGTGTGTCGCTTTTTTTCTTTACGCTGATAGCTTTGGAGAAATGTTCTGACGGTTGTGAGGGTACAAGACGACTATCTCCTTGGCGCCATCGGCTAGCACGTTCGGCTGTAACCAAAACGTTGGAGGTTCGAGCCCTCCCGAGAGCGGTGTGTCTCTTTTTTTTTCTTCGCACTGATAGCTTTGGAGAAATGTTCTGAGGGTGGTGAGAGTGGAACACGACTATCTCCGTGAAGCAATTGGCTAGCGCGTTCGGCTGTGTACCAAAAGGTTGAAGGTTCGATCCCTCCGGAGAGCGGTGTGTCTCTTTTTTTCTTTGCGCTGATAGCTTTGGAGGAATGTTCTGACGGTGGTGAGAGTGGAGCATGACTGTCTCCGTGGCGCATTTGGCTAGCGCGATCGGCGGTTAACCGAAAGTTTGGAGGTTCGAGCTCTCCCGGGAGCAGCGTGCCGCTTTTTTTCTTCGCGCTGATACCTTTGAGGAATGTTATGACCATGGTGAGAATTGAGCACGACTATCTCCGGGGCGCAATTGGCTAGCGCGTTCAGCTGTTAACCAAAAGGTTGGAGGTTCGAGCCCTCCCGAGAGCGGTGTGTCTCTTTTTTTTCTTTGCGCAGATAGCTTTGTAGAAATGTTCTAACGGTGGTGAGAGTGGAGCACGAATATCTCCGTGGCGCAATTGGCTAGCGCGTTCGGCTGTTAACCAAAAGGTTGGAGGTTCGATCCCTCCCGAGAGCGGTGTGTCTCTTTTTTCTTTGCGCTGATAGCTTTGTAGAAATGTTCTGTCGATGGTGAGAGTGGAGCACGACTGTCTCCGTGGCGCTATTGGCTAGCGTGATCGGCTGTTAACCAGAAGTTTGGATGTTCGAGCCCTCCCGAGAGCGGTGTGTCTCTGTTTTTCTTTGCGCTAATAGCTTTGGAGGAATGTTCTGATGGTGGTGAGAGTGTAGCACGACTATTTCCGTGGCAGAATTGGCTAGCGCGATCAACTGTTAACTGAAAGGTTGGAGGTTCGAGCCCCTCGGGAGCAGTGTGTCGCTTTTTTTCTTTGCGCTGATAGCTTTGGAGAATTGTTCTGATGGTGATGAGAGTACAACACGACTATCTCCTTGGCGCCATCGGCTAGCGCGTTCAGCTGTTAACCAAAAGGTTGGAGGTTCGAGCCCTTTCGAGAGCGGTGTGTCTCTTTTTTCTTTGCGCTGACAGCTGTGGAGAAATGTTCTGACGGTGGTGAGAAAAGAGCACGGCTGTCTACGTGGCGCAATTGGCTAGCACGATCGGCTGTTAACCAAAAGGTTGGAGGTTCGAGCCCTCCTTTGAGCGGTGTGTCGCTTTTTTTCTTTGCGCTGAAAGATTTGAAGAAATGTTCTGTAGGTGGTGAGAGCTGAGCACGAATATCTCCGTGGTGCAATTGGCTAGCACGTTCGGCTGTTAACAAAAACGTTGGAGGTTTGAGCCCTCTCGAGAGCGGTGTGTCTCTTTTTTTTCTTCGCACTGATAGCTTTGGAGAAATGTTCTGAGGGTGGTGAGAGTGGAACACGACTATCTCCGTGACGCAATTGGCAAGCGCGTTCGGCTGTTAACTAAAAGGTTGGAGGTTCGATCCCTCCGGAGAGTGGTGTGTCTCTTTTTTTTTGCGCTGATAGCTTTGGAGGAATGTTCTGACGGTGGTGAGAGTGGAGCACGACTGTCTCCGTGGCGCAATTGGCTAGCCTGATCAGCTGTTAACCGAAAGTTTGGAGGTTCGAGCTCTCCCAGGAGCAGTGTGTCGCTTTTTTTCTTTGCCCTGATACCTTTGAGGAATGTTATGACCGTGGTGAGAATCTAGCACGACTATCTCCGGGGCGCAATTGGCTAGCGCGTTCAGCTGTTAACCAAAAGGTTGGAGGTTCGAGCCCTCCCGAGGGCGGTGTGTCTCTTTTTTTCTTTGCGCTGATAGCTTTGTAGAAATGTTCTGACCTTGGTGAGAGATGAGCACGACTGTCTCCGTGGCGCAATTGGCTAGCGCGATCAGCTGTTAACCAAAAGGTTGGAGATTCGAGCCCTCCCATGAGTGGTGTGTTGCTTTTTTTCTTTGCGCTGATAGCTTTGGAGAAATGTTCTGACGGTGGTGAGAGTAGAGCACGACTATCTCCGTGGCGCAGTTGGCTAGCGCGATCGACTGTTAATCAAAAGGTTGGAGGTTCGAGCTCTCCCGAGAGCAGTGTGTCACTTTTTTTCTTTGCGCTGATAGCTTTGGAGAAACGTTTTGAGGGTGGTGAGAGTGGAACACGACTATCTCCGTGACGAAATTGGTTAGCGCGTTCGGCTGTTAACTGAAAGGTTGAAGGTTCGAGCCCTCCCGGGAGCAGTGTGTCGTTTTTTTTCTTTGCGCTGATAGCTTTGGAGAAATGTTCTGACGGTGGTGAGAGTAGAACACGACTATCTTCTTGGCGCCATTAGATAGCACGTTCAGCTGTTAACTAAAAGGTCGGAGGTTCGAGGCCTCTCGAGAGCGGTGTGTCTCTTTTTTTGCGCTGACAGCTGCGGAGAAATGTTCTGACGGTGGTGAGAGTAGAGCACGACTGTCTACGTGGCGCAATTGGCTAGCACAATCGCCTGTTAACCAAAAGGTTGGAGGTTCGAGCTCTCCCGGGAGCGGTGTGTCGCTTTTTTTCTTTGCGCTGATACCTTTGAGGAATGTTATGACCGTGGTGAGAATTGAGCACGACTATCTCCGGGGCGCAATTGGCTAGCGCGTTCAGCTGTTAACCAAAAGGTTGGAGGTTCGAGCCCTCCCGAGAGCGGTGTGTCTCTTTTTTTCTTTGCGCTGATAGCTTTGTAGAAATGTTATGACCGTGATGAGAATAGAGCACGACTATCTCCGGGGCGCAATTGGCTAGCGCGTTCAGCTGTTAACCAAAAGGTTGGAGGTTCGAGCCCTCCCGAGAGCGGTGTGTCTCTTTTTTTCTTTGCGCTTATAGCTTTGTAGAAATGTTCTGAGGGTGGTGAGAGTGGAACACGACTATCTCCGTGACGCAATTGGCTAGCGCGTTCGGCTGTTAACTGAAAGGTTGGATGTTCGAGCCCTCCCGAGAGCGGTGTGTCTCTGTTTTTCTTTGCGCTAATAGCTTTGGAGGAATGTTCTGATGGTGGTGAGAGTGTAGCACGACTATTTCCGTGGCAGAATTGGCTAGCGCGATCAACTGTTAACTGAAAGGTTGGAGGTTCGAGCCCCTCGGGAGCGGTGTGTCTCTTTTTTCTTTGCGCTGACAGCTGTGGAGAAATGTTCTGACCGTGGTGAGAGATGAGCACGACTGTCTCCGTGGCGCAATTGGCTAGCGCGATCACCTGTTACCAAAAGGTTGGAGGTTCGAGCCCTCCCATGAGTGGTGTGTTGCTTTTTTTCTTCGCGCTGATAGCTTTGGAGAAATGTTCTGACGGTGGTGAGAGTAGAGCACGACTGTATACGTGGCGCAATTGGCTAGCACAATCGGCTGTTAACAAAAATATTGGAGGTTCGAGCTCTCCCGGGAGCGGTGTGTTGCTTTTTTTCTTTGCGCTGATACCTTTGAGGAATGTTATGACCGTGGTGAGAATTGAGCACGACTATCTCCGGGGCGCAATTGGCTAGCGCGTTCAGCTGTTAACCAAAAGGTTGGAGGTTCGAGCTCTCCCGAGAGCGGTGTGTCTCTTTTTTTCTTTGCGCTGATAGCTTTGTAGAAATGTTCTGACCGTGGTGAGAGATGAGCACGACTGTCTCCGTGGCCCAATTGGCTAGCGCGATCACCTGTTAACCACAACGTTGGAGGTTCTAGCCCTCCCATGAGTGGTGTGTTGCTTTTTTCTTCGCGCTGATAGCTTTGGAGAAATGTTCTGATGGTGGTGAGAGCGGAGCACGACTATCCCCTTGGTGCCATTGGTTAGCGCGTTCAGCTGTTAACCAAAAGGTTGGAGGTTCGAGGCCTCTCGAGAGCGGTGTGTCTCTTTTTTTTGCGCTGACAGCTGTGGAGAAATGTTCTGACGGTGGTGAGAGTTGAGCACGACTGTCTCCGTGACCCAATTGGCTAGCACGTTCGGCTTTTAACGGAAAGGTTGGAGGTTCGAGCCCTCCCATGAGCGGTGTGTCGCTTTTTTTGCGCTCATAGCTTTGGATAAATCTTCTGACGGTGGTGAGAGTGGAGCACGACTATCTCTGGGGCGCAATTGGCTAGAGCATTCAGCTGTTAATCAAAAGGTTCGAGGTTCGAGCCCTCCCGAGAGCGGTGTGTCTCTTTTTTTCTTTGCGCTGATAGCTTTGTAGAAATGTTCTGACGGTGGTGAGAGTGGAGCACGACTGTCTCCATGGCGCAATTGGCTAGCGCGATCAGCTGTTAACTAAAAGGTTGGAGGTTCGTGCCCTCCCATGAGTGGTCTGTTGCTTTTTTTCTTCGCGCTGATAGATTTGGAGAAATTTTCTGATGGTGGTGAGAGTTGAGCACGAATATCTCCGTGGTGCAATTGGCTAGCACGTTCGGCTGTTAACCAAAACGTTAGAGGTTCGAGCCCTCCCGAGAGGGGTGTGTCTGTTTTTTTTCTTCGCACTGATAGCTTCGGAGAAATGTTCTGAAGGTGGTGAGAGTAGAACACGACTATCTCCGTGACGCCATTGCTAGCACGTTCGGCTGTTAACCAAAAGGGTGGAGGTTCGAGCCCTCCAGAGAGCGGTGTGTCTCTTTTTTTTCTTTGCGCTGATAGCTTTGCAGGAATGTTCTGACGGTGATGAGAGTGGAGCACGACTGTCTCCGTGGCGCAATTGGCTAGCGCGATCGGCTGTTAACCGAAAGTTTGGAGGTTCGAGCTCTCCCGGGAGCAGTGTGTCGCTTTTTTTCTTTGCGCTGATAGCTTTGGAGAAATGTTCTGACGGTGGTGAGGGTACAACACGACTATCTCCTTGGCGCCATTGGCTAGCACGTTCGGCTGTTAACCAAAACGTTGGAGGTTCGAGCCCTCCCGAGAGCGGTGTGTTG
Organism: Rhipicephalus microplus; assembly: GCF_043290135.1. Lineage (NCBI taxonomy): Eukaryota > Metazoa > Arthropoda > Arachnida > Ixodida > Ixodidae > Rhipicephalus > Rhipicephalus microplus. The sequence continues at coordinate 202,860,787 of NC_134703.1, read as the reverse complement.
CTTTTTTTCTTCGCGCTGATAGCTTTAAAGAAATGTTCTGACGGTGGTGAGAGTGGAGCACGACTATCTCCTTGGCGCCATTAGTTAGCGCGTTTAGCTGTTAACCAAAAGGTCGGAGGTTCAAAGCCTCTCGAGAGCGGTGTGTCTCTTTTTTTTTGCGCTGACAGCTGTGGGGAAATGTTCTGACGGTGGTGAGAGTAGAGCACGACTGTCTACGTGGCGCAATTGGCTAGCACAATTGGCTGTTAACCAAAAGGTTGGAGGTTCGAGCTCTCCCGGGAGCGGTGTGTCGCTTTTTTTGTTTGCGCTGATACCTTTGAGGAATGTTATGACCGTGATGAGAATCGAGCACGACTATCTCCGGGGCGCAATTGGCTAGCGCGTTCAGCTGTTAACCAAAAGGTTGGAGGTTCGAGCCCTCCCGAGAGTGGTTTGTCTCTTTTTTTTCTTTGCGCTGATAGCTTTGTAGAAATGTTCCGACGGTGGTGAGACTGGAGCACGAATATCTCCGTGGCGCAATTGGCTAGCGCGTTCGGCTGTTAACCAAAAGGTTGGAGGTTCGAGCCCTCCCGAGAGCGGTGTGTCTCTTTTTTTCTTTGCGCTGATAGCTTTGTAGAAATGTTCTGTCGATGGTGAGAGTGGAGCACGACTGTCTCCGTGGCGCTATTGGCTAGCGTGATCGGCTGTTAACCAGAAGTTTGGATGTTCGAGCCCTCCCGAGAGTGGTGTGTCTCTGTTTTTCTTTGCGCTAATAGCTTTGGAGGAATGTTCTGATGGTGGTGAGAGTGTAGCACGACTATTTCCGTGGCAGAATTGGCTAGCACAATCGGCTGTTAACCAAAAGGTTGAAGGTTCGAGCTCTCCCGGGAGCGGTGTGTCGCTTTTTTTCTTTGCGCTGATACCTTTGAGGAACGTTATGACCGTGGTGAGAATTGAGCACGACTATCTCCGGGGCGCAATTGGCTAGTGCGTTCAGCTGTTAACCAAAAGGTTGGAGGTTCGAGCCCTGCCGAGAGCGGTGTGTCTCTTTTTTTCTTTGCGCTGATAGCTTTGTAGAAATGTTCTGACCGTGGTGAGAGATGAGCACGACTATCTCCGGGGCGCAATTGGCTAGCGCGTTCAGCTGTTAACTGAAAGGTTGGAGGTTCGAGCCCTCCCGAGAGCGGTGTGTCTCTTTTTTTCTTTGCGCTGATAGCTTTGTAGAAATGTTCTGACGGTGGTGAGAGTGGAGCACGACTATCTCCGTGACGCAATTGGCTAACGCGTTCGGCTGTTAACCAAAAGGTTGGAGGTTCGAGCCCTCCCGAGAGCGGTGTGTCTCTTTTTTTCTTTGCGCTGATAGCTTTGTAGAAATGTTCTGACCGTGGTGAGAGATGAGCACGACTGTCTCCGTGGCGCAATTGGCTAGCGCAATCAGCTGTTAACCAAAAGGTTGGAGGTTCGAGCCCTCCCGGGAGCAGTGTGTCGTTTTTTTTTTCTTTGCGCTGATAGCTTTGGAGAAATGTTCTGACGGTGGTGAGAGTAGAACACGACTATCTCCTTGGCGCCATTGGTTAGCGCGTTCAGCTGTTAACCAAAAGGTCGGAGGTTCGAGGCCTCTCGAGAGCGGTGTGTCTCTTTTTTTGCGCTGACAGCTGTGGAGAAATGTTCTGACGGTGGTGAGATTACAACACGGCTATCTCCTTGGCGCCATTGGCTAGCGCGTTAAGCTGTTAACCAAAAGGTTCGAGGTTCGAGCCCTCTCGAGAGCGGTGTGTCTCTTTTTCTTTGCGCTGACAGCTGTGTAGAAATGTTCTGACGGTGGTGAGAGTAGAGCACGACTGTCTCCGTGACGCAATTGGCTAGCACGTTCGGCTTTTAACGGAAAGTTTGGAGGTTCGAGCCAACCCATGAGCGGTGTGTCGCTTTTTTTGCGCTGATAGATTTGGAGAAATTTTCTGATGGTGGTGAGAGTTGAGCACGAATATCTCCGTGGTGCAATTGGCTAGCACGTTCGGCTGTTACACAAAACGTTGGAGGTTCGAGCCCTCCCGAGAGTGGTGTGTCTCTTTTTTTTCTTCGCACTGATAGCTTTAGAGAAATGTTCTGAAGGTGGTGAGAGTGGAACACGACTATCTCCGTGACGCAATTGGCTAGCACGTTCGGCTGTTAACCAAAAGGTGGAGGTTCGAGCCCTCCGGAGAGCGGTGTGTCTTTTTTTTTTGCGCTGATAGCTTCGGAGGAATGTTCTGACGGTGGTGAGAGTGGAGCACGACTGTCTCCGTGGCGCAATCGGCTAGCGTGATCGGCTGTTAACCGAAAGTTTGGAGGTTCGAGCTCTCCCGGGAGCAGTGTGTCGCTTTTTTTCTTTGCGCTGATAGCTTTGGAGAAATGTTCTGACGGTGGTGAGGGTTCAACACGACTATCTCCTTGGCGCCGTTGGCTAGCACGTCCGGCTGTTAACCAAAACGTTGGAGGTTCGAGCCCTCCCGAGAGCGGTGTGTCTCTTTTTTATTTCGCACTGATAGCTTTGAAGAAATGTTCTGAGGGTGGTGAGAGTGGAACACGACTATCTCTGGGACGCAATTGGCAAGCGCGTTCGGCTGTTAACCAAAAAGTTGGAGGTTCGATCCCTCCGGAGAGCGGTGTGTCTCTTTTTTTCTTTGCGCTGATAGCTTTGGAGAAATGTTCTGACGGTGGTGAGAGTAGAGCACGACTGTATACGTGGTGCAATTGGCTAGCAATATCGGCTGTTAACCAAAATGTTGGAGGTTCGAGCTCTCCCGGGAGCGGTGTGTTGCTTTTTTTCTTTGCGCTGATACCTTTGAGGAATGTTATGACCGTGGTGAGAATTGAGCACGACTATCTCCGGGGCGCAATTGGCTAGCGCGTTCAGCTGTTAACCAAAAGGTTGGAGGTTCGAGCCCTCCCGAGAGCGGTGTGTCTCTTTTTTTCTTTGCGCTGTTAGCTTTGTAGAATTGTTCTGACCGTGGTGAGAGATGAGCACGACTGTCTCCGTGGCGCAATTGGCTAGCGCGATCACCTGTTGACCAAAAGGTTGGAGGTTCGAGCCCTCCCATGAGTGGTGTGTTGCTTTTTTTCTTCGCGCTGATAGCTTTGGAGAAATGTTCTGACGGTGGTGAGAGGGGAGCACGACTATCCCCTTGGTGCCATTGGTTAGCGCGTTCAGCTGTTAACCAAAAGGTTGGAGGTTCGAGGCCTCTCGAGAGCGGTGTGTCTCTTTTTTTTGCGCTGACAGCTGTGGAGAAATGTTCTGACGGTGGTGAGAGTAGAGCACGACTGTCTACGTGGCGCAATTGGCTAGCATAATCGGCTGTTAACCAAAAGGTTGGAGGTTCGAGCTCTCCCGGGAGCAGTGTGTCGCTTTTTTTCTTTGCGCTGATACCTTTGAGGAATGTTATGACCGTGATGAGAATAGAGCACGACTGTCTCCATGGCGTAATTGGCTAGCGCGATCGGCTGTTAACCAAAAGTTTGGAGGTTCCCGCCCTCCCGGGAGCAGTGTGTCGCTTTTTTTCTTTGCGCTGATAGCTTTGGAGAAATGTTCTGACGGTGGTGAGAGTACAACACGACTATCTCCTTGGCGCCATTGGCTAGCGCGTTCAGCTGTTAACCAAAAGGTTGGAGGTTCGAGCCCTCTCGAGAGCGGTGTGTCTCTTTGTTCTTTGCGCTAAAAGCTGTGGAGAAATGTTCTGACGGTGGTGAGAGTAGAGCACGACTGTCTCCGTGACGCAATTGGCTAGCACGTTCGGCTTTTAACGGAAAGGTTGGAGGTTCGAGCCCTCCCGTGGGCGGTGTGTCGCTTTTTTTGCGCTGATAGCTTTGGAGAAATCTTCTGACGGTGGTGAGAGTGGAGCACGACTGTCTCCGTGGCGCAATTGGCTAGCGCGATCGGCTGTTAACCGAAAGTTTGGAGGTTCGAGCTCTCCCGGGAGCAGTGTGTCGCTTTTTTTCTTTGCGCTGATAGCTTTGGAGAAATGTTCTGACGGTGGTGAGGGTACAACACGACTATCTCCTTGGCGCCATTGGCTAGCACGTTCGGCTGTTAACCAAAACGTTGGAGGTTCGAGCCCTCCCGAGAGCGGTGTGTTGCTTTTTTTCTTCGCGCTGATAGCTTTAGAGAAATGTTCTGACGGTGGTGAGAGTGGAGCACGACTATCTCCTTGGCGCCATTGGTTAGCGCGTTCAGCTGTTAACCAAAAGGTCGGAGGTTCGAGGCCTCTCGAGAGCGGTGTGTCTCTTTTTTTTGCGCTGACAGCTCTGGAGAAATGTTCTGACGGTGGTGAGAGTAGAGCACGACTGTTTACGTGGCGCAATTGGCTAGCACAATCGGCTGTTAACCAAAAGGTTGGAGGTTCGAGCTCTCCCGGGAGCGGTGTGTCGCTTTTTTTCTTTGCGCTGATACCTTTGAGGAATGTTATGACCGTGATGAGAATAGAGCACGACTATCTCCGGGGCGCAATTGGCTAGCGCGTTCAGCTGTTAACCAAAAGGTTGAAGGTTCGAGCCCTCCCAAGAGCGGTGTGTCTCTTTTTTTTCTTTGCGCTGATAGCATTGTAGAAATGTTCCGACGGTGGTGAGACTGGAGCACGAATATCTCCGTGGCGCAATTGGCTAGCGCGTTCGGCTGTTAACCAAAAGGTTGGAGGTTCGAGCCCTCCCGAGAGCGGTGTGTCTCTTTTTTTCTTTGCGCTGATAGCTTTGTAGAAATGTTCTGTAGATGGTGAGAGTGGAGCACGACTGTCTCCGTGGCGCTATTGGCTAGCGTGATCGGCTGTTAACCAGAAGTTTGGATGTTCGAGCCCTCCCGAGAGCGGTGTGTCTCTGTTTTTCTTTGCGCTAATAGCTTTGGAGGAATGTTCTGATGGTGGTGAGAGTGTAGCGCGACTATTTCCGTGGCAGAATTGGCTAGCGCGATCAACTTTTAACTGAAACGTTGGAGGTTCGAGCCCTCCCAGGAGCAGTGTGTCGTTTTTTTCTTTGCGCTGATAGCTTTGGAGAAATGTTCCGACGGTGGTGAGACTGGAGCACGAATATCTCCGTGGCGCAATTGGCTAGCGCGTTCGGCTGTTAACCAAAAGGTTGGAGGTTCGAGCCCTCTCGAGAGCGGTGTGTCTCTTTTTTCTTTGCGCTAAAAGCTGTGGAGAAATGTTCTGACGGTGGTGAGAGTAGAGCACGACTGTCTCCGTGACGCAATTGGCTAGCACGTTCGGCTTTTAACGGAAAGGTTGGAGGTTCGAGCCCTCCCGTGGGCGGTGTGTCGCTTTTTTTGCGCTGATAGCTTTGGAGAAATCTTCTGACGGTGGTGAGAGTGGAGCACGACTATCTCTGGGGCGCAATTAGCTAGAGCGTTCGGCTGTTAACCAAAAGGTTCGAGGTTCGAGCCCTCCCGAGAGCGGTGTGTCTGTTTTTTTTCTTTGCGCTGATAGCTTTGTAGAAATGTTCTGACGGTGGTGAGAGTGGAGCACGACTGTCTCCGTGGCGCAATTGGCTAGCGCGATCAGCTGTTAACCAAAAGGTTGGAGGTTCGTGCCCTCCCATGAGTGGTGTGTTGCTTTTTTCTTCGCGCTGATAGATTTGGAGAAATTTTCTGATGGTGGTGAGAGTTGAGCACGAATATCTCCGTGGTGCAATTGCCTAGCACGTTCGGCTGTTAACCAAAACGTTGGAGGTTCGAGCCCTCCCGAGAGCGGTGTGTCTCTTTTTTTTCTTCGCACTGATAGCTTTGGAGAAATGTTCTGAAGGTGGTGAGAGTGGAACACGACTATCTCCGTGACGCAATTGCTAGCAAGTTCGGCTGTTAACCAAAAGGGTGGAGGTTCGAGCCCTCCAGAGAGCGGTGCGTCTCTTTTTTTTGCGCTGATAGCTTTGGAGGAATGTTCTGACGGTGATGAGAGTGGAGCACGACTGTCTCCGTGGCGCAATTGGCTAGCGCGATCGGCTGTTAACCGAAAGTTTGGAGGTTCGAGCTCTCCCGGGAGCAGTGTGTCGCTTGTTTTCTTTGCGCTGATAGCTTTGGAGAAATGTTCTGACGGTGGTGAGGGTACAACACGACTATCTCCTTGGCGCCATCGGCTAGCACTTTCGGCTGTTAACCAAAACGTTGGAGGTTCGAGCCCTCCCGAGAGCGGTGTGTTGCTTTTTTTCTTCGCGCTGATAGCTTTAGAGAAATGTTCTGACGGTGGTGAGAGTGGAGCACGACTATCTCCTTGGCGCCATTGGTTAGCGCGTTCAGCTGTTAACTAAAAGGTCGGAGGTTCGAGGCCTCTCGAGAGCGGTGTGTCTCTTTTTTTTGCGCTGACAGCTGTGGAGAAATGTTCTGACGGTGGTGAGAGTAGAGCACGACTGTCTACGTGGCGCAATTGGCTAGCACAATCGGCTGTTAACCAAAAGGTTGGAGGTTCGAGCTCTCCCGGGAGCGGTGTGTCGCTTTTTTTCTTTGCGCTGATACCTTTGAGGAATGTTATGACCGTGATGAGAATAGAGCACGACTATCTCCGGGGCGCAATTGGCTAGCGCGTTCAGCTGTTAACCAAAAGGTTGGAGGTTCGAGCCCTCCCAAGAGCGTGTGTCTCTTTTTTTTCTTTGCGCTGATAGCTTTGTAGAAATGTTCCGACGGTGGTGAGACTGGAGCACGAATATCTCCGTGGCGCAATTGGCTAGCGCGTTCGGCTGTTAACCAAAAGGTTGGAGGTTCGAGCCCTCCCGAGAGCGGTGTGTCTCTTTTTTTCTTTGCGCTGATAGCTTTGTAGAAATGTTCTGTCGATGGTGACAGTGGAGCACGACTGTCTCCGTGGCGCTATTGGCTAGCGTGATCGGCTGTTAACCAGAAGTTTGGATGTTCGAGCCCTCCCGAGAGCGGTGTGTCTCTGTTTTTCTTTGCGCTAATAGCTTTGGAGGAATGTTCTGATGGTGGTGAGAGTGTAGCGCGACTATTTCCGTGGCAGAATTGGCTAGCGCGATCAACTGTTAACTGAAAGGTTGGAGGTTCGAGCCCTCCCAGGAGCAGTGTGTCGTTTTTTTCTTTGCGCTGATAGCTTTGGAGAAATGTTCTGACGGTGGTGAGAGTAGAACACGACTATCTCCTTGGCGCCATTGGATAGCGCGTTTAGCTGTTAACCAAAAGGTCGGAGGTTCGAGGCCTCTCGAGAGCAGTGTGTCTCTTTTTTTGCGCTGACAGCTGCGGAGAAATGTTCTGACGGTGGTGAGAGTAGAGCACGACTGTCTACGTGGCGCAATTGGCTAGCACAATCGGCTGTTAACCAAAAGGTTGGAGGTTCGAGCTCTCCCGGGAGCGGTGTGTCGCTTTTTTTCTTTGCGCTGATACCTTTGAGGAATGTTATGACCGTGGTGAGAATTGAGCACGACTATCTCCGGGGCGCAATTGGCTAGCGCGTTCAGCTGTTAACCAAAAGGTTGGAGGTTCGAGCCCTCCCGAGAGCGGTGTGTCTCTTTTTTTGCGCTGATAGCTTTGTAGAAATGTTCTGACCGTGGTGAGAGATGAGCACGACTGTCTCCGTGGCGCAATTGGCTAGCGCGATCAGCTGTTAACCAAAAGGTTGGAGGTTCGAGCCCTCCGGAGAGCTGTGTGTCTCTTTTTTTTCTTTGCGCTAATAGCCTTGGAGGAATGTTCTGATGGTGGTGAGAGTGTAGCACGACTATTTCCGCGGCAGAATTGGCTAGCGCGATCAACTGTTAACTGAAAGGTTGGAGGTTCGAGCTCTCCCGGGAGCAGTGTGTCGCTTTTTTTCTTTGCGCTGATAGCTTTGGAGAAATGTTCTGACGGTGGTGAGGGTACAACACGACTATCTCCTTGGCGCCATTGGCTAGCACGTTCGGCTGTTAACCAAAACGTTGGAGGTTTTAGCCCTCCCGAGAGCGGTGTGTCTCTTTTTTTTCTTCGCACTGATAGCTTTGGAGAAATGTTCTGAAGGTGGTGAGAGTGGAACACGACTATCTCCGTGACGCAATTGGCTAGCACGTTCGGCTGTTAACCAAAAGGTGGAGTTTGAGCCCTCCGGAGAGCGGTGTGTCTTTTTTTTTTCTTTGCGCTGATAGGTTTGGAGGAATGTTCTGACGGTGGTGAGAGGGGAACACGACTGTCTCCGTGGCGCAATTGGCTAGCGCGATCGGCTGTTAACCGAAAGTTTGGAGGTTCGAGCTCTCCCAGGAGCAGGGTGTCGCTTTTTTTCTTTGCGCTGATAGCTTTGGAGAAATGTTCTGACGGTGGTGAGGGTACAACACGACTGTCTCCGTGGCGCAATTGGCTAGCGCGATCGGCTGTTAACCGAAAGTTTGGAGGTTCGAGCTCTCCCAGGAGCAGGGTGTCGCTTTTTTTCTTTGCGCTGATAGCTTTGGAGAAATGTTCTGACGGTGGTGAGGGTACAACATGACTATCTCCTTGGCGCCATTGGCTAGCACGTTCGGCTGTTAACCAAAACGTTGGAGGTTCGAGCCCTCCCGAGAGCGGTGTGTCTCTTTTTTATTTCGCACTGATAGCTTTGGAGAAATGTTCTGAGGGTGGTGAGAGTGGAACACGACTATCTCCGGGACCCAATTGGCTAGCGCGTTCGGCTGTTAACCAAAAGGTTGGAGGTTCGATCCCTCCGGAGAGCGGTGTGTCTCTTTTTTTCTTTGCGCTGATAGCTTTTGAGGAATGTTCTGACGGTGGGGAGAGTGGAGCATGACTGTCTCCGTGGCGCAATTGGCTAGCGCGATCGGCTGTTAACCGAAAATTTGGAGGTTCGAGCTCTCCCGGGAGCAGTGTGCCGCTTTTTTTCTTTGCACTGATACCTTTGAGGAATGTTATGACCATGGTGAGAATTGAGCACGACTATCTCCGGGGCGCAATTGGCTAGCGCGTTCAGCTGTTAACCAAAAGGTTGGAGGTTCGAGCCCTCCCAAAAGCGGTGTGTCTCTTTTTTTCTTTGCGCTGATAGCTTTGTAGAAATGTTCTGGCGGTGGTGAGAGTGGAGCACGACTGTCTCCGTGGCGCTATTGGCTAGCGTGATCGGCTGTTAACCAGAAGTTTGGATGTTCGAGCCCTCCCGAGAGCTGTGTGTCTCTGTTTTTCTTTGCGCCAATAGCTTTGAAGGAAGGTTCTGATGGTGGTGAGAGTGTAGCACTACTATTTCCGTGGCAGAATTGGCTAGCGCGATCAACTGTTAACTGAAAGGTTGGAGGTTCGAGCCCTCCCAGGAGCAGTGTGTCGTTTTTTTTTCTTTGCGCTGATAGCTTTGGAGAAATGTTCTGACGGTGGTGAGAGTAGAACACGACTATCTCCTTGGCGCCATTGGATAGCGCGTTCAGCTGTTAACCAAAAGGTCGGAGGTTCGAGGCCTCTCGAGAGCAGTGTGTCTCTTTTTTTGCGCTGACAGCTGCGGAGAAATGTTTTAACGGTGGTGAGAGTGAGAGCACGACTGTCTACGTGGTGCAATTGGCTAGCACAATCGGCTGTTAACCAAAAGGTTGGAGGTTCGAGCTCTCCCGGGAGCGGTGTGTCGCTTTTTTTCTTTGCGCTTATACCTTTGAGGAATGTTATGACCGTGGTGTGAATTGAGCACGACTATCTCCGGGGCGCAATTGGCTAGCGCGTTAAGCTGTTAACCAAAAGGTTGGAGGGTCGAGCCCTCCCGAGAGCGGTGTGTCTCTTTTTTTCTTTGCGCTGATAGCTTTGTAGAAATGTTCTGACCGTGGTGAGAGATGAGCACGACTGCCTCCGTGGCGCAATTGGCTAGCGCGATCAGCTGTTAACCAAAAGGTTGGAGGTTCGAGCCCTCCGGAGAGTGGTGTGTCTCTTTTTTTTCTTTGCGCTAATAGCTTTGGAGGAATGTACTGATGGTGGTGAGAGTGTAGCACGACTATTTCCGTGGCAGAATTGGCTAGCGCGATCAACTGTTAACTGAAAGGTTGGAGGTTCGAGCCCTCCCGGGAGCAGTGTGTTGCTTTTTTTCGCGCTGATAGCTTTGGAGAAATGTTCTGACGGTGGTGAGTGTGGAGCACGACTATCTCCTTGGCGCCATTGGTTAGCGCGTTCAGCTGTTAACCAAAAGGTCGGAGGTTCGAGGCCTCTCGAGAGCGGTGTGTCTCTTTTTTTGCGCTGGCAGCTGTGGAGAAATGTTCTGACGGTGGTGAGAGTAGAGCACGACTGTCTACGTGGCGCAATTGGCTAGCACAATCGGCTGTTAACCAAAAGGTTGGAGGTTCGAGCTCTCCCGGAAGCGGTGTGTCGCTTTTATTCTTTGCGCTGATACTTTTGATGAATGTTATGACCGTGATGAGAATAGAGCACGACTATCTCCGGGGCGCAATTGGCTAGCGCGTTCAGCTGTTAACCAAAAGGTTGGAGGTTCGAGCCCTCCCGGGAGCAGTGTGTCGTTTTTTTTCTTTGCGCTGATAGCTTTGGAGAAATGTTCTGACGGTGGTGAGAGTAGAACACGACTATCTCCTTGGCGCCATTGGTTAGCGCGTTCAGCTGTTAACCAAAAGGTCGGAGGTTCGAGGCCTCTCGAGAGCGGTGTGTCTCTTTTTTTTGCGCTGACAGCTGTGGAGAAATGTTCTGACGGTGGTGAGATTACAACACGACTATCTCCTTGGCGCCATTGGCTAGCGCGTTCAGCTGTTAACCAAAAGGTTCGAGGTTCGAGCCCTCTCGAGAGCGGTGTGTCTCTTTTTTCTTTGCGCTGACAGCTGTGGAGAAATGTTCTGACGGTGGTGAGAGTAGAGCACGACTGTCTCCGTGACGCAATTGGCTAGCACGTTCGGCTTTTAACGGAAAGTTTGGAGGTTTGAGCCCTCCCATGAGCGGTGTGTCGCTTTTTTTGCGCTGATAGATTTGGAGAAATTTTCTGATGGTGGTGAGAGTTGAGCACGAATATCTCCGTGGTGAAATTGGCTAGCACGTTCAGCTGTTACACAAAACGTTGGAGGTTCGAGCCCTCCCGAGAGCGGTGTGTCTCTTTTTTTTCTTCGCACTGATAGCTTTGGAGAAATGTTCTGAAGGTGGTGAGAGTGGAACACGACTATCTCCGTGACGCAATTGGCTAGCACGTTCGGCTGTTAACCAAAAGGTGGAGGTTCGAGCCCTCCGGAGAGCGGTGTGTCTTTTTTTTTCTTTGCGCTGATAGCTTTGGAGGAATGTTCTGACGGTGGTGAGAGTGGAGCACGACTGTCTCCGTGGCGCAATTGGCTAGTGCGATCGGCTGTTAACCGAAAGTTTGGAGGTTCGAGCTCTCCCGGGAGCAGTGGGTCGCTTTTTTTCTTTGCGCTGATAGCTTTGGAGAAACTTTCTGACGGTGGTGAGGGTACAACACGACTATCTCCTTGGCGCCATTGGCTAGCACGTTCGGCTGTTAACTAAAACGTTGGAGGTTCGAGCCCTCCCGAGAGCGGTGTGTCTCTTTTTTATTTCGCACTGATAGCTTTGGAGAAATGTTCTGAGGGTGGTGAGAGTGGAACACGACTATCTCCGTGACGCAATTGGCTAGCGCGTTCGGCTGTTAACCAAAAGGTTGGAGGTTCGATCCCTCCAGAGAGCGGTGTGTCTCTTTTTTTCTTTGCGCTGATACCTTTGAGGAATGTTATGACCATGGTGAGAATTGAGCACGACTATCTCCGAGGCGCAATTGGCTAGCGCGTTCAGCTGTTAACAGAAAGGTTGGAGGTTCGAGCCCTCCCAAGAGCGGTGTGTCTCTTTTTTTCTTTGCGCTGATAGCTTTGTAGAAACGTTCTGTCGATGGTGAGAGTGGAGCACGACTGTCTCCGTTGTGCTATTGGCTAGCGTGATCGGCTGTTAACCAGCAGTTTGGAGGTTCGAGCCCTCCCGAAAGCGGTGTGTCTCTGTTTAACTTTGCGCTGATAGCTTTGGAGAAACGTTCTGAGGGTAGTGAGAGTGGAACACGACTATCTCCGTGACGCAATTGGCTAGCGCGTTCAGGTTTTAACCAAAAGGTTGGAGGTTCGAGCACTCCGGAGAGCGGTGTGTCTCTTTTTTTTCGTTGCGCTGATAGCTTTGTAGAAATGTTCTGACGGTGGTGAGAGTGGAGCACGAATATCTCCGTGGCGCAATTGGCTAGCGCGTTCGGCTGTGAACAAAAACGTTCGAGGTTCGAGCCCTCCCGAAAGCGGGTGTCTGTTTTTTCTTTGCGCTGATAGCTTTGTAGAAATGTTCTCACGGTGGTGAGAGTGGAGCACGACTGTCTCCGTGGCGCAATTGGCTAGCGCGATCGGCTGTTAACCGAAAGTTTGGAGGTTCGGGCCCTCCAGGGAGCAGTGTGTCGCTTTTTTTCTTTGCGCTGATACATTTGAGGAATGTTATGACCGTGGTGAGAATTGAGCACGACTATCTCCGGGGCGCAACTGGCTAGCGCGTTCAGCTGTTAACCAAAAGGTTGGAGGTTCGAGCCCTCCCGAGAGCGGTGTGTCTCTTTTTTTCTTTGCGCTGATACTTTTGAGGAATGTTATGACCGTGATGAGAATAGAGCCCGACAATCTCCGGGGCGCAATTGGCTAGCGCGTTCAGCTGTTAACCAAAAGGTTGGAGGTTCGAGCCCTCTTGAGAGCGGTGTGTCTCTTTTTTTGCGCTGATAGCTTTGTAGAAATGTTCTGACAGTGGTGAGAGTGGAGTACGAATATCTCCGTGGCGAAATTGGCTAGCGCGTCGGGCTGTGAACCAAAACGTTGGAGGTTCGAGCCCTCCGGAGAGCAGTGTGTCTCTTTCTTCTTTGCGCTGATAGCTTTGTAGAAATGTTCTCACGGTGGTGAGAGTGGAGCACGACTGTCTCCGTGGCGCAATTGGCTAGCGCTATCGGCTGTTAACCGAAAGTTTGGAGGTTTGAGCCCTCCCGGGAGCAGTGTGTCGCTTTTTTTTTGCGCTGATAGCTTTGGAGAAATATTCTGACGGTGGTGAGAGTACAACACGACTATCATTTTGGCGCCATTGGCTAACGCGTTCAGCTGTTAACCAAAAGGTTGGAGGTTCGAACCCTCTCGAGAGTGGTGTGTCTCTTTTTTCTTTGCGCTGACACCTGTGGAGAAATGTTCTGACGGTGGTGAGAGTAGAGCACGACTGTCTCCGTGACGCAATTGGCTAGCACGTTCGGCTTTTAACGGAAAGGTTGGAGGTTCGAGCCCTCCCATTAGCAGTGTGTCGCTTTTTTTGCGCTGATAGCTTTGGAGAAATCTTCTGACGGTGGTGAGAGTGGAGCACGACTATCTCTGGGGCGCAATTGGCTAGCGCGTTCAGCTGTTAACCAAAAGGTTGGAGATTTGAGCCCTCCCGAGAGCGGTGTGTGTTTTTTTTATCTTTGCGCTGATAGCTTTGTAGAAATGTTCTGACGGTGGAAAGAGTGGAGCACGAATATCTCCGTGGCGCAATTGGCTGGCGCGTTCGGCTGTGAACCAAAATGTTGGATGTTCGAGCCCTCCCGGGAGTGGTGTGTCTGTTTTTTTTTTGCGCTGATGGCTTTGTAGAAATGTTCTCACGGTGGTGAGAGTGGAGCACGACTGTGTCCGTGGCGCAATTGGCTAGCGCGATCAGCTGTTAGGCGAAAGTTTGGAGGTTCGAGCTCTCCCGGGAGCGGTGTGTCGCTTTTTTTGTTTGCACTGATACCTTTGAGGAATGTTATGACCGTGGTGAGAATACAGCACGACTATCTCCGGGGCGCAATTGGCTAGCGCGTTCAGCTGTTAACCAAAAGGTTGGAGGTTCGAGCCCTCCCGAGAGCGGTGTGTGTTTTTTTTATCTTTGCGCTGATAGCTTTGTAGAAATGTTCTGACGGTGGAAAGAGTGGAGCACGAATATCTCCGTGGCGCAATTGGCTGGCGCGTTCGGCTGTGAACCAAAATGTTGGATGTTCGAGCCCTCCCGAGAGTGGTGTATCTTTTTTTCTTTGCGCGGATAGCTTTGTAGAAATGTTCTGACGGTGGTGAGAGTGGAGCACGAATATCTCCGTGGCGCAATTGGCTAGCGCGTTCGGCTGTGAACCAAAACGTCGGAGGTTCGAGCCCTCCCATGAGAGGTGTGTCGCTTTTTTTTCTTTGCGCTGATAGATTTGGAGAAATGTTCTGAGGGTGGTGAGAGTGAAACACGAATATCTCCTAGACGCAATTGGCTAGCGCGTTCGGCTGTTAACCAAAAGGTTGGAGGTTCGAGCTCTCCCGGGAGCAGTGTGTCGCTTTTTTTCTTTGCGCTGATACCTTTGAGGAATGTTATGACCGTGGTGAGAATAGAGCACGACTATCTCCGGGGCGCAATTGGCTAGCGCGTTCAGCTGTTAACCAAAAGGTTGGAGGTGCGAGCCCTCCCGAGAGCGGTGTGTCTCTTTTTTTCTTTCCGCTGATAGCTTTGTAGAAATGTTCTGACATTAGTGAGAGTGGAGCACCACTGTTTCCGTGGCAGAATTGGCTAGCGCGATCAACTGTTAACTGAAAGGTTGGAGGTTCGAGCCCTTCCAGGAGCAGTGTGTCGCTTTTTTTCTTTGCGCTGATAGCTTTGGAGAAATGTTCTGACGGTGGTGAGAGTAGAGCACGACTATCTCCTTGGCGCAATTGGCTAGCGCGTTCAGCTGTTAACTAAAAGGTTGGAGGTTCAAGCCCTCCCGAGAGCGGTGTGTCTCTTTTTTCTTTGCGCTGACAGCTGTGGAGAAATGTTCTGACGGTGGTGAGAGTAGAGCACGACTATCTCCTTGGCGCAATTGGCTAGCGCGTTCAGCTGTTAACTAAAAGGTTGGAGGTTCAAGCCCTCCCGAGAGCGGTGTGTCTCTTTTTTCTTTGCGCTGACAACTGTTGAGAAATGTTCTGACGGTGGTGAAAGTAGAGCACGACTGTCTACGTGGCAAAATTGGCTAGCACGATCGGCTGTTAACCAAAAGGTTGGAGGTTCGAGCCCTCCCGAGAGCGGTGTCTCTCTTTTTTTCTTTGCGCTGATAGCTTTGGAGAAATGTTCTGAGGGTTGTGAGAGTGGAACACGACTATCTCCGTGACGCAATTGGCTAGCGCGTTTGGCTGTTAAAGAAAAAGTTGGAAGTTCGAGCCCTCCGGAGAGCGGTGTGTTCTTTTTTTCATTGCGCTGATATCTTTGGAGGAATGTTCTGATGGTGGTGAGAGTGTAGCACGACTGTTTCTGTGGCAGAATTGGCTAGCGCGATCAACTGTTAACCAAAAGTTTGGAGGTTCGAGCGCTCCCGAGAGCGGTGTGTCTCTTTTTACTTTGCGCTGACAGCTGTAGAGAAATGTTCTGACGGTGGTGACTGTAGAGCACGACTGTCTACGTGGCGCAATTGGCCAGAACGATTGGCTGTTAACCAAAAGGTCGGAGGTTCGAACCCTGCCATGAGCGGTGTGTCGCTTTTTTGCGCTGCTACCTTTGGAGAAATGTTCTGACCATGGTGAGAGTGGAGCACGACTGTCTCTGTGACGCAATTGGCTAGCGCGTTCGGCTGTTAACGGAAAGGTTGGAGGTTCGAGCCCTTCCATGAGCGGTATGTCGCTTTTTTTGCGCTGATAGCTTTGGAGAAATGTTCTGACGGTGGTGAGAGTGGAGCACGACTCTCTCTGGGGCGCAATTGGCTAGCGCGTTCAGCTGTTAACCAAAAGGTTGGAGGTTCAAGCGCTCCCGAGAGCGGTGTGTCTCTTTTTTTCTTTGCGGTGATAGCTTTGTAGAAATGTTCTGATGGTGGTGAGAGTGGAGCACGAATATCTCCGTGGCGCCATTGGCTAGCGCGTTCGGCTGTGAGCCAAAGTGTTGGAGGTTCGAGCCCTCCCGAGAGCGGTGTGTCTCTTTTTTTCTTTGCGCTACAGCTTTGTAGAAATGTTCTGACGGTGGTGAGAGTAAAGCACGACTGTCTCCGTGGCGCGTTCGGCTGTTAACCAAAAGGTTGGAGGTTCGAGCCCTCTCGAGAGCGGTGTGTCTCTTTTTTCTTTCCGCTGACAGCTGTGGAGAAATGTTCTGACGGTGGTGAGAGTAGAGCACGACTGTCTACGTGGCGCAATTGGCTAGCACGATCGGCTGTTAACCAGAAGTTTGGAGGTTCTAGCCCTGCCATGAGCGGTGTGTCGCTTTTTTTTCTTTGCGCTGATACCTTTGGAGAAATGTTCTGACCATGGTGAGAGTGGAGCACGACTGTCTCCGTGACGCAATTCGCCAGTACGTTCGGCTTTTAACGGAAAGGTTGGAGGTTCGAGCCCTCCCATGAGAGGTGTGTCGCTTTTTTTGCGCTGATAGCTTTAGAGAAATCTTCTGACGGTGTTGAGAGTGGAGCACGACTATCTCCGGGGCGCAATTGGCTAGCGCGTTGAGCTGTTAACCAAAAGGTTGGAGGCTCGAGCTCTCCCGAGAGCGGTGTGTCTCTTTTTTTTCTTTGCGCTTATAGCTTTGTAGAAATGTTCTGACGGTGGTGAGAGTGGAGCACGAATATCTCTGTGGCGCAATTGGCTAGCGCGTTCGGCTCTGAACCAAAACGTTGGAGGTTCGAGTCCTCCCGAGAGCGGTGTGTCTCTTTTTTCTTTGCGCTGTTAGCTTTGTAAAAATGTTCTCACGGTGGTGAGAGTGGAGAACGACTGTCTTAGTGGCGCAATTGGCTAGCGCGATCGGCTGTTAACCGAAAGTTTGGAGGTTCGAGCTCTCCCGGGAGCGGTGTGTCGCTTTTTTCTTTGCGCTGATACCTTTGACGAATGTTATGACCGTGGTGAGAATAGATCACGACTATCTCCGGGGCGCAATAGGCTAGCGCGTTCAGCTGTTAACCAAAAGATTGGAGGTTCGAGCCCTCCCGAGAGCGGTGTGTCTCTTTTTTCTTTGCGCTGATACCTTTGAGGAATGTTATGACCGTGATGAGAATAGAGCACGACAACCTCCGGGGCGCAATTGGCTAGCGCGTTCAGCTGTTAACCAAAAGGTTGGAGGTTCTAGCCCTGCCATGAGCGGTGTGTCGCTTTTTTTTCTTTGCGCTGATACCTTTTGAGAAATGTTCTGACCATGGTGAGAGTGGAGCACGACTGTCTCCGTGACGCAATTCGCCAGTACGTTCGGCTTTTAACGGAAAGGTTGGAGGTTCGAGCCCTCCCATGAGCGGTGTGTCGCTTTTTTTGCGCTGATAAATTTGGAGAAATGTTCTGATGGTGGTGAGAGTTTAGCACGAATATCTCCGTGGTGCAGTTGGCTAGCACGCTCGGCTGTTAACCAAAACGTTGGAGGTTCGAGCCCTCCCGAGAGCGGTGTGTCTCTTTTTTTTCTTTGCACTGATAGCTTTGGAGAAATGTTCTGAGGGTGGTGAGAGTGGAACACAGCTATTTCCTTGACGCAATTGACTAGCGGGTTCGGCTGTTAACCAAAAGGTTGGAGGTTCGAGCCCTCCGGAGAGCGGTGTGTCTCTTTTTTTTCTTTGCGCTGATAGCTTTGAGGAATGTTATGACCGTGGTGAGAATAGAGCACGACTATCTCTGGGGCGCAATTGGCTAGCGCGTTCAGCTGTTAACCAAAAGGTTGGAGGTTGGAGCCCTCCCGAGAGCGGTGTGTCTCTTTTTTTCTTTGCGCTGATAGCTTTGTAGAAATGTTTTGACCGTGGTGAGAGATGAGCACGACTGTCTCCGTGGCGCAATTCGCTAGCGCGATCAGCTGTTAACCAAAAGGTTTGAGGTTCGTGCCCTCCCATGAGTGGTGTGTCTCTTTTTTTTGCGCTGATAGCTTTGTAGAAATGTTCTGACAGTGGTGAGAGTGGAGCACGAATATCTCCGTGGCGAAATTGGCTAGCGCGTTCGTCTGTGAACCAAAACGTTGGAGGTTCGAGCCTTCCGGAGAGCGGTGTGTCTCTTTCTTCTTTGCGCTGATAGCTTTGTAGAAATGTTCTCACGGTGGTGAGAGTGGAGCACGACTGTCTCCGTGGCGAAATTGGCTAGCGCTTTCGGCTGTTAACCGAAAGTTTGGAGGTTCGAGCCCTCCCGGGAGCAGTGTGTCGCTTTTTTTCTTTGCGCTCATAGCTTTGGAGAAATGTTCTGACGGTGGTGAGAGTACAACACGACTATCATTTTGGCGCCATTGGCTAGCGCGTTCAGCTGTTAACCAAAAGGTTGGAGGTTCGAGCCCTCTCGAGAGTGACGTGTCTCTTTTTTTCTTTGCGCTGACAGCTGTGGAGAAATGTTCTGACGGTGGTGAGAATAGAGCACGACTGTCTCCGTGACGCAATTGGCTATCACGTTCGGCTTTTAACGGAAAGATTGGAGGTTCGAGCCCTCCCATTAGCAGTGTGTCGCTTTTTTTGCGCTGATAGCTTTGGAGAAATCTTTTGGCGGTGGTGAGAGTGGAGCACGACTATCTCTGCCGCGCAATTGGCTAGCGCGTTCAGCTGTTAACCAAAAGGTTGGAGGTTCGAGCCCTACCGAGAGCGGTGTGTGTCTTTTTTTTCTTTGCGGTGGTAGCTTTGTTGAAATGTTCTGACGGTGGTGAGAGTGGAGCACAAATATCTCCGTGGCGCAATTGGCTAGCGCGATCGGCTGTTAACCAAAAGTTTGGAGGTTTGAGCTCTACCGAGAGCGCTTTGTCTCTTTTTTTTGCGCTGATAGCTTTCTAGAAATGTTCTGAGGGTGGTGAGAGTGGAACACGACTATCTCCGTGACGCAATTGGCTAGTGCGTTCGGCTGTAAACCAAAAGGTTGGAGGTTCGAGCCCTCCGGAGAGCGGTGTGTCTCTTTTTTTTCTTTGCGCTGATAGCTTTGGAGGAATGTTCCAACGGTGGTGAGTGTAGAGCACGATTACCTCCTTGGCGCAATTGGCTAGCGCGTTCAGCTGTTAACTAAAAGTTTCGAGGTTCAAGCCCTCCCGAGAGCGGTGTGTCTCTTTTTTCTTTGCGCTGACAGCTGTTGAGAAATGTTCTGACGGTGGTGAGAGTACAGCACGACTGTCTACGTGGCACAATTGGCTAGCACGATCGGCTGTTAACCAGAAGTTTGGAGGTTCTAGCCCTGCCATGAGCGGTGTGTCGCTTTTTTTTCTTTGCGCTGATACCTTTGGAGAAATGTTCTGATCATGGTGAGAGTGGAGCACCACTGTCTCCGTGACGCAATTCGCCAGTACGTTCGGCTTTTAACGGAAAGGTTGGAGGTTCGAGCCCTCCCATGAGCGGTGTGTCGCTTTTTTTGCGCTGATAGCTTTGCAGAAATCTTCAGATGGTGTTGAGAGTGGAGCACGACTATCTCTTGGGCGCAATTGGCTAGCGCGTTGAGCTGTTAACTAAAAGGCTGGAGGTTCGAGCCCTCCCGAGAGCGGTGTGTTTCTTTTTTTTCTTTGCGCTGACAGCTTTGTAGAAATGTTCTGACGGTGGTGAGAGTGGAGCACGAATATCTCTGTGGCACAATTGGCTAGCGCGTACGGCTGTGAACCAAAACGTTGGAGGTTCGAGTCCTCCCGAGAGCGGTGTGTCTCTTTTTTCTTTGCGCTGTTAGCTTTGTAGAAATGTTCTCACCGTGGTGAGAGTGGAGAACGACTGTCTTAGTGGCGCAATTGGCTAGCGCGATCGGCTGTTAACCGAAAGTTTGGAGGTTCGAGCTCTCCCGGGAGCGGTGTGTCGCTTTTTTTTGCGCTGATACCTTTGACGAATGTTATGACCGTGGTAAGAATAGATCACGACTATCTCCGGGGCGCAATAGGCTAGCGCGTTCAGCTGTTAACCAAAAGATTGGAGGTTCGAGCCCTCCCGAGAGCGGTGTGTCTCTTTTTTTCTTTGCGCTGATAGCTTTGTAGAAATGTTCTGACGGTGGTGAGAGTGGAGCACGTATATCTCCGTGGCGCAATTGGCTAGCGCGTTCAGCTGTGAACCAAAACGTTGGAGGTTCGAGCCCTCCCATGAGTGGTGTGTCGCTTTTTTTTTGCGCTGATAGATTTGGAGAAATGTTCTGATGGTGGTGAGAGTTGAGCACGAATATCTCCGTGGTGCAGTTGGCTAGCACGTTCGGCTGTTAACCAAAACGTTGGAGGTTCGAGCCCTCCCGAGAGCGCTTTGTCTCTTTTTTTTGCGCTGATAGCTTTCTAGAAATGTTCTGAGGGTGGTGAGAGTGGAACACGACTATCTCCGTGACGCAATTGGCTAGTGCGTTCGGCTGTAAACCAAAAGGTTGGAGGTTCGAGCCCTCCGGAGAGCGGTGTGTCTCTTTTTTTTCTTTGCGCTGATAGCTTGATAGCTTTGAGGAATGTTATGACCGTGGTGAGAATAGAGCACGACAATTTCCGGGGCGCAATTGGCTAGCGCGTTCAGCTGTTAACCAAAAGGTTGGAGGTTCGAGCCCTCCCGAGAGCGGTGTGTCTCTTTTTTTCTTTGCGCTGATAGCTTTGTAGAAATGTTCTGACCGTGGTGAGAGATCAGCACGACTGTCTCCGTGGCGCCATTCGCTAGCGCGATCAGCTGTTAACCAAAAGGTTTGAGGTTCGTGCCCTCCCATGAGTGGTGTGTTGCTTTTTTTGTTCGCGTTGATAGCTTTGGAGAAATGTTCTGACGGTGGTGAGAGTGGAGCACAAATATCTCCGTGGCGCAATTGGCTAGCGCGATCGGCTGTTAACCAAAAGTTTGGAGGTTTGAGCTCTACCGAGAGCGCTTTGTCTCTTTTTTTTGCGCTGATAGCTTTCTAGAAATGTTCTGAGGGTGGTGAGAGTGGAACACGACTATCTCCGTGACGCAATTGGCTAGTGCGTTCGGCTGTAAACCAAAAGGTTGGAGGTTCGAGCCCTCCGGAGAGCGGTGTGTCTCTTTTTTTTCTTTGCGCTGATAGCTTTGGAGGAATGTTCCAACGGTGGTGAGTGTAGAGCACGATTACCTCCTTGGCGCAATTGGCTAGCGCGTTCAGCTGTTAACCAAAATGTTGGAGGTTCATCCCCTCCCGAGAGTGGTGTGTCTCTTTTTTTCTTTGCACTGACAGCTGTGGAGAAATGTTCTGATGGTGGTGAAAGTAGAGCACGACTTTCTACGTGGCGCAATTGGCTAGCAAGATCGGCTGTTAGCCAAAAGGTTGGAGGTTCGAGCCCTGCCATGAGCGGTGTGTCGCTTTTTTTTGCGCTGCTACCTTTGGAGAAATGTTCTGACCATGTCTAGAGTGGAGCACGACTGTCTCCATGACGCAATTAGCTAGCGCGTGCTGCTGTTAACGGAAAGGTTGGAGGTTCGAGCCTTCCCATGAGCGGTGTGTCGCTTTTTTGCGCTCATAGCTTTGGAGAAATTTTCTGACGGTGGTGAGATTGGAGCACGACTGCCTCCGTGGCGCAATTGGCTAGCGCGATCAGCTGTTAACCAAAAGGTTGGAGGTTCGATCCCTCCGGAGAGCGGTGTGTCTGTTTTTTTCTTTGCGCTAATAGCTTTGGAGGAATGTACTGATGGTGGTGAGAGTGTAGCACGACTATTTCCGTGGCAGAATTGGCTAGCGCGATCAACTGTTAACTGAAAGGTTGGAGGTTCGAGCCCTCCCGGGAGCAGTGTGTTGCTTTTTTTTCGCGCTGATAGCTTTGGAGAAATGTTCTGACGGTGGTGAGTGTGGAGCACGACTATCTCCTTGGCGCCATTGGTTAGCGCGTTCAGCTGTTAACCAAAAGGTCGGAGGTTCGAGGCCTCTCGAGAGCGGTGTGTCTCTTTTTTTTGCGCTGGCAGCTGTGGAGAAATGTTCTGACGGTGGTGAGAGTAGAGCACGACTGTCTACGTGGCGCAATTGGCTAGCACAATCGGCTGTTAACCAAAAGGTTGGAGGTTCGAGCTCTCCCGGAAGCGGTGTGTCGCTTTTATTCTTTGCGCTGATACTTTTGATGAATGTTATGACCGTGATGAGAATAGAGCACGACTATCTCCGGGGCGCAATTGGCTAGCGCGTTCAGCTGTTAACCAAAAGGTTGGAGGTTCGAGCCCTCCCGAGAGCGGTGTGTCTCTTTTTTTCTTTGCGCTGATAGCTTTGTAGAAATGTTCTGACGGTGGTGAGAGTGGAGCACGACTATCTCCGTGACGCAATTGGCTAGCGCGTTCGGCTGTTAACTGAAAGGTTGGAGGTTCGAGCCCTCCCGGGAGCAGTGTGTCGTTTTTTTTCTTTGCGCTGATAGCTTTGGAGAAATGTTCTGACGGTGGTGAGAGTAGAACACGACTATCTCCTTGGCGCCATTGGTTAGCGCGTTCAGCTGTTAACCAAAAGGTCGGAGGTTCGAGGCCTCTCGAGAGCGGTGTGTCTCTTTTTTTTGCGCTGACAGCTGTGGAGAAATGTTCTGACGGTGGTGAGATTACAACACGACTATCTCCTTGGCGCCATTGGCTAGCGCGTTCAGCTGTTAACCAAAAGGTTCGAGGTTCGAGCCCTCTCGAGAGCGGTGTGTCTCTTTTTTCTTTGCGCTGACAGCTGTGGAGAAATGTTCTGACGGTGGTAAGAGTAGAGCACGACTGTCTCCGTGACGCAATTGGCTAGCACGTTCGGCTTTTAACGGAAAGTTTGGAGGTTTGAGCCCTCCCATGAGCGGTGTGTCGCTTTTTTTGCGCTGATAGATTTGGAGAAATTTTCTGATGGTGGTGAGAGTTTAGCACGAATATCTCCGTGGTGCAATTGGCTAGCACGTTCAGCTGTTACACAAGACGTTGGAGGTTCGAGCCCTCCCAAGAGCGGTGTGTCTCTTTTTTTTCTTCGCACTGATAGCTTTGGAGAAATGTTCTGAAGGTGGTGAGAGTGGAACACGACTATCTCCGTGACGCAATTGGCTAGCACGTTCGGCTGTTAACCAAAAGGTGGAGGTTCGAGCCCTCCGGAGAGCGGTGTGTCTTTTTTTTTCTTTGCGCTGATAGCTTTGGAGGAATGTTCTGACGGTGGTGAGAGTGGAGCACGACTGTCTCCGTGGCGCAATTGGCTAGTGCGATCGGCTGTTAACCGAAAGTTTGGAGGTTCGAGCTCTCCCGGGAGCAGTGTGTCGCTTTTTTTCTTTGCGCTGATAGCTTTGGAGAAATTTTCTGACGGTGGTGAGGGTACAACACGACTATCTCCTTGGCGCCATTGGCTAGCACGTTCGGCTGTTAACTAAAACGTTGGAGGTTCGAGCCCTCCCGAGAGCGGTGTGTCTCTTTTTTATTTCGCACTGATAGCTTTGGAGAAATGTTCTGAGGGTGGTGAGAGTGGAACACGACTATCTCCGTGACGCAATTGGCTAGCGCGTTCGGCTGTTAACCAAAAGGTTGGAGGTTCGATCCCTCCAGAGAGCGGTGTGTCTCTTTTTTTCTTTGCGCTGATACCTTTGAGGAATGTTATGACCATGGTGAGAATTGAGCACGACTATCTCCGGGGCGCAATTGGCTAGCGCGTTCAGCTGTTAACCGAAAGGTTGGAGGTTCGAGCCCTCCCGAGAGCGGTGTGTCTCTTTTTTTCTTTGCGCTGATAGCTTTGTAGAAACGTTCTGTCGATGGTGAGAGTGGAGCACGACTGTCTCCGTTGTGCTATTGGCTAGCGTGATCGGCTGTTAACCAGCAGTTTGGAGGTTCGAGCCCTCCCGAAAGCGGTGTGTCTCTGTTTAACTTTTCGCTGATAGCTTTGGAGAAACGTTCTGAGGGTGGTGAGAGTGGAACACGACTATCTCCGTGACGCAATCGGCTAGCGCGTTCAGGTTTTAACCAAAAGGTTGGAGGTTCGAGCACTCCGGAGAGCGGTGTGTCTCTTTTTTTTTCGTTGCGCTGATAGCTTTGTAGAAATGTTCTGACGGTGGTGAGAGTGGAGCACGAATATCTCCGTGGCGCAATTGGCTAGCGCGTTCGGCTGTGAACAAAAACGTTCGAGGTTCGAGCCCTCCCGAAAGCGGGTGTCTGTTTTTTCTTTGCGCTGATAGCTTTGTAGAAATGTTCTCACGGTGGTGAGAGTGGAGCACGACTGTCTCCGTGGCGCAATTGGCTAGCGCGATCGGCTGTTAACCGAAAGTTTGGAGGTTCGGGCCCTCCAGGGAGCAGTGTGTCGCTTTTTTTCTTTGCGCTGATACATTTGAGGAATGTTATGACCGTGGTGAGAATTGAGCACGACTATCTCCGGGGCGCAATTGGCTAGCGCGTTCAGCTGTTAACCAAAAGGTTGGAGGTTCGAGCCCTCCCGAGAGCGGTGTGTCTCTTTTTTTCTTTGCGCTGATACTTTTGAGGAATGTTATGACCGTGATGAGAATAGAGCCCGACAATCTCCGGGGCGCAATTGGCTAGCGCGTTCAGCTGTTAACCAAAAGGTTGGAGGTTCGAGCCCTCTTGAGAGCGGTGTGTCTCTTTTTTTGCGCTGATAGCTTTGTAGAAATGTTCTGACAGTGGTGAGAGTGGAGCACGAATATCTCCGTGGCGAAATTGGCTTGCGCGTCGGGCTGTGAACCAAAACGTTGGAGGTTCGAGCCCTCCGGAGAGCAGTGTGTCTCTTTCTTCTTTGCGCTGATAGCTTTGTAGAAATGTTCTCACGGTGGTGAGAGTGGAGCACGACTGTCTCCGTGGCGAAATTGGCTAGCGCTATCGGCTGTTAACCGAAAGTTTGGAGGTTTGAGCCCTCCCGGGAGCAGTGTGTCGCTTTTTTTTTTGCGCTGATAGCTTTGGAGAAATATTCTGACGGTGGTGAGAGTACAACACGACTATCATTTTGGCGCCATTGGCTAACGCGTTCAGCTGTTAACCAAAAGGTTGGAGGTTTCGTCCCTCTCGAGAGTGGTGTGTCTCTTTTTTCTTTGCGCTGACACCTGTGGAGAAATGTTCTGACGATGGTGAGAGTAGAGCACGACTGTCTCCGTAACGCAATTGGCTAGCACGTTCGGCTTTTAACGGAAAGGTTGGAGGTTCGAGCCCTCCCATTAGCAGTGTGTCGCTTTTTTTGCGCTGATAGCTTTGGAGAAATCTTCTGACGGTGGTGAGAGTGGAGCACGACTATCCCTGGGGCGCAATTGGCTAGCGCGTTCAGCTGTTAACCAAAAGGTTGGAGATTTGAGCCCTCCCGAGAGCGGTGTGTGTTTTTTTATCTTTGCGCTGATAGCTTTGTAGAAATGTTCTGACGGTGGAAAGAGTGGAGCACGAATATCTCCGTGGCGCAATTGGCTGGCGCGTTCGGCTGTGAACCAAAATGTTGGATGTTCGAGCCCTCCCGAGAGTGGTGTGTCTGTTTTTTTTTGCTCTGATGGCTTTGTAGAAATGTTCTCACGGTGGTGAGAAGGGAGCACGACTGTGTCCGTGGCGCAATTGGCTAGCGCGATCAGCTGTTAGGCGAAAGTTTGGAGGTTCGAGCTCTCCCGGGAGCGGTGTGTCGCTTTTTTTGTTTGCACTGATACCTTTGAGGAATGTTATGACCGTGGTGAGAATACAGCACGACTATCTCCGGGGCGCAATTGGCTAGCGCGTTCAGCTGTTAACCAAAAGGTTGGAGGTTCGAGCCCTCCCGAGAGCGCTGTGTATCTTTTTTTCTTTGTGCGGATAGCTTTGTAGAAATGTTCTGACGGTGGTGAGAGTGGAGCACGAATATCTCCGTGGCGCAATTGGCTAGCGCGTTCGGCTGTGAATCAAAACGTCGGAGGTTCGAGCCCTCCCATGAGAGGTGTGTCGCTTTTTTTTCTTTGCGCTGATAGATTTGGAGAAATGTTCTGAGGGTGGTGAGAGTGAAACACGAATATCTCCTAGACGCAATTGGCTAGCGCGTTCGGCTGTTAACCAAAAGGTTGGAGGTTCGAGCCCTCCCGAGAGCGGTGTGTCTCTTTTTTTCTTTCCGCTGATAGCTTTGTAGAAATGTTCTGACATTAGTGAGAGTGGAGCACCACTGTTTCCGTGGCAGAATTGGCTAGCGCGATCAACTGTTAACTGAAAGGTTGGAGGTTCGAGCCCTTCCAGGAGCAGTGTGTCGCTTTTTTTCTTTGCGCTGATAGCTTTGGAGAAATGTTCTGACGGTGGTGAGAGTAGAGCACGACTATCTCCTTGGCGCAATTGGATAGCGCGTTCAGCTGTTAACTAAAAGGTTGGAGGTTCAAGCCCTCCCGAGAGCGGTGTGTCTCTTTTTTCTTTGCGCTGACAGCTGTGGAGAAATGTTCTGACGGTGGTGAGAGTAGAGCACGACTATCTCCTTGGCGCAATTGGCTAGCGCGTTCAGCTGTTAACTAAAAGGTTGGAGGTTCAAGCCCTCCCGAGAGCGGTGTGTCTCTTTTTTCTTTGCACTGACAACTGTTGAGAAATGTTCTGACGGTGGTGAAAGTAGAGCACGACTGTCTACGTGGCACAATTGGCTAGCACGATCGGCTGTTAACCAAAAGGTTGGAGGTTCGAGCCCTCCCGAGAGCGGTGTCTCTCTTTTTTTCTTTGCGCTGATAGCTTTGGAGAAATTTTCTGAGGGTTGTGAGAGTGGAACACGACTATCTCCGTGACGCAATTGGCTAGCGCGTTTGGCTGTTAAAGAAAAAGTTGGAAGTTCGAGCCCTCCGGAGAGCGGTGTGTTCTTTTTTTCATTGCGCTGATATCTTTGGAGGAATGTTCTGATGGTGGTGAGAGTGTAGCACGACTGTTTCTGTGGCAGAATTGGCTAGCGCGATCAACTGTTAACCAAAAGGTTGGAGGTTCAAGCGCTCCCGAGAGCGGTGTGTCTCTTTTTTTCTTTGCGGTGATAGCTTTGTAGAAATGTTCTGATGGTGGTGAGAGT
This sequence comes from Rhipicephalus microplus, assembly GCF_043290135.1. Classification (NCBI taxonomy): domain Eukaryota; kingdom Metazoa; phylum Arthropoda; class Arachnida; order Ixodida; family Ixodidae; genus Rhipicephalus; species Rhipicephalus microplus. The sequence goes on along the minus strand of NC_134703.1, from coordinate 202,834,159 downwards.
GGAGCACGAATATCTCCGTGGCGCCATTGGCTAGCGCGTTCGGCTGTGAGCCAAAGTGTTGGAGGTTCGAGCCTTCCCGAGAGCGGTGTGTCTCTTTTTTTCTTTGCGCTACAGCTTTGTAGAAATGTTCTGACGGTGGTGAGAGTAAAGCACGACTGTCTCCGTGGCGCGTTCGGCTGTTAACCAAATGGTTGGAGGTTCGAGCCCTCTCGAGAGCGGTGTGTCTCTTTTTTCTTTGCGCTGACAGCTGTGGAGAAATGTTCTGACGGTGGTGAGAGTAGAGCACGACTGTCTACGTGGCGCAATTGGCTAGCACGATCGGCTGTTAACCAGAAGTTTGGAGGTTCTAGCCCTGCCATGAGCGGTGTGTCGCTTTTTTTTCTTTGCGCTGATACCTTTGGAGAAATGTTCTGACCATGGTGAGAGTGGAGCACGACTGTCTCCGTGACGCAATTCGCCAGTACGTTCGGCTTTTAACGGAAAGTTTGGAGGTTCGAGCCCTCCCATGAGCGGTGTGTCGCTTTTTTTTGCGCTGATAGCTTTGGAGAAATCTTCTGGCGGTGTTGAGAGTGGAGCACGACTATCTCCGGGGCGCAATTGGCTAGCGCGTTGAGCTGTTAACCAAAAGGTTGGAGGCTCGAGCCCTCCCGAGAGTGGTGTGTCTCTTTTTTTCTTTGCGCTTATAGCTTTGTAGAAATGTTCTGACGGTGGTGAGAGTGGAGCACGAATATCTCTGTGGCGCAATTGGCTAGCGCGTTCGGCTCTGAACCAAAACGTTGGAGGTTCGAGTCCTCCCGAGAGCGGTGTGTCTCTTTTTTCTTTGCGCTGTTAGCTTTGTAAAAATGTTCTCACGGTGGTGAGAGTGGAGAACGACTGTCTTAGTGGCGCAATTGGCTAGCGCGATCGGCTGTTAACCGAAAGTTTGGAGGTTCGAGCTCTCCCGGGAGCGGTGTGTCGCTTTTTTCTTTGCGCTGATACCTTTGACGAATGTTATGACCGTGGTGAGAATAGATCACGACTATCTCCGGGGCGCAATAGGCTAGCGCGTTCAGCTGTTAACCAAAAGATTGGAGGTTCGAGCCCTCCCGAGAGCGGTGTGTCTCTTTTTTCTTTGCGCTGATACCTTTGAGGAATGTTATGACCGTGATGAGAATAGAGCACGACAACCTCCGGGGCGCAATTGGCTAGCGCGTTCAGCTGTTAACCAAAAGGTTGGAGGTTCTAGCCCTGCCATGAGCGGTGTGTCGCTTTTTTTTCTTTGCGCTGATACCTTTTGAGAAATGTTCTGACCATGGTGAGAGTGGAGCACGACTGTCTCCGTGACGCAATTCGCCAGTACGTTCGGCTTTTAACGGAAAGGTTGGAGGTTCGAGCCCTCCCATGAGCGGTGTGTCGCTTTTTTTGCGCTGATAAATTTGGAGAAATGTTCTGATGGTGGTGAGAGTTTAGCACGAATATCTCCGTGGTGCAGTTGGCTAGCACGCTCGGCTGTTAACCAAAACGTTGGAGGTTCGAGCCCTCCCGAGAGCGGTATGTCTCTCTTTTTTCTTTGCACTGATAGCTTTGGAGAAATGTTCTGAGGGTGGTGAGAGTGGAACACAGCTATTTCCTTGACGCAATTGACTAGCGGGTTCGGCTGTTAACCAAAAGGTTGGAGGTTCGAGCCCTCCGGAGAGCGGTGTGTCTCTTTTTTTTCTTTGCGCTGATAGCTTTGAGGAATGTTATGACCGTGGTGAGAATAGAGCACGACTATCTCTGGGGCGCAATTGGCTAGCGCGTTCAGCTGTTAACCAAAAGGTTGGAGGTTGGAGCCCTCCCGAGAGCGGTGTGTCTCTTTTTTTCTTTGCGCTGATAGCTTTGTAGAAATGTTCTGACCGTGGTGAGAGATGAGCACGACTGTCTCCGTGGCGCAATTCGCTAGCGCGATCAGCTGTTAACCAAAAGGTTTGAGGTTCGTGCCCTCCCATGAGTGGTGTGTCTCTTTTTTTTGCGCTGATAGCTTTGTAGAAATGTTCTGACAGTGGTGAGAGTGGAGCACGAATATCTCCGTGGCGAAATTGGCTAGCGCGTTCGTCTGTGAACCAAAACGTTGGAGGTTCGAGCCTTCCGGGGAGCGGTGTGTCTCTTTCTTCTTTGCGCTGATAGCTTTGTAGAAATGTTCTCACGGTGGTGAGAGTGGAGAACGACTGTCTCCGTGGCGAAATTGGCTAGCGCTTTCGGCTGTTAACCGAAAGTTTGGAGGTTCGAGCCCTCCCGGGAGCAGTGTGTCGCTTTTTTTCTTTGCGCTGATAGCTTTGGAGAAATGTTCTGACGGTGGTGAGAGTACAACACGACTATCATTTTGGCGCCATTGGCTAGCGCGTTCAGCTGTTAACCAAAAGGTTGGAGGTTCGAGCCCTCTCGAGAGTGACGTGTCTCGTTTTTTCTTTGCGCTGACAGCTGTGGAGAAATGTTCTGACGGTGGTGAGAATAGAGCACGACTGTCTCCGTGACGCAATTGGCTATCACGTTCGGCTTTTAACGGAAAGATTGGAGGTTCGAGCCCTCCCATTAGCAGTGTGTCGCTTTTTTTGCGCTGATAGCTTTGGAGAAATCTTTTGGCGGTGTTGAGAGTGGAGCACGACTATCTCTGCCGCGCAATTGGCTAGCGCGTTCAGCTGTTAACCAAAAGGTTGGAGGTTCGAGCCCTACCGAGAGCGGTGTGTGTCTTTTTTTTCTTTGCGGTGGTAGCTTTGTAGAAATGTTCTGATGGTGGTGAGAGTGGAGCACGAATATCTCCGTGGCGCAATTGGCTAGCGCGTTCGGCTGTGAGCCAAAGTGTTGGAGGTTCGAGCCCTCCCGAGAGCGGTGTGTCTCTTTTTTTCTTTGCGCTATAGCTTTGTAGAAATGTTCTGACGGAGGTGAGAGTAGAGCACGAATTTCTCCGTGGCGCGTTCAGCTGTTAACCAAAAGGTTGGAGGTTCGAGCCCTCTCGAGAGCGGTGTGTCTCTTTTTTCTTTGCGCTGACAGCTGTGGAGAAATGTTCTGATGGTGGTGAGAGTAGAGCACGACTATCTCCTTGGCGCAATTGGCTAGCGCGTTCAGCTGTTAACTAAAAGTTTCGAGGTTCAAGCCCTCCCGAGAGCGGTGTGTCTCTTTTTTCTTTGCGCTGACAGCTGTTGAGAAATGTTCTGACGGTGGTGAGAGTACAGCACGACTGTCTACGTGGCACAATTGGCTAGCACGATCGGCTGTTAACCAGAAGTTTGGAGGTTCTAGCCCTGCCATGAGCGGTGTGTCGCTTTTTTTTCTTTGCGCTGATACCTTTGGAGAAATGTTCTGATCATGGTGAGAGTGGAGCACCACTGTCTCCGTGACGCAATTCGCCAGTACGTTCGGCTTTTAACGGAAAGGTTGGAGGTTCGAGCCCTCCCATGAGCGGTGTGTCGCTTTTTTTGCGCTGATAGCTTTGCAGAAATCTTCAGATGGTGTTGAGAGTGGAGCACGACTATCTCTGGGGCGCAATTGGCTAGCGCGTTGAGCTGTTAACCAAAACGTTGGAGGTTCGAGTCCTCCCGAGAGCGGTGTGTCTCTTTTTTCTTTGCGCTGTTAGCTTTGTAGAAATGTTCTCACCGTGGTGAGAGTGGAGAACGACTGTCTTAGTCGCGCAATTGGCTAGCGCGATCGGCTGTTAACCGAAAGTTTGGAGGTTCGAGCTCTCCCGGGAGCGGTGTGTCGCTTTTTTTTGCGCTGATACCTTTGACGAATGTTATGACCGTGGTAAGAATAGATCACGACTATCTCCGGGGCGCAATTGGCTAGCGCGTTCAGCTGTTAACCAAAAGATTGGAGGTTCGAGCCCTCCCGAGAGCGGTGTGTCTCTTTTTTTCTTTGCGCTGATAGCTTTGTAGAAATGTTCTGACGGTGGTGAGAGTGGAGCACGTATATCTCCGTGGCGCAATTGGCTAGCGCGTTCAGCTGTGAACCAAAACGTTGGAGGTTCGAGCCCTCCCATGAGTGGTGTGTCGCTTTTTTTCTTTGCGCTGATAGATTTGGAGAAATGTTCTGATGGTGGTGAGAGTTGAGCACGAATATCTCCGTGGTGCAGTTGGCTAGCACGTTCGGCTGTTAACCAAAACGTTGGAGGTTCGAGCCCTCCCGAGAGCAGTGTGTCTCTTTTTTTTCTTTGCACTAAAAGCTTTGGAGAAATGTTCTGAGGGTGGTGAGAGTGGAACACGACTATTTCCGTGACGCAATTGGCTAGCGGGTTCGGCTGTTAACCAAAAGGTTGGAGGTTCGAGCCCTCCGGAGAGCGGTGTGTCTCTTTTTTTTCTTTGCGCTGATAGCTTGATAGCTTTGAGGAATGTTATGACCGTGGTGAGAATAGAGCACGACAATTTCCGGGGCGCAATTGGCTAGCGCGTTCAGCTGTTAACCAAAAGGTTGGAGGTTCGAGCCCTCCCGAGAGCGGTGTGTCTCTTTTTTTCTTTGCGCTGATAGCTTTGTAGAAATGTTCTGACCGTGGTGAGAGATCAGCACGACTGTCTCCGTGGCGCCATTCGCTAGCGCGATCAGCTGTTAACCAAAAGGTTTGAGGTTCGTGCCCTCCCATGAGTGGTGTGTTGCTTTTTTTGTTCGCGTTGATAGCTTTGGAGAAATGTTCTGACGGTGGTGAGAGTGGAGCACAAATATCTCCGTGGCGCAATTGGCTAGCGCGATCGGCTGTTAACCAAAAGTTTGGAGGTTTAAGCCCTACCGAGAGCGCTTTGTCTCTTTTTTTTGCGCTGATAGCTTTGGAGAAATGTTCTGAGGGTGGTGAGAGTGGAACACGACTATCTCCGTGACGCAATTGGCTAGTGCGTTCGGCTGTAAACCAAAAGGTTGGAGGTTCGAGCCCTCCGGAGAGCGGTGTGTCTCTTTTTTTTCTTTGCGCTGATAGCTTTGGAGGAATGTTCCAACGGTGGTGAGTGTAGAGCACGATTACCTCTTTGGCGCAATTGGCTAGCGCGTTCAGCTGTTAACCAAAATGTTGGAGGTTCATCCCCTCCCGAGAGCGGTGTGTCTCTTTTTTTCTTTGCACTGACAGCTGTGGAGAAATGTTCTGATGGTGGTGAGAGTAGAGCACGACTTTCTACGTGGCGCAATTGGCTAGCAAGATCGGCTGTTAGCCAAAAGGTTGGAGGTTCGAGCCCTGCCATGAGCGGTGTGTCGCTTTTTTTTTTGCGCTGCTACCTTTGGAGAAATGTTCTGACCATGTCTAGAGTGGAGCACGACTGTCTCCATGGCGCAATTAGCTAGCGCGTGCTGCTGTTAACGGAAAGGTTGGAGGTTCGAGCCTTCCCATGAGCGGTGTGTCGCTTTTTTGCGCTCATAGCTTTGGAGAAATGTTCTGACGGTGGTGAGAGTGGAGCACGACTATCTCCGGGCCGCAAATGGCTAGCGCATTTAGCTGTTAACCAAAAGGTTGGAGGTTCGAGCCCTACCGAGAGCGGTGTGTCTCTTTTTTTCTTTGCGCTGATAGCTTTGTAGAAATGTTCTGACGGTGGTGAGAGTGGAGCACGAATATCTCCGTGGCGCAATTGGCTAGCGCGTTCGGGTGTGAACCAAAACGTTGGAGGTTCCAGCCCTCCCGAGAGCGGTGTGTCTCTTTTTTTTCTTTGCGCTGATAGCTTTGGAGGAATGTTCTGACGGTGGTGAGAGTGGAGCACGACTGTTTCCATGGCAGAATTGGCTAGCGCGATCAACTGTTAACTGAAAGGATGGAGGTTCGAGCCCTCCCGGGAGCAGTGTGGCACTTTTTTTCTTTGCTCTGATAGCTTTGGAGAAATGTTCTGACGGTGGTGAGAGTGGAGCACGACTGTCTCCGTGGCGCAATTGGCTAGCGCGTTCGGCTGTTAACTAAAAGGTTGGAGGTTCGAGTCCTCCCGAGAGCGGTGTGTCTCTTTTTTCTTTGCGCTGTTAGCTTTGTAGAAATGTTCTCACGGTGGTAAGCGTGGAGCACGACTGTCTTAGTGGCGCAATTGGCTAGCGCGATCGGCTGTTAACCGAAAGTTTGGAGGTTCGAGCTCTCCCGGGAGCGGTGTGTCGCTTTTTTCTTTGCGCTGATACCTTTGACGAATATTATGACCGTGGTGAGAATAGATCACGACTATCTCTGGGGCGCAATAGGCTAGCGCGTTCAGCTGTTAACCAAAATATTGGAGGTTCGAGCCCTCCCGAGAGCGGTGTGTCTCTTTTTTTTGCGCTGATAGCTTTGTAGAAATGTTCTGACGGTGGTGAGAGTGGAGCACGAATATCTCCGTGGCGCAATTGGCTAGCGCGTTCGGCTGTGAACCAAAACGTTGGAGGTTCCAGCCCTCCCGAGAGCGGTGTGTCTCTTTTTTTTTCTTTGCGCTGATAGCTTTGAAGGAATGTTCTGACGGTGGTGAGAGTGGAGCACGACTGTTTCCATGGCAGAATTGGCTAGCGCGATCAACTGTTAACTGAAAGGTTGGAGGTTCGAGCCCTCCCGGGAGCAGTGTGTCACTTTTTTTCTTTGCGCTGAAGCCTTTGGAGAAATGTTCTGACGGTGGTGAGAGTGGAGCATGACTGTCTCCGTGGCGCAATTGGCTAGCGCGTTCGGCTGTTAACCAAAAGGTTGGAGGTTCGAGCCCTCTCGAGAGCGGTGTGTCTCTTATTTCTTTGCGCTGACAGCTGTGGAGAAATGTTCTGACGGTGGTCAGAGTAGAGCACGACTGTCTACGTGGCGCAATTGGCTAGCACGATCGGCTGTTAACCAAAAGTTTGGAGGTTTTAGCCCTGCCATGAGCGGTCTGTCGCTTTTTTTTCTTTGCGCTAATACCTTTGGAGAACTGTTCTGAACATGGTGAGATTGGAGCACGACTATCTCCGGGCCGCAAATGGCTAGCGCGTTTAGCTGTTAACCAAAAGGTTGGAGGTTCGAGCCCTACCGAGAGCGGTGTGTCTCTTTTTTTCTTTGCGCTGATAGCTTTGTAGAAATGTTCTGACGGTGGTGAGAGTGGAGCACGAATATCTCCGTGGCGCAATTGGCTAGCGCGTTCGGCTGTGAACCAAAACGTTGGAGGTTCGAGTCTTTCCGAGAGCGGTGTGTCTCTTTTTTCTTTGCGCTGTTAGCTTTGTAGAAATGTTCTCACGGTGGTGAGAGTGGAGCACGACTGACTTAGTGGCGCAATTGGCTAGCGCGATCGGCTGTTAACCGAAAGTTTGGAGGTTCGAGCTCTCCCGGGAGCGGTGTGTCGCTTTTTTCTTTGCGCTGATACCTTCGAGGAATTTTATGACCGTGGTGAGAATAGAGCACGACTATTTCTGGGGCGCAATTGGCTAGCGCGTTCAGCAGTTAACCAAAAGGTTGGAGGTTCGAACCCTCCCGAGAGCGGTGTGTCTCTTTTTCTTTGCGCTGATAACTTTGTAGAAATGTTCTGACGGTGGTGAGAGTGGAGCACGAATATCTCCGTGGCGCAATTGGCTAGCGCATTCGGCTGTGAACCAACACGTTGGAGGTTCGAGCCCTCCCATGAGCGGTGTGTCGCTTTTTTTCTTTGCGCTGATAAATTTGGAGAAATTTTCTGATGGTGGTCAGAGTTGAGCACGAATATCTCTGTGGGCAGTTGGCTAGCACGTTCGGCTGTTAACCAAAACGTTCGAGGTTCGAGCCCTCCCGAGAGCGGTGTGTCTCTTTTTTTTCTTCGCACTGATAGCTTTGGAGAAATGTTCTGAGGGTTGTGAGAGTGGAACACGACTATTTACGTGACGCAATTGGCTAGCGGGTTCGGCTGTTAACCAAAAGGTTGGAGGTTCGAGTCCTCCCGAGAGCGGTGTGTCTCTTTTTTCTTTGCGCTGTTAGCTTTGTAGAAATGTTCTCACGGTGGTAAGAGTGGAGCACGACTGTCTTAGTGGCGCAATTGGCTAGCGCGATCGGCTGTTAACCGAAAGTTTGGAGGTTCGAGCTCTCCCGGGAGCGGTTTGTCGCTTTTTTCTTTGCGCTGATACCTTTGACGAATATTATGACCATGGTGAGAATAGATCACGACTATCTCTGGGGCGCAATAGGCTAGCGCGTTCAGCTGTTAACCAAAATATTGGAGGTTCGAGCCCTCCCGAGAGCGGTGTGTCTCTTTTTTGCGCTGATAGCTTTGTAGAAATGTTCTGACGGTGGTGAGAGTAGAGCACGAATATCTCCGTGGCGCAATTGGCTAGCGCGTTCGGCTGTGAACCAAAACGTTGGAGGTTCCAGCCCTCCCGAGAGCGGTGTGTCTCTTTTTTTTCTTTGCGCTGATAGCTTTGAAGGAATGTTCTGACGGTGGTGAGAGTGGAGCACGACTGTTTCCATGGCAGAATTGGCTAGCGCGATCAACTGTTAACTGAAAGGTTGGAGGTTCGAGCCCTCCCGGGAGCAGTGTGTCACTTTTTTTCTTTGCGCTGAAGGCTTTGGAGAAATGTTCTGACGGTGGTGAGAGTGGAGCATGACTGTCTCCGTGGTGCAATTGGCTAGCGCGTTCGGCTGTTAACCAAAAGGTTGGAGGTTCGAGCCCTCTCGAGAGCGGTGTGTCTCTTTTTTCTTTGCGCTGACAGCTGTGGAGAAATGTTCTGACGGTGGTCAGAGTAGAGCACGACTGTCTACGTGGCGCAATTGGCTAGCACGATCGGCTGTTAACCAAAAGTTTGGAGGTTTTAGCCCTGTCATGAGCGGTGTGTCGCTTTTTTTTCTTTGCGCTAATACCTTTGGAGAACTGTTCTGAACATGGTGAGATTGGAGCACGACTATCTCCGGGCCGCAAATGGCTAGCGCGTTTAGCTGTTAACCAAAAGGTTGGAGGTTCGAGCCCTACCGAGAGCGGTGTGTCTCTTTTTTTCTTTGCGCTGATAGCTTTGTGGAAATGTTCTGACGGTGGTGAGAGTGGAGCACGAATATCTCTGTGGCGCAATTGGCTAGCGCGTTCGGCTGTGAACCAAAACGTTGGAGGTTCGAGTCTTCCCGAGAGCGGTGTGTCTCTTTTTTCTTTGCGCTGTTAGCTTTGTAGAAATGTTCTCACGGTGGTGAGAGTGGAGCACGACTGACTTAGTGGCGCAATTGGCTAGCGCGATCGGCTGTTAACCGAAAGTTTGGAGGTTCGAGCTCTCCCGGGAGCGGTGTGTCGCTTTTTTTCTTTGCGCTGATAAATTTGGAGAAATTTTCTGATGGTGGTGAGAGTTGAGCACGAATATCTCTGTGGGGCAGTTGGATAGCACGTTCGGCTGTTAACCAAAACGTTCGAGGTTCGAGCCCTCCCGAGAGCGGTGTGTCTCTTTTTTTCTTCGCACTGATAGCTTTGGAGAAATGTTCTGAGGGTTGTGAGAGTGGAACACGACTATTTCCGTGACGCAATTGGCTAGCGGGTTCGGCTGTTAACCAAAAGGTTGGAGGTTCGAGCCCTCCGGAGAGCGGTGTGTCTCTTTTTTTTCTTTGTGCTGATAGCTTTGGAGGAATGTTCTGACGGTGGTGAGAGTAGAGCACGACTGTCTCCGTGGCGCAATTGGCTAGCGCGATCGGCTGTTAACCGAAAGTTTGGAGGTTTTTGCTCTACCGGGAGTGGTGTGTCGCTTTTTTTCTTTGCGCTGATACCTTTGAGGAATGTTATGACCGTGGTGAGAATAGAGCACGACTAACTCCGGGGCGCAATTGGCTAGCGCGTTCAGCTGTTAACCAAAAGGTTGGAGGTTCGAGCCCTCCCGAGAGCGGTGTGTCTCTTTTTTTTTGCGCCGATAGCTTTGTAGAAATGTTCTGACCGTGGTGAGAGATGAGCACGACTGTCTCGGTTGCGCGATGCGCGAGCGCGATCAGCTGTTAACCAAAAGGTTGAAGGTTCGTGCCCTCCCATGAGTGGTGTGTTGCTTTTTTTCTTCGCGTTGATAGCTTTGGAGAAATGTTCTGACGGTGGTGAGAGTGGAGCACAAATATCTCCGTGGCGCAATTGGCTAGCGCGTGCTGCTGTTAACGGAAAGGTTGGAGGTTCGAGCCTTCCCATGAGCGGTGTGTCGCTTTTTTGCGCTCATAGCTTTGGAGAAATGTTCTGACGGTGGTGACATTGAAGCACGAATATCTCCGGGCCGCAAATGGCTAGCGCGTTCGGCTGTGAACCAAAACGTTGGAGGTTCCAGCCCTCCCGAGAGCGGCGTGTCTCTTTTTTTTCTTTGCGCTGATAGCTTTGGAGGAATGTTCTGACGGTGGTGAGAGTGGAGCACGACTGTTTCCATGGCAGAATTGGCTAGCGCGATCAACTGTTAACTGAAAGGATGGAGGTTCGAGCCCTCCCGGGAGCAGTGTGTCACTGTTTTTGTTTGCTCTGATAGCTTTGGAGAAATGTTCTGACGGTGGTGAGAGTGGAGCACGACTGGTCTCCGTGGCGCAATTGGCTAGCGCGATCGGCTGTTAACCAAAAGGTTGGAGGTTCGAGTCCTCCCGAGAGCGGTGTGTCTCTTTTTTCTTTGCGCTGTTAGCTTTGTAGAAATGTTCTCACGGTGGTGAGAGTGGAGCACGACTGTCTTAGTGGCGCAATTGGCTAGCGCGATAGGCTGTTAACCGAAAGTTTGGAGGTTCGAGCCCTCCCGAGAGCGGTGTGTCTCTTTTTTTCTTTCCGCTGATAGCTTTGTAGAAATGTTCTGACGGTGGTGAGAGTGGAGCACGAATATCTCCGTGGCGCAATTGGCTAGCGCGTTCGGCATTGAACCAAAACGTTGGAAGTTCGAGCCGTCCCATGAGCGGTGTGTCGCTTTTTTTCTTTGCGCTGATAGATTTGGAGAAATGTTCTGATGGTGGTGAGAGTTGAGCACGAATATCTCCGTGGTGCAGTTGGCTAGCACGTTCGGCTGTTAACCAAAACGTTGGAGGTTCGAGCCCTCTCGAGAGCGGTGTGTCTATTTTTTTTCTTTGCACTGATAACTTTGGAGAAATGTTCTGAGGGTGGTGAGAGTGGACCACGACTATTTCCGTGACGCAATTGGCTAGCGGGTTCGGCTGTTAACCAAAAGGTTGGAGGTTCGAGCCCTCCGGAGAGCGGTGTGTCTCTTTTTTTTCTTTGCGCTGATAGCTTTGAGGAATGTTATGACCATGGTGAGAATAGAGCACGACTATCTCCGGGGCGCAATTGGCTAGCGCGTTCAGCTGTTAACCAAAAGTTTGGAGGTTCGAGCCCTCCCGAGAGCGGTGTGTCTCTTTTTTTCTTTGCGCTGATAGCTTTGTAGAAATGTTCTGACCGTGGTGAGAGATGAGCACGACTGTCTCCGTGGCGCAATTCGCTAGCGCGATTAGCTGTTAACCAAAAGGTTTGAGGTTCGTGCCCTCCCATGAGTGGTGTGTTGCTTTTTTTCTTCGCGTTGATAGCTTTGGAGAAATGTTCTGACGGTGGTGAGAGTGTAGCACGAATATCTCCGTGGCGCAATTGGCTAGCGCGATCGGCTGTTAACCAAAAGTTTGGAGGTTCGAGCCCTACCGAGAGCGGTTTGTCTCTTTTTTTGCGCTGATAGCTTTGGAGAAATGTTCTGAGGGTGGTGAGAGTGGAACACGACTACCTCCGTGACGCAATTGGCTAGCGCGATGGGCTGTAAACCAAAAGGTTGGAGGTTCGAGCCCTCCGGAGAGCGGTGTTTCTCTTTTTTTTCTTTGCGCTGATAGCTTTGGAGGAATGTTCTAACGGTGGTGAGTGTAGAGCACGACTACCTCCTTGGCGCAATTGGCTAGCGCGTTCAGCTGTTAACCAAAATGTTGGAGGTTCAAGCCCTCCCGAGAGCGGTGTGTCTCTTTTTTGTTTTCACTGACAGCTGTGGAGAAATTTTCTGACGGTGGTGAGAGTAGAGCACGACTTTCTACGTGGCGCAATCGGCTAGCAAGATCGGCTGTTAACCGAAAGGTTGGAGGTTCGAGCCCTGCCATGAGCGGTGTGTCGCTTTTTTTTGCGCTGCTACCTTTGGAGAAATGATCTGACCATGTCTAGAGTGGAGCACGACTGTCTCCATGACGCAATTAGCTAGCGCGTGCTGCTGTTAACGGAAAGGTTGGAGGTTCGAGCCTTTCCATGAGCGGTGTGTCGCTTTTTTGCGCTCATAGCTTTGGAGAAATGTTCTGACGGTGGTGAGATTGGAGCACGACTATCTCCGGGCCGCAAATGGCTAGCGCGTTTAGCTGTTAACCAAAAGGTTGGAGGTTCGAGCCCTACCGAGAGCGGTGTGTCTCTTTTTTTCTTTGCGCTGATAGCTTTGTAGAAATGTTCTGACGGTGGTGAGAGTGGAGCACGAATATCTCCGTGGCACGATTGGCTAGCGCGTTCGGCTGTGAACCAAAACGTTGGAGGTTCCAGCCCTCCCGAGAGCGGTGTGTCTCTTTTTTTTCTTTGCGCTGATAGCTTTGGAGGAATGTTCTGACGGTGGTGAGAGTGGAGCACGACTGTTTACATGGCAGAATTGGCTAGCGCGATCAACTGTTAACTGAAAGGTTGGAGGTTCGAGCCCTCCCGGGAGCAGTGTGTCACTTTTTTTCTTTGCGCTGAAGGCTTTGGAGAAATGTTCTGACGGTGGTGAGAGTGGAGCATGACTGTCTCCGTGGCGCAATTGGCTAGCGCGTTCGGCTGTTAACCAAAAGGTTGGAGGTTCGAGCCCTCTCGAGAGCGGTGTGTCTCTTTTTTCTTTGCGCTGACAGCTGTGGAGAAATGTTCTGACGGTGGTCAGAGTAGAGCACGACTGTCTACGTGGCGCAATTGGCTAGCACGATCGGCTGTTAACCAAATGTTTGGAGGTTCTAGCCCTGCCATGAGCGGTGTGTCGCTTTTTTTTCTTTGCGCTAATACCTTTGGAGAAATGTTCTGAACATGGTGAGATTGGAGCACGACTATCTCCGGGCCGCAAATGGCTAGCGCGTTTAGCTGTTAACCAAACGGTTGGAGGTTCGAGCCCTACCGAGAGCAGTGTGTCTCTTTTTTTTCTTTGCGCTGATAGCTTTGTAGAAATGTTCTGACGGTGGTGAGAGTGGAGCACGAATATCTCCGTGGCGCAATTGGCTAGCGCGTTCGGCTGTGAACCAAAACGTTGGAGGTTCCAGCCCTCCCGAGAGCGGTGTGTCTCTTTTTTTTCTTTGCGCTGATAGCTTTGGAGGAATGTTCTGACGGTGGTGAGAGTGGAGCACGACTGTTTCCATGGCAGAATTGGCTAGCGCGATCAGCTGTTAACTGAAAGAATGGAGGTTCGAGCCCTCCCGGGAGCAGTGTGTCACTTTTTTTCTTTGCTCTGATAGCTTTGGAGAAATGTTCTGACGGTGGTGAGAGTGGAGCACGACTGTCTCCGTGGCGCAATTGGCTAGCGCGATCGGCTGTTAACCGAAAGGTTGGAGGTTCGAGTCCTCCCGAGAGCGGTGTGTCTCTTTTTTCTTTGCGCTGTTAGCTTTGTAGAAATGTTCTCACGGTGGTGAGAGTGGAGCACGACTGTCTTAGTGGCGCAATTGGCTTGCGCGATCGGCTGTTAACCGAAAGTTTGGAGGTTCGAGCTCTCCCGGGAGAGGTGTGTCGCTTTTTTCTTTGCGCTGATACCTTTGACGAATATTATGACCGTGGTGAGAATAGATCACGACTATCTCTGGGGCGCAATAGGCTAGCGCGTTCAGCTGTTAACCAAAATATTGGAGGTTCGAGCCCTCCCGAGAGCGGTGTGTCTCTTTTTTTCTTTGCGCTGATAGCTTTGTAGAAATGTTCTGACGGTGGTGAGAGTGGAGCACGAATATCTCCGTGGCGCAATTGGCTAGCGCGTTCGGCTGTGAACCAAAACTTTGGAGGTTCGAGCCGTCCCATGAGCGGTGTGTCGCTTTTTTTCTTTGCGCTGATAGATTTGGAGAAATGTTCTGATGGTGGTGAGAGTTGAGCACGAATATCTCCGTGGTGCAGTTGGCTAGCACGTTCGGCTGTTAACCAAAACGTTGGAGGTTCGAGCCCTCTCGAGAGCGGTGTGTCTATTTTTTTTCTTTGCACTGATAGCTTTGAGGAATGTTATGACCATGGTGAGAATAGAGCACGACTATCTCCGGGGCGCAATTGGCTAGCGCGTTCAGCTGTTAACAAAAAGTTTGGAGGTTCGAGCCCTCCCGAGAGTGGTGTGTCTCTTTTTTTCTTTGCGCTGATAGCTTTGTAGAAATGTTCTGACCGTGGTGAGAGATGAGCACGACTGTCTCCGTGGCGCAATTCGCTAGCGCGATCAGCTGTTAACCAAAAGGTTTGAGGTTCGTGCCCTCCCATGAGTGGTGTGTTGCTTTTTTTCTTCGTGTTGATAGCTTTGGAGAAATGTTCTGACGGTGGTGAGAGTGTAGCACGAATATCTCCGTGGCGCAATTGGCTAGCGCGATCGGCTGTTAACCAAAAGTTTGGAGGTTCGAGCCCTACCGAGAGCGGTTTGTCTCTTTTTTTGCGCTGATAGCTTTGGAGAAATGTTCTGAGGGTGGTGAGAGAGGAACACCACTATCTCCGTGACGCAATTGGCTAGTGCGTTGGGCTGTAAACCAAAAGGTTGGAGGTTCGAGCCCTCCGGAGAGTGGTGTTTCTCTTTTTTTTTCTTTGCGCTGATAGCTTTGGAGGAATGTTCTAACGGTGGTGAGTGTAGAGCACGACTACCTCCTTGGCGCAATTGGCTAGCTCGTTCAGCTGTTAACCAAAATGTTGGAGGTTCAAGCCCTCCCGAGAGCGGTGTGTCTCTTTTTTCTTTGCACTGACAGCTGTGGAGAAATGTTCTGACGGTGGTGAGAGTAGAGCACGACTTTCTACGTGGCGCAATCGGCTAGCAAGATCGGCTGTTAACCGAAAGGTTGGAGGTTCGAGCCCTGCCATTAGCGGTGTGTCGCTTTTTTTAGCGCTGCTACCTTTGGAGAAATGATCTGACCATGTCTAGAGTGGAGCACGACTGTCTCCATGACGCAATTAGCTAGCGCGTGCTGCTGTTAACGGAAAGGTTGGAGGTTCGAGCCTTCCCATGAGCGGTGTGTCGCTTTTTTGCGCTCATAGCTTTGGAGAAATGTTCTGACGGTGGTGAGATTGGAGCACGACTATCTCCGGGCCGCAAATGGCTAGCGCGTTTAGCTGTTAACCAAAAGGTTGGAGGTTCGAGCCCTACCGAGAGCGGTGTGTCTCTTTTTTTCTTTGCGCTGATAGCTTTGTAGAAATGTTCTGACGGTGGTGAGAGTGGAGCACGAATGTCTCCGTGGCACAATTGGCTAGCGCGTTCGGCTGTGAACCAAAACGTTGGAGGTTCCAGCCCTCCCGAGAGCGGTGTGTCTCTTTTTTTTCTTTGCGCTGATAGCTTTGGAGGAATGTTCTGACGGTGGTGAGAGTGGAGCACGACTGTTTCCATGGCAGAATCGGCTAGCGCGATCAACTGTTAACTGAAAGGTTGGAGGTTCGAGCCCTGCCGGGAGCAGTGTGTCACTTTTTTTCTTTGCGCTGAAGGCTTTGGAGAAATGTTCTGACGGTGGTGAGAGTGGAGCATGACTGTCTCCGTGGCGCAATTGGCTAGCGCGTTCGGCTGTTAACCAAAAGGTTTGAGGTACGAGCCCTCTCGAGAGCGGTGTGTCTCTTTTTTCTTTGAGCTGACAGCTGTGGAGAAATGTTCTGACGGTGGTCAGAGTAGAGCACGACTGTCTACGTGGCGCAATTGGCTAGCACAATCGGCTGTTAACCAAAAGTTTGGAGGTTCTAGCCCTGCCATGAGCGGTGTGTCGCTTTTTTTTCTTTGCGCTAATACCTTTGGAGAAAGGTTCTGAACATGGTGAGATTGGAGCACGACTATCTCCGGGCCGCAAATGGCTAGCGCGTTTAGCTGTTAACCAAAAGGTTGGAGGTTCGAGCCCTACCGAGAGCGGTGTGTCTCTTTTTTTCTTTGCGCTGATAGCTTTGTAGAAATGTTCTGACGGTGGTGAGAGTTAAGCACGAATATCTCCGTGGCGCAATTGGCTAGCGCGTTCGGCTGTGAACCAAAACGTTGAAGGTTCGAGTCTTCCCGAGAGCGGTGTGTCTCTTTTTTCTTTGCGCTGTTAGCTTTGTAGAAATGTTCTCACGGTGGTGAGAGTGGAGCACGACTGACTTAGTGGCGCAATTGGCTAGCGCGATCGGCTGTTAACCGAAAGTTTGGAGGTTCGAGCTCTCCCAGGAGCGGTGTGTCGCTTTTTTTCTTTGCGCTGATACCTTTGAGGAATGTTATGACCGTGGTGAGAATAGAGCACGACTATTTCTGGGGCGCAATTGGCTAGCGCGTTCAGCAGTTAACCAAAAGGTTGGAGGTTCGAGCCCTCCCGAGAGCGGTGTGTCTTTTTTTTTCTTTGCGCTGATAGCTTTGTAGAAATGTTCTGACGGTGGTGAGAGTGGAGCACGAATATCTCCGTGGCGCAATTGGCTAGCTCGGCTGTGAACCAAAACGTTGGAGGTTCGAGCCCTCCCATGAGCGGTGTGTCGCTTTTTTTCTTTGCGCTGATAGATTTGGAGAAATGTTCTGATGGTGGTGAGAGTTGAGCACGAATATCTCTGTGGGGCAGTTGGCTAGCACGTTCGGCTGTTAACCAAAACGTTCGAGGTTCGAGCCCTCCCGAGAGCGGTGTGTCTCTTTTTTTTCTTCGCACTGATTGCTTTGGAGAAATGTTCTGAGGGTGGTGAGAGTGGAACACGACTATTTCCGTGACGCAATTGGCTAGCGGGTTCGGCTGTTAACCAAAAGGTTGGAGGTTCGAGCCCTCCGGAGAGCGGTGTGTCTCTTTTTTTTTCTTTGTGCTGATAGCTTTGGAGGAATGTTCTGACGGTGGTGAGAGTAGAGCCCGACTGTCTCCGTGGCGCAATTGGCTAGCGCGATCGGCTGTTAACCGAAAGTTTGGAGGTTCGTGCTCTCCCGGGAGTGGTGTGTCGCTTTTTTTCTTTCCGCTGATACCTTTGAGGAATGTTATGACCGTGGTGAGAATAGAGCAGGACTATCTCCGGGGCGCAATTGACTAGCGCGTTAAGCTGTTAACCAAAAGGTTGGAGGTTCGAGCCCTCCCGAGAGCGGTGTGTCTCTTTTTTTTGCGCCGATAGCTTTGTAGAAATGTTCTGACCGTGGTGAGAGATGAGCACGACTGTCTCGGTTGCGCGATTCGCGAGCGCGATCAGCTGTTAACCAAAAGGTTGAAGGTTCGTGCCCTCCCATGAGTGGTGTGTTGCTTTTTTTCTTCGCGCTGATAGCTTTGGAGAAATGTTCTGACGGTGGTGAGAGTGGAGCACGACAATCTCCGTGGCGCAATTGGCTAGCGCGATCGGCTGTTAACCAAAAGTTTGGAAGTTCGAGCCCTCCCGAGAGCGGTGTGTCTCTTTTTTTGCGCTGATAGCTTTGGAGAAATGTTCTGAGGGTGGTGAGAGTGGAGCACGACTGTTTCCATTGCAGAAATGGCTAGCGCGATCAACTGTTAACTGAAAGGTTGGAGGTTCGAGCCCTCCCGGGAGCAGTGTGTCACTTTTTTTCTTTGCGCTGATAGCTTTGGAGAAATGTTCTGACGGTGATGAGTGTAGAGCACGACTACCTCCTTGGCGCAAATGGCTAGCGCGTTCAGCTGTTAACCAAAAGGTTGGAGGTTCAAGCCCTCCCGAGAGCGGTGCTTCTCTTTTTTCTTTGCACTGACAGCTGTGGATAAATGTTCTGACGGTGGTGAGAGTAGAGCACGACTATTTACGTGGCGCAATTGGCTAGCAAGATCGGCTGTTAACCAAAAGGTTGAAGGTTCGAGCTCTCCCGGGAGCGGTGTGTCGCTTTTTTCTTTGCGCTGATACCTTTGACGAATATTATGACCGTGGTGAGAATAGATCACGACTATCTCTGGGGCGCAATAGGCTAGCGCGTTCAGCTGTTAACCAAAATATTGGAGGTTCGAGCCCTCCCGAGAGCGGTGTGTCTCTTTTTTTCTTTGCGCTGATAGCTTTGTAGAAATGTTCTGACGGTGGTGAGAGTGGAACACGACTATCTACGTGACGCAATTGGCTACCGCGTTCGGCTGTGAACCAAAACGTTGGATGTTCCAGCCCTCCCGAGAGCAGTGTGTCTCTTTTTTTTCTTTGCGCTGATAGCTTTGGAGGAATGTTCTGACGGTGGTGAGAGTGGAGCACGACTGTTTCCATGGCAGAATTGGCTAGCGCGATCAACTGTTAACTGAAAGGATGGAGGTTCGAGCCCTCCCGGGAGATGTGTCACTTTTTTTCTTTGCTCTGATAGCTTTGGAGAAATGTTCTGACGGTGGTGAGAGTGGAGCACGACTGTCTCCGTGGCGCAATTGGCTAGCGCGATCGGCTGTTAACCAAAAGGTTGGAGGTTCGAGTCCTCCCGAGAGCGGTGTGTCTCTTTTTTCTTTGCGCTGTTAGCTTTGTAGAAATGTTCTCACGGTGGTGAGAGTGGAGCACGACTGTCTTAGTGGCGCAATTGGCTAGCGCGATCGGCTGTTAACCGAAAGTTTGGAGGTTCGAGCTCTCCCGGGAGCGGTGTGTCGCTTTTTTCTTTGCGCTGATACCTTTGACGAATATTATGACCGTGGTGAGAATAGATCATGACTATCTCTGGGGCGCAATAGGCTAGCGCGTTCAGCTGTTAACCAAAATATTGGAGGTTCGAGCCCTCCCGAGAGCGGTGTGTCTCTTTTTTTCTTTGCGCTCATAGCTTTGTAGAAATGTTCTGACGGTGGTGAGAGTGGAGCACGAATATCTCCGTGGCGCAATTGGCTAGCGCGTTCGGCTGTGAACCAAAACGTTGGAGGTTCGAGCCCTCCCGAGAGTGGTGTGTCTCTTTTTTTGCGCTGATAGCTTTGGAGAAATGTTCTGAGGGTGGTGAGAGTGGAACACCACTATCTCCGTGACGCAATTGGCTAGTGCGTTGGGCTGTAAACCAAAAGGTTGGAGGTTCGAGCCCTCCGGAGAGCGGTGTTTCTCTTTTTTTTTCTTTGCGCTGATAGCTTTGGAGGAATGTTCTAACGGTGGTGAGTGTAGAGCACGACTACCTCCTTGGCGCAATTGGCTAGCGCGTTCAGCTGTTAACCAAAATGTTGGAGGTTCAAGCCCTCCAGAGAGCGGTGTGTCTCTTTTTCTTTGCACTGACAGCTGTGGAGAAATGTTCTGACCGTGGTGAGAGTAGAGCACGACTTTCTACGTGGCGCAATCGGCTAGCAAGATCGGCTGTTAACCGAAAGGTTGGAGGTTCGAGCCCTGCCATGAGCGGTGTGTCGCTTTTTTTTGCGCTGCTACCTTTGGAGAAATGATCTGACCATGTCTAGAGTGGAGCACGACTGTCTCCATGCCGCAATTAGCTAGCGCGTGCTGCTGTT
The DNA here is from genome assembly GCF_043290135.1 of Rhipicephalus microplus. Taxonomy (NCBI): domain Eukaryota; kingdom Metazoa; phylum Arthropoda; class Arachnida; order Ixodida; family Ixodidae; genus Rhipicephalus; species Rhipicephalus microplus. The sequence goes on along the minus strand of NC_134703.1, from coordinate 202,814,829 downwards.
AACGGAAAGGTTGGAGGTTCGAGCCTTCCCATGAGCGGTGTGTCGCTTTTTTGCGCTCAGAGCTTTGGAGAAATGTTCTGACGGTGGTGAGATTGGAGCACGACTATCTCCGGGCCGCAAATGGCTAGCGCGTTTAGCTGTTAACCAAAAGGTTGGAGGTTCGAGCCCTACCGAGAGCGGTGTGTCTCTTTTTTTCTTTGCGCTGATAGCTTTGTAGAAATGTTCTGACGGTGGTGAGAGTGGAGCACGAATATCTCCGTGGCACAATTGGCTAGCGCGTTCGGCTGTGAACCAAAACGTTGGAGGTTCCAGCCCTCCCGAGAGCGGTGTGTCTCTTTTTTTTTGCTTTGCGCTGATAGCTTTGGAGGAATGTTCTGACGGTGGTGAGAGTGGAGCACGACTGTTTCCATGGCAGAATTGGCTAGCGCGATCAACTGTTAACTGAAAGGTTGGAGGTTCGAGCCCTGCCGGGAGCAGTGTGTCACTTTTTTTCTTTGCGCTGAAGGCTTTGGAGAAATGTTCTGACGGTGGTGAGAGTGGAGCATGACTGTCTCCGTGGCGAAATTGGCTAGCGCGTTCGGCTGTTAACCAAAAGGTTGGAGGTTCGAGTCCTCTCGAGAGCGGTGTGTCTCTTTTTTCTTTGCGCTGACAGCTGTGGAGAAATGTTCTGATGGTGGTCAGAGTAGAGCACGACTGTCTACGTGGCGCAATTGGCTAGCACGATCGGCTGTTAACCAAAAGTTTGGAGGTTCTAGCCCTGCCATGAGCGGTGTGTCGCTTTTTTTTCTTTGCGCTAATACCTTTGGAGAAATGTTCTGTACATGGTGAGATTGGAGCACGACTATCTCCGGGCCGCAAATGGCTAGCGCGTTTAGCTGTTAACCAAAAGGTTGGAGGTTCGAGCCCTACCGAGAGCGGTGTGTCTCTTTTTTTCTTTGCGCTGATAGCTTTGTAGAAATGTTCTGACGGTGGTGAGAGTTGAGCACGAATATCTCCGTGGCGCAATTGGCTAGCGCGTTCGGCTGTGAACCAAAACGTTGGAGGTTCGAGTCTTCCCGAGAGCGGTGTGTCTCTTTTTTCTTTGCGCTGTTAGCTTTGTAGAAATGTTCTCACGGTGGTGAGAGTGGAGCACGACTGACTTAGTGGCGCAATTGGCTAGCGCGATAGGCTGTTAACCGAAAGTTTGGAGGTTCGAGCTCTCCCAGGAGCGGTGTGTCGCTTTTTTCTTTGCGCTGATACCTTTGAGGAATGTTATGACCGTGGTGAGAATAGAGCACGACTATTTCTGGGGCGCAATTGGCTAGCGCGTTCAGCAGTTAACCAAAAGGTTGGAGGTTCGAGCCCTCCCGAGAGCGGTGTGTCTCTTTTTTTCTTTGTGCTGATAGCTTTGTAGAAATGTTCTGACGGTGGTGAGAGTGGAGCACGAATATCTCCGTGGCGCAATTGGCTAGCGCATACGGCTGTGAACCAAAACGTTGGAGGTTCGAGCCCTCCCATGAGCGGTGTGTCGCTTTTTTTCTTTGCGCTGATAGATTTGGAGAAATGTTCTGATGGTGGTGAGAGTTGAGCACGAATATCTCTGTGGGGCAGTTGGCTAGCACGTTCGGCTGTTAACCAAAACGTTCGAGGTTCGAGCCCTCCCGAGAGCGGTGTGTCTCTTTTTTTTCTTCGCACTGATAGCTTTGGAGAAATGTTCTGAGGGTGGTGAGAGTGGAACACGACTATTTCCGTGACGCAATTGGCTAGCGAGTTCGGCTGTTAACCAAAAGGTTGGAGGTTCGAGCCCTCCGGAGAGCGGTGTGTATCTTTTTTTTCTTTGCGCTGATAGCTTTGAAGAAATGTTCTGACGGTGGTGAGTGTAGAGCACGACTACCTCCTTGGCGCAAATGGCTAGCGCGTTCAGCTGTTAACCAAAAGTTTGGAGGTTCGAGCCCTCTCGAGAGCGGTGTGTCTCTTTTTTCTTTGCGCTGACAGCTGTGGAGAAATGTTCGGACGGTGGTCAGAGTAGAGCACGACTGTCTATGTGGCGCAATTGGCTAGCACGATCAGCTGTTAACCAAAAGTTTGGAGGTTCTATCCCTGCCATGAGCGGTGTGTCCCTTTTTTTGCGCTGATACCTTTGGAGAAATGTTCTGAACATGGTGAGAGTGGAGCACGACTGTCTCCATGAGGCAATTGGCCAGCACGTTCGGCTTTTAACGGAAAAGTTGTAGATTCGAGCCCTCCCATGAGCGGTGTGTCGCTTTTTTGCGGTCATAGCTTTATAGGAATGTTCTGACGGTGATGAGAGTGGAGCACGACTATTTCCGTGGCAGGATCGGCTAGCGCGATCAACTGTTAACTGAAAGTTTGGAGGTTCGAGCCCTCCCGGGAGCAGTGTGTCGCTTTTTTTCTTTGCGCTGATAGCTTTGGAGAAATGTTCTGACGGTGGTGAGAGTGGAGCACGACTGTCTCCGTCGCGCAATTGGCTAGCGCGTTCGGCTGTTAACCAAAAGGTTGGAGGTTCGAGCCCTCTCGAGAGCGGTGTGTCTCTTTTTTCTTTGCGCTGACAGCTGTGGAGAAATGTTCTGACGGTGGTCAGAGTGGAGCACGACTGTCTCCATGACGCAATTAGCTAGCGCGTGCTGCTGTTAACGGAAAGGTTGGAGGTTCGAGCCTTCCCATGAGCGGTGTGTCGCTTTTTTGGGCTCATAGCTTTGGAGAAATGTTCTGACGGTGGTGAGATTGGAGCACGACTATCTCCGGGCCGCAAATGGCTTGCGCGTTTAGCTGTTAACCAAAAGGTTGGAGGTTCGAGTTCTACCGAGAGCGGTGTGTCTCTTTTTTTCTTTGCGCTGATAGATTTGGAGAAATGTTCTGATGGTGGTGAGAGTTGAGCACGAATATCTCTGTGGGGCAGTTGGCTAGCACGTTCGGCTGTTAACCAAAACGTTCGAGGTTCGAGCCCTCCCGAGAGCGGTGTGTCTCTTTTTTTTCTTCGCACTGACTGCTTTGGAGAAATGTTCTGAGGGTGGTGAGAGTGGAACACGACCATTTCCGTGACGCAATTGGCTAGCGGGTTCGGCTGTTAACCAAAAGGTTGGAGGTTCGAGCCCTCCGGAGAGCGGTGTGTCTCTTTTTTTTTCTTTGTGCTGATAGCTTTGGAGGAATGTTCTGACGGTGGTGAGAGTAGAGCCCGACTGTCTCCGTGGCGCAATTGGCTAGCGCGATCGGCTGTTAACCGAAAGTTTGGAGGTTCGTGCTCTCCCGGGAGTGGTGTGTCGCTTTTTTTCTTCGCGCTGATACCTTTGAGGAATGTTATGACCGTGGTGAGAATAGAGCACGACTATCTCCGGGGCGCAATTGACTAGCGCGTTAAGCTGTTAACCAAAAGGTTGGAGGTTCGAGCCCTCCCGAGAGCGGTGTGTCTCTTTTTTTTGCGCCGATAGCTTTGTAGAAATGTTCTGACCGTAGTGAGAGATGAGCACGACTGTCTCGGTTGCGCGATTCGCGAGCGCGATCAGCTGTTAACCAAAAGGTTGAAGGTTCGTGCCCTCCCATGAGTGGTGTGTTGCTTTTTTTCTTCGCGCTGATAGCTTTGGAGAAATGTTCTGACGGTGGTGAGAGTGGAGCACGACTGTCTCCGTCGCGCAATTGGCTAGCGTGTTCGGCTGTTAACCAAAAGGTTGGAGGTTCGAGCCCTCTCGAGAGTGGTGTGTCTCTTTTTTCTTTGCGCTGACAGCTGTGGAGAAATGTTCTGACGGTGGTCAGAGTGGAGCACGACTGTCTCCATGACGCAATTAGCTAGCGCGTGCTGCTGTTAACGGAAAGGTTGGAGGTTCGAGCCTTCCCATGAGCGGTGTGTCGCTTTTTTGGGCTCATAGCTTTGGAGAAATGTTCTGACGGTGGTGAGATTGGAGCACGACTATCTCCGGGCCGCAAATGGCTTGCGCGTTTAGCTGTTAACCAAAAGGTTGGAGGTTCGAGCCCTACCGAGAGCGGTGTGTCTCTTTTTTTCTTTGCGCTGATAGCTTTGTAGAAATGTTCTGACGGTGGTGAGAGTGGAGCATGACTGTTTCCATGGCAGAATTGGCTAGCGCGATCAACTGTTAACAGAAAGGTTGGAGGTTCGAGCCCTCCCGGGAGCAGTGTGTCACTTTTTTTGCGCTGATAGCTTTGGAGAAATGTTCTGACGGTGGTGAGAGTGGAGCATGACTGTCTCCGTGGCGCAATTGGCTAGCGCGTTTGGCTGTTAACCAAAAGGTTGGAGGTACGAGCCCTCTCGAGAGCGGTGTGTCTCTTTTTTCTTTGCGCTGGCAGCTGTGGCGAAATGTTCTGACGGTGGTCAGAGTAGAGCACGACTGTCTACGTGGCGCAATTGGCTAGCACGATCGGCTGTTAACCAAAAGTTTGGAGGTTCTAGCCCTGCCATAAGCGGTGTGTCGCTTTTTTTTCTTTGCACTAATACTTTTGGAGAAATGTTCTGAACATGGTGAGATTGGAGCACGACTATCTCCGGGCCGCAAATGGCTAGCGCGTTTAGCTGTTAACCAAAAGGTTGGAGGTTCGAGCCCTACCGAGAGCGCTGTGTCTCTTTTTTTCTTTGCGCTGATAGCTTTGTAGAAATGTTCTGACGGTGGTGAGAGTTGAGCACGAATATCTCCGTGGCGCAATTGGCTAGCGCGTTCGGCTGTGAACCAAAACGTTGAAGGTTCGAGTCTTCCCGAGAGCGGTGTGTCTCTTTTTTCTTTGCGCTGTTAGCTTTGTAGAAATGTTGTCACGGTGGTGAGAGTGGAGCACGACTGACTTAGTGGCGCAATTGGCTAGCGCGATCGGCTGTTAACCGAAAGTTTGGAAGTTCGAGCTCTCCCAGGAGCGGTGTGTCGCTTTTTTCTTTGCGCTGATACCTTTGAGGAATGTTATGACCGTGGTGAGAATAGAGCACGACTATTGCTGGGGCGCAATTGGCTAGCGCGTTCAGCAGTTAACCAAAAGGTTGGAGGTTCGAGCCCTCCCGAGAGCGGTGTGTCTCTTTTTTTCTTTGCGCTGATAGCTTTGTAGAAATGTTCTGACGGTGGTGAGAGTGGAGCACGAATATCTCCGTGGCGCAATTGGCTAGCTCGGCTGTGAACCAAAACGTTGGAGGTTCGAGCCCTCCCATGAGCGGTGTGTCGCTTTTTTTCTTTGCGCTGATAGATTTGGAGAAATGTTCTGATGGTGGTGAGAGTTGAGCACGAATATCTCTGTGGGGCAGTTGGCTAGCACGTTCGGCTGTTAACCAAAACGTTCGAGGTTCGAGCCCTCCCGAGAGCGGTGTGTCTCTTTTTTTTCTTCGCACTGATTGCTTTGGAGAAATGTTCTGAGGGTGGTGAGAGTGGAACACGACTATTTTCGTGACGCAATTGGCTAGCGGGTTCGGCTGTTAACCAAAAGGTTGGAGGTTCGAGCCCTCCGGAGAGCGGTGTGTCTCTTTTTTTTTCTTTGTGCTGATAGCTTTGGAGGAATGTTCTGACGGTGGTGAGAGTAGAGCCCGACTGTCTCCGTGGCGCAATTGGCTAGCGCGATCGGCTGTTAACCGAAAGTTTGGAGGTTCGTGCTCTCCCGGGAGTGGTGTGTCGCTTTTTTTCTTTGCGCTGATACCTTTGAGGAATGTTATGACCGTGGTGAGAATAGAGCACGACTATCTCCGGGGCGCAATTGACTAGCGGGTTAAGCTGTTAACCAAAAGGTTGGAGGTTCGAGCCCTCCCGAGAGCGGTGTGTCTCTTTTTTTTTGCGCCGATAGCTTTGTAGAAATGTTCTGAGCGTGGTGAGAGATGAGCACGACTGTCTCGGTTGCGCGATTCGCGAGCGCGATCAGCTGTTAACCAAAAGGTTGAAGGTTCGTGCCCTCCCATGAGTGGTGTGTTGCTTTTTTTCTTCGCGCTGATAGCTTTGGAGAAATGTTCTGACGGTGGTGAGAGTGTAGCACGAATATCTCCGTGGCGCAATTGGCTAGCGCGATCGGCTGTTAACCAAAAGTTTGGAGGTTCGAGCCCTACCGAGAGCGGTTTGTCTCTTTTTTTGCGCTGATAGCTTTGGAGAAATGTTCTGAGGGTGGTGAGAGTGGAACACGACTACCTCCGTGACGCAATTGGCTAGCGCGATGGGCTGTAAACCAAAAGGTTGGAGGTTCGAGCCCTCCGGAGAGCGGTGTTTCTCTTTTTTTTCTTTGCGCTGATAGCTTTGGAGGAATGTTCTAACGGTGGTGAGTGTAGAGCACGACTACCTCCTTGGCGCAATTGGCTAGCGCGTTCAGCTGTTAACCAAAATGTTGGAGGTTCAAGCCCTCCCGAGAGCGGTGTGTCTCTTTTTTGTTTTCACTGACAGCTGTGGAGAAATTTTCTGACGGTGGTGAGAGTAGAGCACGACTTTCTACGTGGCGCAATCGGCTAGCAAGATCGGCTGTTAACCGAAAGGTTGGAGGTTCGAGCCCTGCCATGAGCGGTGTGTCGCTTTTTTTTGCGCTGCTACCTTTGGAGAAATGATCTGACCATGTTTAGAGTGGAGCACGACTGTCTCCATGACGCAATTAGCTAGCGCGTGCTGCTGTTAACGGAAAGGTTGGAGATTCGAGCCTTCCCATGAGCGGTGTGTCGCTTTTTTGCGCTCATAGCTTTGGAGAAATGTTCTGACGGTGGTGAGATTGGAGCACGACTATCTCCGGGCCGCAAATGGCTAGCGCGTTTAGCTGTTAACCAAAAGGTTGGAGGTTCGAGCCCTACCGAGAGCGGTGTGTCTCTTTTTTTCTTTGCGCTGATAGCTTTGTAGAAATGTTCTGACGGTGGTGAGAGTGGAGCACGAATATCTCCGTGGCAGAATTGGCTAGCGCGTTCGGCTGTGAACCAAAACGTTGGAGGTTCCAGCCCTCCCGAGAGCGGTGTGTCTCTTTTTTTTCTTTGCGCTGATAGCTTTGGAGGAATGTTCTGACGGTGGTGAGAGTGGAGCACGACTGTTTACATGGCAGAATTGGCTAGCGCGATCAACTGTTAACTGAAAGGTTGGAGGTTCGAGCCCTCCCGGGAGCAGTGTGTCACTTTTTTTCTTTGCGCTGAAGGCTTTGGAGAAATGTTCTGACGGTGGTGAGAGTGGAGCATGACTGTCTTCGTGGCGCAATTGGCTAGCGCGTTCGGCTGTTAACCAAAAGGTTGGAGGTTCGAGCCCTCTCGAGAGCGGTGTGTCTCTTTTTTCTTTGCGCTGTTAGCTTTGTAGAAATGTTCTCACGGTGGTGAGAGTGGAGCACGACTGACTTAGTGGCGCAATTGGCTAGCGCGATCGGCTGTTAACCGAAAGTTTGGAGGTTCGAGCTCTCCCAGGAGCGGTGTGTCGCTTTTTTCTTTGCGCTGATACCTTTGAGGAATGTTATGACCGTGGTGAGAATAGAGCACGACTATTTCTGGGGCGCAATTGGCTAGCGCGTTCAGCAGTTAACCAAAAGGTTGGAGATTCGAGCCCTCCCGAGAGCGGTGTGTCTCTTTTTTTCTTTGCGCTGATAGCTTTGTAGAAATGTTCTGACGGTGGTGAGAGTGGAGCACGAATATCTCCGTGGCGCAATTGGCTAGCGCATTCGGCTGTGAACCAAAACGTTGGAGGTTCGAGCCCTCCCATGAGCGGTGTGTCGCTTTTTTTCTTTGCGCTGATAGATTTGGAGAAATGTTCTGATGGTGGTGAGAGTTGAGCACGAATATCTCTGTGGGGCAGTTGGCTAGCACGTTCGGCTGTTAACCAAAACGTTCGAGGTTCGAGCCCTCCCGAGAGCGGTGTGTCTCTTTTTTTTCTTCGCACTGATAGCTTTGGAGAAATGTTCTGAGGGTGGTGAGTGTAGAGCACGACTACCTCCTTGGCGCAAATGGCTAGCGCGTTCAGCTGTTAACCAAAAGGTTGGAGGTTCGAGCCCTCTCGAGAGCGGTGTGTCTCTTTTTTTTCTTTGCGCTGATAGCTTTGTGAGGAATGTTCTGACGGTGGTGAGAGTGGAGCACGACTGTTTCCATGGCAGAATTGGCTAGCGCGATCAACTTTTAACTGAAAGGATGGAGGTTCGAGCCCTCCCGGGAGATGTGTCACTTTTTTTCTTTGCTCTGATAGCTTTGGAGAAATGTTCTGACGGTGGTGAGAGTGGAGCACGACTGTCTCCGTGGCGCAATTGGCTAGCGCGATCGGCTGTTAACCAAAAGGTTGGAGGTTCGAGTCCTCCCGAGAGCGGTGTGTCTCTATTTTCTTTGCGCTGTTAGCTTTGTAGAAATGTTCTCACGGTGGTGAGAGTGGAGCACGACTGTCTTAGTGGCGCAATTGGCTAGCGCGATCGGCTGTTAACCGAAAGTTTGGAGGTTCGAGCTCTCCCGGGAGCGGTGTGTCGCTTTTTTCTTTGCGCTGATACCTTTGACGAATATTATGACCGTGGTGAGAATAGATCATGACTATCTCTGGGGCGCAATAGGCTAGCGCGTTCAGCTGTTAACCAAAATATTGGAGGTTCGAGCCCTCCCGAGAGCGGTGTGTCTCTTTTTTTCTTTGCGCTGATAGCTTTGTAGAAATGTTCTGACGGTGGTGAGAGTGGAGCACGAATATCTCCGTGGCGCAATTGGCTAGCGCGTTCGGCTGTGAACCAAAACGTTGGAGGTTCGAGCCGTCCCATGAGCGGTGTGTCGCTTTTTTTCTTTGCGCTGATAGATTTGGAGAAATGTTCTGATGGTGGTGAGAGTTGAGCACGAATATCTCCGTGGTGCAGTTGGCTAGCACGTTCGGCTGTTAACCAAAACGTTGGAGGTTCGAGCCCTCTCGAGAGCGGTGTGTCTATTTTTTTCTTTGCACTGATAACTTTGGAGAAATGTTCTGAGGGTGGGGAGAGTGGAACACGACTATTTCCGTGACCAATTGGCTAGCGGGTTCGGCTGTTAACCAAAAGGTTGGAGGTTCGAGCCCTCCGGAGAGCGGTGTGTCTCTTTTTTTTCTTTGCGCTGATAGCTTTGAGGAATGTTATGACCATGGTGAGAATAGAGCACGACTATCTCCGGGGCGCAATTGGCTAGCGCGTTCAGCTGTTAACCAAAAGTTTGGAGGTTCGAGCCCTCCCGAGAGCGGTGTGTCTCTTTTTTTCTTTGCGCTGATAGCTTTGTAGAAATGTTCTGACCGTGGTGAGAGATGAGCACGACTGTCTCCGTGGCGCAATTCGCTAGCGCGATCAGCTGTTAACCAAAAGGTTTGAGGTTCGTGCCCTCCAATGAGTGGTGTGTTGCTTTTTTTCTTCGCGTTGATAGCTTTGGAGAAATGTTCTGACGGTGGTGAGAGTGTAGCACGAATATCTCCGTGGCGCAATTGGCTATTGCGATCGGCTGTTAACCAAAAGTTTGGAGGTTCGAGCCCTACCGAGAGCGGTTTGTCTCTTTTTTTGCGCTGATAGCTTTGGAGAAATGTTCTGAGGGTGGTGAGAGTGGAACACCACTATCTCCGTGACGCAATTGGCTAGTGCGTTGGGCTGTAAACCAAAAGGTTGGAGGTTCGAGCCCTCCGGAGAGCGGTGTTTCTCTTTTTTTTTTCTTTGCGCTGATAGCTTTGGAGGAATGTTCTAACGGTGGTGAGTGTAGAGTACGACTACCTCCTTGGCGCAATTGGCTAGCGCGTTCAGCTGTTAACCAAAATGTTGGAGGTTCAAGCCCTCCCGAGAGCGGTGTGTCTCTTTTTCTTTGCACTGACAGCTGTGGAGAAATGTTCTGACGGTGGTGACAGTAGAGCACGACTTTCTACGTGGCGCAATCGGCTAGCAAGATCGGCTGTTAACCGAAAGGTTGGAGGTTCGAGCCCTGCCATGAGCAGTGTGTCGCTTTTTTTTGCGCTGCTACCTTTGGAGAAATGATCTGACCATGTCTAGAGTGGAGCACGACTGTCTCCATGACGCAATTAGCTAGCGCGTGCTGCTGTTAACGGAAAGGTTGGAGGTTCGAGCCTTCCCATGAGCGGTGTGTCGCTTTTTTGCGCTCATAGCTTTGGAGAAATGTTCTGACGGTGGTGAGATTGGAGCACGACTATCTCCGGGCCGCAAATGGCTAGCGCGTTTATCTGTTAACCAAAAGGTTGGAGGTTCGAGCCCTACCGAGAGCGGTGTGTCTCTTTTTTTCTTTGCGCTGATAGTTTTGTAGAAATGTTCTGACGGTGGTGAGAGTGGAGCACGAATATCTCCGTGGCACAATTGGCTAGCGCGTTCGGCTGTGAACCAAAACGTTGGAGGTTCCAGCCCTCCCGAGAGCGGTGTGTCTCTTTTTTTTTCTTTGCGCTGATAGCTTTGGAGGAATGTTCTGATGGTGGTGAGAGTGGAGCACGACTGTTTCCATGGCAGAATTGGCTAGCGCGATCAACTGTTAACTGAAAGGTTGGAGGTTCGAGCCCTGCCGGGAGCAGTGTGTCACTTTTTTTTCTTTGCGCTGAAGGCTTTGGAGAAATGTTCTGACGGTGGTGAGGGTGGAGCATGACTGTCTCCGTGGCGCAATTGGCTAGCGCGTTCGGCTGTTAACCAAAAGGTTGGAGGTTCGAGTCCTCTCGAGAGCGGTGTGTCTCTTTTTTCTTTGCGCTGACAGCTGTGGAGAAATGTTCTGACGGTGGTCAGAGTAGAGCACGACTGTCTACGTGGCGCAATTGGCTAGCACGATCGGCTGTTAACCAAAAGTTTGGAGGTTCTAGCCCTGCCATGAGCGGTGTGTCGCTTTTTTTTCTTTGCGCTAATACCTTTGGAGAAATGTTCTGAACAGGGTGAGATTGGAGCACGACTATCTCCGGGCCGCAAATGGCTAGCGCGTTTAGCTGTTAACCAAAAGGTTGGAGGTTCGAGCCCTACCGAGAGCGGTGTGTCTCTTTTTTTCTTTGCGCTGATAGCTTTGTAGAAATGTTCTGACGGTGGTGAGAGTTGAGCACGAATATCTCCGTGGCGCAATTGGCTAGCGCGTTCGGCTGTGAACCAAAACGTTGGAGGTTCGAGTCTTCCCGAGAGCGGTGTGTCTCTTTTTTCTTTGCGCTGTTAGCTTTGTAGAAATGTTCTCACGGTGGTGAGAGTGGAGCACGACTGACTTAGTGGCGCAATTGGCTAGCGCGATCGGCTGTTAACCGAAAGTTAGGAGGTTCGAGCTCTCCCAGGAGCGGTGTGTCGCTTTTTTCTTTGCGCTGATACCTTTGAGGAATGTTATGACCGTGGTGAGAATAGAGCACGACTATTTCTGGGGCGCAATTGGCTAGCGCGTTCAGCAGTTAACCAAAAGGTTGGAGGTTCGAGCCCTCCCGAGAGCGGTGTGTCTCTTTTTTTCTTTGCGCTGATAGCTTTGTAGAAATGTTCTGACGGTGGTGAGAGTTGAGCACGAATATCTCTGTGGGGCAGTTGGCTAGCACGTTCGGCTGTTAACCAAAACGTTCGAGGTTCGAGCCCTCCCGAGAGCGGTGTGTCTCTTTTTTTTCTTCGCACTGATTGCTTTGGAGAAATGTTCTGAGGGTGGTGAGAGTGGAACACGACTATTTCCGTGACGCAATTGGCTAGCGGGTTCGGCTGTTAACCAAAAGGTTGGAGGTTCGAGCCCTCCAGAAAGCGGTGTGTCTCTTTTTTTTCTTTGTGCTGATAGCTTTGGAGGAATGTTCTGACGGTGGTGAGAGTAGAGCCCGACTGTCTCCGTGGCGCAATTGGCTAGCGCGATCGGCTGTTAACCGAAAGTTTGGAGGTTCGTGCTCTCCCGGGAGTGGTGTGTCGCTTTTTTTCTTTGCGCTGATACCTTTGAGGAATGTTATGACCGTGGTGAGAATAGAGCACGACTATCTCCGGGGCGCAATTGACTAGCGCGTTAAGCTGTTAACCAAAAGGTTGGAGGTTCGAGCCCTCCCGAGAGCGGTGTGTCTCTTTTTTTGCGCCGATAGCTTTGTAGAAATGTTCTGACCGAGGTGAGAGATGAGCACGACTGTCTCGGTTGCGCGATTCGTGAGCGCGATCAGCTGTTAACCAAAAGGTTGAAGGTTCGTGCCCTCCCATGAGTGGTGTGTTGCTTTTTTTCTTCGCGCTGATAGCTTTGGAGAAATGTTCTGACGGTGGTGAGAGTGGAGCACGACAATCTCCATGGCGCAATTGGCTAGCGCGATCGGCTGTTAACCAAAAGTTTGGAAGTTCGAGCCCTCCCGAGAGCGGTGTGTCTCTTTTTTTGCGCTGATAGCTTTGGAGAAATGTTCTGAGGGTGGTGAGAGTGGAACACGACTATCTACGTGACGCAATTGGCTACCGCGTTCGGCTGTTAACCAAAAGGTTGGAGGTTCGAGCCCTCCGGAGAGCGGTGTGTCTCTTTTTTCTTCGCGCTAAGAGCTTTGGAGGAATGTTCTGACGGTGGTGAGAGTGGAGCACGACTGTTTCCATTGCAGAATTGGCTAGCGCGATCAACTGTTAACTGAAAGGTTGGAGGTTCGAGCCCTCCCGGGAGCACTGTGTCACTTTTTTTCTTTGCGCTGATAGCTTTGGAGAAATGTTCTGACGGTGATGAGTGTAGAGCACGACAACCTCCTTGGCGCAAATGGCTAGCGCGTTCAGCTGTTAACCAAAAGGTTGGAGGTTCAAGCCCTCCCGAGAGCGGTGTGTCTCTTTTTTCTTTGCACTGACAGCTGTGGAGAAATGTTCTGACGGTGGTGAGAGTAGAGCACGACTATTTACGTGGCGCAATTGGCAAGCAAGATCGGCTGTTAACCAAAAGGTTGGAGGTTCGAGCTCTCCCGGGATCGCTGTGTCGCTATTTTCTTTGCGCTGATACCTTTGACGAATATTATGACCGTGGTGAGAATAGATCACGACTATCTCTGGGGCGCAATAGGCTAGCGCGTTCAGCTGTTAACCAAAATATTGGAGGTTCGAGCCCTCCCGAGAGCGGTGTGTCTCTTTTTTTCTTTGCGCTGATAGCTTTGTAGAAATGTTCTGACGGTGGTGAGAGTGGAGCATGACTGTTTCCATGGCAGAATTGGCTAGCGCGATCAACTGTTAACAGAAAGGTTGGAGGTTCGAGCCCTCCCGGGAGCAGTGTGTCACTTTTTTTGCGCTGATAGCTTTGGAGAAATGTTCTGACGGTGGTGAGAGTGGAGCATGACTGTCTCCGTGGCGCAATTGGCTAGCGCGTTTGGCTGTTAACCAAAAGGTTGGAGGTACGAGCCCTCTCGAGAGCGGTGTGTCTCTTTTTTCTTTGCGCTGGCAGCTGTGGCGAAATGTTCTGACGGTGGTCAGTGTAGAGCACGACTGTCTACGTGGCGCAATTGGCTAGCACGATCGGCTGTTAACCAAAAGTTTGGAGGTTCTAGCCCTGCCATGAGCGGTGTGTCGCTTTTTTTTCTTTGCACTAATACCTTTGGAGAAATGTTCTGAACATGGTGAGATTGGAGCACGACTATCTCCGGGCCGCAAATGGCTAGCGCGTTTAGCTGTTAACCAAAAGGTTGGAGGTTCGAGCCCTACCGAGAGCGGTGTGTCTCTTTTTTTCTTTGCGCTGATAGCTTTGTAGAAATGTTCTGACGGTGGTGAGAGTTGAGCACGAATATCTCCGTAGCGCAATTGGCTAGCGCGTTCGGCTGTGAACCAAAACGTTGAAGGTTCGAGTCTTCCCGAGAGCGGTGTGTCTCTTTTTTCTTTGCGCTATTAGCTTTGTAGAAATGTTGTCACGGTGGTGAGAGTGGAGCACGACTGACTTAGTGGCGCAATTGGCTAGCGCGATCGGCTGTTAACCGAAAGTTTGGAGGTTCGAGCTCTCCCAGGAGCGGTGTGTCGCTTTTTTCTTTGCGCTGATACCTTTGAGGAATGTTATGACCGTGGTGAGAATAGAGCACGACTATTTCTGGGGCGCAATTGGCTAGCGCGTTCAGCAGTTAACCAAAAGGTTGGAGGTTCGAGCCCTCCCGAGAGCGGTGTGTCTCTTTTTTTCTTTGCGCTGATAGCTTTGTAGAAATGTTCTGACGGTGGTGAGAGTGGAGCACGAATATCTCCGTGGCGCAATTGGCTAGCTCGGCTGTGAACCAAAACGTTGGAGGTTCGAGCCCTCCCATGAGCGGTGTGTCGCTTTTTTTCTTTGCGCTGATAGATTTGGAGAAATGTTCTGATGGTGGTGAGAGTTGAGCACGAATATCTCTGTGGGGCAGTTGGCTAGCACGTTCGGCTGTTAACCAAAACGTTCGAGGTTCGAGCCCTCCCGAGAGCGGTGTGTCTCTTTTTTTTCTTCGCACTGATTGCTTTGGAGAAATGTTCTGAGGGTGGTGAGAGTGGAACACGACTATTTCCGTGACGCAATTGGCTAGCGGGTTCGGCCGTTAACCAAAAGGTTGGAGGTTCGAGCCCTCCGGAGAGCGGTGTGTCTCTTTTTTTTTCTTTGTGCTGATAGCTTTGGAGGAATGTTCTGACGGTGGTGAGAGTAGAGCTCGACTGTCTCCGTGGCGCAATTGGCTAGCGCGATCGGCTGTTAACCGAAAGTTTGGAGGTTCGTGCTCTCCCGGGAGTGGTGTGTCGCTTTTTTTCTTTGCGCTGATACCTTTGAGGAATGTTATGACCGTGGTGAGAATAGAGCACGACTATCTCCGGGGCGCAATTGACTAGCGCGTTAAGCTGTTAACCAAAAGGTTGGAGGTTCGAGCCCTCCCGAGAGCGGTGTGTCTCTTTTTTTTGCGCCGATAGCTTTGTAGAAATGTTCTGACCGTGGTGAGAGATGAGCACGACTGTCTCGGTTGCGCGATTCGCGAGCGCGATCAGCTGTTAACCAAAAGGTTGAAGGTTCGTGCCCTCCCATGAGTGGTGTGTTGCTTTTTTTCTTCGCGCTGATAGCTTTGGAGAAATGTTCTGACGGTGGTGAGAGTGTAGCACGAATATCTCCGTGGCGCAATTGGCTAGCGCGATCGGCTGTTAACCAAAAGTTTGGAGGTTCGAGCCCTACCGAGAGCGGTTTGTCTCTTTTTTTGCGCTGATAGCTTTGGAGAAATGTTCTGAGGGTGGTGAGAGTGGAACACGACTACCTCCGTGACGCAATTGGCTAGCGCGATGGGCTGTAAACCAAAAGGTTGGAGGTTCGAGCCCTCCGGAGAGCGGTGTTTCTCTTTTTTTTCTTTGCGCTGATAGCTTTGGAGGAATGTTCTAACGGTGGTGAGTGTAGAGCACGACTACCTCCTTGGCGCAATTGGCTAGCGCGTTCAGCTGTTAACCAAAATGTTGGAGATTCAAGCCCTCCCGAGAGCGGTGTGTCTCTTTTTTGTTTTCACTGACAGCTGTGGAGAAATTTTCTGACGGTGGTGAGAGTAGAGCACGACTTTCTACGTGGCGCAATCGGCTAGCAAGATCGGCTGTTAACCGAAAGGTTGGAGGTTCGAGCCCTGCCATGAGCGGTGTGTCGCTTTTTTTGCGCTGCTACCTTTGGAGAAATGATCTGACCATGTCTAGAGTGGAGCACGACTGTCACCATGACGCAATTAGCTAGCGCGTGCTGCTGTTAACGGAAAGGTTGGAGATTCGAGCCTTCCCATGAGCGGTGTGTCGCTTTTTTGCGCTCATAGCTTTGGAGAAATGTTCTGACGGTGGTGAGAGTGGAGCACGAATATCTCCGTGGCAGAATTGGCTAGCGCGTTCGGCTGTGAACCAAAACGTTGGAGGTTCCAGCCCTCCCGAGAGCGGTGTGTCTCTTTTTTTTCTTTGCGCTGATAGCTTTGGAGGAATGTTCTGACGGTGGTGAGAGTGGAGCACGACTGTTTACATGGCAGAATTGGCTAGCGCGATCAACTGTTAACTGAAAGGTTGGAGGTTCGAGCCCTCCCGGGAGCAGTGTGTCACTTTTTTTCTTTGCGCTGAAGGCTTTGGAGAAATGTTCTGACGGTGGTGAGAGTGGAGCATGACTGTCTCCGTGGCGCAATTGGCTAGCGCGTTCGGCTGTTAACCAAAAGGTTGGAGGTTCGAGCCCTCTCGAGAGCGGTGTGTCTCTTTTTTCTTTGCGCTGTTAGCTTTGTAGAAATGTTCTCACGGTGGTGAGAGTGGAGCACGACTGACTTAGTGGCGCAATTGGCTAGCGCGATCAGCTGTTAACCGAAAGTTTGGAGGTTCGAGCTCTCCCAGGAGCGGTGTGTCGCTTTTTTCTTTGCGCTGATACCTTTGAGGAATGTTATGACCGTGGTGAGAATAGAGCACGACTATTTCTGGGGCGCAATTGGCTAGCGCGTTCAGCAGTTAACCAAAAGGTTGGAGGTTCGAGCCCTCCCGAGAGCGGTGTGTCTCTTTTTTTCTTTGCGCTGATAGCTTTGTAGAAATGTTCTGACGGTGGTGAGAGTGGAGCACGAATATCTCCGTGGCGCAATTGGCTAGCGCATTCGGCTGTGAACCAAAACGTTGGAGGTTCGAGCCCTCCCATGAGCGGTGTGTCGCTTTTTTTCTTTGCGCTGATAGATTTGGAGAAATGTTCTGATGGTGGTGAGAGTTGAGCACGAATATCTCTGTGGGGCAGTTGGCTAGCACGTTCGGCTGTTAACCAAAAGGTTGGAGGTTCGAGCCCTCTCGAGAGCGGTGTGTCTCTTTTTTTTCTTTGCGCTGATAGCTTTGGAGGAATGTTCTGACGGTGGTGAGAGTGGAGCACGACTGTTTCCATGGTAGAATTGGCTAGCGCGATCAACTTTTAACTGAAAGGATGGAGGTTCGAGCCCTCCAGGGAGATGTGTCACTTTTTTTCTTTGCTCTGATAGCTTTGGAGAAATGTTCTGACGGTGGTGAGAGTGGAGCACGACTGTCTCCGTGGCGCAATTGGCTAGCGCGATCGGCTGTTAACCAAAAGGTTGGAGGTTCGAGTCCTCCCGAGAGCGGTGTGTCTCTATTTTCTTTGCGCTGTTAGCTTTGTAGAAATGTTCTCACGGTGGTGAGAGTGGAGCACGACTGTCTTAGTGGCGCAATTGGCTAGCGCGATCGGCTGTTAACCGAAAGTTTGGAGGTTCGAGCTCTCCCGGGAGCGGTGTGTCGCTTTTTTCTTTGCGCTGATACCTTTGACGAATATTATGACCGTGGTGAGAATAGATCATGACTATCTCTGGGGCGCAATAGGCTAGCGCGTTCAGCTGTTAACCAAAATATTGGAGGTTCGAGCCCTCCCGAGAGCGGTGTGTCTCTTTTTTTCTTTGCGCTGATAGCTTTGTAGAAATGTTCTGACGGTGGTGAGAGTGGAGCACGAATATCTCCGTGGCGCAATTGGCTAGCGCGTTCGGCTGTGAACCAAAACGTTGGAGGTTCGAGCCGTCCCATGAGCGGTGTGTCGCTTTTTTTCTTTGCGCTGATAGATTTGGAGAAATGTTCTGATGGTGGTGAGAGTTGAGCACGAATATCTCCGTGGTGCAGTTGGCTAGCACGTTCGGCTGTTAACCAAAACGTTGGAGGTTCGAGCCCTCTCGAGAGCGGTGTGTCTATTTTTTTCTTTGCACTGATAACTTTGGAGAAATGTTCTGAGGGTGGTGAGAGTGGAACACGACTATTTCCGTGACCAATTGGCTAGCGGGTTCGGCTGTTAACCAAAAGGTTGGAGGTTCGAACCCTCCGGAGAGCGGTGTGTCTCTTTTTTTTCTTTGCGCTGATAGCTTTGAGGAATGTTATGACCATGGTGAGAATAGAGCACGACTATCTCCGGGGCGCAATTGGCTAGCGCGTTCAGCTGTTAACCAAAAGTTTGGAGGTTCGAGCCCTCCCGAGAGCGGTGTGTCTCTTTTTTTCTTTGCGCTGATAGCTTTGTAGAAATGTTCTGACCGTGGTGAGAGATGAGCACGACTGTCTCCGTGGCGCAATTCGCTAGCGCGATCAGCTGTTAACCAAAAGGTTTGAGGTTCGTGCCCTCCAATGAGTGGTGTGTTGCTTTTTTTCTTCGCGTTGATAGCTTTGGAGAAATGTTCTGACGGTGGTGAGAGTGTAGCACGAATATCTCCGTGGCGCAATTGGCTAGCGCGATCGGCTGTTAACCAAAAGTTTGGAGGTTCGAGCCCTACCGAGAGCGGTTTGTCTCTTTTTTTGCGCTGATAGCTTTGGAGAAATGTTCTGAGGGTGGTGAGAGTGGAACACCACTATCTCCGTGACGCAATTGGCTAGTGCGTTGGGCTGTAAACCAAAAGGTTGGAGGTTCGAGCCCTCCGGAGAGCGGTGTTTCTCTTTTTTTTTCTTTGCGCTGATAGCTTTGGAGGAATGTTCTAACGGTGGTGAGTGTAGAGCACGACTACCTCCTTGGCGCAATTGGCTAGCGCGTTCAGCTGTTAACCAAAATGTTGGAGGTTCAAGCCCTCCCGAGAGCGGTGTGTCTCTTTTTCTTTGCACTGACAGCTGTGGAGAAATGTTCTGACTGTGGTGAGAGTAGAGCACGACTTTCTACGTGGCGCAATCGGCTAGCAAGATCGGCTGTTAACCGAAAGGTTGGAGGTTCGAGCCCTGCCATGAGCAGTGTGTCGCTTTTTTTTGCGCTGCTACCTTTGGAGAAATGATCTGACCATGTCTAGAGTGGAGCACGACTGTCTCCATGACGCAATTAGCTAGCGCGTGCTGCTGTTAACGGAAAGGTTGGAGGTTCGAGCCTTCCCATGAGCGGTGTGTCGCTTTTTTGCGCTCATAGCTTTGGAGAAATGTTCTGACGGTGGTGAGATTGGAGCACGACTATCTCCGGGCCGCAAATGGCTAGCGCGTTTAGCTGTTAACCAAAAGGTTGGAGGTTCGAGCCCTACCGAGAGCGGTGTGTCTCTTTTTTTCTTTGCGCTGATAGCTTTGTAGAAATGTTCTGACGGTGGTGAGAGTGGAGCACGAATATCTCCGTGGCACAATTGGCTAGCGCGTTCGGCTGTGAACCAAAACGTTGGAGGTTCCAGCCCTCCCGAGAGCGGTGTGTCTCTTTTTTTTCTTTGCGCTGATAACTTTGGAGGAATGTTCTGATGGTGGTGAGAGTGGAGCACGACTGTTTCCATGGCAGAATTGGCTAGCGCGATCAACTGTTAACTGAAAGGTTGGAGGTTCGAGCCCTGCCGGCAGCAGTGTGTCACTTTTTTTTCTTTGCGCTGAAGGCTTTGGAGAAATGTTCTGACGGTGGTGAGGGTGGAGCATGACTGTCTCCGTGGCGCAATTGGCTAGCGCGTTCGGCTGTTAACCAAAAGTTTGGAGGTTCGAGTCCTCTCGAGAGCGGTGTGTCTCTTTTTTCTTTGCGCTGACAGCTGTGGAGAAATGTTCTGACGGTGGTCAGAGTAGAGCACGACTGTCTACGTGGCGCAATTGGCTAGCACGATCGGCTGTTAACCAAAAGTTTGGAGGTTCTAGCCCTGCCATGAGCGGTGTGTCGCTTTTTTTTTCTTTGCGCTAATACCTTTGGAGAAATGTTCTGAACATGGTGAGATTGGAGCACGACTATCTCCGGGCCGCAAATGGCTAGCGCGTTTAGCTGTTAACCAAAAGGTTGGAGGTTCGAGCCCTACCGAGAGCGGTGTGTCGCTTTTTCTTTGCGCTGATACCTTTGACGAATATTATGACCGTGGTGAGAATAGATCATGACTATCTCTGGGGCGCAATAGGCTAGCGCGTTCAGCTGTTAACCAAAATATTGGAGGTTCGAGCCCTCCCGAGAGCGGTGTGTCTCTTTTTTTCTTTGCGCTGATAGCTTTGTAGAAATGTTCTGACGGTGGTGAGAGTGGAGCACGAATATCTCCGTGGCGCAATTGGCTAGCGCGTTCGGCTGTGAACCAAAACGTTGGAGGTTCGAGCCGTCCCATGAGCGGTGTGTCGCTTTTTTTCTTTGCGCTGATAGATTTGGAGAAATGTTCTGATGGTGGTGAGAGTTGAGCACGAATATCTCCGTGGTGCAGTTGGCTAGCACGTTCGGCTGTTAACCAAAACGTTGGAGGTTCGAGCCCTCTCGAGAGCGGTGTGTCTATTTTTTTCTTTGCACTGATAACTTTGGAGAAATGTTCTGAGGGTGGTGAGAGTGGAACACGACTATTTCCGTGACCAATTGGCTAGCGGGTTCGGCTGTTAACCAAAAGGTTGGAGGTTCGAACCCTCCGGAGAGCGGTGTGTCTCTTTTTTTTCTTTGCGCTGATAGCTTTGAGGAATGTTATGACCATGGTGAGAATAGAGCACGACTATCTCCGGGGCGCAATTGGCTAGCGCGTTCAGCTGTTAACCAAAAGTTTGGAGGTTCGAGCCCTCCCGAGAGCGGTGTGTCTCTTTTTTTCTTTGCGCTGATAGCTTTGTAGAAATGTTCTGACCGTGGTGAGAGATGAGCACGACTGTCTCCGTGGCGCAATTCGCTAGCGCGATCAGCTGTTAACCAAAAGGTTTGAGGTTCGTGCCCTCCAATGAGTGGTGTGTTGCTTTTTTTCTTCGCGTTGATAGCTTTGGAGAAATGTTCTGACGGTGGTGAGAGTGTAGCACGAATATCTCCGTGGCGCAATTGGCTAGCGCGATCGGCTGTTAACCAAAAGTTTGGAGGTTCGAGCCCTACCGAGAGCGGTTTGTCTCTTTTTTTGCGCTGATAGCTTTGGAGAAATGTTCTGAGGGTGGTGAGAGTGGAACACCACTATCTCCGTGACGCAATTGGCTAGTGCGTTGGGCTGTAAACCAAAAGGTTGGAGGTTCGAGCCCTCCGGAGAGCGGTGTTTCTCTTTTTTTTCTTTGCGCTGATAGCTTTGGAGGAATGTTCTAACGGTGGTGAGTGTAGAGCACGACTACCTCCTTGGCGCAATTGGCTAGCGCGTTCAGCTGTTAACCAAAATGTTGGAGGTTCAAGCCCTCCCGAGAGCGGTGTGTCTCTTTTTCTTTGCACTGACAGCTGTGGAGAAATGTTCTGACTGTGGTGAGAGTAGAGCACGACTTTCTACGTGGCGCAATCGGCTAGCAAGATCGGCTGTTAACCGAAAGGTTGGAGGTTCGAGCCCTGCCATGAGCAGTGTGTCGCTTTTTTTTGCGCTGCTACCTTTGGAGAAATGATCTGACCATGTCTAGAGTGGAGCACGACTGTCTCCATGACGCAATTAGCTAGCGCGTGCTGCTGTTAACGGAAAGGTTGGAGGTTCGAGCCTTCCCATGAGCGGTGTGTCGCTTTTTTGCGCTCATAGCTTTGGAGAAATGTTCTGACGGTGGTGAGATTGGAGCACGACTATCTCCGGGCCGCAAATGGCTAGCGCGTTTAGCTGTTAACCAAAAGGTTGGAGGTTCGAGCCCTACCGAGAGCGGTGTGTCTCTTTTTTTCTTTGCGCTGATAGCTTTGTAGAAATGTTCTGACGGTGGTGAGAGTGGAGCACGAATATCTCCGTGGCACAATTGGCTAGCGCGTTCGGCTGTGAACCAAAACGTTTGAGGTTCCAGCCCTCCCGAGAGCGGTGTGTCTCTTTTTTTTCTTTGCGCTGATAGCTTTGGAGGAATGTTCTGATGGTGGTGAGAGTGGAGCACGACTGTTTCCATGGCAGAATTGGCTAGCGCGATCAACTGTTAACTGAAAGGTTGGAGGTTCGAGCCCTGCCGGCCGCAGTGTGTCACTTTTTTTTCTTTGCGCTGAAGGCTTTGGAGAAATGTTCTGACGGTGGTGAGGGTGGAGCATGACTGTCTCCGTGGCGCAATTGGCTAGCGCGTTCGGCTGTTAACCAAAAGTTTGGAGGTTCGAGTCCTCTCGAGAGCGGTGTGTCTCTTTTTTCTTTGCGCTGACAGCTGTGGAGAAATGTTCTGACGGTGGTCAGAGTAGAGCACGACTGTCTACGTGGCGCAATTGGCTAGCACGATCGGCTGTTAACCAAAAGTTTGGAGGTTCTAGCCCTGCCATGAGCGGTGTGTCGCTTTTTTTTTCTTTGCGCTAATACCTTTGGAGAAATGTTCTGAACATGGTGAGATTGGAGCACGACTATCTCCGGGCCGCAAATGGCTAGCGCGTTTAGCTGTTAACCAAAAGGTTGGAGGTTCGAGCCCTACCGAGAGCGGTGTGTCTCTTTTTTTCTTTGCGCTGATAGCTTTGTAGAAATGTTCTGACGGTGGTGAGAGTTGAGCACGAATATCTCCGTGGCGCAATTGGCTAGCGCGTTCGGCTGTGAACCAAAACGTTGGAGGTTCGAGTCTTCCCGAGAGCGGTGTGTCTCTTTTTTCTTTGCGCTGTTAGCTTTGTAGAAATGTTCTCACGGTGGTGAGAGTGGAGCACGACTGACTTAGTGGCGCAATTGGCTAGCGCGATCGGCTGTTAACCGAAAGTTTGGAGGTTCGAGCTCTCCCAGGAGCGGTGTGTCGCTTTTTTCTTTGCGCTGATACCTTTGAGGAATGTTATGACCGTGGTGAGAATAGAGCACGACTATTTCTGGGGCGCAATTGGCTAGCGCGTTCAGCAGTTAACCAAAAGGTTGGAGGTTCGAGCCCTCCCGAGAGCGGTGTGTCTCTTTTTTTCTTTGCGCTGATAGCTTTGTAGAAATGTTCTGACGGTGGTGAGAGTTGAGCACGAATATCTCTGTGGGGCAGTTGGCTAGCACGTTCGGCTGTTAACCAAAACGTTCGAGGTTCGAGCCCTCCCGAGAGCGGTGTGTCTCTTTTTTTTCTTCGCACTGATTGCTTTGGAGAAATGTTCTGAGGGTGGTGAGAGTGGAACACGACTATTTCCGTGACGCAATTGGCTAGCGGGTTCGGCTGTTAACCAAAAGGTTGGAGGTTCGAGCCCTCCGGAAAGCGGTGTGTCTCTTTTTTTTCTTTGTGCTGATAGCTTTGGAGGAATGTTCTGACGGTGGTGAGAGTAGAGCCCGACTGTCTCCGTGGCGCAATTGGCTAGCGCGATCGGCTGTTAACCGAAAGTTTGGAGGTTCGTGCTCTCCCGGGAGTGGTGTGTCGCTTTTTTTCTTTGCGCTGATACCTTTGAGGAATGTTATGACCGTGGTGAGAATAGAGCACGACTATCTCCGGGGCGCAATTGACTAGCGCGTTAAGCTGTTAACCAAAAGGTTGGAGGTTCGAGCCCTCCCGAGAGCGGTGTGTCTCTTTTTTTTGCGCCGATAGCTTTGTAGAAATGTTCTGACCGTGGTGAGAGATGAGCACGACTGTCTCGGTTGCGCGATTCGCGAGCGCGATCAGCTGTTAACCAAAAGGTTGAAGGTTCGTGCCCTCCCATGAGTGGTGTGTTGCTTTTTTTCTTCGCGCTGATAGCTTTGGAGAAATGTTCTGACGGTGGTGAGAGTGGAGCACGACAATCTCCATGGCGCAATTGGCTAGCGCGATCGGCTGTTAACCAAAAGTTTGGAAGTTCGAGCCCTCCCGAGAGCGGTGTGTCTCTTTTTTTGCGCTGATAGCTTTGGAGAAATGTTCTGAGGGTGGTGAGAGTGGAACACGACTATCTACGTGACGCAATTGGCTACCGCGTTCGGCTGTTAACCAAAAGGTTGGAGGTTCGAGCCCTCCGGAGAGCGGTGTGTCTCTTTTTTCTTCGCGCTAAGAGCTTTGGAGGAATGTTCTGACGGTGGTGAGAGTGGAGCACGACTGTTTCCATTGCAGAATTGGCTAGCGCGATCAAC
The DNA here is from genome assembly GCF_043290135.1 of Rhipicephalus microplus. Classification (NCBI taxonomy): domain Eukaryota; kingdom Metazoa; phylum Arthropoda; class Arachnida; order Ixodida; family Ixodidae; genus Rhipicephalus; species Rhipicephalus microplus. The sequence goes on along the minus strand of NC_134703.1, from coordinate 202,791,307 downwards.
TGTTAACTGAAAGGTTGGAGGTTCGAGCCCTCCCGGGAGCACTGTGTCACTTTTTTTCTTTGCGCTGATAGCTTTGGAGAAATGTTCTGACGGTGATGAGTGTAGAGCACGACAACCTCCTTGGCGCAAATGGCTAGCGCGTTCAGCTGTTAACCAAAAGGTTGGAGGTTCAAGCCCTCCCGAGAGCGGTGTGTCTCTTTTTTCTTTGCACTGACAGCTGTGGAGAAATGTTCTGACGGTGGTGAGAGTAGAGCACGACTATTTACGTGGCGCAATTGGCTAGCAAGATCGGCTGTTAACCAAAAGGTTGGAGGTTCGAGCTCTCCCGGGAGCGCTGTGTCGCTATTTTCTTTGCGCTGATACCTTTGACGAATATTATGACCGTGGTGAGAATAGATCACGACTATCTCTGGGGCGCAATAGGCTAGCGCGTTCAGCTGTTAACCAAAATATTGGAGGTTCGAGCCCTCCCGAGAGCGGTGTGTCTGTTTTTTTCTTTGCGCTGATAGCTTTGTAGAAATGTTCTGACGGTGGTGAGAGTGGAACACGACTATCTACGTGACGCAATTGCCTACCGCGTTCGGCTGTGAACCAAAACGTTGGAGGTTCCAGCCCTCCCGAGAGCGGTGTGTCTCTTTTTTTTCTTTGCGCTGATAGCTTTGGAGGAATTTTCTGACGGTGGTGAGAGTGGAGCACGACTGTTTCCATGGCAGAATTGGCTAGCGCGATCAACTTTTAACTGAAAGGATGGAGGTTCGAGCCCTCCCGGGAGATGTGTCACTTTTTTTCTTTGCTCTGATAGCTTTGGAGAAATGTTCTGACGGTGGTGAGAGTGGAGCACGACTGTCTCCGTGGCGCAATTGGCTAGCGCGATCGGCTGTTAACCAAAAGGTTGGAGGTTCGAGTCCTCCCGAGAGCGGTGTGTCTCTTTTTTCTTTGCGCTGTTAGCTTTGTAGAAATGTTCTCACGGTGGTGAGAGTGGAGCACGACTGTCTTAGTGGCGCAATTGGCTAGCGCGATCGGCTGTTAACCGAAAGTTTGGAGGTTCGAGCTCTCCCGGGAGCGGTGTGTCGCTTTTTTCTATGCGCTGATACCTTTGACGAATATTGTGACCGTGGTGAGAATAGATCATGACTATCTCTGGGGCGCAATAGGCTAGCGCGTTCAGCTGTTAACCAAAATATTGGAGGTTCGAGCCCTCCCGAGAGCGGCGTGTCTCTTTTTTTCTTTGCGCTGATAGCTTTGTAGAAATGTTCTGACGGTGGTGAGAGTTGAGCACGAATATCTCCGTGGCGCAATTGGCTAGCGCGTTCGGCTGTGAACCAAAACGTTGAAGGTTCGAGTCTTCCCGAGAGCGGTGTGTCTCTTTTTTCTTTGCGCTGTTAGCTTTGTAGAAATGTTCTCACGGTGGTGAGAGTGGAGCACGACTGACTTAGTGGCGCAATTGGCTAGCGCGATCGGCTTTTAACCGAAAGTTTGGAGGTTCGAGCTCTCCCAGGATTGGTGTGTCGCTTTTTTCTTTGCGCTGATACCTTTGAGGAATGTTATGACCGTGGTGAGAATAGAGCACGACTATTTCTGAGGCGCAATTGGCTAGCGCGTTCAGCAGTTAACCAAAAGGTTGGAGGTTCGAGCCCTCCGGAGAGCGGTGTGTCTCTTTTTTTTCTTTGCGCTGATAGCTTTGAGGAATGTTATGACCATGGTGAGAATAGAGCACGACTATCTCCGGGGCGCAATTGGCTAGCGCGTTCAGCTGTTAACCAAAAGTTTGGAGGTTCGAGCCCTCCCGAGAGCGGTGTGTCTCTTTTTTTCTTTGCGCTGATAGCTTTGTAGAAATGTTCTGACCGTGGTGAGAGATGAGCACGACTGTCTCCGTGGCGCAATTCGCTAGCGCGATCAGCTGTTAACCAAAAGGTTTGAGGTTCGTGCCCTCCAATGAGTGGTGTGTTCCTTTTTTTCTTCGCGTTGATAGCTTTGGTGAAATGTTCTGACGGTGGTGAGAGTGTAGCACGAATATCTCCGTGGCGCAATTGGCTAGCGCGATCGGCTGTTAACCAAAAGTTTGGAGGTTCGAGCCCTACCGAGAGCGGTTTGTCTCTTTTTTTGCGCTGATAGCTTTGGAGAAATGTTCTGAGGGTGGTGAGAGTGGAACACCACTATCTCCGTGACGCAATTGGCTAGTGCGTTGGGCTGTAAACCAAAAGGTTGGAGGTTCGAGCCCTCCGGAGAGCGGTGTTTCTCTTTTTTTTTCTTTGCGCTGATAGCTTTGGAGGAATGTTCTAACGGTGGTGAGTGTAGAGCACGACTTCCTCCTTGGCGCAATTGGCTAGCGCGTTCAGCTGTTAACCAAAATGTTGGAGGTTCAAGCCCTCCCGAGAGCGGTGTGTCTCTTTTTCTTTGCACTGACAGCTGTGGAGAAATGTTCTGACGGTGGTGAGAGTAGAGCACGACTTTCTACGTGGCGCAATCGGCTTGCAAGATCGGCTGTTAACCGAAAGGTTGGAGGTTCGAGCCCTGCCATGAGCGGTGTGTCGCTTTTTTTTGCGCTGCTACCTTTGGAGAAATGATCTGACCATGTCTAGAGTGGAGCACGACTGTCTCCATGACGCAATTAGCTAGCGCGTGCTGCTGTTAACGGAAAGGTTGGAGGTTCGAGCCTTCCCATGAGCGGTGTGTCGCTTTTTTGCGCTCATAGCTTTGGAGAAATGTTCTGACGGTGGTGAGATTGGAGCACGACTATCTCCGGGCCGCAAATGGCTAGCGCGTTTAGCTGTTAACCAAAAGGTTGGAGGTTCGAGCCCTACCGAGAGCGGTGTGTCTCTTTTTTTTCTTTGCGCTGATAGCTTTGGAGGAATGTTCTGACGGTGGTGAGAGTGGAGCACGACTGTTTCCATGGCAGAATTGGCTAGCGCGATCAACTGTTAACTGAAAGGTTGGAGGTTCGAGCCCTGCCGGGAGCAGTGTGTCACTTTTTTTTCTTTGCGCTGAAGGCTTTGGAGAAATGTTCTGACGGTGGTGAGGGTGGAGCATGACTGTCTCCGTGGCGCAATTGGCGAGCGCGTTCGGCTGTTAACCAAAAGGTTGGAGGTTCGAGTCCTCTCGAGAGCGGTGTGTCTCTTTTTTCTTTGCGCTGACAGCTGTGGAGAAATGTTCTGACGGTGGTCAGAGTAGAGCACGACTGTCTACGTGGCGCAATTGGCTAGCACGATCGGCTGTTAACCAAAAGTTTGGAGGTTCTAGCCCTGCCATGAGCGGTGTGTCGCTTTTTTTTCTTTGCGCTAATACCTTTGGAGAAATGTTCTGAACATGGTGAGATTGGAGCACGACTATCTCCGGGCCGCAAATGGCTAGCGCGTTTAGCTGTTAACCAAAAGGTTGGAGGTTCGAGCCCTACCGAGAGCGGTGTGTCTCTTTTTTTCTTTGCGCTGATAGCTTTGTAGAAATGTTCTGACGGTGGTGAGAGTTGAGCACGAATATCTCCGTGGCGCAATTGGCTAGCGCGTTCGGCTGTGAACCAAAACATTGGAGGTTCGAGTCTTCCCGAGAGCGGTGTGTCTCTTTTTTTTTTTGCGCTGTTAGCTTTGTAGAAATGTTCTCACGGTGGTGAGAGTGGAGCACGACTGACTTAGTGGCGCAATTGGCTAGCGCGATCGGCTGTTAACCGAAAGTTTGGAGGTTCGAGCTCTCCGAGGAGCGGTGTGTCGCTTTTTTCTTTGCGCTGATACCTTTGAGGAATGTTATGACCGTGGTGAGAATAGAGCACGACTATTTCTGGGGCGCAATTGGCTAGCGCGTTCAGCAGTTAACCAAAAGGTTGGAGGTTCGAGTCTTCCCGAGAGCGGTGTGTCTCTTTTTTTTTGCGCTGTTAGCTTTGTAGAAATGTTCTCACGGTGGTGAGAGTGGAGCACGACTGACTTAGTGGCGCAATTGGCTAGCGCGATCGGCTGTTAACCGAAAGTTTGGAGGTTCGAGCTCTCCGAGGAGCGGTGTGTCGCTTTTTTCTTTGCGCTGATACCTTTGTAGAAATGTTCTGACGGTGGTGAGAGTTGAGCACGAATATCTCCGTGGCGCAATTGGCTAGCGCGTTCGGCTGTGAACCAAAACGTTGGAGGTTCGAGTCTTCCCGAGAGCGGTGTGTCTCTTTTTTTTTTGCGCTGTTAGCTTTGTAGAAATGTTCTCACGGTGGTGAGAGTGGAGCACGACTGACTTAGTGGCGCAATTGGCTAGCGCGATCGGCTGTTAACCGAAAGTTTGGAGGTTCGAGCTCTCCGAGGAGCGGTATGTCGCTTTTTTCTTTGCGCTGATACCTTTGAGGAATGTTATGACCGTGGTGAGAATAGAGCACGACTATTTCTGGGGCGCAATTGGCTAGCGCGTTCAGCAGTTAACCAAAAGGTTGGAGGTTCGAGCCCTCCCGAGAGCGGTGTGTCTCTTTTTTTCTTTGCGCTGATAGCTTTGTAGAAATGTTCTGACGGTGGTGAGAGTGGAGCACGAATATCTCCGTGGCGCAATTGGCTAGCGCATTCGGCTGTGAACCAAAACGTTGGAGGTTCGAGCCCTCCCATGAGCGGTGTGTCGCTTTTTTTCTTTGCGCTGATAGATTTGGAGAAATGTTCTGATGGTGGTGAGAGTTGAGCACGAATATCTCTGTGGGGCAGTTGGCTAGCACGTTCGGCTGTTAACCAAAACGTTCGAGGTTCGAGCCCTCCCGAGAGCGGTGTGTCTCTTTTTTTTCTTCGCACTGATAGCTTTGGAGAAATGTTCTGAGGGTGGTGAGTGTAGAGCACGACTACCTCCTTGGCGCAAATGGCTAGCGCGTTCAGCTGTTAACCAAAAGGTTGGAGGTTCGAGCCCTCTCGAGAGCGGTGTGTCTCTTTTTTCTTTGCGCTGACAGCTGTGGAGAAATGTTCGGACGGTGGTCAGAGTAGAGCACGACTGTCTATGTGGCGCAATTGGCTAGCACGATCGGCTGTTAACCAAAAGTTTGGAGGTTCTATCCCTGCCATGAGCGGTGTGTCCCTTTTTTTGCGCTGATACCTTTGGAGAAATGTTCTGAACATGGTGAGAGTGGAGCACGACTGTCTCCATGAGACAATTGGCCAGCACGTTCGGCTTTTAACGGAAAAGTTGTAGATTCGAGCCCTCCCATGAGCGGTGTGTCGCTTTTTTGCGCTCATAGCTTTATAGGAATGTTCTGACGGTGATGAGAGTGGAGCACGACTGTTTCCGTGGCAGGATCGGCTAGCGCGATCAACTGTTAACTGAAAGTTTGGAGGTTCGAGCCCTCCCGGGAGCAGTGTGTCGCTTTTTTTCTTTGCGCTGATAGCTTTGGAGAAATGTTCTGACGGTGGTGAGAGTGGAGCACGACTGTCTCCGTCGCGCAATTGGCTAGCGCGTTCGGCTGTTAACCAAAAGGTTGGAGGTTCGAGCCCTCTCGAGAGTGGTGTGTCTCTTTTTTCTTTGCGCTGACAGCTGTGGAGAAATGTTCTGACGGTGGTCACAGTGGAGCACGACTGTCTCCATGACGCAATTAGCTAGCGCGTGCTGCTGTTAACGGAAAGGTTGGAGGTTCGAGCCTTCCCATGAGCGGTGTGTTGCTTTTTTGGGCTCATAGCTTTGGAGAAATGTTCTGACGGTGGTGAGATTGGAGCACGACTATCTCCGGGCCGCAAATGGCTTGCGCGTTTAGCTGTTAACCAAAAGGTTGGAGGTTCGAGCCCTACCGAGAGCGGTGTGTCTCTTTTTTTCTTTGCGCTGATAGCTTTGTAGAAATGTTCTGACGGTGGTGACAGTGGAGCATGACTGTTTCCATGGCAGAATTGGCTAGCGCGATCAACTGTTAACTGAAAGGTTGGAGGTTCGAGCCCTCCCGGGAGCAGTGTGTCACTTTTTTTGCGCTGATAGCTTTGGAGAAATGTTCTGACGGTGGTGAGAGTGGAGCACGACTGTCTCCGTGGCGCAATTGGCTAGCGCGTTCGGCTGTTAACCAAAAGGTTGGAGGTTCGAGCCCTCTCGAGAGCGGTGTGTCTCTTTTTTCTTTGCGCTGACAGCTGTGGAGAAATGTTCTGACGGTGGTCAGAGTAGAGCACGACTGTCTACGTGGCGCAATTGGCTAGCACGATCGGCTGTTAACCAAAAGTTTGGAGGTTCTAGCCCTGCCATGAGCGGTGTGTCGCTTTTTTTTCTTTGCGCTAATACCTTTGGAGAAATGTTCTGAACATGGTGAGATTGGAGCACGACTATCTCCGGGCCGCAAATGGCTAGCGCGTTTAGCTGTTAACCAAAAGGTTGGAGGTTCGAGCCCTACCGAGAGCGGTGTGTCTCTTTTTTTCTTTGCGCTGATAGCTTTGTAGAAATGTTCTGACGGTGGTGAGAGTTGAGCACGAATATCTCCGTGGCGCAATTGGCTAGCGCGTTCGGCTGTGAACCAAAACGTTGGAGGTTCGAGTCTTCCCGAGAGCGGTGTGTCTCTTTTTTCTTTGCGCTGTTAGCTTTGTAGAAATGTTCTCACGGTGGTGAGAGTGGAGCACGACTGACTTAGTGGCGCAATTGGCTAGCGCGATCGGCTGTTAATCGAAAGTTTGGAGGTTCGAGCTCTCCGAGGAGCGGTGTGTCGCTTTTTTCTTTGCGCTGATACCTTTGAGGAATGTTATGACCGTGGTGAGAATAGAGCACGACTATTTCTGGGGCGCAATTGGCTAGCGCGTTCAGCAGTTAACCAAAAGGTTGGAGGTTCGAGCCCTCCCGAGAGCGGTGTGTCTCTTTTTTTCTTTGCGCTGATAGCTTTGTAGAAATGTTTTGACGGTGGTGAGAGTGGAGCACGAATATCTCCGTGGCGCAATTGGCTAGCGCATTCGGCTGTGAACCAAAACGTTGGAGGTTCGAGCCCTCCCATGAGCGGTGTGTCGCTTTTTTTCTTTGCGCTGATAGATTTGGAGAAATGTTCTGATGGTGGTGAGAGTTGAGCACGAATATCTCTGTGGGGCAGTTGGCTAGCACGTTCGGCTGTTAACCAAAACGTTCGAGGTTCGAGCCCTCCCGAGAGCGGTGTGTCTCTTTTTTTTCTTCGCACTGATAGCTTTGGAGAAATGTTCTGAGGGTGGTGAGTGTAGAGCACGACTACCTCCTTGGCGCAAATGGCTAGAGCGTTCAGCTGTTAACCAAAAGGTTGGAGGTTCGAGCCCTCTCGAGAGCGGTGTGTCTCTTTTTTCTTTGCGCTGACAGCTGTGGAGAAATGTTCGGACGGTGGTCAGAGTAGAGCACGACTGTCTATGTGGCGCAATTGGCTAGCACGATCGGCTGTTAACCAAAAGTTTGGAGGTTCTATCCCTGCCATGAGCGGTGTGTCCCTTTTTTTGCGCTGATACCTTTGGAGAAATGTTCTGAACATGGTGAGAGTGGAGCACGACTGTCTCCATGAGGCAATTGGCCAGCACGTTCGGCTTTTAACGGAAAAGTTGTAGATTCGAGCCCTCCCATGAGCGGTGTGTCGCTTTTTTGCGCTCATAGCTTTATAGGAATGTTCTGACGGTGATGAGAGTGGAGCACGACTGTTTCCGTGGCAGGATCGGCTAGCGCGATCAACTGTTAACTGAAAGTTTGGAGGTTCGAGCCCTCCCGGGAGCAGTGTGTCGCTTTTTTTCTTTGCGCTGATAGCTTTGGAGAAATGTTCTGACGGTGGTGAGATTGGAGCACAACTGTCTCCGTCGCGCAATTGGCTAGCGCGTTCGGCTGTTAACCAAAAGGTTGGAGGTTCGAGCCCTCTCGAGAGTGGTGTGTCTCTTTTTTCTTTGCGCTGACAGCTGTGGAGAAATGTTCTGACGGTGGTCACAGTGGAGCACGACTGTCTCCATGACGCAATTAGCTAGCGCGTGCTGCTGTTAACGGAAAGGTTGGAGGTTCGAGCCTTCCCATGAGCGGTGTGTTGCTTTTTTGGGCTCATAGCTTTGGAGAAATGTTCTGACGGTGGTGAGATTGGAGCACGACTATCTCCGGGCCGCAAATGGCTTGCGCGTTTAGCTGTTAACCAAAAGGTTGGAGGTTCGAGCCCTACCGAGAGCGGTGTGTCTCTTTTTTTCTTTGCGCTGATAGCTTTGTAGAAATGTTCTGACGGTGGTGAGAGTGGAGCATGACTGTTTCCATGGCAGAATTGGCTAGCGCGATCAACTGTTAACTGAAAGGTTGGAGGTTCGAGCCCTCCCGGGAGCAGTGTGTCACTTTTTTTGCGCTGATAGCTTTGGAGAAATGTTCTGACGGTGGTGAGAGTGGAGCACGACTGTCTCCGTGGCGCAATTGGCTAGCGCGTTCGGCTGTTAACCAAAAGGTTGGAGGTTCGAGCCCTCTCGAGAGCGGTGTGTCTCTTTTTTCTTTGCGCTGACAGCTGTGGAGAAATGTTCTGACGGTGGTCAGAGTAGAGCAGGACTGTCTACGTGGCGCAATTGGCTAGCACGATCGGCTGTTAACCAAAAGTTTTGAGGTTCTAGCCCTGCCATGAGCGGTGTGTCGCTTTTTTTTCTTTGCGCTGATACCTTTGGAGAAATGTTCTGAACATGGTGAGATTGGAGCACGACTATCTCCGGGCCGCAAATGGCTAGCGCGTTTAGTTGTTAACCAAAAGGTTGGAGGTTCGAGCCCTACCGAGAGCGGTGTGTCTCTTTTTTTCTTTGCGCTGATAGCTTTGTAGAAATGTTCTGACGGTGGTGAGAGTGGAGCACGAATATCTCCGTGGCGCAATTGGCTAGCGCGTTCGGCTGGGAACCAAAACGTTGGAGGTTCGAGTCTTCCCGAGAGCGGTGTCTCTCTTTTTTCTTTGCGCTGTCAGCTTTGTAGAAATGTTCTCACGGTGGTGAAAGTGGAGCACAACTGTCTTAGTGGCGCAATTGGCTAGCGCGATCGGCTGTTAACCGAAAGTTTGGAGGTTCGAGCTCTCCCGGGAGCGGTGTGTCGCTTTTTTCTTTGCGCTGATACCTTTGAAGAATGTTATGACCGTGGTGAGAATAGAGCACGACTATCTCTGGGGCGCAATTGGCTAGCGCGTTCAGCAGTTAACCAAAAGGTTGGAGGTTCGAGCCCTCCCGAGAGCGGTGTGTCTCTTTTTTTCTTTGCGCTGATAGCTTTGTAGAAATGTTCTGACGGTGGTGAGAGTGGAGCACGAATATCTACGTGGCGCAATTGGCTAGCGCATTCGGCTGTGAACCAAAACGTTGGAGGTTCGAGCCTTCCCATGAGCGGTGTGTCGCTTTTTTTCTTTGCGCTGATAGATTTGGAGAAATGTTCTGATGGTGGTGAGAGTTGAGCACGAATATCTCTGTGGGGCAGTTGGCTAGCACATTCGGCTGTTAACCAAAACGTTCGAGGTTCGAGCCCTCCCGAGAGCGGTGTGTCTCTTTTTTTTCTTCGCACTGATAGCTTTGGAGAAATGTTCTGAGGGTGGTGAGAGTGGAACACGACAATTTCCGTGACGCAATTGGCTAGCGGGTTCGGCTGTTAACCACAAGATTGGAGGTTCGAGCCCTCCGGAGAGCGGTGTGTCTCTTTTTTTTCTTTGTGCTGATAGCTTTGGAGGAATGTTCTGACGGTGGTGAGAGTGGAGCACGACTGTCTCCGTGGCGCAATTGGCTAGCGCGATCGGCATTTAACCGAAAGTTTGGAGGTTCGAGCTCTCCCGGGAGTGGTGTGTCGCTTTTTTTCTTTGCGCTGATACCATTGAGGAATGTTATGACCGTGGTGAGAATAGAGCACGACTATCTCCGGGACGCAATTGGCTAGCGCGTTCAGCTGGTAACCAAAAGGTTGGAGGTGCGAGCCCTCCGGAGAGCGGTGTGTCTCTTTTTTTTGCGCTGATAGCTTTGGAGGAAAGTTCTGACGGTGGTGAGAGTGGAGCACGACTGTTTCCATTGCAGAATTGGCTAGTGCGATCAACTGTTAACTGAAAGGTTGGAGGTTCGAGCCCACCCGGGAGCAGTGTGTCACTTTTTTTTCTTTGCGCTGATAGCTTTGGAGAAATGTTCTGACGGTGGTGAGAGTGGAGCACGACTGTCTCCGTGGCGCAATTGGCTAGCGCGTTCGGCTGTTAACCAAAAGGTTGGAGGTTCGAGCCCTCTCGAGAGCGGTGTGTCTCTTTTTTCTTTGCGCTGACAGCTGTGGAGAAATGTTCTGACGGTGGTCAGAGTAGAGCACGACTGTCTACGTGGCGCAATTGGCTAGCACGATCGGCTGTTAACCAAAAGTTTGGAGGTTCTAGCCCTGCCATGAGCGGTGTGTCACTTTTTTTATTTGCGCTGCTACCTTCGGAGAAATGTTCTGAACATGGTGAGATTGGAGCACGACTATCTCCGGGCCACAAATGGCTAGCGCGTTTAGCTGTTAACCAAAAGGTTGGAGGTTCGAGCCCTACAGAGAGCGGTGTGTCTTTTTTTTTCTTTGCGCTGATAGCTTTGTAGAAATGTTCTGACGGTGGTGAGAGTGGAGCACGAATATCTCCGTGGCGCAATTGGCTAGCGCGTTCGGCTGTGAACCAAAACGTTGGAGGTTCGAGTCTTCCCGAGAGCGGTGTGTCTCTTTTTTCTTTGCGCTGTTAGCTTTGTAGAAATGTTCTCACGGTGGTGAGAGTGGAGCACGACTGACTTAGTGGCGCAATTGGCTAGCGCGATCGGCTGTTAACCGAAAGTTTGGAGGTTCGAGCTCTCCCAGGAGCGGTGTGTCGCTTTTTTCTTTGCGCTGATACCTTTGAGGAATGTTATGACCGTGGTGAGAATAGAGCACGACTATTTCTGGGGCGCAATTGTCTAGCGCGTTCAGCAGTTAACCAAAAGGTTGAAGGTTCGAGCCCTCCCGAGAGCGGTGTGTCTCTTTTTTTCTTTGCGCTGATAGCTTTGTAGAAATGTTCTGACGGTGGTGAGAGTGGAGCACGAATATCTCCGTGGCGCAATTGGCTAGCGCATTCGGCTGTGAACCAAAACGTTGGAGGTTCGAGCCCTCCCATGAGCGGTGTGTCGCTTTTTTTCTTTGCGCTGATAGATTTGGAGAAATGTTCTGATGGTGGTGAGAGTTGAGCACGAATATCTCTGTGGGGCAGTTGGCTACCACGTTCGGCTGTTAACCAAAACGTTCGAGGTTCGAGCCCTCCCGAGAGCGGTGTGTCTCTTTTTTTTCTTCGCACTGATAGCTTTGGAGAAATGTTCTGAGGGTGGTGAGAGTGGAACACGACTATTTCCGTGACGCAATTGGCTAGTGGGTTCGGCTGTTAACCAAAAGGTTGGAGCTTCGAGCCCTACGGAGAGCGGTGTGTCTCTTTTTTTTCTTTGTGCTGATAGCTTTGGAGGAATGTTCTGACGGTGGTGAGAGTAGAGCACGACTGTCTCCGTGGCGCAATTGGCTAGCGCGTTCGGCTGTTAACCAAAAGGTTGGAGGTTCGAGCCCTCTCGAGAGCGGTGTGTCTCTTTTTTCTTTGCGCTGACAGCTGTGGAGAAATGTTCTGACGGTGGTCAGAGTAGAGCACGACTGTCTACGTGGCGCAATTGGCTAGCACGATCGGCTGTTAACCAAAAGTTTTGAGGTTCTAGCCCTGCCATGAGCGGTGTGTCGCTTTTTTTTCTTTGCGCTGATACCTTTGGAGAAATGTTCTGAACATGGTGAGATTGGAGCACGACTATCTCCGGGCCGCAAATGGCTAGCGCGTTTAGTTGTTAACCAAAAGGTTGGAGGTTCGAGCCCTACCGAGAGCGGTGTGTCTCTTTTTTTCTTTGCGCTGATAGCTTTGTAGAAATGTTCTGACGGTGGTGAGAGTGGAGCACGAATATCTCCGTGGCGCAATTGGCTAGCGCGTTCGGCTGGGAACCAAAACGTTGGAGGTTCGAGTCTTCCCGAGAGCGGTGTCTCTCTTTTTTCTTTGCGCTGTCAGCTTTGTAGAAATGTTCACGGTGGTGAAAGTGGAGCACAACTGTCTTAGTGGCGCAATTGGCTAGCGCGATCGGCTGTTAACCGAAAGTTTGGAGGTTCGAGCTCTCCCGGGAGCGGTGTGTCGCTTTTTTCTTTGCGCTGATACCTTTGAAGAATGTTATGACCGTGGTGAGAATAGAGCACGACTATCTCTGGGGCGCAATTGGCTAGCGCGTTCAGCAGTTAACCAAAAGGTTGGAGGTTCGAGCCCTCCCGAGAGCGGTGTGTCTCTTTTTTTCTTTGCGCTGATAGCTTTGTAGAAATGTTCTGACGGTGGTGAGAGTGGAGCACGAATATCTACGTGGCGCAATTGGCTAGCGCATTCGGCTGTGAACCAAAACGTTGGAGGTTCGAGCCTTCCCATGAGCGGTGTGTCGCTTTTTTTCTTTGCGCTGATAGATTTGGAGAAATGTTCTGATGGTGGTGAGAGTTGAGCACGAATATCTCTGTGGGGCAGTTGGCTAGCACATTCGGCTGTTAACCAAAACGTTCGAGGTTCGAGCCCTCCCGAGAGCGGTGTGTCTCTTTTTTTTCTTCGCACTGATAGCTTTGGAGAAATGTTCTGAGGGTGGTGAGAGTGGAACACGACTATTTCCGTGACGCAATTGGCTAGCGGGTTCGGCTGTTAACCACAAGATTGGAGGTTCGAGCCCTCCGGAGAGCGGTGTGTCTCTTTTTTTTCTTTGTGCTGATAGCTTTGGAGGAATGTTCTGACGGTGGTGAGAGTGGAGCACGACTGTCTCCGTGGCGCAATTGGCTAGCGCGATCGGCATTTAACCGAAAGTTTGGAGGTTCGAGCTCTCCCGGGAGTGGTGTGTCGCTTTTTTTCTTTGCGCTGATACCTTTGAGGAATGTTATGACCGTGGTGAGAATAGAGCACGACTATCTCCGGGACGCAATTGGCTAGCGCGTTCAGCTGGTAACCAAAAGGTTGGAGGTGCGAGCCCTCCGGAGAGCGGTGTGTCTCTTTTTTTTGCGCTGATAGCTTTGGAGGAAAGTTCTGACGGTGGTGAGAGTGGAGCACGACTGTTTCCATTGCAGAATTGGCTAGTGCGATCAACTGTTAACTGAAAGGTTGGAGGTTCGAGCCCACCCGGGAGCAGTGTGTCACTTTTTTTTCTTTGCGCTGATAGCTTTGGAGAAATGTTCTGACGGTGGTGAGAGTGGAGCACGACTGTCTCCGTGGCGCAATTGGCTAGCGCGTTCGGCTGTTAACCAAAAGTTTGGAAGTTCGAGCCCTCCCGAGAGCGGTGTGTCTCTTTTTTCTTTGCTCTAAGAGCTTTGGAGGAATGTTCTGACGGTAGTGAGAGTGGAGCACGACTGTTTCCATTGCAGAATATGCTAGCGCGATCAACTGTTAACTGAAAGGTTGGAGGTTCGAGCCCTCCCGGGAGCAGTGTGTCACTTTTTTTCTTTGCGCTGATAGCTTTGAAGAAATGTTCTGACGGTGGTGAGTGTAGAGCACGACTACCTCCTTGGCGCAAATGGCTAGCGCGTTCAGCTGTTAACCAAAAGGTTGGAGGTTCGAGCCCTCTCGAGAGCGGTGTGTCTCTTTTTTCTTTTCGCTGACAGCTGTGGAGAAATGTTCGGACGGTGGTCAGAGTAGAGCACGACTGTCTATGTGGCGCAATTGGCTAGCACGATCGGCTGTTAACCAAAAGTTTGGAGGTTCTATCCCTGCCATGAGCGGTGTGTCCCTTTTTTTGCGCTGATACCTTTGGAGAAATGTTCTGAACATGGTGAGAGTGGAGCACGACTGTCTCCATGAGGCAATTGGCCAGCACGTTCGGCTTTTAACGGAAAAGTTGGAGGTTCGAGCCCTCCCATGAGCGGTGTGTCGCTTTTTTGCGCTCATAGCTTTATAGGAATGTTCTGACGGTGATGAGAGTGGAGCACGACTGTTTCCGTGGCAGGATCGGCTAGCGCGATCAACTGTTAACTGAAAGTTTGGAGGTTCGAGCCCTCCCGGGAGCAGTGTGTCGCTTTTTTTCTTTGCGCTGATAGCTTTGGAGAAATGTTCTGACGGTGGTGAGAGTGGAGCACGACTGTCTCCGTCGCGCAATTGGCTAGCGCGTTCGGCTGTTAACCAAAAGGTTGGAGGTTCGAGCCCTCTCGAGAGCGGTGTGTCTCTTTTTTCTTTGAGCTGACAGCTGTGTAGAAATGTTCTGACGGTGGTCAGAGTGGAGCACGACTGTCTCCATGACGCAATTAGCTAGCGCGTGCTGCTGTTAACGGAAAGGCTGGGGGTTCGAGCCTTCCCATGAGCGGTGTGTCGCTTTTTTGGGCTCATAGCTTTGGAGAAATGTTCTGACGGTGGTGAGATTGGAGCACGACTATCTCCGGGCCGCAAATGGCTTGCGCGTTTAGCTGTTAACCAAAAGGTTGGAGGTTCGAGCCCTACCGAGAGCGGTGTGTCTCTTTTTTTCTTTGCGCTGATAGCTTTGTAGAAATGTTCTGACGGTGGTGAGAGTGGAGCATGACTGTTTCCATGGCAGAATTGGCTAGCGCGATCAACTGTTAACTGAAAGGTTGGAGGTTCGAGCCCTCCCGGGACCAGTGTGTCACTTTTTTTGCGCTGATAGCTTTGGAGAAATGTTCTGACGGTGGTGAGAGTGGAGCACGACTGTCTCCGTGGCGCAATTGGCTAGCGCGTTCGGCTGTTAACCAAAAGGTTGGAGGTTCGAGCCCTCTCGAGAGCGGTGTGTCTCTTTTTTCTTTGCGCTGACAGCTGTGGAGAAATGTTCTGACGGTGGTCAGAGTAGAGCACGACTGTCTACGTGGCGCAATTGGCTAGCACGATCGGCTGTTAACCAAACGTTTTGAGGTTCTAGCCCTGCCATGAGCGGTGTGTCGCTTTTTTTTCTTTGCGCTGATACCTTTGGAGAAATGTTCTGAACATGGTGAGATTGGAGCACGACTATCTCCGGGCCGCAAATGGCTAGCGCGTTAAGTTGTTAACCAAAAGGTTGGAGGTTCGAGCCCTACCGAGAGCGGTGTGTCTCTTTTTTTCTTTGAGCTGATAGCTTTGTAGAAATGTTCTGACGGTGGTGAGAGTGGAGCACGAATATCTCTGTGGCGCAATTGGCTAGCGCGTTCGGCTGTGAACCAAAACGTTGGAGGTTCGAGTCTTCCCGAGAGCGGTGTCTCTCTTTTTTCTTTGCGCTGTTAGCTTTGTAGAAATGTTCTCACGGTGGTGAAAGTGGAGCACAACTGTCTTAGTGGCGCAATTGGTTAGCGCGATCGGCTGTTAACCGAAAGTTTGGAGGTTCGAGCTCTCCCGGGAGCGGTGTGTCACTTTTTTCTTTGCGCTGATACCTTTGAAGAATGTTATGACCGTGGTGAGAATAGAGCACGACTATCTCTGGGGCGCAATTGGCTAGCGCGTTCAGCAGTTAACCAAAAGGTTGGAGGTTCGAGCCCTCCCGAGAGCGGTGTGTCTCTTTTTTTCTTTGCGCTGATAGCTTTGTAGAAATGTTCTGACGGTGGTGAGAGTGGAGCACGAATATCTCCGTGGCGCAATTGGCTTGCACATTCGGCTGTTAACCAAAACGTTCGAGGTTCGAGCCCTCCCGAGAGCGGTGTGTCTCTTTTTTTTCTTCGCACTGATAGCTTTGGAGAAATGTTCTGAGGGTGGTGAGAGTGGAACACGACTATTTCCGTGACGCAATTGGCTAGCGGGTTCGGCTGTTAACCAAAAGGTTGGAGGTTCGAGCCCTCCGGAGAGCGGTGTGTCTCTTTTTTTTCTTTGTGCTGATAGCTTTGGAGGAATGTTCTGACGGTGGTGAGAGTGGAGCACGACTGTCTCCGTGGCGCAATTGGCTAGCGCGATCGGCTGTTAACCGAAAGTTTAGAGGTTCGAGCTCTCCCGGGAGTGGTGTGTCGCTTTTTTTCTTTGCGCTGATACCTTTGAGGAATGTTATGACCGTGGTGAGAATAGAGCACGACTATCTCCGGGGCGCAATTGGCTAGCGGGTTAAGCTGGTAACCAAAAGGTTGGAGGTTCGAACCCTCCCGAGAGCGGTGTGTCTTATTTCTTTGCGCTAAGAGCTTTGGAGGAATGTTCTGACGGTGGTGAGAGTGGAGCACGACTGTTTCCATTGCAGAATTGGCTAGCGCGATCAACTGTTAACTGAAAGGTTGGAGGTTCGAGCCTTCCCGGGAGCAGTGTGTCACTTTTTTTCTTTGTGCTGATAGCTTTGGAGAAATGTTCTGACGGTGGTGAGTGTAGAGCACGACTACCTCCTTGGCGCAAATGGCTAGCGCGTTCAGCTGTTAACCAAAAGGTTGGAGGTTCGAGCCCTCTCGAGAGCGGTGTGTCTCTTTTTTCTTTTCGCTGACAGCTGTGGAGAAATGTTCGGACGGTGGTCAGAGTAGAGCACGACTGTCTATGTGGCGCAATTGGCTAGCACGATCGGCTGTTAACCAAAAGTTTGGAGGTTCTATCCCTGCCATGAGCGGTGTGTCCCTTTTTTTGCGCTGATACCTTTGGAGAAATGTTCTGAACATGGTGAGAGTGGAGCACGACTGTCTCCATGAGGCAATTGGCCAGCACGTTCGGCTTTTAACGGAAAAGTTGGAGGTTCGAGCCCTCCCATGAGCGGTGTGTCGCTTTTTTGCGCTCATAGCTTTATAGGAATGTTCTGACGGTGATGAGAGTGGAGCACGACTGTTTCCGTGGCAGGATCGGCTAGCGCGATCAACTGTTAACTGAAAGTTTGGAGGTTCGAGCCCTCCCGGGAGCAGTGTGTCGCTTTTTTTCTTTGCGCTGATAGCTTTGGAGAAATGTTCTGACGGTGGTGAGAGTGGAGCACGACTGTCTCCGTCGCGCAATTGGCTAGCGCGTTCGGCTGTTAACCAAAAGGTTGGAGGTTCGAGCCCTCTCGAGAGCGGTGTGTCTCTTTTTTCTTTGAGCTGACAGCTGTGTAGAAATGTTCTGACGGTGGTCAGAGTGGAGCACGACTGTCTCCATGACGCAATTAGCTAGCGCGTGCTGCTGTTAACGGAAAGGCTGGGGGTTCGAGCCTTCCCATGAGCGGTGTGTCGCTTTTTTGGGCTCATAGCTTTGGAGAAATGTTCTGACGGTGGTGAGATTGGAGCACGACTATCTCCGGGCCGCAAATGGCTTGCGCGTTTAGCTGTTAACCAAAAGGTTGGAGGTTCGAGCCCTACCGAGAGCGGTGTGTCTCTTTTTTTCTTTGCGCTGATAGCTTTGTAGAAATGTTCTGACGGTGGTGAGAGTGGAGCATGACTGTTTCCATGGCAGAATTGGCTAGCGCGATCAACTGTTAACTGAAAGGTTGGAGGTTCGAGCCCTCCCGGGACCAGTGTGTCACTTTTTTTGCGCTGATAGCTTTGGAGAAATGTTCTGACGGTGGTGAGAGTGGAGCACGACTGTCTCCGTGGCGCAATTGGCTAGCGCGTTCGGCTGTTAACCAAAAGGTTGGAGGTTCGAGCCCTCTCGAGAGCGGTGTGTCTCTTTTTTCTTTGCGCTGACAGCTGTGGAGAAATGTTCTGACGGTGGTCAGAGTAGAGCACGACTGTCTACGTGGCGCAATTGGCTAGCACGATCGGCTGTTAACCAAACGTTTTGAGGTTCTAGCCCTGCCATGAGCGGTGTGTCGCTTTTTTTTCTTTGCGCTGATACCTTTGGAGAAATGTTCTGAACATGGTGAGATTGGAGCACGACTATCTCCGGGCCGCAAATGGCTAGCGCGTTAAGTTGTTAACCAAAAGGTTGGAGGTTCGAGCCCTACCGAGAGCGGTGTGTCTCTTTTTTTCTTTGAGCTGATAGCTTTGTAGAAATGTTCTGACGGTGGTGAGAGTGGAGCACGAATATCTCTGTGGCGCAATTGGCTAGCGCGTTCGGCTGTGAACCAAAACGTTGGAGGTTCGAGTCTTCCCGAGAGCGGTGTCTCTCTTTTTTCTTTGCGCTGTTAGCTTTGTAGAAATGTTCTCACGGTGGTGAAAGTGGAGCACAACTGTCTTAGTGGCGCAATTGGTTAGCGCGATCGGCTGTTAACCGAAAGTTTGGAGGTTCGAGCTCTCCCGGGAGCGGTGTGTCACTTTTTTCTTTGCGCTGATACCTTTGAAGAATGTTATGACCGTGGTGAGAATAGAGCACGACTATCTCTGGGGCGCAATTGGCTAGCGCGTTCAGCAGTTAACCAAAAGGTTGGAGGTTCGAGCCCTCCCGAGAGCGGTGTGTCTCTTTTTTTCTTTGCGCTGATAGCTTTGTAGAAATGTTCTGACGGTGGTGAGAGTGGAGCACGAATATCTCCGTGGCGCAATTGGCTTGCACATTCGGCTGTTAACCAAAACGTTCGAGGTTCGAGCCCTCCCGAGAGCGGTGTGTCTCTTTTTTTTCTTCGCACTGATAGCTTTGGAGAAATGTTCTGAGGGTGGTGAGAGTGGAACACGACTATTTCCGTGACGCAATTGGCTAGCGGGTTCGGCTGTTAACCAAAAGGTTGGAGGTTCGAGCCCTCCGGAGAGCGGTGTGTCTCTTTTTTTTCTTTGTGCTGATAGCTTTGGAGGAATGTTCTGACGGTGGTGAGAGTGGAGCACGACTGTCTCCGTGGCGCAATTGGCTAGCGCGATCGGCTGTTAACCGAAAGTTTAGAGGTTCGAGCTCTCCCGGGAGTGGTGTGTCGCTTTTTTTCTTTGCGCTGATACCTTTGAGGAATGTTATGACCGTGGTGAGAATAGAGCACGACTATCTCCGGGGCGCAATTGGCTAGCGGGTTAAGCTGGTAACCAAAAGGTTGGAGGTTCGAACCCTCCCGAGAGCGGTGTGTCTTATTTCTTTGCGCTAAGAGCTTTGGAGGAATGTTCTGACGGTGGTGAGAGTGGAGCACGACTGTTTCCATTGCAGAATTGGCTAGCGCGATCAACTGTTAACTGAAAGGTTGGAGGTTCGAGCCTTCCCGGGAGCAGTGTGTCACTTTTTTTCTTTGTGCTGATAGCTTTGGAGAAATGTTCTGACGGTGGTGAGTGTAGAGCACGACTACCTCCTTGGCGCAAATGGCTAGCGCGTTCAGCTGTTAACCAAAAGGTTGGAGGTTCATGCCCTCCCGAGAGCGGTGTGTCTCTTTTTTCTTTGCACTGACAGCTGTGGAGAAATGTTCTGACGGTGGTGAGAGTAGAGCACGACTGTTTACGTGGCGCAATTGGCTAGCAAGATCGGCTGTTAACTAAAAGGTTGGAGGTTCGAGCCCTCCCATGAGCAGTGTGTCGCTTTTTTTGCGCTGATAGCTTTGTAGAAATGTTGTGACGGTGGTGAGAGTGGAGCACGAATATCTCCGTGGCGCAATGGGCTAGCGCATTCGGCTGTGAACCAAAACGTTGGAGGTTCGAGCCCTCCTATGAGCGGTGAGTCGCTTTTTTTCTTTGCGCTGATAGCTTTGGAGAAATGTTCTGACGGTGGTGAGAGTGGAGCACGACAATCTCCGTAGCGCAATTGGCTAGCGCGATCGGCTGTTAACCAAAAGTTTGGAAGTTCGAGCCCTCCCGAGAGCGGTGTGTCTCTTTTTTTTGCGCTGATAGCTTTGGAGAAATGTTCTGAGGGTGGTGAGAGTGGAACACGACTATCTACGTGACGCAATTGGCTACCGCGTTCGGCTGTTAACCAAAAGGTTGGAGGTGCGAGCCCTCCGGAGAGCGGTGTGTCTCTTTTTTTCTTTGCGCTGATAGCTTTGGAGGAAAGTTCTGACGGTGGTGAGAGTGGAGCACGACTGTTTCCATTGCAGAATTGGCTAGTGCGATCAATTGTTAACTGAAAGGTTGGAGGTTCGAGCCCTCCCGGGAGCAGTGTGTCACTTTTTTTTCTTTGCGCTGATAGCTTTGGAGAAATGTTCTGACGGTGGTGAGAGTGGAGCACGAATATTTCCGTGGCGCAATTGGCCAGCGCGTTCGGCTGTTAACCAAAAGGTTGGAGGTTCGAGCCCTCTCGAGAGCGGTGTGTCTCTTTTTTCTTTGCGCTGACAGCTATGGAGAAATGTTCTGACGGTGGTCAGAGTAGAGCTCGACTGTCTACGTGGCGCAATTGGCTAGCACGATCGGCTGTTAACCAAAAGTTTGGAGGTTCTAGCCCTGCCATGAGCGGTGTGTCGCTTTTTTTTTGCGCTGATACCTTTAGAGAAATGTTCTGAACATGGTGAGAGTGTAGCACGACTGTCTCCGTGACGCAATTGGCCAGCACGTTCGGCTTTTGACGGAAAGGTTGGAGGTTCGAGCCCTCCCATGAGCGGTGTGTCGCTTTTTTTGCGCTGATAGCTTTGAAGGAATGTTCTAACGGTGGTGAGAGTGGAGCACGACTGTTTCCATGGCAGAATTGGCTAGCGCAATCAACTGTTAACTGAAAGGTTGGAGGTTCAAGCCCTCCCGGGAGCAGTGTGTCACTTTTTTTCTTTGCGCTGATAGCTTTGGAGAAATGTTCTGACGACGGTGAGTGTAGAGCACGACTACCTCCTTGGCGTAATTGGCTACCGCGTTCAGCTGTCAACCAAAAGGTTGGAGGTCTAAGCCCTCCCGAGAGTGGTGTGTCTCTTTTTTCTTTGCACTGACAGCTGTGGAGAAATGTTCTGACGGTGGTGAAAGTAGAGCACGACTGTCTACGTGGCGCAATTGGCTAGCAAGATCGGCTGTTAACCAAAAGTTTGGAGGTTCGAGCCCTGCCATGAGCGGTGTGTCGCTTTTTTTTCTTTGCGCTGCTACCTTTGGAGAAATGTTCTGACCATGTCTAGAGTGGAGCACGACTGTCTCCATGACGCAATTAGCTAGCGCGTGCTGCTGTTAACGGAAAGTTTGGAGGTTCGAGCCTTCCCATGAGCGGTGTGTCGCTTTTTTGCGCTCATAGCTTTGGAGAAATGTTCTGACGGTGGTGAGATTGAAGCACGACTATCTCCGGGCCGCAAATGGCTAGCGCGGTTAGCTGTTAACCAAAAGGTTGGAGGATCGAGCCCTCCCGAGAGTGGTGTGTCTCTTTTTTTCTTTGCGCTGATAATTTGTAGAAATGTTCTGACGGTGGTGAGAGTGGAGCCCGAATATCTCCGTGGCGCAATTGGCTAGCGCGTTCGGCTGTGAACCAAAACGTTGGAGGTTCGAGTCCTCCCGAGAGCGGTGTGTCTCTTTTTTTCTTCGCACTGATAGCTTTGGAGAAATGTTCTGAGGGTGGTGAGAGTGGAACACGACTATTTCCGTGACGCAATTGGCTTGCGGATTCGGCTGTTAACCAAAAGGTTGGAGGTTCGAGCCCTCCGGAGAGCGCTGTGTCTCTTCTTTTTCTTTGTGCTGATAGCTTTGGAGGAATGTTCTGACGGTGGTGAGAGTGGAGCACGGCTGTCTCCGTGGCGCAATTGGCTAGCGCGATCGGCTGTTACCCGAAAGTTTGGAGGTTCGAGCTCTCCCGGGAGTGGTGTGTCGCTTTTTTTCTTTGCACTGATACCTTTGATGAATGATATGACCGTGGTGAGAATAGAGCACGACTGTCTCCGTGACGCAATTGGCCAGCACGTTCGGCTTTTGACGGAAAGGTTGGAGGTTCGAGCCCTCCCATGAGCGGTGTGTCGCTTTTTTTGCGCTGATAGCTTTGAAGGAATGTTCTAACGGTGGTGAGAGTGGAGCACGACTGTTTCCATGGCAGAATTGGCTAGCGCAATCAACTGTTAACTGAAAGGTTGGAGGTTCAAGCCCTCCCGGGAGCAGTGTGTCACTTTTTTTCTTTGCGCTGATAGCTTTGGAGAAATGTTCTGACGACGGTGAGTGTAGAGCACGACTACCTCCTTGGCGTAATTGGCTACCGCGTTCAGCTGTCAACCAAAAGGTTGGAGGTCTAAGCCCTCCCGAGAGTGGTGTGTCTCTTTTTTCTTTGCACTGACAGCTGTGGAGAAATGTTCTGACGGTGGTGAAAGTAGAGCACGACTGTCTACGTGGCGCAATTGGCTAGCAAGATCGGCTGTTAACCAAAAGTTTGGAGGTTCGAGCCCTGCCATGAGCGGTGTGTCGCTTTTTTTTCTTTGCGCTGCTACCTTTGGAGAAATGTTCTGACCATGTCTAGAGTGGAGCACGACTGTCTCCATGACGCAATTAGCTAGCGCGTGCTGCTGTTAACGGAAAGTTTGGAGGTTCGAGCCTTCCCATGAGCGGTGTGTCGCTTTTTTGCGCTCATAGCTTTGGAGAAATGTTCTGACGGTGGTGAGATTGAAGCACGACTATCTCCGGGCCGCAAATGGCTAGCGCGGTTAGCTGTTAACCAAAAGGTTGGAGGATCGAGCCCTCCCGAGAGTGGTGTGTCTCTTTTTTTCTTTGCGCTGATATTTTGTAGAAATGTTCTGACGGTGGTGAGAGTGGAGCCCGAATATCTCCGTGGCGCAATTGGCTAGCGCGTTCGGCTGTGAACCAAAACGTTGGAGGTTCGAGTCCTCCCGAGAGCGGTGTGTCTCTTTTTTTCTTCGCACTGATAGCTTTGGAGAAATGTTCTGAGGGTGGTGAGAGTGGAGCACGACTATTTCCGTGACGCAATTGGCTTGCGGATTCGGCTGTTAACCAAAAGGTTGGAGGTTCGAGCCCTCCGGAGAGCGCTGTGTCTCTTCTTTTTCTTTGTGCTGATAGCTTTGGAGGAATGTTCTGACGGTGGTGAGAGTGGAGCACGGCTGTCTCCGTGGCGCAATTGGCTAGCGCGATCGGCTGTTACCCGAAAGTTTGGAGGTTCGAGCTCTCCCGGGAGTGGTGTGTCGCTTTTTTTCTTTGCACTGATACCTTTGATGAATGATATGACCGTGGTGAGAATAGAGCACGACTGTCTCCGGGGCGCAATTGGCTAGCGCGTTCAGCTGTTAACCAAAAGGTTCGAGGTTCAAGCCCTCCCGAGAGCGATGTGTCTCTTTTTTTGTTTGCGCTGATAGCTTTGTAGAAATGTTCTGACCGTGGTGAGAGATGAGCACGACTGTCTCGGTGGCGCGATTCGCGAGCGCGATCAGCTGTTAACCAAAAGGTTGGAGGTTCGTGCCCTACCATGAGTGGTGTGTTGCTTTTTTTCTTCGCTCTGATAGCTTTGGAGAAATGTTCTGACGGTGGTGAGAGTGGAGCACGACAATCTCTGTGGCGCAATTGGCTAGCGCGATCGGCTGTTAACCAAACGTTTGGAAGTTCGAGCCCTCCCGAGAGCGGTGTGTCTCTTTTTTTGCGCTGATAGCTTTGGAGAAATGTTCTGAGGGTGGTGAGAGTGGAACACGACTATCTACGTGACGCAATTGGCTACCGCGTTCGGCTGTTAACCAAAAGGTTGGAGGTTCGAGCCCTCCGGAGAGCGGTGTGTCTCTTTTTTCTTTGCGCTGATAGATTTGAAGGAAAGTTCTGACGGTGGTGAGAGTGGAGCACGACTGTTTCCATTGCAGAATTGGCTAGCGCGATAAACTGTTAACTGAAAGGCTGGAGGTTCGAGCCTTCCCGGGAGCAGTGTGTCACTTTTTTTCTTTGCGCTGATAGATTTGGAGAAATGTTCTGACGGTGGTGAGTGTGGAGCACGACTGTCTCCGTGGCGCAATTGGATAGCGCGTTCGGCTGTTAACCAAAAGGTTGGAGGTTGGAGCCCTCTCGAGAGCGGTGTGTCTCTTTTTTCTTTGCGCTGACAGCTGTGGAGAAATGTTCTGACGGTGGTCAGAGTAGAGCACGTATGTCTACGTGGCGCAATTGGCTAGCACGATCGGCTGTTAACCAAAAGTTTGGAGGTTCTAGCCCTGCCATGAGCGGTGTGTCGCTTTTTTTGCGCTGATACCTTTGGAGAAATGTTCTGAACATGGTGAGAGTGGAGCACGACTGTTTCCGTGACGCAATTGGCCAGCACGTTCGGCTTTTAACGGAAAGGTTGGAGGTTCGAGCCCTCCCATGAGCGGTGTGTCGCTTTTTTTGCGCTGATAGCTTTGGAGAAATCTTCTGACGGTGTTGAGAGTGGAGCACGACTATCTCCGGGGCGCAATTGGCTAGCGCGTTCAGCTGTTAACCAAAAGGTTGGAGGTTCGAGTCCTCCCGAGAGCGGTGTGTCTCTTTTTTTTCTTCGCATTGATAGCTTTGGAGAAATGTTCTGAGGGTGTTGAGAGTGGAACACGACTATTTCCGTGACGCAATTGGCTAGCGGGTTCGGCTGTTAACCAAAAGGTTGGAGGTTCGAGCCCTCCGGAGAGCGGTGTGTCTCTTTTTTTTCTTTGTGCTGATAGCTTTGGAGGAATGTTCTGACGTTGGTGACAGTGGAACACGACTGTCTCCGTGGCGCAATTGGCTAGCGCGATCGGCTGTTAACCAAAAGTTTGGAAGTTCGAGCCCTCCCTAGAGCGGTGTGTCTCTTTTTTTTTGCGCTGATAGCTTTGGAGAAATGTTCTGAGGGTGGTGAGAGTGGAACACGACTATCTACGTGACGCAATTGGCTACCGCATTCGGCTGTTAACCAAAAGGTTGGAGGTTCGAGCCCTCCGGAGAGCGGTGTGTCTCTTTTTTTCTTTGCGCTGATAGCTTTGGAGGAATGTTCTGACGGTGGTGAGAGTGGAGCACGACTGTTTCCATTGCAGAATTGGCTAGCGCGATCAACTGTTAACTGAAAGGTTGGAGGTTCGAGCCCTCCCGGGAGCAGTGTGTCACTTTTTTTCTTTGCGCTGATAGATTTGGAGAAATGTTCTGACGGTGGTGAGAGTGGAGCACGACTGTCTCCGTGGCGCAATTGGCTACCGCGTTCGGCTGTTAACCAAAAGTTTGGAGGTTCGAGCCCTCTCGAGAACGGTGTGTCTCTTTTTTCTTTGCGCTGATACCTTTGGAGAAATGTTCTGAACATGGTGAGAGTGGAGCACGACTGTCTCCGTGACGCAACTGGCCAGCACGTTCGGCTTTTAACGGAAAGGTTGGAGGTTCGAGCCCTCCCATGAGCGGTGAGTCGCTTTTTTTGCGCTGATAGCTTTGGAGAAATCTTCTGACGGTGTTGAGAGTCGAGCACGACTATCTCCGTGGCGCAATTGGCCAGCGCTTTCAGCTGTTAACCAAAAGGTTTGAGGTTCGAGCCCTCCCGAGAGCGGTGTGTCTCTTTTTTTCTTCGCGCTGATAGCTTTGTAGAAATGTTCTGACGGTGGTGAGAGTGGAGAACGAATATCTCCGTGGCGCAATTGGCTAGCGCGTTCGGCTGTGAATCAAAACGTTGGAGGTTCGAGTCTTCCCTAGAGCGGTGTGTCTCTTTTATTTTTGCGCTGTTAGCTTTGGAGAAATGTTCTGACGGTGGTCAGAGTAGAGCACGACTGTCTACGTGGCACAATTGGCTAACACGATCGGCTGTTAACCAAAGGTTTGGAGGTTCTAGCCCTGCCATGAGCGGTGTGTTGCTTTTTTTTTCTTTGCGCTGATACCTTTGGAGAAATGTTCTGAACATGGTGAGAGTGGAGCACGACTGTCTCCGTGACGCAATTGGCCAGCACGTTCGGCTTTTAACGGAAAGGTTGGAGGTTCGAGCCCTCCCATGAGCGGTGTGTCGCTTTTTCTGCGCTGATAGCTTTGGAGGAATGTTCCAACGGTGGTGAGAGTGGAGCACGACTGTTTCCGTGACGCAATTGGCTAGCGGGTCCGGCTGTTAACCAAAAGGTTGGAGGTTCGAGCCCTACCGAGAGCGGTGTGTCTCTTTTTTTCTTTGCGCTGATAGCTTTGTAGAAATGTTCTGACGGTGGTGAGAGTGGAGCACGAATATCTCCGTGGCGCAATTGGCTAGCGCGTTCGGCTGTGAACCAAAACGTTGGAGGTTCCAGCCCTCCCGAGAGCGGTGTGTCTCTTTTTTTTCTTTGCGCTGATAGCTTTGGAGGAATGTTCTGACGGTGGTGAGAGTGGAGCATGACTGTTTCCATGGCAGAATTGGCTAGCGCGATCAACTGTTAACTGAAAGGTTGTAGGTTCGAGCCCTCCCGGGAGCAGTGTGTCACTTTTTTTCTTTGCGCTGATAGCTTTGGAGAAATGTTCTGACGGTGGTGAGTGTAGAGCACGACTACCCCCTTGGCGTAATTGGCTACCGCGTTCAGCTGTCAACCAAAAGGTTGGAGGTTCAAGCCCTCCCGAGAGCGGTGTGTCTCTTTTTTCTTTGCACTGACAGCTGTGGAGAAATGTTCTGACGGTGGTGAGAGTAGAGCACGACTGTCTACGTGGCGCAATTGGCTAGCAAGATCGGCTGTTAACCAAAAGGTTGGAGGTTCGAGCCCTGCCATGAGCGGTGTGTCGCTTTTTTTTCTTTGCGCTGCTACCTTTGGAGAAATGTTCTGACCTTGTCTAGAGTGGAGCACGACTGTCTCCATGACGCAATTAGCTAGCGCGTGCTGCTGTTAACGGAAAGGTTGGAGGTTCGAGCCTTCCCATGAGCGGTGTGTCGCTTTTTTGCGCTCATAGCTTTGGAGAAATGTTCTGACGGTGGTGAGATTGAAGCACGACTATCTCCGGGCCGCAAATGGCTAGCGCGGTTAGCTGTTAACCAAAAGGTTGGAGGATCGAGCCCTCCCGAGAGTGGTGTGTCTCTTTTTTTCTTTGCGCTGATAATTTGTAGAAATGTTCTGACGGTGGTGAGAGTGGAGCCCGAATATCTCCGTGGCGCAATTGGCTAGCGCGTTCGGCTGTGAACCAAAACGTTGGAGGTTCGAGTCCTCCCGAGAGCGGTGTGTCTCTTTTTTTCTTCGCACTGATAGCTTTGGAGAAATGTTCTGAGGGTGGTGAGAGTGGAACACGACTATTTCCGTGACGCAATTGGCTTGCGGATTCGGCTGTTAACCAAAAGGTTGGAGGTTCGAGCCCTCCGGAGAGCGCTGTGTCTCTTCTTTTTCTTTGTGCTGATAGCTTTGGAGGAATGTTCTGACGGTGGTGAGAGTGGAGCACGGCTGTCTCCGTGGCGAAATTGGCTAGCGCGATCGGCTGTTACCCGAAAGTTTGGAGGTTCGAGCTCTCCCGGGAGTGGTGTGTCGCTTTTTTTCTTTGCACTGATACCTTTGATGAATGATATGACCGTGGTGAGAATAGAGCACGACTGTCTCCGGGGCGCAATTGGCTAGCGCGTTCAGCTGTTAACCAAAAGGTTGGAGGTTCGAGCCCTCCCGAGAGCGGTGTGTCTCTTTTTTTGTTTGCGCTGATAGCTTTGTAGAAATGTTCTGACCGTGGTGAGAGATGAGCACGACTGTCTCGGTGGCGCGATTCGCGAGCGCGATCAGCTGTTAACCAAAAGGTTGGAGGTTCGTGCCCTACCATGAGTGGTGTGTTGCTTTTTTTCTTCGCTCTGATAGCTTTGGAGAAATGTTCTGACGGTGGTGAGAGTGGAGCACGACAATCTCTGTGGCGCAATTGGCTAGCGCGATCGGCTGTTAACCAAACGTTTGGAAGTTCGAGCCCTCCCGAGAGCGGTGTGTCTCTTTTTTTTGCGCTGATAGCTTTGGAGAAATGTTCTGAGGGTGGTGAGAGTGGAACACGACTATCTACGTGACGCAATTGGCTACCGCGTTCGGCTGTTAACCAAAAGGTTGGAGGTTCGAGCCCTCCGGAGAGCGGTGTGTCTCTTTTTTCTTTGCGCTGATAGATTTGAAGGAAAGTTCTGACGGTGGTGAGAGTGGAGCACGACTGTTTCCATTGCAGAATTGGCTAGCGCGATAAACTGTTAACTGAAAGGCTGGAGGTTCGAGCCTTCCCGGGAGCAGTGTGTCACTTTTTTTCTTTGCGCTGATAGATTTGGAGAAATGTTCTGACGGTGGTGAGTGTGGAGCACGACTGTCTCCGTGGCGCAATTGGATAGCGCGTTCGGCTGTTAACCAAAAGGTTGGAGGTTGGAGCCCTCTCGAGAGCGGTGTGTCTCTTTTTTCTTTGCGCTGACAGCTGTGGAGAAATGTTCTGACGGTGGTCAGAGTAGAGCACGTATGTCTACGTGGCGCAATTGGCTAGCACGATCGGCTGTTAACCAAAAGTTTGGAGGTTCTAGCCCTGCCATGAGCGGTGTGTCGCTTTTTTTGCGCTGATACCTTTGGAGAAATGTTCTGAACATGGTGAGAGTGGAGCACGACTGTTTCCGTGACGCAATTGGCCAGCACGTTCGGCTTTTAACGGAAAGGTTGGAGGTTCGAGCCCTCCCATGAGCGGTGTGTCGCTTTTTTTGCGCTGATAGCTTTGGAGAAATCTTCTGACGGTGTTGAGAGTGGAGCACGACTATCTCCGGGGCGCAATTGGCTAGCGCTTTCAGCTGTTAACCAAAAGGTTGCAGGTTCGAGTCCTCCCGAGAGCGGTGTGTCTCTTTTTTTTCTTCGCACTGATAGCTTTGGAGAAATGTTCTAAGGGTGTTGAGAGTGGAACACGACTATTTCCGTGACGCAATTGGCTAGCGGGTTCGGCTGTTAACCAAAAGGTTGGAGGTTCGAGCCCTCCGGAGAGCTGTGTGTCTCTTTTTTTTCTTTGTGCTGATAGCTTTGGAGGAATGTTCTGACGTTGGTGAGAGTGGAGCACGACCGTCTCCGTGGCGCAATTGGCTAGCGCGATCGGCTGTTAACCAAAAGTTTGGAAGTTCGAGCCCTCCCTAGAGCGGTGTGTCTCTTTTTTTTGCGCTGATAGCTTTGGAGAAATGTTCTGAGGGTGGTGAGAGTGGAACACGACTATCTACGTGACGCAATTGGCTACCGCATTCGGCTGTTAACCAAAAGGTTGGAGGTTCGAGCCCTCCGGAGAGCGGTGTGTCTCTTTTTTCTTTGCGCTGATAGCTTTGGAGGAATGTTCTGACGGTGGTGAGAGTGGAGCACGACTGTTTCCATTGCAGAATTGGCTAGCGCGATCAACTGTTAACTGAAAGGTTGGAGGTTCGAGCCCTCCCAGGAGCAGTGTGTCACTTTTTTTCTTTGCGCTGATAGATTTGGAGAAATGTTCTGACGGTGGTGAGAGTGGAGCACGACTGTCTCCGTGGCGCAATTGGCTACCGCGTTCGGCTGTTAACCAAAAGTTTGGAGGTTCGAGCCCTCTCGAGAACGGTGTGTCTCTTTTTTCTTTGCGCTGATACCTTTGGAGAAATGTTCTGAACATGGTGAGAGTGGAGCACGACTGTCTCCGTGACGCAACTGGCCAGCACGTTCGGCTTTTAACGGAAAGGTTGGAGGTTCGAGCCCTCCCATGAGCGGTGAGTCGCTTTTTTTGCGCTGATAGCTTTGGAGAAATCTTCTGACGGTGTTGAGAGTCGAGCACGACTATCTCCGTGGCGCAATTGGCCAGCGCGTTCAGCTGTTAACCAAAAGGTTTGAGGTTCGAGCCCTCCCGAGAGCGGTGTGTCTCTTTTTTTCTTCGCGCTGATAGCTTTGTAGAAATGTTCTGACGGTGGTGAGAGTGGAGCACGAATATCTCCGTGGCGCAATTGGCTAGCGCGTTCGGCTGTGAATCAAAACGTTGGAAGTTCGAGTCTTCCCTAGAGCGGTGTGTCTCTTTTATCTTTGCGCTGTTAGCTTTGGAGAAATGTTCTGACGGTGGTCAGAGTAGAGCACGACTGTCTACGTGGCACAATTGGCTAACACGATCGGCTGTTAACCAAAGGTTTGGAGGTTCTAGCCCTGCCATGAGCGGTGTGTTGCTTTTTTTTCTTTGCGCTGATACCTTTGGAGAAATGTTCTGAACATGGTGAGAGTGGAGCACGACTGTCTCCGTGACGCAATTGGCCAGCACGTTCGGCTTTTAACGGAAAGGTTGGAGGTTCGAGCCCTCCCATGAGCGGTGTGTCGCTTTTTCTGCGCTGATAGCTTTGGAGGAATGTTCCAACGGTGGTGAGAGTGGAGCACGACTGTTTCCGTGACGCAATTGGCTAGCGGGTCCGGCTGTTAACCAAAAGGTTGGAGGTTCGAGCCCTACCGAGAGCGGTGTGTCTCTTTTTTTCTTTGCGCTGATAGCTTTGTAGAAATGTTCTGACGGTGGTGAGAGTGGAGCACGAATATCTCCGTGGCGCAATTGGCTAGCGCGTTCGTCTGTGAACCAAAACGTTGGAGGTTCCAGCCCTCCCGAGAGCGGTGTGTCTCTTTTTTTTCTTTGCGCTGATAGCTTTGGAGGAGTGTTCTAACGGTGGTGAGAGTGGAGCACGACTGTTTCCATGGCAGAATTGGCTAGCGCGATCAACTGTTAACTGAAAGGTTGTAGGTTCGAGCCCTCCCGGGAGCAGTGTGTCACTTTTTTTCTTTGCGCTGATAGCTTTGGAGAAATGTTCTGACGGTGGTG
Organism: Rhipicephalus microplus; assembly: GCF_043290135.1. Lineage (NCBI taxonomy): Eukaryota > Metazoa > Arthropoda > Arachnida > Ixodida > Ixodidae > Rhipicephalus > Rhipicephalus microplus. Next base: position 202,761,139 of record NC_134703.1, on the reverse strand, counting down.
AGTGTAGAGCACGACTACCCCCTTGGCGTAATTGGCTACCGCGTTCAGCTGTCAACCAAAAGGTTGGAGGTTCAAGCCCTCCCGAGAGCGGTGTGTCTCTTTTTTCTTTGCACTGACAGCTGTGGAGAAATGTTCTGACGGTGGTGAGAGTAGAGCACGACTGTCTACGTGGCGCAATTGGCTAGCAAGATCGGCTGTTAACCAAACGGTTGGAGGTTCGAGCCCTGCCATGAGCGGTGTGTCGCTTTTTTTTCTTTGCGCTGCTACCTTTGGAGAAATGTTCTGACCATGTCTAGAGTGGAGCACGACTGTCTCCATGACGCAATTAGCTAGCGCGTGCTGCTGTTAACGGAAAGGTTGGAGGTTCGAGCCTTCCCATGAGCGGTGTGTCGCTTTTTTGCGCTCATAGCTTTGGAGAAATGTTCTGACGGTGGTGAGATTGGAGCACGACTATCTCCGGGCCAAAAATGGCTAGCGCGTTTAGCTGTTAACAAAAAGGTTGGAGGTTCGAGCCCTCCCGAGAGCGGTGTGTCTCTTTTTTTCTTTGCGCTGATAGCTTTGTAGAAATGTTCTGACGGTGGTGAGAGTGGAGCACGAATATCTCCGTGGCGCAATTGGCTAGCGGGATCGGCTGTTAACCAAAAGGTTGGAGGTTCGAGCTCTCCGGAGAGCGGTGTGTCGCTTTTTTGCGCTCATAGCTTTGGAGGAATGTTCTGACGGTTGTGAGAGTGGAGCACGACTGTTTCCGTGGCAGGATCGGCTAGCGCGATCAACTGTTAACTGAAAGGTTGGAGGTTCGAGCCCTCCCGGGAGCTGTGTGTCGCTTTTTTTCTTTGCGCTGATAGCTTTGAAGAAATGTTCTGACGGTGGTGAGAGTGGAGCACGACTGTCTCCGTGGCGCAATTGGCTAGCGCGTTCGGCTGTTAACCAAAGGTTGGAGGTTCGAGCCCTCTCGAGAGCGGTGTGTCTCTTTTTTCTTTGCGCTGACAGCTGTGGAGAAATGTTCTGACGGTGGTCAGAGTAGAGCACGACTGTCTACGTGGCGCAATTGGCTAGCACGATCGGCTGTTAACCAAAAATTTGAAGGTTCTAGCCCTGCCATGAGCGGTGTGTCGCTTTTTTTTGCGCTGATACCTTTCGAGAAATGTTCTGATCATGGTGAGAGTGGAGCACGACTGTCTCCGTGACGCAATTGGCCAGCACGTTCGGCTTTTAACGGAAAGGTTGGAGGTTCGAGCCCTCCCATGAGCGGTGTGTCGCTTTTTTTGCGCTGATAGCTTTGGAGAAATCTTCTGAGGGTGTTGAGAGTGGAGCACGACTATCTCCGGGGCGCAATTGGCCAGCGCGTTCAGCTGTTAACCAAAAGGTTGGAGGTTCGAGCCCTCTCGAGAGCGTTGTGTCTCTTTTTTTTCTTTGCGCTGATAGCTTTGTACAAATGTTCTGACGGTGGTGAGAGTGGAGCACGAATATCTCCGTGGCGCAATTGGCTAGCGCGTTCGGCTGTGAACCAAAACGTTGGAGGTTCGAGTGTTCCCGAGAGCGGTGTGTCTCTTTTTTCTTTGCGCTGTTAGCTTTGGAGAAATGTTCTGACGGTGGTGAGAGTGGAGCACGAATATCTCCGTGGCGCAATTGGCTAGCGCGATCGGCTGTTAACCAAAAGTTTAGAGGTTCTAGCCCTGCCATGAGCGGTGTGTTGCTTTTTTTTCTTTGCGCTGATACCTTTGGAGAAATGTTCTGAACATGGTGAGAGTGGAGCACGACTGTCTCCGTGACGCAATTGGCCAGCACATTCGGCTTTTAACGTTAACGGAAAGGTTGGAGGTTCGAGCCCTCCCATAAGCGGTGTGTCGCTTTTTCTGCGCTGATAGCTTTGGAGGAGTGTTCTAACGGTGGTGAGAGTGGAGCACGACTGTTTCCATGGCAGAATTGGCTAGCGCGATCAACTGTTAACTGAAAGGTTGGAGGTTCGAGCCCTCCCGGGAGCAGTGTTTCACTTTTTTTCTTTGCGCTGATAGCTTTGGAGAAATGTTCTGACGGTGGTGAGTGTAGAGCACGACTACCTCCTTGGCGTAATTGGCTACCGCGTTCAGCTGTCAACCAAAAGGTTGGAGGTTCAAGCCCTTCGGAGAGCGGTGTGTCTCTTTTTTCTTTGCACTGACAGCTGTGGAGAAATGCTCTGACGGTGGTGAGAGTAGAGCACGACTGTCTACGTGGCGCAATTGGCTAGCAAGATCGGCTGTTAACCAAAAGGTTGGAGGTTCGAGCCCTGCTTTGAGCGGTGTGTCGCTTTTTTTCTTTGCGCTGCTACCTTTGGAGAAATGTTCTGACAATGTCTAGAGTGGAGCACGACTGTCTCCATGACGCAATTAGCTAGCGCGTGCTGCTGTTAACGGAAAGGTTGGAGGTTCGAGCCTTCCCATGAGCGGTGTGTCGCTTTTTTGCGCTCATAGCTTTGGAGTAATGTTCTGACGGTGGTGAGATTGGAGGACGACTATCTCCGGGCTGCAAATGGCTAGCGCGTTTAGCTGTTAACCAAAAGGTTGGAGGTTCGAGCCCTCCCGAGAGCGGTGTGTCTCTTTTTTTCTTTGCGCTGATAGCTTTGTAAAAATGTTCTGACGGTGGTGAGAGTGGAGCACTAATATCTCCGTGGCGCAATTGGCTAGCGGGTTCGGCTGTTAACCAAAAGGTTGGAGGTTCGAGCCCTCCGGAGAGCGGTGTGTCTCTTTTTTTTCTTTGTGCTGATAGCTTTGGAGGAATGTTCTGACGGTGGTGAGAGTGGAGCACGACTGTCTCCGTGGCGCAATTGGCTAGCGCGATCGGCTGTTAATTGAAAGTTTGGAGGTTCGAGCTCTCCCGGAAGTGGTGTGTCGCTTTTTTTCTTTTGCACTGATACCTTTGAGCAATGTTATGACCGTGGTGAGAATAGAGCACGACTATCTCCGGGGCGCAATTGGCTAGCGCGTTCAGCTGTTAACCAAAAGGTTGGAGGTTCGAGCCCTCCGGAGAGCGGTGTGTCTCTTTTTTTTCTTTGTGCTGATAGCTTTGGAGGAATGTTCTGACGGTGGTGAGAGTGGAGCACGACAATCTCCGTGGCGCAATTGGCTAGCCCGATCGGCTGTTAACCAAAAGTTTGGAAGTTCGAGCCCTCCCGAGAGCGGTGTGTCTCTTTTTTTTGCGCTGATAGCTTTGGAGAAATGTTCTGAGGGTGGTGAGAGTGGAACACGACTATCTACGTGACGCAATTGGCTACCGCGTTCGGCTGCTAACCAAAAGGTTGGAGGTTCGAGCCCTCTGGAGAGCGGTGTGTCTCTTTTTTTCTTTGCGCTGATAGCTTTGGAGGAATGTTCTGACGGTGGTGAGAGTGGAGCACGACTATTTCCATTGCAGAATTGGCTAGTGCGATCAACTGTTAACTGAAAGGTTGGAGGTTCGAGCCCTCCCGGGAGCAGTGTGTCACTTTTTTTCTTTGCGCTGATAGATTTGGAGAAATGTTCTGACGGTGGTGAGTGTAGAGCACGACTACCTCCTTGGCGCAATTGGCTAGTGCGTTCAGCTGTTAACCAAAAGGTTGGAGGTTCAAGCCCTCCCGAGAACGGTGTGTCTCTTTTTTCTTTGCACTGACAGCTGTGGAGAAATGTTCTGACGGTGGTGAGAGTAGATCACGACTGTTTACGTGGCGCAATTGGCTAGCAAGATCGGCTGTTAACCAAAAGGTTGGCGGTTCGAGCCCTGCCCTGAGCGGTGTGTCGCTTTTTTTCTTTGCGCTGCTACCTTTGGAGAAATGTTCTGACCATGTTGAGAGTGGAGCACGACTGTCTCCATGACGCAATTAGCTAGCGCGTGCGGCTGTTAACGGAAAAGTTGGAGGTTCGAGCCCTCCCATGAGCGGTGTGTCGCTTTTTTGCGCTCATAGCTTTGGAGGAATGTTCTGACGGTGGTGAGAGTGGAGCACGACTGTTTCCCTGCGAGGATCGGCTAGCGCGATCAACTGTTAACTGAAGGGTTGGAGGTTCGAGCCCTCCCGGGAGCAGTGTGTCGCTTTTTTTCTTTGCGCTGATAGCTTTGGAGAAATGTTCTGACGGTGGTGAGAGTGGAGCATGACGGTCTCCGTGGCGCAATTGGCTAGCGCGTTCGGCTGTTAACCAAAAGGTTGGAGGTTCGAGCCCTCTCGAGAGCGGTGTGTCTGTTTTTTCTTTGCGCTGACAGCTGTGGAGAAATGTTCTGACGGTGGTCAGAGTAGAGCACGACTGTCTACGTGGCGCAATTGGCTAGCACGATCGGCTGTTAACCAAAAGTTGTGAGGTTCTAGCCCTGCCATGAGCGGTGTGTCGCTTTTTTTTCTTTGCGCTGCTACCTTTGGAGAAATGTTCTGAACATGGTAAGAGTGGAGCACGACTGTCTCTGGGGCGCAATTGGCTTGCGCGTTCAGCAGTTAACCAAAAGGTTGGAGGTTCGAGCCCTCCCGAAAACGGTGTGTCTCTTTTTTTTTGCGCTGATAGCTTTATAGAAATGTTCTGACGGTGGTGAGAGTGGAGCACGAATATCTCCGTGGCGCAATTGGCTAGCGCGTTCGGCTGTGAACCAAAACGTTGGAGGTTCGAGTGTTCCCGAGAGCGGTGTGTCTCTTTTTTCTTTGCGCTGTTAGCTTTGGAGAAATGTTCTGATGGTGGTGAGAGTGGAGCACGAATATCTCCGTGGCGCAATTGGCTAGCGCGATCGGCTGTTAACCAAAAGTTTAGAGGTTCTAGCCCTGCCATGAGCGGTGTGTTGCTTTTTTTTCTTTGCGCTGATACCTTTGGAGAAATGTTTTGAACATGGTGAGAGTGGAGCACGACTGTCTCCGTGACGCAATTGGCCAGCACGTTCGGCTTTTAACGTTAATGGAAAGGTTGGAGGTTCGAGCCCTCCCATGAGCGGTGTGTCGCTTTTTCTGCGCTGATGGCTTTGGAGGAGTGTTCTAACGGTGGTGAGAGTGGAGCACGACTGTTTCCATGGCAGCATTGGCTAGCGCGATCAACTGTTAACTGAAAGGTTGGAGGTTCGAGCCCTCCCGGGAGCAGTGTGTCACTTTTTTTCTTTGCGCTGATAGCTTTGGAGAAATGTTCTGACGGTGGTGAGTGTAGAGCACGACTACCTCCTTGGCGTAATTGGCTACCGCGTTCAGCTGTCAACCAAAAGGTTGGAGGTTCAAGCCCTCCCGAGAGCGGTGTGTCTCTTTTTTCTTTACACTGACAGCTATGGAGAAATGTTCTGACGGTGGTGAGAGTAGAGCACGACTGTCTACGTGGCGCAATTGGCTAGCAAGATCGGCTGTTAACCAAAAGGTTGGAGGTTCGAGCCCTGCTTTGAGCGGTGTGTCGCTTTTTTTTCTTTGCGCTGCTACCTTTGGAGAAATGTTCTGACCATGTCTAGAGTGGAGCACGACTGTCTCCATGACGCAATTAGCTAGCGCGTGCTGCTGTTAACGGAAAGGTTGGAGGTTCGAGCCTTCCCATGAGCGCTGTGTCGCTTTTTTGCGCTCATAGCTTTGGAGAAATGTTCTGACGGTGGTGAGATTGGTGGACGACTATCTCCGGGCTGCAAATGGCTAGCGCGTTTAGCTGTTAACCAAAAGGTTGGAGGTTCGAGCCCTCCCGAGAGCGGTGTGTCTCTTTTTTTCTTTGCGCTGATAGCTTTGTAGAAATGTTCTGACGGTGGTGAGAGTGGAGCACGAATATCTCCGTGGCGCAATTGGCTAGCGGGTTCGGCTGTTAACCAAAAGGTTGGAGGTTCGAACCCTCTGGAGAGCGGGGTGTCTCTTTTTTTTCTTTGTGCTGATAGCTTTGGAGGAATGTTTTGACGGTGGTGAGAGTGGAGCACGACTGTCTCCGTGGCGCAATTGGCTAGCGCGTTCGTCTGTGAACCAAAACGTTGGAGGTTCGAGTCTTCCCGAGAGCGGTGTGTCTCTTTTTTCTTTGCGCTGTTAGCTTTGGAGAAATGTCCTGACGGTGGTGAGAGTGGAGCACGAATATCTCCGTGGCGCAATTGGCTAGCGCGATCGGCTGTTAACCAAAAGTTTGGAGGTTCGAGCCCTACCGAGAGCGGTGTGTCTCTTTTTTTGCGCTGATAGCTTTGGAGAAATGTTCTGACGGTGGTCAGTGTAGAGCACGACTGTCTACCTGGCGCAATTGGCTAGCACGATCGGCTGTTAACCAAAAGTTTGGAGGTTCTAGCCCTGCCATGAGCGGTGTGTCGCTTTTTTTTTCTTTGCGCTGATACCTTTGGAGAAATGTTCTGAACATGGTGAGAGTGGAGCACGACTGTCTCCGTGATGCAATTGGCCAGCACGTTCGGCTTTTAACGAAAAGGTTGGAGGTTCGAGCCCTCCCATGAGCGGTGTGTCGCTTTTTTTGCGCTGATAGCTTTGGAGAAATCTTCTGACCGTGTTGAGAGTGGAGCACGACTATCTCCGGTGCGCAATTGGCTAGCGCGTTCAGCTGTTAACAAAAAGGTTGGAGGTTCGAGCCCTCCCGAGAGCGTTGTGTCTCTTTTTTTCTTTGCGCTGATAGCTTTGTAGAAATGTTCTGACGGTGGTGAGAGTGGAGCACGAATATCTCCGTGGCGCAATTGGCTAGCGCGTTCGGCTGTGAACCAAAACGTTGGAGGTTCGAGTGTTCCCGAGAGCGGTGTGTCTCTTTTTTCTTTGCGGTGTTAGCTTTGGAGAAATGTTCTGACGGTGGTGAGAGTGGAGCACGAATATCTCCGTGGCGCAATTGGCTAGCGCGATCGGCTGTTAACCAAAAGTTTAGAGGTTCTAGCCCTGCCATGAGCGGTGTGTTGCTTTTTTTTCTTTGCGCTGATACCTTTGGAGAAATGTTCTGAACATGGTGAGAGTGGAGCACGACTGTCTCCGTGACGCAACTGGCCAGCACATTCGGCTTTTAACGTTAACGGAAAGGTTGGAGGTTCGAGCCCTCCCATGAGCGGTGTGTCGCTTTTTCTGCGCTGATAGCTTTGGAGGAGTGTTCTAACGGTGGTGAGAGTGGAGCACGACTGTTTCCATGGCAGAATTGGCTAGCGCGATCAACTGTTAACTGAAAGGTTGGAGGTTCGAGCCCTCCCGGGAGCAGTGTTTCACTTTTTTTCTTTGCGCTGATAGCTTTGGAGAAATGTTCTGACGGTGGTGAGTGTAGAGCACGACTACCTCCTTGGCGTAATTGGCTACCGCGTTCAGCTGTCAACCAAAAGGTTGGAGGTTCAAGCCCTTCTGAGAGCGGTGTGTCTCTTTTTTCTTTGCACTGACAGCTGTGGAGAAATGCTCTGACGGTGGTGAGAGTAGAGCACGACTGTCTACGTGGCGCAATTGGCTAGCAAGATCGGCTGTTAACCAAAAGGTTGGAGGTTCGAGCCCTGCTTTGAGCGGTGTGTCGCTTTTTTTTCTTTGCGCTGCTACCTTTGGAGAAATGTTCTGACAATGTCTAGAGTGGAGCACGACTGTCTCCATGACGCAATTAGCTAGCGCGTGCTGCTGTTAACGGAAAGGTTGGAGGTTCGAGCCTTCCCATGAGCGGTGTGTCGCTTTTTTGCGCTCATAGCTTTGGAGAAATGTTCTGACGGTGGTGAGATTGGAGGACGACTATCTCCGGGCTGCAAATGGCTAGCGCGTTTAGCTGTTAACCAAAAGGTTGGAGGTTCGAGCCCTCCCGAGAGCGGTGTGTCTCTTTTTTTCTTTGCGCTGATAGCTTTGTAGAAATGTTCTGACGGTGGTGAGAGTGGAGCACTAATATCTCCGTGGCGCAATTGGCTAGCGGGTTCGGCTGTTAACCAAAAGGTTGGAGGTTCGAGCCCTCCGGAGAGCGGTGTGTCTCTTTTTTTTTTGTGCTGATAGCTTTGGAGGAATGTTCTGACGGTGGTGAGAGTGGAGCACGACTGTCTCCGTGGCGCAATTGGCTAGCGCGATCGGCTGTTAATCGAAAGTTTGGAGGTTCGAGCTCTCCCGGAAGTGGTGTGTCGCTTTTTTTCTTTTGCACTGATACCTTTGAGCAACGTTATGACCGTGGTGAGAATAGAGCACGACTATCTCCGGGGCGCAATTGGCTAGCGCGTTCAGCTGTTAACCAAAAGGTTGGAGGTTCGAGCCCTCCGGAGAGCGGTGTGTCTCTTTTTTTCTTTGTGCTGATAGCTTTGGAGGAATGTTCTGACGGTGGTGAGAGTGGAGCACGACAATCTCCGTGGCGCAATTGGCTAACGCGATCGGCTGTTAACCAAAAGTTTGGAAGTTCGAGCCCTCCCGAGAGCGGTCTGTCTCTTTTTTTTGCGCTGATAGCTTTGGAGAAATGTTCTGAGGGTGGTGAGAGTGGAACACGACTATCTACGTGACGCAATTGGCTACCGCGTTCGGCTGCTAACCAAAAGGTTGGAGGTTCGAGCCCTCTGGAGAGCGGTGTGTCTCTTTTTTTCTTTGCGCTGATAGCTTTGGAGGAATGTTCTGACGGTGGTGAGAGTGGAGCACGACTATTTCCATTGCAGAATTGGCTAGTGCGATCAACTGTTAACTGAAAGGTTGGAGGTTCGAGCCCTCCCGGGAGCAGTGTGTCACTTTTTTTCTTTGCGCTGATAGATTTGGAGAAATGTTCTGACGGTGGTGAGTGTAGAGCACGACTACCTCCTTGGCGCAATTGGCTAGTGCGTTCAGCTGTTAACCAAAAGGTTGGAGGTTCAAGCCCTCCCGAGAGCGGTGTGTCTCTTTTTTCTTTGCACTGACAGCTGTGGAGAAATGTTCTGACGGTGGTCAGAGTAGATCACGACTGTTCACGTGGCGCAATTGGCTAGCAAGATCGGCTGTTAACCAAAAGGTTGGCGGTTCGAGCCCTGCCCTGAGCGGTGTGTCGCTTTTTTTTCTTTGCGCTGCTACCTTTGGAGAAATGTTCTGACCATGTTGAGAGTGGAGCACGACTGTCTCAATGACGCAATCAGCTAGCGCGTGCGGCTGTTAACGGAAAAGTTGGAGGTTCGAGCCCTCCCATGAGCGGTGTGTCGCTTTTTTGCGCTCATAGCTTTGGAGGAATGTTCTGACGGTGGTGAGAGTGGAGCACGACTGTTTCCGTGCGAGGATCGGCTAGCGCGATCAACTGTTAACTGAAGGGTTGGAGGTTCGAGCCCTCCCGGGAGCAGTGTGTCGCTTTTTTTCTTTGCGCTGATAGCTTTGGAGAAATGTTCTGACGGTGGTGAGAGTGGAGCATGACGGTCTCCGTGGCGCAATTGGCTAGCGCGTTCGGCTGTTAACCAAAAGTTTGGAGGTTCGAGCCCTCTCGAGAGCGGTGTGTCTGTTTTTTCTTTGCGCTGACAGCTGTGGAGAAATGTTCTGACGGTGGTCAGAGTAGAGCACGACTGTCTACGTGGCGCAATTGGCTAGCACGATCGGCTGTTAACCAAAAGTTGTGAGGTTCTAGCCCTGCCATGAGCGGTGTGTCGCTTTTTTTTCTTTGCGCTGCTACCTTTGGAGAAATGTTCTGAACATGGTAAGAGTGGAGCACGACTGTCTCCGTGACGCAATTGGCTAGCGCGTTCGGCTGTGAACCAAAACGTTGAAGGTTCGAGTCTTCCCGAGAGCGGTGTGTCTCTTTATTCTTTGCGCTGTTAGCTTTGTAGAAATGTTCTCACGGTGGTGAGAGTGGAGCGCGACTGTCTTAGTGGCGCAATTGGCTAGCGCGATCGGCTGTTAACCGAAAGTTTGGAGGTTCGAGCCCTCCCGGGAGCAGTGTGTCACTTTTTTTTCTTTGCACTGATACCTTTGAGGAATGTTATGACCGTGGTGAGAATATAGCACGACTATCTCTGGGGCGCAATTGGCTAGCGCGTTCAGCAGTTAACCAAAAGGTTGGAGGTTCGAGCCCTCCCGAAAGCGGTGTGTCTCTTTTTTTTGCGCTGATAGCTTTATAGAAATGTTCTGACGGTGGTGAGAGTGGAGCACGAATATCTCCGTGGCGCAATTGGCTAGCGCGTTCGGCTGTGAACCAAAACGTTGGAGGTTCGAGTGTTCCCGAGAGCGGTGTGTCTCTTTTTTCTTTGCGCTGTTAGCTTTGGAGAAATGTTCTGATGGTGGTGAGAGTGGAGCACGAATATCTCCGTGGCGCAATTGGCTAGCGCGATCGGCTGTTAACCAAAAGTTTAGAGGTTCTAGCCCTGCCATGAGCGGTGTGTTGCTTTTTTTTCTTTGCGCTGATACCTTTGGAGAAATGTTTTGAACATGGTGAGAGTGGAGCACGACTGTCTCCGTGACGCAATTGGCCAGCACGTTCGGCTTTTAACGTTAATGGAAAGGTTGGAGGTTCGAGCCCTCCCATGAGCGGTGTGTCGCTTTTTCTGCGCTGATAGCTTTGGAGGAATGTTCTAACGGTGGTGAGAGTGGAGCACGACTGTTTCCATGGCAGAATTGGCTAGCGCGATCAACTGTTAACTGAAAGGTTGGAGGTTCGAGCCCTCCCGGGTGCAGTGTGTCACTTTTTTTCTTTGCGCTGATAGCTTTGGAGAAATGTTCTGACGGTGGTGAGTGTAGAGCACGACTACCTTCTTGGCGTAATTGGCTACCGCGTTCAGCTGTCAACCAAAAGGTTGGAGGTTCAAGCCCTCCCGAGAGCGGTGTGTCTCTTTTTTCTTTGCACTGACAGCTGTGGAGAAATGTTCTGACGGTGGTGAGAGTAGAGCACGACTGTCTACGTGGCGCAATTGGCTAGCAAGATCGGCTGTTAACCAAAAGGTTGGAGGTTCGAGCCCTGCTTTGAGCGGTGTGTCGCTTTTTTTTCTTTGCACTGCTACCTTTGGAGAAATGTTCTGACCATGTCTAGAGTGGAGCACGACTGTCTCCATGACGCAATTAGCTAGCGCGCGCTGCTGTTAACGGAAAGGTTGGAGGTTCGAGCCTTCCCATGAGCGGTGTGTCGCTTTTTTGCGCTCATAGCTTTGGAGAAATGTTCTGACGGTGGTGAGATTGGAGGACGACTATCTCCGGGCTGCAAATGGCTAGCGCGTTTAGCTGTTAATCAAAAGGTTGGAGGTTCGAGCCCACCCGAGAGCGGTGTGTCTCTTTTTTTCTTTGCGCTGATAGCTTTGTAGAAATGTTCTGACGGTGGTGAGAGTGGAGCACTAATATCTCCGTGGCGCAATAGGCTAGCGGGTTCGGCTGTTAACCAAAAGGTTGGAGGTTCGAGCCCTCCGGACAGCGGTGTGTCTCTTTTTTTTCTTTGTGCTGATAGCTTTGGAGGAATGTTCTGACGGTGGTGAGAGTGGAGCACGACTGTCTCCGTGGCGCAATTGGCTAGCGCGATCGGCTGTTAATCGAAAGTTTGGAGGTTCGAGCTCTCCCGGGAGTGGTGTGTCGCTTTTTTTCTTTTGCACTGATACCTTTGAGGAATGTTATGACCGTGGTGAGAATAGAGCACGACTATCCCGGGGCGCAATTGGCTAGCGCGTTCAGCTGTTAACCAAAAGGTTAGAGGTTCGAGCCCTCCAGAGAGCGGTGTGTCTCTTTTTTTCTTTGCGCAGATAGCTTTGTAGAAAAGTTCTGACCGTGGTGAGAGATGAGCATGACTGTCTCGGTGGCGCGATTCGCGAGCGCGATCAGCTGTTAACCAAAAGGTTGGAGGTTCTGCCCTCCCATGAGTGGTGTGTTGCTTTTTTTCTTCGCGCTGATAGCTTTGGAGAAATGTTCTGACAGTGGTGAGAGTGGAGCACGACAATCTCCGTGGCGCAATGGGCTAGCGCGATCGGCTGTTAACCAAAAGTTTGGAAGTTCGAGCCCTCCCGAGAGCGGTGTATCTCTTTTTTTTGCGCTGATAGCTTTGGAGAAATGTTCTGAGGGTGGTGAGAGTGGAACACGACTATCTACGTGACGCAATTGGCTACCGCGTTCGGCTGCTAACCAAAAGGTTGGAGGTTCGAGCCCTCTGGAGAGCGGTGTGTCTCTTTTTTTCTTTGCGCTGATAGCTTTGGAGGAATGTTCTGATGGTGGTGAGAGTGGAGCACGACTATTTCCATTGCAGAATTGGCTAGTGCGATCAACTGTTAACTGAAAGGTTGGAGGTTCGAGCCCTCCCGGGAGCAGTGTGTCACTTTTTTTCTTTGCGCTGATAGATTTGAAGAAATGTTCTGACGGTGGTGAGTGTAGAGCACGACTACCTCCTTGGCGCAATTGGCTAGTGCGTTCAGCTGTTAACCAAAAGGTTGGAGGTTCAAGCCCTCCCGAGAGCGGTGTGTCTCTTTTTTCTTTGCGCTGACAGCTGTGGAGAAATGTTCTGACGGTGGTCAGAGTAGAGCACGACTGTCTACGTGGCGCAATTGGCTAGCACGATCGGCTGTTAACCAAAAGTTGTGAGGTTCTAGCCCTGCCATGAGCGGTGTGTCGCTTTTTTTTCTTTGCGCTGATACCTTTGGAGAAATGTTCTGAACATGGTAAGAGTGGAGCACGACTGTCTCCGTGACGCAATTGGCTAGCACGTTCGGCTTTTAACGGAAAGGTTGGAGGTTTGAGCCCTCCCATGAGCGGTGTGTCACTTTTTTGCGCTGATAGCTTTGAAGAAATCTTCTGACGGTGTTGAGAGTGGAGCACGACTATCTCCGGGGCGCAATTGGCTAGCGCGTTCAGCTGTTAACCAAAACGTTGGAGGTTCGAGTCTTCCCTAGAGCGGTGTGTCTCTTTTTTCTTTGCGCTGTTAGCTTCGTAGAAATGTTCTCACGGTGGTGAGAGTGGAGCGCGACTGTCTTAGTGGCGCAATTGGCTAGCGCGATCGGCTGTTAACCGAAAGTTTGGAGGTTCGAGCTCTCCCGGGAGCGGTGTGTCGCTTTTTTCTTTGCACTGATACCTTTGAGGAATGTTATGACCGTGGTGAGAATATAGCACGACTATCTCTGGGGCGCAATTGGCTAGCGCGTTCAGCAGTTAACCAAAAGGTTGGAGGTTCGAGCCCTCCCGAGAGCGGTGTGTCTCTTTTTTTCTTTGCGCTGATAGCTTTATAGAAATGTTCTGACGGTGGTGAGAGTGGAGCACGAATATCTCCGTGGCGCAAATGGCTAGCGCGTTCGGCTGTGAACCAAAACGTTGGAGGTTCGAGTCTTCCCGAGAGCGGTGTGTCTCTTTTTTCTTTGCGCTGTTAGCTTTGGAGAAATGTTCTGACTGTGGTGAGAGTGGAGCACGAATATCTCCGTGGCGCAATTGGCTAGCGCGATCGGCTGTTAACCAAAAGTTTAGAGGTTCGAGCCCTACCGAGAGTGGTGTGTCTCTTTTTTGCGCTGATAGCTTTGGAGAAATGTTCTGACGGTGGTCAGAGTAGAGCAGGACTGTCTACGTGGCGTAATTGGCTAGCACGATCGGCTGTTAACCAAAAGTTTGGAGGTTGTAGCCCTGCCATGAGCGGTGTGTTGCTTTTTTTTCTTTGCGCTGATACCTTTGGAGAAATGTTCTGAACATGGTGAGAGTGGAGCACGACTGTCTCCGTGACGCAATTGGCCAGCACGTTCGGCTTTTAACGGAAAGGTTGGAGGTTCGAGCCCTCCCATGAGCGGTGTGTCGCTTTTTCTGCGCTGATAGCTTTGGAGGAATGTTCTAACGGTGGTGAGAGTGGAGCACGACTGTTTCCATGGCAGAATTGGCTAGCGCGATCAACTGTTAACTGAAAGGTTGGAGGTTCGAGCCCTCCCGGGAGCAGTGTGTCACTTTTTTTCTTTGCGCTGATAGCTTTGGAGAAATGTTCTGACGGTGGTGAGTGTAGAGCACGACTACCTCCTTGGCGTAATTGGCTACCGCGTTCAGCTGTCAACCAAAAGGTTGGAGGTTCAAGCCCTCCCGAGAGCGGTGTGTCTCTTTTTTCTTTGCACTGACAGCTGTGGAGAAATGTTCTGACGGTGGTGAGAGTAGAGCACGACTGTCTACGTGGCGCAATTGGCTAGCAAGATCGGCTGTTAACCAAAAGGTTGGAGGTTCGAGCCCTGCTTTGAGCGGTGTGTCGCTTTTTTTTCTTTGCGCTGCTACCTTTGGAGAAATGTTCTGACCATGTCTAGAGTGGAGCACGACTGTCTCCATGACGCTATTAGCTAGCGCGTGCTGCTGTTAACGGAAAGGTTGGAGGTTCGAGCCTTGCCATGAGCGGTATGTCGCTTTTTTGCGCTCATAGCTTTGGAGAAAAGTTCTGACGGTGGTGAGATTGGAGGACGACTATCTCCGGGCTGCAAATGGCTAGCGCGTTTAGCTGTTAACCAAAAGGTTGGAGGTTCGAGCCCTCCCGAGAGCGGTGTGTCTCTTTTTTTCTTTGCGCTGATAGCTTTGTAGAAATGTTCTGACGGTGGTGAGAGTGGAGCACGAATATCTCCGTGGCAGAATTGGCTAGCGCGTTCGGCTGTGAACCAAAACGTTGGAGGTTCCAGCCCTCCCGAGAGCGGTGTGTCTCTTTTTTTTCTTTGCGCTGATAGCTTTGGAGAGTTGTTCTGACGGTGGTGAGAGTGGAGCACGACTGTTTACATGGCAGAATTGGCTAGCGCGATCAACTGTTAACTGAAAGGTTGGAGGTTCGAGCTCTCCCGGGAGTGGTGTGTCGCTTTTTTTCTTTTGCACTGATACCTTTGAGGAATGTTATGACCGTGGTGAGAATAGAGCACGACTATCCCGGGGCGCAATTGGCTAGCGCGTTCAGCTGATAACCAAAAGGTTAGAGGTTCGAGCCCTCCAGAGAGCGGTGTGTCTCTTTTTTTCTTTGCGCAGATAGCTTTGTAGAAAAGTTCTGACCGTGGTGAGAGATGAGCATGACTGTCTCGGTGGCGCGATTCGCGAGCGCGATCAGCTGTTAACCAAAAGGTTGGAGGTTCGTGCCCTCCCATGAGTGGTGTGTTGCTTTTTTTCTTCGCGCTGATAGCTTTGGAGAAATGTTCTGACAGTGGTGAGAGTGGAGCACGACAATCTCCGTGGCGCAATTGGCTAGCGCGATCGGCTGTTAACCAAAAGTTTGGAAGTTCGAGCCCTCCCGAGAGCGGTGTGTCTCTTTTTTTTGCGCTGATAGCTTTGGAGAAATGTTCTGAGGGTGGTGAGAGTGGAACACGACTATCTACGCGACGCAATTGGGTACCGCGTTCGGCTGCTAACCAAAAGGTTGGAGGTTCGAGCCCTCTGGAGAGCGGTGTGTCTCTTTTTTTCTTTGCGCTGATAGCTTTGGAGGAATGTTCTGATGGTGGTGAGAGTGGAGCACGACTATTTCCATTGCAGAATTGGCTAGTGCGATCAACTGTTAACTGAAAGGTTGGAGGTTCGAGCCCTCCCGGGAGCAGTGTGTCACTTTTTTTCTTTGCGCTGATAGATTTGAAGAAATGTTCTGACGGTGGTGAGTGTAGAGCACGACTACCTCCTTGGCGCAATTGGCTAGTGCGTTCAGCTGTTAACCAAAAGGTTGGAGGTTCAAGCCCTCCCGAGAGCGGTGTGTCTCTTTTTTTTTTGCGCTGACAGCTGTGGAGAAATGTTCTGACGGTGGTCAGAGTAGAGCACGACTGTCTACGTGGCGCAATTGGCTAGCACGATCGGCTGTTAACCAAAAGTTGTGAGGTTCTAGCCCTGCCATGAGCGGTGTGTCGCTTTTTTTTCTTTGCGCTGATACCTTTGGAGAAATGTTCTGAACATGGTAAGAGTGGAGCACGACTGTCTCCGTGACGCAATTGGCTAGCACGTTCGGCTTTTAACGGAAAGGTTGGAGGTTCGAGCCCTCCCATGAGCGGTGTGTCACTTTTTTGCGCTGATAGCTTTGAAGAAATCTTCTGACGGTGTTGAGAGTGGAGCACGACTATCTCCGGGGCGCAATTGGCTAGCGCGTTCAGCTGTTAACCAAAACGTTGGAGGTTCGAGTCTTCCCTAGAGCGGTGTGTCTCTTTTTTTTGCGCTGTTAGCTTTGTAGAAATGTTCTCACGGTGGTGAGAGTGGAGCGCGACTGTCTTAGTGGCGCAATTGGCTAGCGCGATCGGCTGTTAACCGAAAGTTTGGAGGTTCGAGCTCTCCCGGGAGCAGTGTGTCGCTTTTTTCTTTGCACTGATACCTTTGAGGAATGTTATGACCGTGGTGAGAATATAGCACGACTATCTCTGGGGCGCAATTGGCTAGCGCGTTCAGCAGTTAACCAAAAGGTTGGAGGTTCGAGCCCTCCCGAGAGCGGTGTGTCTCTTTTTTTCTTTGCGCTGATAGCTTTATAGAAATGTTCTGACGGTGGTGAGAGTGGAGCACGAATATCTCCGTGGCGCAAATGGCTAGCGCGTTCGGCTGTGAACCAAAACGTTGGAGGTTCGAGTCTTCCCGAGAGCGGTGTGTCTCTTTTTTCTTTGCGCTGTTAGCTTTGGAGAAATGTTCTGACTGTGGTGAGAGTGGAGCACGAATATCTCCGTGGCGCAATTGGCTAGCGCGATCGGCTGTTAACCAAAAGTTTAGAGGTTCGAGCCCTACCGAGAGTGGTGTGTCTCTTTTTTGCGCTGATAGCTTTGGAGAAATGTTCTGACGGTGGTCAGAGTAGAGCAGGACTGTCTACGTGGCGTAATTGGCTAGCACGATCGGCTGTTAACCAAAAGTTTGGAGGTTGTAGCCCTGCCATGAGCGGTGTGTTGCTTTTTTTTCTTTGCGCTGATACCTTTGGAGAAATGTTCTGAACATGGTGAGAGTGGAGCACGACTGTCTCCGTGACGCAATTAGCCAGCACGTTCGGCTTTTAACGGAAAGGTTGGAGGTTCGAGCCCTCCCATGAGCGGTGTGTCGCTTTTTCTGCGCTGATAGCTTTGGAGGAATGTTCTAACGGTGGTGAGAGTGGAGCACGACTGTTTCCATGGCAGAATTGGCTAGCGCGATCAACTGTTAACTGAAAGGTTGGAGGTTCGAGCCCTCCCGGGAGCAGTGTGTCACTTTTTTTCTTTGCGCTGATAGATTTGGAGAAATGTTCTGACGGTGGTGAGTGTAGAGCACGACTACCTCCTTGGCGTAATTGGCTACCGCGTTCAGCTGTCAACCAAAAGGTTGGAGGTTCAAGCCCTCCCGAGAGCGGTGTGTCTCTTTTTTCTTTGCACTGACAGCTGTGGAGAAATGTTCTGACGGTGGTGAGAGTAGAGCACGACTGTCTACGTGGCGCAATTGGCTAGCAAGATCGGCTGTTAACCAAAAGGTTGGAGGTTCGAGCCCTGCTTTGAGCGGTGTGTCGCTTTTTTTTCTTTGCGCTGCTACCTTTGGAGAAATGTTCTGACCATGTCTAGAGTGGAGGACGACTGTCTCCATGACGCTATTAGCTAGCGCGTGCTGCTGTTAACGGAAAGGTTGGAGGTTCGAGCCTTGCCATGAGCGGTGTGTCGCTTTTTTGCGCTCATAGCTTTGGAGAAAAGTTCTGACGGTGGTGAGATTGGAGGACGACTATCTCCGGGCTGCAAATGGCTAGCGCGTTTAGCTGTTAACCAAAAGGTTGGAGGTTCGAGCCCTCCCGAGAGCGGTGTGTCTCTTTTTTTCTTTGCGCTGATAGCTTTGTAGAAATGTTCTGACGGTGGTGAGAGTGGAGCACGAATATCTCCGTGGCGCAATTGGCTAGCGGGTTCGGCTGTTAACCAAAAGGTTGGAGGTTCGAGCCCTCCGGAGAGCGGTGTGTCTCTTTTTTTTCTTTGTGCTGATAGCTTTGGAGGAATGTTCTGACGGTGGTGAGAGTGGAGCACGACTGTCTCCGTGGCGCAATTGGCTAGCGCGATCGGCTGTTAATCGAAAGTTGGGAGGTTCGAGCTCTCCCGGCAGTGGTGTGTCGCTTTTTTTCTTTTGCACTGATACCTTTGAGGAATGTTATGACCGTGGTGAGAATAGAGCACGACTATGTCCGGGGCGCAATATGCTAGCGCGTTCAGCTGTTAACCAAAAGGTTAGAGGTTCGAGCCCTCCCGAGAGCGGTGTGTCTCTTTTTTTATTTGCGCAGATAGCTTTGTAGAAAAGTTCTGACCGTGGTGAGAGATGAGCACGACTGGCTCGGTGGCGCGATTCGCGAGCGCGATCAGCTGTTAACCAAAAGGTTGGAGGTTCGTGCCCTCCCATGAGTGGTGTGTGTCTTTTTTTCTTCGCGCTGATAGCTTTGGAGAAATGTTCTGACGGTGGTGAGAGTGGAGCACGACAATCTCCGTGGCGCAATTGGCTAGCGCCATCGGCTGTTAACCAAAAGTTTGGAAGTTCGAGCCCTCCCGAGAGCGGTGTGTCTCTTTTTTTTGCGCTGATAACTTTGGAGAAATGTTCTGAGGGTGGTGAGAGTGGAACACGACTATCTACGTGACGCAATTGGCTACCGCGTTCGGCTGCTAACCAAAAGGTTGGAGGTTCGAGCACTCTGGAGAGCGGTGTGTCTCTTTTTTTCTTTGCGCTGATAGCTTTGGAGGAATGTTCTGACGGTGGTGAGAGTGGAGCACGACTATTTCCATTCCAGAATTGGCTAGTGCGATCAACTGTTAACTGAAAGGTTGGAGGTTTGAGCCCTCCCGGGAGCAGTGTGTCACTTTTTTTCTTTGCGCTGATAGGTTTGGAGAAATGTTCTGACGGTGGTGAGTGTAGAGCACGACTACCTCCTTGGCGCAATTGGCTAGTGCGTTCAGCTGTTAACCAAAAGGTTGGAGGTTCAAGCCCTCCCGAGAGCGGTGTGTCTCTTTTTTCTTTGCACTGACAGCTGTGGAGAAATGTTCTGACGGTGGTGAGAGTAGAGCACGACTGTTTACGTGGCGCAATTGGCTAGCAAGATCGGCTGTTAACCAAAAGGTTGGAGGTTCGAGCCCTGCCATGAGCGGTGGGTCGCTTTTTTTTTCTTTGCGCTGCTACCTTTGGAGAAATGTTCTGACCATGTTGAGAGTGGAGCACGACTGTCTCCATGACGCAATTAGCTAGCGCGTGCGGCTGTTGACGGAAAAGTTGGAGGTTCGAGCCCTCCCATGAGCGGTGTGTCGTTTTTCGCGCTCATAGCTTTGGAGGAATGTTCTGACGGTGGTGAGAGTGGAGCACGACTGTTTCCATGGCAGGATCGGCTAGCGCGATCAACTGTTAACTGAAAGGTTGGAGGTTCGAGCCCTCCCGGGAGCAGTGTGTCGCTTTTTTTCTTTGCGCTGATAGCTTTGGAGAAATGTTCTGACGGTGGTGAGAGTGGAGCATGACTGTCTCCGTGGCGCAATTGGCTAGCGCGTTCGGCTGTTAACCAAAAGGTTGGAGGTTCGAGCCCTCTCGAGAGCGGTGTGTCTCTTTTTTCTTTTCGCTGACAGCTGTGGAGAAATGTTCTGACGGTGGTCAGAGTAGATCACGACTGTCTACGTGGCGCAATTGGCTAGCACGATCGGCTGTTAACCAAAAGTTTGGAGCTTCTAGCCCTGCCCTGAGCGGTGTGTCGCTTTTTTTTCTTTGCGCTGATACCTTTGGAGAAATGTTCTGAACATGGTAAGAGTGGAGCACGACTGTCTCCGTGACGCAATTGGCCAGCACGTTTGGCTTTTAACGGAAAGGTTGGAGGTTCGAGCCCTCCCATGAGCGGTGTGTCGCTTTTTTGCGCTGATAGCTTTGGAGAAATCTTCTGATGGTGTTGAGAGTGGAGCACGACTATCTCCGGGGCGCAATTGGCTAGCGCATTCAGCTGTTAACCACAAGGTTGGAGGTTCGAGCCCGCCCAAGAGTGGTGTGTCTCTTTATTTTTCTTTGCGCTGATAGCTTTGTAGAAATGTTCTGACGGTGGTGAGAGTGGAGCACGAATATCTCCGTGGCGATATTGGCTAGCGCGTTCGGCTGTGAACCAAAACGTTGGAAGTTCGAGTCTTCCCGAGAGCGGTGTGTCTCTTTTTTCTTTGCGCTGTTAGCTTTGTAGAAATGTTCTCACGGTGGTGAGAGTGGAGCGCGACTGTCTTAGTGGCGCAATTGGCTAGCGCGATCGGCTGTTAACCGAAAGTTTGGAGGTTCGAGCTCTCCCGCGAGCGCTGTGTCGCTTTTCTCTTTGCACTGATACCTTTGAGGAATGTTATGACCGTGGTGAGAATAGAGCACGACTATCTCTGGGGCGCAATTGGCTAGCGCGTTCAGCAGTTAACCAAACGGTTGGAGGTTCGAGCCCTCCCGAGATTGGTGTGTCTCTTTTTTTCTTTGCGCTGATAGCTTTATAGAAATGTTCTGACGGTGGTGAGAGTGGAGCACGAATATCTCCGTGGCGCAATTGGCTAGCGCATTCGGCTGTGAACCAAAACGTTGGAGGTTCGAGCCCTCCCATGAGCGGTGTGTCGCTTTTTTTCTTTGCGCTCATCGATTTGGAGAAATGTTCTCATGGTAGTGAGAGTTGAGCACGAATATCTCTGTGGGGCAGTTGGCTAGCACATTCGGCTGTTAACCAAAACGTTGGAGGTTCGAGCCCTCCCGAGAGCGGTGTGTCTCTTTTTTTTCTTTGCGCTGATAGCTTTGTAGAAATGTTCTGATGGTGGTTAGAGTGGAGCACGAATATCTCCCTGGCGCAATTGGCTAGCGCGTTCGGCTGTGAACCAAAACGTTGGAGGTTCGAGTCTTCCCGAGAGCGGTGTGTCTCTTTTTTCTTTGCGCTGTTAGCTTTGGAGAAATGTTCTGACGGTGGTGAGAGTGGAGCACGAATATCTCCGTGGCGCAATTGGCTAGCGCGATCGGCTGTTAACCAAAAGTTTGGAGGTTCGAGCCCTCCCATTAGCGGTGTGTCGCTTTTTTTGCGCTGATTGCATTGGACGAATGTTCTAACGGTGGTGAGAGTGGAGCACGACTGTTTCCATGGCAGAATTGGCAAGCGCGATCAACTGTTAACTGAAAGGTTGGAGGTTCGAGCCCTCCCGGGAGCAGTGTGTCGCTTTTTTTCTTTGCGCTGATAGCTTTGGAGAAATGTTCTGATGGTGGTGAGAGTGGAGCACGACTGTCTCCGTGGCGCAATTGGCTAGCGCGTTCGGCTGTTAACCAAAAGGATGGAGGTTCGAGCCCTCTCGAGAGCGGTGTGTCTCTTTTTTCTTTGCGCTGACAGCTGTGGAGAAATGTTCTGACGGTGGTCAGAGTAGAGCACGACTGTCTACGTGGCGCAATTGGCTAGCACGATCGGCTGTTAACCAAAAGTTTGGAGGTTCAAGCCCTGCCATGAGCGGTGTGTCGCTTTTTTTGCATTGATACCTTTGGAGAAATGTTCTGAACATGGTGAGAGTGGAGCACGACTGTCTCCGTGACGCAATTGGCCAGCGCGTTCGGCTTTTAACGGAAAGGGTGGAGGTTCGAGCCCTCCCATGAGCTGTGTGTCGCTTTTTTTTGCGCTGATAGCTTTGGAGAAATGTTCTAACAGTGGTGAGAGTGGAGCACGACTGTTTCCATGGCAGAATTGGCTAGCGCGATCAACTGTTAACTGAAAGGTTGGAGGTTCGAGCCCTCCCGGGAGCAGTGTGTCTCTTTTTTTCTTTGCGCTCATAGCTTTGTAGAAATTTTCTGACGGTGGTGAGAGTGGAGCACGAATATCTCCGTGGCGCAATTGGCTAGCGCGTTCGGCTGTGAACCAAAACGTTGGAGGTTCCAGCGCTCCCGAGAGCAGTGTGTCTCTTTTTTTTCTTTGCGCTGATATCTTTGGAGAAATCTTCTGAACATGGTAAGAGTGGAGCACGACTGTCTCCGTGACGCAATTGGCCAGCACGTTCGGCTTTTAACGAAAAGGTTGGCGGTTTGAGCCCTCCCATGAGCGGTGTGTCGCTTTTTTTGCGCTGATAGTTTGGAGAAATCTTCTGACGGTGTTGAGAGTGGAGCACGACTATCTCCGGGGCGCAATTGGCTAGCGCGTTCAGCTGTTAACCAAAAGGTTGGAGGTTCGAGCCCGCCCGAGAGCGGTGTGTCTTTTTTTTCTTTGCGCTGATAGCTTTGTAGAAATGTTCTGACGGTGGTGAGAGTGGAGCACGAATATCTCCGTGGCGCAATTGGCTAGCGCGTTCGTCTGTGAACCAAAACGTTGGAGGTTCGAGTCTTCCCGAGAGCGGTGTGTCTCTTTTTTTTGCACTGTTAGCTTTGTAGAAATGTTCTCACGGTGGTGAGAGTGGAGCGCGACTGTCTTAGTGGCGCAATTGGCTAGCGCGATTAGCTGTTAACCGAAAGTTTGGAGGTTCGAGCTCTCCCGGGAGCGGTGTGTCGCTTTTTTCTTTGCACTGATACCTTTGAGGAATGTTATGACCGTGGTAAGAATAGAGCACGACAATCTCTGGGGCGCAATTGGCTAGCGCGTTCAGCAGTTAACCAAAAGGTTGGAGGTTCGAGCCCTCCCGAGAGCGGTGTCCCTCTTTTTTGCACTGATAGCTTTATAGAAATGTTCTGACGGTGGTGAGATTGGAGCACGAATATCTCCGGGGCGCAATTCGCTAGCGCGTTCAGCTGTTAACCAAAAGGTTGGAGGTTCGAGCCCTCCCGAGAGTGGTGTGTCTCTTTTTTTCTTTGCGCTGATAGCTTTGTAGAAATGTTCTGACCGTGGTGAGAGATGAGCACGACTGTCTCGGTGGCGCGATTCGCGAGCGCGATCAGCTGTTAACCAAAAGGTTGGAGGTTCGTGCCCTCCCATGAGTCGTGTGTTGCTTTTTTTATTCGCGCTGATAGCTTTGGAGAAATGTTCTGACGGTGGTGAGAGTGGAGCACGACAATCTTCGTGGCGCAATTGGCTAGCGCGATCGGCTGTTAACCAAAAGTTTGGAAGTTTGAGCGCTCCCGAGAGCGGGGTGTCTCTTTTTTTTGCGCTGATAGCTTTGGAGAAATGTTCTGAGGGTGGTGAGAGTGGAACACGACAATCTACGTGACGCAATTGGCTACCGCGTTCGGCTGTTAACAAAAAGGTTGGAGGTTCGAGCCCTCCGGAGAGCGGTGTGTCTCTTTTTTTCTTTGCGCTGATAGCTTTGGAGGAATGTTCTGACGGTGGTGAGAGTGGAGCACGACTGTTTCCAGTGCAGAATTCGCTAGCGCGATCATTTGTTAACTGAAAGGTTGGAGGTTCGAGCCCTCCCGAGAGCAGTGTGTCACTTTTTTTCTTTGCGCTGATAGCTTTGGAGAAATGTTCTGACGGTGGTGAGTGTAGAGCACGACTACCTCCTTGGCGCAATTGGCTAGCGCGTTCAGCTGTTAACCAAAAGGTTGGAGGTTCAAGCCCTCCCGAGAGCGGTGTGTCTCTTTTTTCTTTGCACTGACAGCTGTAGAAAAATGTTCTGACGGTGGTGAGAGTAGAGCACGACTGTTTACGTGGCGCAATTGGCTAGCAAGATCGGCTGTTAACCAAAAGGTTGGAGGTTCGAGCCCTGCCATGAGCGGTGTGTCGCTTTTTTTTCTTTGCGCTGCTACCTTTGGAGAAATGTGCTGACCATGTTGAGAGTGGAGCACGACTGTCTCCATGACGCTATTAGCTAGCGCGTGCGACTGTTAACGGAAAAGTTGGAGGTTCGAGCCCTCCCATGAGCGGTGTGTCGCTTTTTTGCGCTCATAGCTTTTGAGGAATGTTCTGACGGTGGTGAGAGTGGAGCACGACTGTTTCTGTGGAAGGATCGGCTAGCGCGATCAACTGTTAACTGAAAGGTTGGAGGTTCGAAACCTCCCGGGAGCAGTGTGTCGCTTTTTTTCTTTGCGCTGATAGCTTTGGAGAAATGTTCTGACGGTGGTGAGAGTGGAGCACGACTGTCTCCGTGGCGCAATTGGCTAGCGCGTTCGGCTGTTAACCAAAAGATTGGAGGTTCGAGCCCTCTCGAGAGCGGTGTGTCTCTTTTTTCTTTGCGCTGACAGCTGTGGAGAAACGTTCTGACGGTGGTCAGGGTAGAGCACGACTGTCTACGTGGTGCAATTGGCTAGCAGGATCGGCTGTTAACCAAAAGTTTGGAGGTTCTAGCCCTGCCATGAGCGGTGTGTCGCTTTTTTTTTGCGCTGATATTTTTGGAGAAAT
The DNA here is from genome assembly GCF_043290135.1 of Rhipicephalus microplus. Lineage (NCBI taxonomy): Eukaryota > Metazoa > Arthropoda > Arachnida > Ixodida > Ixodidae > Rhipicephalus > Rhipicephalus microplus. The sequence goes on along the minus strand of NC_134703.1, from coordinate 202,737,209 downwards.
GTTCTGAACATGGTGAGAGTGTAGCACGACTGTCTCCGTGACGCAATTGGCCAGCACGTTCGGCTTTTAACGGAAAGGTTGGAGGTTCGAGCCCTTCCATGAGTGGTGTGTCGCTTTTTTTGCGCTGATAGCTTTGGAGAAATCTTCGGACGGTGTTGAGAGTGGAGCACGACTATCTCCGGGGCGCAATTGGCTAGCGCGTTCAGCTGTCAACCAAAAGGTTGGAGGTTCGAGCCCTCCTGAGAGCGGTGTGTCTCTTTTTTCTTTGCGCTGTTAGCTTTGGAGAAATGTTCTGACGGTGGTGAGAGTGGAGCACGAATATCTCCGTGGCGCAATTAGCTAGCGCGACGGCTGTTAACCAAAAGTTTTGAGGTTCGAGCCCTACCGAGAGCGGTGTGTCTCTTTTTTTGCGCTGATAGCTTTGGAGAAATGTTCTGACGGTGGTCAGAGTCGAGCACGACTGTTTACGTGGCGCAATTGGCTAGCACGATCGGCTGTTAACTAAAAGTTTGGAGGTTCTAGCCCTGCCATGAGCGGTGTGTCGCTTTTTTTTCTTTGCGCTGATACCTTTGGAGAAATGTTCTGAACATGGTGAGAGTGGAGCACGACTGTCTCCGTGAGGCAATTGGCCAGCACGTTCGGCTTTTAACGGAAAGTTTGGAGGTTCGAGGCCTCCCATGAGCGGTGTGTCGCTTTTTTCGCGCTGATAGCTTTGGAGAAATCTTCTGACGGTGTTGAGAGTGGAGCACGACTATCTCCGGGGCGCAATTGGCTAGCGCGTTCAGCTGTTAACCAAAAGGTTGGAGGTTCGAGCCCTCCCGAGAGTGGTGTGTCTCTTTTTTTTCTTTGCGCTGATAGCTTTGTAGAAATGTTCTGACGGTGGTGAGAGTGGAGCACGAATATCTCCGTGGCTAAATTGGCTAGCGCGTTCGGCCTTGAACCAAAACGTTGGAGGTTCGAGTCTTCCCGAGAGCGGTGTGTCTCTTTTTTTGCGCTGATAGCTTTGGAGAAATGTTCTGACGGTGGTCAGAGTAGAGCACGACTGTTTACGTGGCGCAATTGGCTAGCACGATCGGCTGTTAACCAAAAGTTTGGAGGTTCTAGCCCTGCCATGAGCGGTGTGTCGCTTTTTTTTCTTTGCGCTGATACCTTTGGAGAAATGTTCTGAACATGGTGAGAGTGGAGCACGACTGTCTCCGTGAGGCAATTGGCCAGCACGTTCGGCTTTTAACGGAAAGTTTGGAGGTTCGAGCCCTCCCATGAGCGGTGTGTCGCTTTTTTCACGCTGATAGCTTTGGAGAAATCTTCTGACGGTGTTGAAAGTGGAGCACGACTATCTCCGGGGCCTAATTGGCTAGCGCGTTCAGCTGTTAACCAAAAGGTTGGAGGTTCGAGCCCTCCCGAGAGCGGTGTGTCGCTTTTTTTTCTTTGCGCTGTTAGCTTTGGAGAAATGTTCCGACGGGGGTGAGAGTGGAGCACGAATATCTCCGTGGCGCAATTGGCTAGTGCGATCGGCTGTTAACCGAAAATTTGGAGGTTCGAGCCCTACCGAGAGCGGTGTGTCTCTTTTTTGCGCTGATAGCTTTGGAGAAATCTTCTGACGGTGGTCAGAGTAGAGCACGACTGTCTACGTGGCGCAATTGGCTAGCACGATCGGCTGTTAACCAAAAGTTTGGAGGTTCTAGCCCTGCCATGAGCGGTCTGTGGCTTTTTTTTCTTTGCGCTGATGCCTTTGGAGAAATGTTCAGAACGTGGTGAGAGTGGAGCACGGCTGTCTCCGTGACGCAATTGGCCAGCACGTTCGGCTTTTAACGGAAAGGTTGGAGGTTCGAGCCCTCCCATGAGCGGTGTGTCGCTTTTTCTGCGCTGATAGCTTTGGAGGAATGTTCTAACGGTGGTGAGAGTGGAGCACGACTGTTTCCATGGCAGAATTGGCTAGCGCGATCAACTGTTAACTGAAAGGTTGGAGGTTCGAGTCCTCCCGAGAGCGGTGTGTCTCCTTTTTTCTTTGCGCTGATAGCTTTGTAGATATGTTCTGACGGTGGTGAGAGTGGAGCACGAATATCTCCGTGGCGCAATTGGCTAGAGCGTTCGGCTGTGAACCAAAACGTTGGAGGTTCGAGTCCTCCCGAGAGCGGTGTGTCTCTTTTTTTTCTTCGCACTGATAGTTTTGGAGAAATGTTCTGAGGATGGTGAGAGTGGAACACGACTATTTCTGTGACGCAATTGGCTAGCGGGTTCGGCTGTTAACCAAAAGGTTGGAGATTCGAGCCCTCCGGAGAGCGGTGTGTCTCTTTTTTTTCTTTGTGCTGATAGCTTTGCAGGAATGTTCTGACGGTGGTGAGAGTGGAGCACGACTGTCTCCGTGGCGCAATTGGCTAGCGCGATCGGCTGTTATTCGAAAGTATGGAGGTTCGAGCTCTTCCGGGAGTGGTGTGTCGCTTTTGTTTTTGCACTGATACCTTTGAGGAATGTTATGACCGTGGTGAGAATAGAGCACGAAAATCTCCGGGGCGCAATTGGCTAGCGCATTCAGCTGTTAACCAAAAGTTTGGAGGTACGAGCCCTCCCGAGAGCGGTATGTCTCTTTTTTTCTTTGCGCAGATAGCTTTGTAGAAATGTTCTGACCGTGGTGAGAGATGAGCACGACTGTCTCGGTGGCGCGATTCGCGAGCGCGATCAGCTGTTAACCAAAAGGTTGGAGGTTCGTGCCCTCCCATGAGTGGTGTGTTGCTTTTTTTCTTCGCGCTGATAGCTTTGGAGAAATGTTCTGACGGTGGTGAGAGTGGAGCACGACAATCTCCGTGGCGCAATTGGCTAGCGCGATCGGCTGTTAACCAAAAGTTTGGAAGTTCGAGCCCTCCCGAGAGCGGGGTGTCTCTTTTTTTGCGCTGATAGCTTTGGAGAAATGTTCTGAGGGTGGTGAGAGTGGAACACGACTATCTACGTGACGCAATTGGCTACCGCGTTCGGCTGTTAACAAAAAGGTTGGAGGTTCGAGGCCTCCGGAGAGCGGTGTGTCTGTTTTTTTCTTTGCGCTGATAGCTTTGGAGGAATGTTCTTACGGCGGTGAGAGTGGAGCACGACTGTTTCCAGTGCAGAATTCGCTAGCGCGATCATTTGTTAACTGAAAGGTTGGAGGTTCGAGCCCTCCCGAGAGCAGTGTGTCACTTTTTTTCTTTGCGCTGATAGCTTTGGAGAAATGTTCTGACGGTGGTGAGAGTAGAGCACGACTGTTTACGTGGCGCAATTGGCTAGCAAGTTCGGCTGTTAACCAAAAGGTTGGAGGTTCGAGCCCTGCCATGAGCGGTGTGTCGCTTTTTTTTCTTTGCGCTGCTACCTTTGGAGAAATGTGCTGACCATGTTGAGAGTGGAGCACGACTGTCTCCATGACGCTATTAGCTAGCGCGTGCGACTGTTAACGGAAAAGTTGGAGGTTCGAGCCCTCCCATGAGCGGTGTGTCGCTTTTTTGCGCTCATAGCTTTTGAGGAATGTTCTGACGGTGGTGAGAGTGGAGCACGACTGTTTCTGTGGAAGGATCGGCTAGCGCGATCAACTGTTAACTGAAAGGTTGGAGGTTCGAAACCTCCCGGGAGCAGTGTGTCGCTTTTTTTCTTTGCGCTGATAGATTTGGAGAAATGTTCTGACGGTGGTGAGAGTGGAGCACGACTGTCTCCGTGGCGCAATTGGCTAGCGCGTTCGGCTGTTAACCAAAAGATTGGAGGTTCGAGCCCTCTCGAGAGCGGTGTGTCTCTTTTTTCTTTGCACTGACAGCTGTGGAGAAACGTTCTGACGGTGGTCAGGGTAGAGCACGACTGTCTACGTGGCGCAATTGGCTAGCACGATCGGTTGTTAACCAAAAGTTTGGAGGTTCTAGCCCTGCCATGAGCGGTGTGTCGCTTTTTTTTGCGCTGATATTTTTGGAGAAATGTTCTGAACATGGTGAGAGTGTAGCACGACTGTCTCCGTGACGCAATTGGCCAGCACGTTCGGCTTTTAACGGAAAGGTTGGAGGTTCGAGCCCTTCCATAAGTGGTGTGTCGCTTTTTTTGCGCTGATAGCTTTGGAGAAATCTTCTGACGGTGTTGAGAGTGGAGCAGGACTATCTCCAGGGCGCAATTGGCCAGCGCGTTCAGCTGTTAACCAAAAGGTTGGAGGTTCGAGCCCTCCCGAGAGCGGTGTGTCTCTTTTTTTTCTTTGCGCTGATAGCTTTGTAGAAATGTTCTGACGGTGGTGAGAGTGGAGCACGAATATCTCCGTGGCGCAATTGGCTAGCGCATTCGGCTGTGGACCAAAACGTTGGTGGTTCGAGTCTTCCTGAGAGCGGTGTGTCTTTTTTTTCTTTGCGCTGTTAGCTTTGGAGAAATGTTCTGACGGTGGTGAGAGTGGAGCACGAATATCTCCGTCGCGCAATTAGCTAGCGCGATCGGCTGTTAACCAAAAGTTTTGAGGTTCGAGCCCTACCGAGAGCGGTGTGTCTCTTTTTTTGCGCTGATAGCTTTGGAAAAATGTTCTGACGGTGGTCAGAGTCGAGCACGACTGTTTACTTGGCGAATTGGCTAGCACGATCGGCTGTTAACTAAAAGTTTGGAGGTTCTAGCCCTGCCATGAGCGGTGTGTCGCTTTTTTTTCTTTGCGCTGATACCTTTGGAGAAATGTTCTGAACATGGTGAGAGTGGAGCACGACTGTCTCCGTGAGGCAATTGGCCAGCACGTTCGGCTTTTAACGGAAAGTTTGGAGGTTCGAGGCCTCCCATGAGCGGTGTGTCGCTTTTTTCGCGCTGATAGCTTTGGAGAAATCTTCTGACGGTGTTGAGAGTGGAGCACGACTATCTCCGGGGCGCAATTGGCTAGCGCGTTCAGCTGTTAACCAAAAGGTTGGAGGTTCGAGCCCTCCCGAGAGTGGTGTGTCTCTTTTTTTTCTTTGCGCTGATAGCTTTGTAGAAATGTTCTGACGGTGGTGAGAGTGGAGCACGAATATCTCCGTGGCGAAATTGGCTAGCGCGTTCGGCTGTGAACCAAAACGTTGGAGGTTCGAGTCTTCCCGAGAGCGGTGTGTCTCTTTTTTTGCGCTGATAGCTTTGGAGAAATGTTCTGACGGTGGTCAGAGTAGAGCACGACTGTTTACGTGGCGCAATTGGCTAGCACGATCGGCTGTTAACCAAAAGTTTGGAGGTTCTAGCCCTGCCATGAGCGGTGTGTCGCTTTTTTTTCTTTGCGCTGATACCTTTGGAGAAATGTTCTGAACATAGTGAGAGTGGAGCACGACTGTCTCCGTGAGGCAATTGGCCAGCACGTTCGGCTTTTAACGGAAAGTTTGGAGGTTCGAGCCCTCCCGAGAGCGGTGTGTCTCTTTTTTTTGCGCTGATAGCTTTATAGAAATGTTCTGACGGTGGTGAGAGTGGAGCACGAATATCTCCGGGGCGCAATGGGCTAGCGCGTTCAGCTGTTAACCAAAAGGATGGAGGTTCGAGCCCTCCCGAGAGCGGTGTGTCTGTTTTTTCTTTGCGCTGATAGCTTTGTAGAAATGTTCTGACCGTGGTGAGAGATGAGCACGACTGTCTCGGTGGCGCGATTCGCGAGCGCGATCAGCTGTTAACCAAAAGGTTGGAGGTTCGTGCCCTCCCATGAGTGGTGTGTTGCTTTTTTTCTTCGCGCTGATAGCTTTGGAGAAATGTTCTGACGGTGGTGAGAGTGGAGCACGACAATCTCCGTGGCGCAATTGGCTAGCGCGATCGGCTGTTAACCAAAAGTTTGGAAGTTCGAGCCCTCCCGAGAGCGGGGTGTCTCTTTTTTTTGCGCTGATAGCTTTGGAGAAATGTTCTGAGGGTGGTGAGAGTGGAACACGACTATCTACGTGACGCAATTGGCTACCGCGTTCGGCTGTTAACAAAAAGGTTGGAGGTTCGAGCCCTCCGGAGAGCGGTGCGTCTCTTTTTTTCTTTGCGCTGATAGCTTTGGAGGAATGTTCTGACGGTGGTGAGAGTGGAGCACGACTGTTTCCAGTGCAGAATTCGCTAGCGCGATCATTTGTTAACTGAAAGGTTGGAGGTTCCAGCCCTCCCGAGAGCAGTGTGTCTCTTTTTTCTTTGCACTGACAGCTGTGGAAAAATGTTCTGACGGTGGTGAGAATAGAGCACGACTGTTTACGTGGCGCAATTGGCTAGCAAGATCGGCTGTTAACGAAAAGGTTGGAAGTTCGAGCCCTGCCATGAGCGGTGTGTCGCTTTTTTTTCTTTGCGCTGCTACCTTTGGAGAAATGTGCTGACCATGTTGAGAGTGGAGCACGACTGTCTCCATGACGCTATTAGCTAGCGCGTGCGACTGTTAACGGAAAAGTTGGAGGTTCGAGCCCTCCCATGAGCGGTGTGTCGCTTTTTTGCGCTCATAGCTTTTGAGGAATGTTCTGACGGTGGTGAGAGTGGAGCACGACTGTTTCTGTGGAAGGATCGGCTAGCGCGATCAACTGTTAACTGAAAGGTTGGAGGTTCGAAACCTCCCGGGAGCTGTGTGTCGCTTTTTTTCTTTGCGCTGATAGCTTTGGAGAAATGTTCTGACGGTGGTGAGAGTGGAGCACGACTGTCTCCGTGGCGCAATTGGCTAGCGCGTTCGGCTGTTAACCAAAAGGTTCGAGGTTCGAGCCCACTCTAGAGCGGTGTGTCTCTTTTTTCTTTGCGCTGACAGCTGTGGAGAAACTTTCTGACGGTGGTCAGGGTAGAGCACGACTGTCTACGTGGCGCAATTGGCTAGCACGATCGGCTGTTAACCAAAAGTTTGGAGGTTCTAGCCCTGCCATGAGCGGTGTGTGGCTTTTTTTCTTTGCGCTGATGCCTTTGGAGAAATGTTCAGAACGTGGTGAGAGTGGAGCACGACTGTCTCCGTGCCACAATTGGCCAGCACGTTCGGCTTTTAACGGAAAGGTTGGAGGTTCGAGCCCTTCCATGAGTGGTGTGTCGCTTTTTTTGCGCTGATAGCTTTGGAGAAATCTTCTGACGGTGTTGAGAGTGGAGCACGACTATCTCCGGGGCGCAATTGGCTAGCGCGTTCAGCTGTTAACCAAAAGGTTGGAGGTTCGAGCCGTCCCGAGAGCGGTGTGTCTCTTTTTTTTCTTTGCGCTGATAGCTTTGTAGAAATGTTCTGACGGTGGTGAGAGTGGAGCAAGAATATCTCCGTGGCGCAATTGGCTAGCGCATTCGGCTGTGAACCAAAACGTTGGTGGTTCGAGTCTTCCTGAGAGCGGTGTGTCTCTTTTTTTTGCGCTGTTAGCTTTGGAGAAATGTTCTGACGGTGGTGAGAGTGGAGCACGATTATCTCCGTGGCGCAATTAGCTAGCGCCATCGGCTGTTAACCAAAAGTTTTGAGGTTCGAGCCCTACCGAGAGCGGTGTGTCTCTTTTTTGCGCTGATAGCTTTGGAGAAATGTTCTGACGGTGGTCAGAGTCGAGCACGACTGTTTACGTGGCGCAATTGGCTAGCACGATCGGCTGTTAACTAAAAGTTTGGAGGTTCTAGCCCTGCCATGAGCGGTGTGTCGCTTTTTTTTCTTTGCGCTGATACCTTTGGAGAAATGTTCTGAACATGGTGAGAGTGGAGCACGACTGTCTCCGTGAGGCAATTGGCCAGCACGTTCGGCTTTTAACGGAAAGTTTGGAGGTTCGAGGCCTCCCATGAGCGGTGTGTCGCTTTTTTCGCGCTGATAGCTTTGGAGAAATCTTCTGACGGTGTTGAGAGTGGAGCACGACTATCTCCGGGGCGCAATTGGCTAGCGCGTTCAGCTGTTAACCAAAAGGTTGGAGGTTCGAGCCCTCCCGAGAGTGGTGTGTCTCTTTTTTTTCTTTGCGCTGATAGCTTTGTAGAAATGTTCTGACGGTGGTGAGAGTGGAGCACGAATATCTCCGTGGCGAAATTGGCTAGCGCGTTCGGCTGTGAACCAAAACGTTGGAGGTTCGAGTCTTCCCGAGAGCGGTGTGTCTCTTTTTTTGCGCTGATAGCTTTGGAGAAATGTTCTGACGGTGGTCAGAGTAGAGCACGACTGTTTACGTGGCGCAATTGGATAGCACGATCGGCTGTTAACCAAAAGTTTGGAGGTTCTAGCCCTGCCATGAGCGGTGTGTCGCTTTTTTTTCTTTGCGCTGATACCTTTGGAGAAATGTTCTGAACATAGTGAGAGTGGAGCACGACTGTCTCCGTGAGGCAATTGGCCAGCACGTTCGGCTTTTAACGGAAAGTTTGGAGGTTCGAGCCCTCCCGAGAGCGGTGTGTCTCTTTTTTTTTGCGCTGATAGCTTTATAGAAATGTTCTGACGGTGGTGAGAGTGGAGCACGAATATCTCCGGGGCGCAATGGGCTAGCGCGTTCAGCTGTTAACCAAAAGGATGGAGGTTCGAGCCCTCCCGAGAGCGGTGTGTCTGTTTTTTCTTTGCGCTGATAGCTTTGTAGAAATGTTCTGACCGTGGTGAGAGATGAGCACGACTGTCTCGGTGGCGCGATTCGCGAGCGCGATCAGCTGTTAACCAAAAGGTTGGAGGTTCGTGCCCTCCCATGAGTGGTGTGTTGCTTTTTTTCTTCGCGCTGATAGCTTTGGAGAAATGTTCTGACGGTGGTGAGAGTGGAGCACGACAATCTCCGTGGCGCAATTGGCTAGCGCGATCGGCTGTTAACCAAAAGTTTGGAAGTTCGAGCCCTCCCGAGAGCGGGGTGTCTCTTTTTTTTGCGCTGATAGCTTTGGAGAAATGTTCTGAGGGTGGTGAGAGTGGAACACGACTATCTACGTGACGCAATTGGCTACCGCGTTCGGCTGTTAACAAAAAGGTTGGAGGTTCGAGCCCTCCGGAGAGCGGTGTGTCTCTTTTTTTCTTTGCGCTGATAGCTTTGGAGGAATGTTCTGACGGTGGTGAGAGTGGAGCACGACTGTTTCCAGTGCAGAATTCGCTAGCGCGATCATTTGTTAACTGAAAGGTTGGAGGTTCCAGCCCTCCCGAGAGCGGTGTGTCTCTTTTTTCTTTGCACTGACAGCTGTGGAAAAATGTTCTGACGGTGGTGAGAATAGAGCACGACTGTTTACGTGGCGCAATTGGCTAGCAAGATCGGCTGTTAACGAAAAGGTTGGAGGTTCGAGCCCTGCCATGAGCGGTGTGTCGCTTTTTTTTCTTTGCGCTGCTACCTTTGGAGAAATGTGCTGACCATGTTGAGAGTGGAGCACGACTGTCTCCATGACGCTATTAGCTAGCGCGTGCGACTGTTAACGGAAAAGTTGGAGGTTCGAGCCCTCCCATGAGCGGTGTGTCGCTTTTTTGCGCTCATAGCTTTTGAGGAATGTTCTGACGGTGGTGAGAGTGGAGCACGACTGTTTCTGTGGAAGGATCGGCTAGCGCGATCAACTGTTAACTGAAAGGTTGGAGGTTCGAAACCTCCCGGGAGCTGTGTGTCGCTTTTTTTCTTTGCGCTGATAGCTTTGGAGAAATGTTCTGACGGTGGTGAGAGTGGAGCACGACTGTCTCCGTGGCGCAATTGGCTAGCGCGTTCGGCTGTTAACCAAAAGGTTCGAGGTTCGAGCCCACTCTAGAGCGGTGTGTCTCTTTTTTCTTTGCGCTGACAGCTGTGGAGAAACTTTCTGACGGTGGTCAGGGTAGAGCACGACTGTCTACGTGGCGCAATTGGCTAGCACGATCGGCTGTTAACCAAACGTTTGGAGGTTCTAGCCCTGCCATGAGCGGTGTGTGGCTTTTTTTCTTTGCGCTGATGCCTTTGGAGAAATGTTCAGAACGTGGTGAGAGTGGAGCACAACTGTCTCCGTGCCACAATTGGCCAGCACGTTCGGCTTTTAACGGAAAGGTTGGAGGTTCGAGCCCTTCCATGAGTGGTGTGTCGCTTTTTTTGCGCTGATAGCTTTGGAGAAATCTTCTGACGGTGTTGAGAGTGGAGCACGACTATCTCCGGGGCGCAATTGGCTAGCGCGTTCAGCTGTTAACCAAAAGGTTGGAGGTTCGAGCCGTCCCGAGAGCGGTGTGTCTCTTTTTTTCTTTGCGCTGATAGCTTTGTAGAAATGTTCTGACGGTGGTGAGAGTGGAGCAAGAATATCTCCGTGGCGCAATTGGCTAGCGCATTCGGCTGTGAACCAAAACGTTGGTGGTTCGAGTCTTCCTGAGAGCGGTGTGTCTCTTTTTTTTTTGCGCTGTTAGCTTTGGAGAAATGTTCTGACGGTGGTGAGAGTGGAGCACGATTATCTCCGTGGCACAATTAGCTAGCGCGATCGGCTGTTAACCAAAAGTTTTGAGGTTCGAGCCCTACCGAGAGCGGTGTGTCTCTTTTTTGCGCTGATAGCTTTGGAGAAATGTTCTGACGGTGGTCAGAGTCGAGCAGGACTGTTTACGTGGCGCAATTGGCTAGCACGATCGGCTGTTAACTAAAAGTTCGGAGGTTCTAGCCCTGCCATGAGCGGTGTGTCGCTTCTTTTTCTTTGCGCTGATACCTTTGGAGAAATGTTCTGAACATGGTGAGAGTGGAGCACGACTGTCTCCGTGAGGCAATTGGCCAGCACGTTCGGCTTTTAACGGAAAGTTTGGAGGTTCGAGGCCTCCCATAAGCGGTGTGTCGCTTTTTTCGCGCTGATAGCTTTGGAGAAATCTTCTGACGGTGTTGAGAGTGGAGCACGACTATCTCCGGCGCGCAATTGGCTAGCGCCTTCAGCTGTTAACCAAAAGGTTGGAGGTTCGAGCCCTCCCGAGAGTGGTGTGTCTCTTTTTTTTCTTTGCGCTGATAGCTTTGTAGAAATGTTCTGACGGTGGTGAGAGTGGAGCACGAATATCTCCGTGGCGCAATTGGCTAGCGCGTTCGGCTGTGAACCAAAACGTTGGAGGTTCGAGTCTTCCCGAGAGCAGTGTGTCTCTTTTTTTGCGCTGATAGCTTTGGAGAAATGTTCTGACGGTGGTCAGAATAGAGCACGACTGTTTACGTGGCGCAATTGGCTAGCACGATCGGCTGTTAACCAAAAGTTTGGAGGTTCTAGCCCTGCCATGAGCGGTGTGTCGCTTTTTTTTCTTTGCGCTGATACCTTTGGAGAAATGTTCTGAACATGGTGAGAGTGGAGCACGACTGTCTCCGTGAGGCAATTGGCCAGCACGTTCGGCTTTTAACGGAAAGTTTGGAGGTTCGAGCCCTCCCATGAGCGGTGTGTCGCTTTTTTCGCGCTGATGGCTTTGGAGAAATCTTCTGACGGTGTTGAGAGTGGAGCACGACTATCTCCGGGGCCTAATTGGCTAGCGCGTTCAGCTGTTAACCAAAAGGTTGGAGGTTCGAGACCTCCCGAGAGCGGTGTGTCTCTTTTTTTTCTTTGCGCTGTTAGCTTTGGAGAAATGTTCCGACGGGGTAGAGAGTGGAGCACGAATATCTCCGTGGCGCAATAGGCTAGCGCGATCGGCTGTTAACCGAAAATTTGGAGGTTCGAGCCCTACCGAGAGCGGTGTGTCTCTTTTTTGCGCTGATAGCTTTGGAGAAATCTTCTGACGGTGGTCAGAGTAGAGCACGACAATCTCCGTGGCGCAATTATCTAGCGCGATCGGCTGTTAACCAAAAGTTTGGAGGTTCTAGCCCTGCCATGAGCGGTGTGTCGCTTTTTTTGCGCTGATATTTTTGGAGAAATGTTCTGAACATGGTGAGAGTGGAGCACGACTGTCTCCGTGACGCAATTGGCCAGCACGTTCGGCTTTTAACGGAAAGGTTGGAGGTTCGAGCCCTTCCATGAGTGTTGTGTCGCTTTTTTTGCGCTGATAGCTTTGGAGAAATCTTCTGACGGTGTTGAGAGTGGAGCACGACTATCTCCGGGGCGCAATTGGCTAGCGCGTTCAGCTGTTAACCAAAAGGTTGGAGGTTCGAGCCCTCCCGAGAGCGGTGTGTCTCTTTTTTTTTCTTTGCGCTGATAGCTTTGTAGAAATGTTCTGACGGTGGTGAGAGTGGAGCACGAATATCTCCGTGGCGCAATTGGCTAGCGCATTCGGCTGTGAACCAAAACGTTGGTGGTTCGAGTCTTCCTGAGAGCGGTGTGTCTCTTTTTTCTTTGCGCTGTTAGCTTTGGAGAAATGTTCTGACGGTGGTGAGAGTGGAGCACGAATATCTCCGTGGTGCAATTAGGTAGCGCGATCGGCTGTTAACCAAAAGTTTTGAGGTTCGAGCCTTACCGAGAGCGGTGTGTCTCTTTTTTTGCGCTGATAGCTTTGGAGAAATGTTCTGACGGTGGTCAGAGTCGACCACGACTGTTTACGTGGCGCAATTGGCTAGCACGATCGGCTGTTAACTAAAAGTTTGGAGGTTCTAGCCCTGCCATGAGCGGTGTGTCGCTTTTTTTTCTTTGCGCTGATACCTTTGGAGAAATGTTCTGAAAAAGGTGAGAGTGGAGCACGACTGTCTCCGTGAGGCAATTGGCCAGCACGTTCGGCTTTTAACGGAAAGTTTGGAGGTTCGAGGCCTCCCATAAGCGGTGTGTCGCTTTTTTCGCGCTGATAGCTTTGGAGAAATCTTCTGACGGTGTTGAGAGTGGAGAACGACTATCTCCGGGGCGCAATTGGCTAGCGCGTTCAGCTGTTAACCAAAAGGTTGGAGGTTCGAGCCCTCCCGAGAGTGGTGTGTCTCTTTTTTTTCTTTGCGCTGATAGCTTTGTAGAAATGTTCTGACGGTGGTGAGAGTGGAGCACGAATATCTCCGTGGCGCAATTGGCTAGCGCGTTCGGCTGTGAACCAAAACGTTGGAGGTTCGAGTCTTCCCGAGAGCGGTGTGTCTCTTTTTTTGCGCTGATAGCTTTGGAGAAATGTTCTGACGGGGGTCAGAGTAGAGCACGACTGTTTACGTGGCGTAATTGGCTAGCACGATCGGCTGTTAACCAAAAGTTTGGAGGTTCTAGCCCTGCCATGAGCGGTGTGTCGCTTTTTTTTTCTTTGCACTGATACTTTGGAGAAATGTTCTGAACATGGTGAGAGCGGAGCACGGCTGTCTCCGTGAGGCAATTGGCCAGCACGTTCGGCTTTTAACGGAAAGTTTGGAGGTTCGAGCCCTCCCATGAGCGGTGTGTCGCTTTTTTCGCGCTGATAGCTTTGGAGAAATCTTCTGACGGTGTTGAGAGTGGAGCACGACTATCTCCGGGGCCTAATTGGCTAGCGCGTTCAGCTGTTAACCAAAAGGTTGGAGGTTCGAGCCCTCCCGAGAGCGGTGTGTCTCTTTTTTTTCTTTGCGCTGTTAGCTTTGGAGAAATGATCCGACGGGGGTGAGAGTGGAGCACGAATATCTCCGTGGCGCAATTGGCTAGCGCGATCGGCTGTTAACCGAAAATTTGGAGGTTCGAGCCCTACCGAGAGCGGTGTGTCTCTTTTTTGCGCTGATAGCTTTGGAGAAATCTTCTGACGGTGGTCAGAGTAGAGCACGACTGTCTACGTGGCGCAATTGGCTAGCACGATCGGCTGTTAACCAAAAGTTTGGAGGTTCTAGCCCTGCCATTAGCGGTGTGTTGCTTTTTTTTCTTTGCGCTGATGCCTTTGGAGAAATGTTCAGAACGTGGTGAGAGTGGAGCACGGCTGTCTCCGTGACGCAATTGGCCAGCACGTTCGGCTTTTAAGGGAAAGGTTCGAGGTTCGAGCCCTCCCATGAGCGGTGTGTCGCTTTTTCTGCGCTGATAGCTTTGGAGGAATGTTCTAACGGTGGTGAGAGTGGAGCACGACTGTTTCCATGGCAGAATTGGCTAGCGCGATCAACTGTTAACTGAAAGGTTGGAGGTTCGAGTCCTCCCGAGAGCGGTGTGTCTCTTTTTTTCTTTGCGCTGATAGCTTTGTAGAAATGTTCTGACGGTGGTGAGAGTGGAGCACGACTATTTCTGTGACGCAATTGGCTAGCGGGTTCGGCTGTTAACCAAAAGGTTGGAGATTCGAGCCCTCCGGAGAGCGGTGTGTCTCTTTTTTTTCTTTGTGCTGATAGCTTTGGAGGAATGTTCTGACGGTGGTGAGAGTGGAGCACGACTGTCTCCGTGGCGCAATTGGCTAGCGCGATCGGCTGTTAATCGAAAGTTTGGAGGTTCAAGCTCTCCCGGGAGTGGTGTGTCGCTTTTTTTTTGCACTGATACCTTTGAGGAATGTTGTGACCGTGGTGAGAATAGAGCACGAAAATCTCCGGGGCGCAATTGGCTAGCGCGTTCAGCTGTTAACCAAAAGGTTGGAGGTACGAGCCCTCCCGAGAGCGGTGTGTCTCTTTTTTTCTTTGCGCAGATAGCTTTGTAGAAATGTTCTGACCGTGGTGAGAGATGAGCACGACTGTCTCGGTCGCGCGATTCGCGAGCGCGATCAGCTGTTAACCAAAAGGTTGGAGGTTCGTGCCCTGCCATGAGTGCTGTGTTGCTTTTTTTCTTCGCGCTGATAGCTTTGGAGAAATGTTCTGACGGTGTTGAGAGTGGAGCACGACCATCTCCGTGGCGCAATTGGCTAGCGCGATCGGCTGTTAACCAAAAGTTTGGAAGTTCGAGCCCTCCCGAGAGCGGTGTGTCTCTTTTTTTTTGCGCTGATAGCTTTGGAGAAATGTTCTGAGGGTGGTGAGAGTGGAACACGACTATCTACGTGACGCAATTGGCTAGTGCGTTCAGCTGTTAACCAAACGGTTCGAGGTTCAAGCCCTCCCATGAGCGGTGTGTCGCTTTTTTTGCGCTGATAGCTTTGGAGGAATGTTCTAACGGTGGTGAGAGTGGAGCACGACTGTTTCCATGGCAGAATTGGCTAGCGCGATCAACTGTTAACTGAAAGGTTGGAGGTTCGAGCCCTCCTGGGAGCAGTGTGTCACTTTTTTTCTTTGCGGTGATAGCTTTGGAGAAATGTTCTGACGGTGATGAGAGTAGAGCACGACTGTCTACGTGGCGCAATTGGCTAGCAAGATCGGCTGTTAACCAAAAGGTTGGAGGTTCGAGCCCTGCCATGAGCGGTGTGTCGCTTTTTTTTCTTTGCGCTGCTAACTTTGGAGAAATGTTCTGACCATGTCTAGAGTGGAGCACGACTGTCTCCATGACGCAATTAGCTAGCGCGCGCTGCTGTTACCAGAATGGTTGGAGGTTCGAGCTTTCCCATGAGCGGTGTGTCGCTTTTTTGCGCTCATAGCTTTGAAAAAATGTTCTGACGGTGGTGCGATTGGAGCACGACTATCTCCGGGACGCAAATGGCTAGCGCGTTTAGCTGTTAACCAAAAGGTTGGAGGTTCGAGCCCTCCCGAGAGCGGTGTGTCTCTTTTTTTCTTTGCGCTGATAGCTTTGTAGAAATTTTCTGACGGTGGTGAGAGTGGAGCACGAATATCTCCGTGGCGCAATTGGCTAGCGCGTTCGGCTGTGAACCAAAACGTTGGAGGTTCGAGTCTTACCGAGAGCGGTGTGTCGCTTTTTTTCTTTGCGCTGATAGATTTGGAGAAATGTTCTGATGGTGGTGAGAGTTGAGCACGAATATCTCTGTGGGGCAGTTGGCTAGCACGTTCGGCTGTTAACCAGAACGTTGGAGGTTTGAGCCCTCCCGAGAGCGGTGTGTCTCTTTTTTTTCTTCGCACTGATAGCTTTGGAGAAATGTTCTGAGGGTGGTGAGGGTGTAACACGACTATTTCCGTGACGCAATTGCCTAGCGGGTTGGGCTGTTAACCAAAAGGTTGGAGGTTCGAGCCCTCCGGAGAGCGGTGTGTCTCTTCTTTTTCTTTGTGCTGATAGCTTTGAAGGAATGTTCTGACGGTGGTGAGAGTGGAGCACGACTGTCTCCGTGGCGCAATTGGATAGCGCGATCGGCTGTTAACCGAAAGTTTGGAGGTTCGAGCTCTCCCGGGAGTGGTGTGCGCTTTTTTTCTTTGCGCTGATACCTTTGAGGAATGTTATGACCGTGGTGAGAATAGAGCACGACTATCTCCGGGGCGCAATTGGCTAGCGCGTTCAGCTGTTAACAAAAAGGTTGGAGGTTCGAGCCCTCCCGAGAGTGGTGTGTCTCTTTTTTTCCTTGCGCTGATAGCTTTGTAGAAATGTTCTGACCGTGGTGAGAGATGAGCACGACTGTCTCGGTGGCGCGATTCGCGAGCGCGATCAGCTGTTAACCAAAAGGTTGGAGGTTCGTGCCCTCCCATGAGTGGTGTGTTGCTTTTTTTCTTCGCGCTGATAGCTTTGGAGAAATGTTCTGACAGTGGTGAGAGTGGAGCTCGACAATCTCCGTGGTGCAATTGGCTAGCGCGATCGGCTGTTAACCAAAAGTTTGGAAGTTCGAGCCCTCCCGAGAGCGGTGTGTCTCTTTTTTTTGCGCTGATAGCTTTGGAGAAATTTTCTGATGGTGGTTAGAGTGGAACACGACTATCTACGTGACGCAATTGGCTACCGCGTTCGGCTGTTAACAAAAAGGTTGGAGGTTCGAGCCCTCCGGAGAGCGGTGTGTCTCTTTTTTTCTTTGCGCTGATAGCTTTGGAGGAATGTTCTGACGGTGGTGAGAGTGGAGCACGACTGTTTCCATTGCAGAATTGGCTAGCGCGATCAACTGTTAACTGAAAGTTTGGAGGTTCGAGCCCTCCCGGGAGCAGTGTGTCACTTTTTTTCTTTGCGCTGATAGCTTTGGAGAAATGTTCTGACGGTGGTGAGTGTAGAGCACGACTACCTCCTTGGCGCAATTGGCTAGCGCGTTCAGCTGTTAACCAAAAGGTTGGAGGTTCAAGCCCTCCCGAGAGCGGTGTGTCTCTTTTTTCTTTGCACTGACAGCTGTGGAGAAATGTTCTGACGGTGGTCAGAGTAGAGCACGACTGTCTACGTGGCGCAATTGGCTAGCGCGTTCGGCTGTGAACCAAAACGTTGGAGGTTCGAGCCCTGCCATGAGCGGTGTGTCGCTTTTTTTTGCGCTGCTACCTTTGGAGAAATGTTCTGACCATGTTGAGAGTGGAGCACGACTGTCTCCATGACGCAATCAGCTAGCGCGTGCGGCTGTTAACGGAAAAGTTGGAGGTTCGAGCCCTCCCATGAGCGGTGTGTCGCTTTTTTGCGCTCATAGCTTTGGAGGAATGTTCTGACGGTGGTGAGAGTGGAGCACGACTGTTTCCGTGGCAGGATCGGCTAGCGCGATCAACTGTTAACTGAAAGGTTGGAGGTTCGAGCCCTCCCGGGAGCAGTGTGTCGCTTTTTTTCTTTGCGCTGATAGCTTTGGAGGAATGTTCTGACGGTGGTGAGAGTGGAGCAAGACTGTCTCCGTGGCGCAATTGGCTAGCGCGTTCGGCTGTTAACCAAAAGGTTGGAGGTTCGAGCCCTCTCGAGAGCGTTGTGTCTCTTTTTTCTTTGCGCTCACAGCTGTGGAGAAATGTTCTGACGGTGGTCAGAGTAGAGCACGACTGTCTACGTGGCGCAATTGGCTAGCACGATCGGCTGTTAACCAAAAGTTTGGAGGTTCTAGCCCTGCCATGAGCGGTGTGTCGCTTTTTTTGCGCTGATACCTTTGGAGAAATGTTCTGAACATGGTGAGAGTGGAGCACGACTGTCTCCGTGATGCAATTGGCCAGCACGTTCGGCTTTTAACGGAAAGGTTGGAGGTTCGAGCCCTCCCATGAGCGGTGTGTCGCTTTTTTTGCGCTGATAGCTTTGGAGAAATCTTCTGACGGTGTTGAGAGTGAAGCACGACTATCTCCGGGGCGCAATTGGCAAGCGCGTTCAGCTGTTAACCAAAAGGTTGGAGGTTCGAGCCCTCCCGAGAGCGGTGTGTCTCTTTTTTTCTTTGCGCTGATAGCTTTGTAGAAATGTTCTGACTGTGGTGAGAGTGGAGCACGAATATCTCCGTGGCGCAATTGGCTAGCGCGTCCGGCTGTGAACCAAAACGTTGGAGGTTCGAGTCTTCCCGAGAGCAGTGTGTCTCTTTTTTCTTTGCGCTGTTAGCTTTGGAGAAATGTTCTGACGGTGGTGAGAGTGGAGCACGAATATCTCCGTGGCGCAATTGGCTAGCGTGATCGGCTGTTAACCAAAAGTTTGGAGGTTCGAGCCCTACCGAGAGCGTTGTGTGTCTTTTTTTTGCGCTGATAGCTTTGGAGAAATGTTCTGACGGTGGTCAGAGTAGAGCACGACTGTCTACGTGGCGCAATTGGCTAGCACGATCGGCTGTTAACGAAAAGTTTGGAGGTTCTAGCCCTGCCATGAGCGGTGTGTCGCTTTTTTTTCTTTGCGCTGATACCTTTGGAGAAATGTTCTGAACATGGTGAGAGTGGAGCACGACTGTCTCCGTGACGCAATTGGCCAGCACGTTCGGCTTTTAACGGAAAGGTTGGAGGTTCGAGCCCTCCCATGAGCGGTGTGTCGCTTTTTTTGCGCTGATAGCTTTGGAGGAATGTTCTAACGGTGGTGAGAGTGGAGCACGACTGTTTCCATGGCAGAATTGGCTAGCGCAATCAACTGTTAACTGAAAGGTTGGAGGTTGGAGCCCTCCGGGGAGCAGTGTGTCACTTTTTTTCTTTGCGCTGATAGCTTTGGAGAAATGTTCTGATGGTGATGAGTGTTGAGCACGACTACCTCCTTGGCGTAATTGGCTAGCGCGTTCAGCTGTCAACCAAAAAGTTGGAGGTTCAAGCCCTCCCGAGAGCGGTGTGTCTCTTTTTTCTTTGCACTGACAGCTGTGGAGAAATGTTCTGACGGTGGTGAGAGTAGAGCACGACTGTCTACGTGGCGCAATTGGCTGGCAAGATCGGCTGTTAACCAAAAGGTTGGAGGTTCGAGCCCTGCCATGAGCGGTGTGTCGCTTTTTTTTCTTTGCGCTGCTACCTTTGGAGAAATGTTCTGACCATGTCTAGAGTGGAGCACGACTGTCTCCATGACGAAATTAGCTAGCGCGTGCGGCTGTTAACGGAAAAGTTGGAGGTTCGAGCCCTCCCATGAGCGGTGTGTCGCTTTTTTGCGCTCATAGCTTTGGAGGAATGTTCTGACGGTGGTGAGAGTGGAGCACGACTGTTTCCGTGGCAGGATCGGCTAGCGCGATCAACTGTTAACTGAAAGGTTGGAGGTTCGAGCCCTCCCGGGAGCAGTGTGTCGTTTTTTTTCTTTGCGCTGATAGCTTTGGAGGAATGTTCTGACGGTGGTGAGAGTGGAGCACGACTGTCTCCGTGGCGCAATTGGCTAGCGCGTTCGGCTGTTAACCAAAAGGTTGGAGGTTTGAGCCCTCTCGAGAGCGGTGTGTCTCTTTTTTCTTTGCGCTCACAGCTGTAGAGAAATGTTCTGACGGTGGTGAGAGTAGAGCACGACTGTCTACGTGGCGCAATTGGCTAGCAAGATCGGCTGTTAACCAAAAGGTTGGAGGTTCGAGCCCTGCCATGAGTGGTGTGTCGCTTTATTTTCTTTGCGCTGCTACCTTTGGAGAAATGTTCTGACCATGTCTAGAGTGGAGCACGACTGTCTCCATGACGAAATTAGCTAGCGCGTGCTGCTGTTAACAGAAAGGTTGGAGGTTCGAGCCTTCCCATGAGCAGTGTGTCGCTTTTTTGCGCTCATAGCTTTGGAGAAATGTTCTGACGGTGGTGAGTGTAGAGCACGACTACCTCCTTGGCGTAATTGGCTACCGCGTTCAGCTGTCAACCAAAAGGTTGGAGGTTCAAGCCCTCCCGAGAGCGGTGTGTCTCTTTTTTTCTTTGCGCAGATAGCTTTGTAGAAATGTTCTGACTGTGGTGAGAGTGGAGCACGAATATCTCCGTGGCGCAATTGGCTAGCGCGTCCGGCTGTGAACCAAAATGTTGGAGGTTCGAGTCTTCCCGAGAGCGGTGTGTCTCTTTTTTCTTTGCGCTGTTAGCTTTGGAGAAATGTTCTGACGGTGGTGAGAGTGGAGCACGAATATCTCCGTGGCGCAATTGGCTAGCGTGATCGGCTGTTAACCAAAAGTTTGGAGGTTCGAGCCCTACCGAGAGCGTTGTGTGTCTTTTTTTTGCGCTGATAGCTTTGGAGAAATGTTCTGACGGTGGTCAGAGTAGAGCACGACTGTCTACGTGGCGCAATTGGCTAGCACGATCGGCTGTTAACGAAAAGTTTGGAGGTTCTAGCCCTGCCATGAGCGGTGTGTCGCTTTTTTTTCTTTGCGCTGATACCTTTGGAGAAATGTTCTGAACATGGTGAGAGTGGAGCACGACTGTCTCCGTGACGCAATTGGCCAGCACGTTCGGCTTTTAACGGAAAGGTTGGAGGTTCGAGCCCTCCCATGAGCGGTGTGTCGCTTTTTTTGCGCTGATAGCTTTGGAGGAATGTTCTAACGGTGGTGAGAGTGGAGCACGACTGTTTCCATGGCAGAATTGGCTAGCGCGATCAACTGTTAACTGAAAGGTTGGAGGTTCGAGCCCTCCCGGGAGCGGTGTGTCTCTTTTTTGGCGCTGATAGCTTTGAGAAATGTTCTGAGGGTGGTGAGAGTGGAACACGAATATCTACGTGACGCAAGTGGCTACCGCGTTTGGCTGCTAACCAAAAGGTTGGATGTTCAAACCCTCCGGAGAGCGGTGTGTCTCTTTTTTTCTTTGCGCTGATAGCTTTGGAGGAATGTTCTGATGGTGGTGAGAGTGGATCACGACTATTTTCATTGCAGAATTGGCTAGCGCGATCAACTGTTAACTGAAAGGTTGGAGGTTCGAGCCCTCCCGGGAGCAGTTTGTCACTTTTTTTCTTTGCGCTGATAGATTTGGAGAAATGTTCTGACGGTGGTGAGTGTAGAGCACGACTACCTCTTTGGCGCAATTGGCTAGTGCGTTCAGCTGTTAACCAAACGGTTGGAGGTTCAAGCCCTTCCGAGAGCGGTTTGTCTCTTTTTTCTTTACACTTACAGCTGTGGAGAAATGTTCTGACGGTGGTGAGAGTAGAGCACGACTGTTTACGTGGCGCAATTGGCTAGCAAGATCGGCTGTTAACCAAAAGGTTGGAGGTTCGAGCCCTGCAATGAGCAGTGTGTCGCTTTTTTTTTTGCGCTGCTACCTTTGGAGAAATGTTCTGACCATGTTGAGAGTGGAGCACGACTGTCTCCATCACGCAATTAGCTAGCGCGTGCGGCAGTTAACGGAAACGTTGGAGGTTCGAGCCCTCCCATGAGCGGTGTGTCGCTTTTTTGCGCTCATAGCTTTGGAGGAATGTTCTGACGGTGGTGAGAGTGGAGCACGACTGTTTCCGTGGCAGGATCGGCTAGCGCGATCAACTGTTAACTGAAAGGTTGGAGGTTCGAGCCCTCCCGGGAGCAGTGTGTCGCTTTTTTTCTTTGCGCTGATAGCTTTGGAGGAATGTTCTGACGGTGGTGAGAGTGGAGCACGACTGTCTCCGTGGCGCAATTGGCTAGCGCGTTCGGCTGTTAACCAAAAGGTTGGAGGTTCGAGCCCTCTCGAGAGCGCTGTGTCTCTTTTTTCTTTGCGCTCACAGCTGTGGAGAAATGTTCTGACGGTGGTCAGAGTAGAGCACGACTGTCTACGTGGCGCAATTGGCTAGCACGATCGGCTGTTAACCAAAAGTTTGGAGGTTCTAGCCCTGCCATGAGCGGTGTGTCGCTTTTTTTGCGCTGATACCTTTGGAGAAATGTTCTGAACATGGTGAGAGTGGAGCACGACTGTCTCCGTGACGCAATTGGCCAGCACGTTCGGCTTTTAACGGAAAGGTTGGAGGTTCGAGCCCTCCCATGAGCGGTGTGTCGCTTTTTTTGCGCTGATAGCTTTGGAGAAATCTTCTGACGGTGTTGAGAGTGAAGCACGACTATCTCCGGGGCGCAATTGGCAAGCGCGTTCAGCTGTTAACCAAAAGGTTGGAGGTTCGAGCCCTCCCGAGAGCGGTGTGTCTCTTTTTTTCTGTGCGCTGATAGCTTTGTAGAAATGTTCTGACTGTGGTGAGAGTGGAGCACAAATATCTCCGTGGCGCAATTGGCTAGCGCGTCCGGCTGTGAACCAAAACGTTGGAGGTTCGAGTCTTCCCGAGAGCAGTGTGTCTCTTTTTTCTTTGCGCCGTTAGCTTTGGAGAAATGTTCTGACGGTGGTGAGAGTGGAGCACGAATATCTCCGTGGCGCAATTGGCTAGCGTGATCGGCTGTTAACCAAAAGTTTGGAGGTTCGAGCCCTACCGAGAGCGTTGTGTGTCTTTTTTTTTTGCGCTGATAGCTTTGGAGAAATGTTCTGACGGTGGTCAGAGTAGAGCACGACTGTCTACGTGGCGCAATTGGCTAGCACGATCGGCTGTTAACGAAAAGTTTGGAGGTTCTAGCCCTGCCATGAGCGGTGTGTCGCTTTTTTTTCTTTGCGCTGATACCTTTGGAGAAATGTTCTGAACATGGTGAGAGTGGAGCACGACTGTCTCCGTGACGCAATTGGCCAGCACGTTCGGCTTTTAACGGAAAGGTTGGAGGTTCGAGCCCTCCCATGAGCGGTGTGTCGCTTTTTTTGCGCTGATAGCTTTGGAGGAATGTTCTAACGGTGGTGAGAGTGGAGCACGACTGTTTCCATGGCAGAATTGGCTAGCGCAATCAACTGTTAACTGAAAGGTTGGAGGTTGGAGCCCTCCGGGGAGCAGTGTGTCACTTTTTTTCTTTGCGCTGATAGCTTTGGAGAAATGTTCTGATGGTGATGAGTGTTGAGCACGACTACCTCCTTGGCGTAATTGGCTAGCGCGTTCAGCTGTCAACCAAAAGGTTGGAGGTTCAAGCCCTCCCGAGAGCGGTGTGTCTCTTTTTTCTTTGCACTGACAGCTGTGGAGAAATGTTCTGACGGTGGTGAGAGTAGAGCACGACTGTCTACGTGGCGCAATTGGCTGGCAAGATCGGCTGTTAACCAAAAGGTTGGAGGTTCGAGCCCTGCCATGAGCGGTGTGTCGCTTTTTTTTCTTTGCGCTGCTACCTTTGGAGAAATGTTCTGACCATGTCTAGAGTGGAGCACGACTGTCTCCATGACGAAATTAGCTAGCGCGTGCGGCTGTTAACGGAAAAGTTGGAGGTTCGAGCCCTCCCATGAGCGGTGTGTCGCTTTTTTGCGCTCATAGCTTTGGAGGAATGTTCTGACAGTGGTGAGAGTGGAGCACGACTGTTTCCGTGGCAGGATCGGCTAGCGCGATCAACTGTTAACTGAAAGGTTGGAGGTTCGAGCCCTCCCGGGAGCAGTGTGTCGTTTTTTTTCTTTGCGCTGATAGCTTTGGAGGAATGTTCTGACGGTGGTGAGAGTGGAGCACGACTGTCTCCGTGGCGCAATTGGCTAGCGCGTTCGGCTGTTAACCAAAAGGTTGGAGGTTCGAGCCCTCTCGAGAGCGGTGTGTCTCTTTTTTCTTTGCGCTCTGTGATGTGTGGTGCGCGTTCAAAGTGCGCGCCTTCGAAAAGTGCGCGTCACGGGAAAAAAAAAAAAGAACAAAAGGAGAAATACCAGAGTGCACGTGCGGTGCTGCTTAAACAAGAATGACGACGTTAAAGAGCGTCAAGCACGAGGATGCGTGGCAGGACGTGAAGTAAACAAAAGGTAAAACATCCAATGGGCAGCGAACACGGAGATTTCAAGGCCCAATGGCTTGACACCACGAAACAGTAGTATCTCCAATGAGAACGAGACAAGTGGGCCAGAGCTGAAGCAGGAGCCTGGGGAGACCAGAGCAAGGGGAATTCGAGGCAGGCAGTGCAAGCGGAAGGTCGTCACCGGACCGGGCGCTGAAGATGGGCCGTTGGGTTCCGGACCCGAGCCTACAGGACTTCCACCGGCCGGGGCCTCCTGCTGTCGGGTTCCCGCTCCAAAGGACCGTGGCCATCCGGTCCTGAACTCCTTTCCAGAGCCTGCGGACTTCGGTTCCGGCAGGCGAGCTACAGCCGTCGGGCTCCGGGCCCGAGCTGTGCGCCCAGCTGCTTGACTAGGTCGACCCTAGTTCCCGGACGCGTCGCCACCAGCCTGCGTTCTCCCGTCTCCGATGTGTCCACGCTCCTCAAGCCGAAACCATCACGATTTGGTAGGGCTTTTCGACGTGTCGCCAGCAGCCAGCGTTCCCTCGTCCCCAGCAGCCAGCGTTCCCTCGTCCTCGTCCAGCCCACGCATTGACGCAGGAGTCACGGCGTTCCGGTTTCTCATCACCGCCGAAAACCAACTTGTGGGTGAGACTGCACCGATACTCTTGCGCTACTCCCATCACTCAGCCCCTTTCGAACGTTAGGTTTAGTTACGGACTTTGAACGTTTTTGTTGGGTGTTTACAGATGTGTTTCGTCATGTCCAGTCAACTGTTTATTAAGTGTTTTGTTTTGTGAGGAATCTTTGCCTTTTTTCTTTTCAATTAAACTTTTTGTGTGTTTCTTGGAAACCGAACGGCTTTGTCCTTATTAACAAAACTCTCTGAGGCTCAGCCCGGGAGAAAAACAAATCAGCAACAAGAACCCTGCATCACAAACTGGCGTCCGCTGCGACAGGACAAAGTCGTTTGTTTTTCCAGTAGATTTTTTTGACGCGGTTAACACGATGACGAACACGTGGGAGTTAATTGAGTTGGCGGATAAAATGGGACTGACGGGAGCGGAGTTTAGAGTATGGTACGAGGAGCGGATGGAGAGGGAGCGTGAGCAACGGGCTGCAGAACGAAAGGCGGCGAAGGAAAAGCTTGAATTGGTGCTTAGAGCTAAGAAGGAGGAGCTAGAGCGCGTAACGCGTGAAAATAAAGTGTTGCTAGAGCGTCAGACACGCATACTGAAGCAGCAGCTCCAATTAGAGAGGGTGGACTTCGAGCGGCGACTCGAGCTTGCGATGGCGAAAAGGGGGCAGCTGGCGATGCAGAAGGTCGAGCAAGCGGTGAATGTTTGCTCCGATAGCAGCGTTTGCTGGAGGGAAGTCGATTCCTGCAAGGTTGGCCTCGAACCTCGCGACAGCCTTACTTCGGAGCGAGAAGCTCAGATAGAGGAAGGCAGAGAGGTGGACAGCCAAGAAGGCAGGAGTCATGAGGAGTTTGTTGAAGCGACGGAAAGCTTCTCTGGCTGGGAACATATTACTTCCGTTAGCTGCTTGGGGACCTCTGAGAGGCCAAGCACCTATGAAGAAGAGCGCCTGGATATGGGCGACCTAGAAGCTGTGGAAAATGTTGTGGAGCAAAGCTTCGATAGCAGGGAACGAAGAAGCTCCATTCAGAATGAGGTGTGTATCAGAACGTCTCAGAGGCCGAGCACATTTCGGGAAGGGGTAGGGCTACCTCTCAATAGCTCCATGGAAGGAGCGCTAGAACGTCATTGGGAAGGTGGCAGCGAATGCCATGAAGGCTATGATATAGTGGCCACTGATTGTTTTGTACCGACAGAGGTAGCAGCAGGCACCACGTCAATGGTCCTAGACCATACGTATATCTCACTCAGAGAGAGAGGGGATTCTAGTTCACAGGATAGCGTAACTGCTATTTGTCCGAGAAAACACGATGGGAGTGCTGAAGCACTCTTCAAAATAAACAGTATCGAATCGGAGGTGGGCTCGATAGTAGGTATGGAGAATGCCAGACAGGGTCTTGAACCTGAGAACGTGATTGGTTTTGAACCTATAATTAAGTCCACTCAAGATGAGCTGTATAATGACCGAGCACAACGGCATCCCTTCTCAAGAATCCAGGAGCCTCACGCGCTTGTCGGAGCGTTTGGGCTTGCTGAGGGCACCCCGAGCTTGTGTTCATTAGATGGTGAATTAAAAGAAAGCATTTGTGTGAGAGATTGTGGCATTTGGACATTCGTGTCTGAGTGCGTTTCGTGTCGACGCCGACGGCTCGAGACCGCGCCCTGTTCCTCTGTGACCGGTAAGCGTTCATGTGGCCGGCGGGGGCGCAGACACGCGTTTCAGCGAAAGTGCATAAAAGCATGTTTGCCACAGTTACTTTCGAAACGCGCGAGAAGGGCAGTGCGTCTGGTTTGGGACGCGATAACCTGAGTGTAGGGTTAGAAAACCGGTAGCTCTTTCTGGACTTCGACTTTTAGATGCGGACACAAGTAGCTTTGTCCATAGTCGATTTTGTAGTAAAAAGGTTTATTCCGGGTTTCAGAACTTTTAAATGCAATTGGGTGAATCTAAAGTTTAAGTGTGGACATTTGGACGATGTAGCGAACTGTAGCCCGGTGATGTGTTGAACTGCGTGGTGCAAATATGTGGTTTAATTGTGATGTAGTGCAGAACGCGCACTCATCGGCAGTTTTTTTTTTTTTCTAAAAAAAAAAAAACTTGAATAAAAGGGGGGCGTATGTGATGTGTGGTGCGCGTTCAAAGTGCGCGCCTTCGAAAAGTGCGCGTCACGGGAAAAAAAAAAAAAAAGAACAAAAGGAGAAATACCAGAGTGCACGTGCGGTGCTGCTTAAACAAGAATGACGACGTTAAAGAGCGTCAAGCACGAGGATGCGTGGCAGGACGTGAAGTAAACAAAAGGTAAAACATCCAATGGGCAGCGAACACGGAGATTTCAAGGCCCAATGGCTTGACACCACGAAACAGTAGTATCTCCAATGAGAACGAGACAAGTGGGCCAGAGCTGAAGCAGGAGCCTGGGGAGACCAGAGCAAGGGGAATTCGAGGCAGGCAGTGCAAGCGGAAGGTCGTCACCGGACCGGGCGCTGAAGATGGGCCGTTGGGTTCCGGACCCGAGCCTACAGGACTTCCACCGGCCGGGGCCTCCTGCTGTCGGGTTCCCGCTCCAAAGGACCGTGGCCATCCGGTCCTGAACTCCTTTCCAGAGCCTGCGGACTTCGGTTCCGGCAGGCGAGCTACAGCCGTCGGGCTCCGGGCCCGAGCTGTGCGCCCAGCTGCTTGACTAGGTCGACCCTAGTTCCCGGACGCGTCGCCACCAGCCTGCGTTCTCCCGTCTCCGATGTGTCCACGCTCCTCAAGCCGAAACCATCACGATTTGGTAGGGCTTTTCGACGTGTCGCCAGCAGCCAGCGTTCCCTCGTCCCCAGCAGCCAGCGTTCCCTCGTCCTCGTCCAGCCCACGCATTGACGCAGGAGTCACGGCGTTCCGGTTTCTCATCACCGCCGAAAACCAACTTGTGGGTGAGACTGCACCGATACTCTTGCGCTACTCCCATCACTCAGCCCCTTTCGAACGTTAGGTTTAGTTACGGACTTTGAACGTTTTTGTTGGGTGTTTACAGATGTGTTTCGTCATGTCCAGTCAACTGTTTATTAAGTGTTTTGTTTTGTGAGGAATCTTTGCCTTTTTTCTTTTCAATTAAACTTTTTGTGTGTTTCTTGGAAACCGAACGGCTTTGTCCTTATTAACAAAACTCTCTGAGGCTCAGCCCGGGAGAAAAACAAATCAGCAACAAGAACCCCGCATCACACGCTCACAGCTGTAGAGAAATGTTCTGACGGTGGTGAGAGTAGAGCACGACTGTCTACGTGGCGCAATTGGCTAGCAAGATCGGCTGTTAACCAAAAGGTTGGAGGTTCGAGCCCTGCCATGAGTGGTGTGTCGCTTTATTTTCTTTGCGCTGCTACCTTTGGAGAAATGTTCTGACCATGTCTAGAGTGGAGCACGACTGTCTCCATGACGAAATTAGCTAGCGCGTGCTGCTGTTAACAGAAAGGTTGGAGGTTCGAGCCTTCCCATGAGCGGTGTGTCGCTTTTTTGCGCTCATAGCTTTGGAGAAATGTTCTGACGGTGGTGAGTGTAGAGCACGACTACCTCCTTGGCGTAATTGGCTACCGCGTTCAGCTGTCAACCAAAAGGTTGGAGGTTCAAGCCCTCCCGAGAGCGGTGTGTCTCTTTTTTTCTTTGCGCAGATAGCTTTGTAGAAATGTTCTGACTGTGGTGAGAGTGGAGCACGAATATCTCCGTGGCGCAATTGGCTAGCGCGTCCGGCTGTGAACCAAAACGTTGGAGGTTCGAGTCTTCCCGAGAGCGGTGTGTCTCTTTTTTCTTTGCGCTGTTAGCTTTGGAGAAATGTTCTGACGGTGGTGAGAGTGGAGCACGAATATCTCCGTGGCGCAATTGGCTAGCGTGATCGGCTGTTAACCAAATGTTTGGAGGTTCGAGCCCTACCGAGAGCGTTGTGTGTCTTTTTTTTGCGCTGATAGCTTTGGAGAAATGTTCTGACGGTGGTCAGAGTAGAGCACGACTGTCTACGTGGCGCAATTGGCTAGCACGATCGGCTGTTAACGAAAAGTTTGGAGGTTCTAGCCCTGCCATGAGCGGTGTGTCGCTTTTTTTTCTTTGCGCTGATACCTTTGGAGAAATGTTCTGAACATGGTGAGAGTGGAGCACGACTGTCTCCGTGACGCAATTGGCCAGCACGTTCGGCTTTTAACGGAAAGGTTGGAGGTTCGAGCCCTCCCATGAGCGGTGTGTCGCTTTTTTTGCGCTGATAGCTTTGGAGGAATGTTCTAACGGTGGTGAGAGTGGAGCACGACTGTTTCCATGGCAGAATTGGCTAGCGCGATCAACTGTTAACTGAAAGGTTGGAGGTTCGAGCCCTCCCGGGAGCGGTGTGTCTCTTTTTTGGCGCTGATAGCTTTGAGAAATGTTCTGAGGGTGGTGAGAGTGGAACACGAATATCTACGTGACGCAAGTGGCTACCGCGTTTGGCTGCTAACCAAAAGGTTGGATGTTCAAGCCCTCCGGAGAGCGGTGTGTCTCTTTTTTTCTTTGCGCTGATAGCTTTGGAGGAATGTTCTGACGGTGGTGAGAGTGGATCACGACTATTTTCATTGCAGAATTGGCTAGCGCGATCAACTGTTAACTGAAAGGTTGGAGGTTCGAGCCCTCCCGGGAGCAGTTTGTCACTTTTTTTCTTTGCGCTGATAGATTTGGAGAAATGTTCTGACGGTGGTGAGTGTAGAGCACGACTACCTCTTTGGCGCAATTGGCTAGTGCGTTCAGCTGTTAACCAAACGGTTGGAGGTTCAAGCCCTTCCGAGAGCGGTTTGTCTCTTTTTTCTTTACACTTACAGCTGTGGAGAAATGTTCTGACGGTGGTGAGAGTAGAGCACGACTGTTTACGTGGCGCAATTGGCTAGCAAGATCGGCTGTTAACCAAAAGGTTGGAGGTTCGAGCCCTGCCATGAGCAGTGTGTCGCTTTTTTTTTTGCGCTGCTACCTTTGGAGAAATGTTCTGACCATGTTGAGAGTGGAGCACGACTGTCTCCATCACGCAATTAGCTAGCGCGTGCGGCAGTTAACGGAAAAGTTGGAGGTTCGAGCCCTCCCATGAGCGGTGTGTCGCTTTTTTGCGCTCATAGCTTTGGAGGAATGTTCTGACGGTGGTGAGAGTGGAGCACGACTGTTTCCGTGGCAGGATCGGCTAGCGCGATCAACTGTTAACTGAAAGGTTGGAGGTTCGAGCCCTCCCGGGAGCAGTGTGTCGCTTTTTTTCTTTGCGCTGATAGCTTTGGAGGAATGTTCTGACGCTGGTGAGAGTGGAGCACGACTGTCTCCGTGGCGCAATTGGCTAGCGCGTTCGGCTGTTAACCAAAAGGTTGGAGGTTCGAGCCCTCTCGAGAGCGGTGTGTCTCTTTTTTCTTTGCGCTCACAGCTGTGGAGAAATGTTCTGACGGTGGTCAGAGTAGAGCACGACTGTCTACGTGGCGCAATTGGCTAGCACGATCGGCTGTTAACCAAAAGTTTGGAGGTTCTAGCCCTGCCATGAGCGGTGTGTCGCTTTTTTTGCGCTGATACCTTTGGAGAAATGTTCTGAACATGGTGAGAGTGGAGCACGACTGTCTCCGTGACGCAATTGGCCAGCACGTTCGGCTTTTAACGGAAAGGTTGGAGGTTCGAGCCCTCCCATGAGCGGTGTGTCGCTTTTTTTGCGCTGATAGCTTTGGAGAAATCTTCTGACGGTGTTGAGAGTGAAGCACGACTATCTCCGGGGCGCAATTGGCAAGCGCGTTCAGCTGTTAACCAAAAGGTTGGAGGTTCGAGCCCTCCCGAGAGCGGTGTGTCTCTTTTTTTCTTTGCGCTGATAGCTTTGTAGAAATGTTCTGACTGTGGTGAGAGTGGAGCACAAATATCTCCGTGGCGCAATTGGCTAGCGCGTCCGGCTGTGAACCAAAACGTTGGAGGTTCGAGTCTTCCCGAGAGCAGTGTGTCTCTTTTTTCTTTGCGCTGTTAGCTTTGGAGAAATGTTCTGACGGTGGTGAGAGTGGAGCACGAATATCTCCGTGGTGCAATTGGCTAGCGTGATCGGCTGTTAACCAAAAGTTTGGAGGTTCGAGCCCTACCGAGAGCGTTGTGTGTCTTTTTTTTGCGCTGATAGCTTTGGAGAAATGTTCTGACGGTGGTCAGAGTAGAGCACGACTGTCTACGTGGCGCAATTGGCTAGCACGATCGGCTGTTAACGAAAAGTTTGGAGGTTCTAGCCCTGCCAAGAGCGGTGTGTCGCTTTTTTTTCTTTGCGCTGATACCTTTGGAGAAATGTTCTGAACATGGTGAGAGTGGAGCACGACTGTCTCCGTGACGCAATTGGCCAGCACGTTCGGCTTTTAACGGAAAGGTTGGAGGTTCGAGCCCTCCCATGAGCGGTGTGTCGCTTTTTTTGCGCTGATAGCTTTGGAGGAATGTTCTAACGGTGGTGAGAGTGGAGCACGACTGTTTCCATGGCAGAATTGGCTAGCGCAATCAACTGTTAACTGAAAGGTTGGAGGTTGGAGCCCTCCGGGGAGCAGTGTGTCACTTTTTTTCTTTGCGCTGATAGCTTTGGAGAAATGTTCTGACGGTGATGAGTGTTGAGCACGACTACCTCCTTGGCGTAATTGGCTAGCGCGTTCAGCTGTCAACCAAAAGGTTGGAGGTTCAAGCCCTCCCGAGAGCGGTGTGTCTCTTTTTTCTTTGCACTGACAGCTGTGGAGAAATGTTCTGACGGTGGTGAGAGTAGAGCACGACTGTCTACGTGGCGCAATTGGCTGGCAAGATCGGCTGTTAACCAAAAGGTTGGAGGTTCGAGCCCTGCAATGAGCGGTGTGTCGCTTTTTTTTCTTTGCGCTGCTACCTTTGGAGAAATGTTCTGACCATGTCTAGAGTGGAGCACGACTGTCTCCATGACGAAATTAGCTAGCGCGTGCTGCTGTTAACAGAAAGGTTGGAGGTTCGAGCCTTCCCATGAGCGGTGTGTCGCTTTTTTGCGCTCATAGCTTTGGAGAAATGTTCTGACGGTGGTGAGATTGGAGCACGACTATCTCCGGGCCGCTAATGGCTAGCGCGTTTAGCTGTTAACCAAAAGGTTGGAGGTTCGAGCCCTCCCGAGAGCGGTGTGTCTCTTTTTTCTTTGCGCAGATAGCTTTGTAGAAATTTTCTGACAGTGGTGAGAGTGGAGCACGAATATCTCCGCGGCGCAATTGGCTAGCGCGTTCGGCTGTGAACCGAAACGTTGGAGGTTCGAGTCTTCCCGAGAGTGGTGTGTCTCTTTTTTCTTTGCGCTGTTAGCTTTGTAGAAATGTTCTCACGGTGGTGAGAGTGGAGCGCGACTGTCTTAGTGGCGCAATTGGCTAGCGCGATCGGCTGTTAACCGAAAGTTTGGAGGTTCGAGCTCTCCCGGGAGCGGTGTGTCGCTTTTTTCGTTGCACTGTTACCTTTGAGGAATGTTATGACCGTGGTGAGAATAGAGAACGACTATCTCTGGGGCGCAATTGGCTAGCGCGTTCAGCAGTTAAACAAAAGTTTGGAGGTTCGAGCCCTCCCGAGAGCGGTGTGTCTCTCTTTTTTCTTTGCGCTGATAGCTTTATAGAAATGTTCTGACGGTGGTGAGAAAGGAGCACGAATATCTCCGTGGCGCGATTCGCGAGCGCGATCAGCTGTTAACCAAAAGGTTGGAGGTTCGTGCCCTCCCATGAGTGGTGTGTTGCTTTTTTTCTTCGCGCTGATAGCTTTGGAGAAATGTTCTGACGGTGGTGAGAGTGGAGCACGACAATCTCCGTGGCACAATTGGCTAGCGCGATCGGCTGTTAACCAAAAGTTTGGAAGTTCGAGCCCTCCCGAGAGCGGTGTGTCTCTTTTTTTTTGCGCTGATAGCTTTGGAGAAATGTTCTGAGGGTGGTGAGAGTGGAACACGACTATCTACGTGACGCAATTGGCTACCGCGTTCGGCTGTTAACAAAAAGGTTGGAGGTTTGAGCCCTCCCATAAGTGGTGTGTTGCTTTTTTTCTTCGCGCTGATAGCTTTGGAGAAATGTTCTGACGGTGGTGAGAGTGGAGCACGACAATCTCCGTGGCACAATTGGCTAGCACGATCGGCTGTTAACCAAAAGTTTGGAAGTTCGAGCCCTCCCGAGAGCGGTGTGTCTCTTTCTTTTTGCGCTGATAGCTTTGGAGAAATTTTCTGAGGGTGGTGAGAGTGGAACACGACTATCTACGTGACGCAATTGGCTACCGCGTTCGGCTGTTAACAAAAAGGTTGGAGGTTCGAGCCCTCCGGAGAGCGGTGTGTCTCTTTTTTTCTTTGCGCTGATAGCTTTGGAGGAATGTTCTGACGGTGGTGAGAGTGGAGCACGACTGTTTCCATTGCAGAATTGGCTAGCGCGATCAACTGTTAACTGAAAGGTTGGAGGTTCGAGCCCTCCCGGGAGCAGTGTTTCACTTTTTTTCTTTGCGCTGATAGCTTTGGAGAAATGTTCTGACGGTGGTGAGTGTAGAGCACGACTACCTCCTTGGCGCAATTGGCTAGCGCGTTCAGCTGTTAACCAAAAGGTTGGAGGTTCAAGCCCTCCCGAGAGCGGTGTGTCTCTTTTTTCTTTGCACTGACAGCTGTGGAGAAATGTTCTGACGGTGGTGAGAGTAGAGCATGACTGTTTACGTGGCGCAATTGGCTAGCATGATCGGCTGTTAACCAAAAGGTTGGAGGTTCGAGCCCTGCCATGAGCGGTGTGTCGCTTTTTTTTTTCTTTGCGCTGCTACCTTTGAAGAAATGTTCTGACGATGTTGAGAGTGTAGCACGACTGTCTTCATGACGCAATTAGCTAGCGCGTGCGGCTGTTAACGGAAAAGTTGGAGGTTCGAGCCCTCCCATGAGCGGTGTGTCGCTTTTTTGCGCTCATAGCTTTGGAGGAATGTTCTGACGGTGGTGAGAGTGGAGCACGACTGTTTCCGTGGCAGGATCGGCTAGCGCGATCAACTGTTTACTGAAAGGTTGGAGGTTCGAGCCCTCCCGGGAGCAGTGTGTCGTTTTTTTTCTTTGCGCTGATAGCTTTGGAGGAATGTTCTGACGGTGGTGAGAGTGGAGCGCGACTGTCTCCGTGGCGCAATTGGCTAGCGCGTTCGGCTGTTAACCAAAAGGTTGGAGGTTCGAGCCCTCTCGAGAGCGGTTTGTCTCTTTTTTCTTTGCGCTCACAGCTGTGGAGAAATGTTCTGACGGTGGTGAGAGTAGAGCACGACTGTCTACGTGGCGCAATTGGCTAGCAAGATCGGCTGTTAACCAAAAGGTTGGAGGTTCGAGCCCTGCCTTGAGTGGTGTGTCGCTTTTTTTTCTTTGCGCTGCTACCTTTGGAGAAATGTTCTGACCATGTCTAGAGTGGAGCACGACTGTCTCCATGACGAAATTAGCTAGCGCGTGCTGCTGTTAACAGAAAGGTTGGAGGTTCGAGCCTTCCCATGAGCGGTGTGTCGCTTTTTTGCGCTCATAGCTTTGGAGAAATGTTCTGACGGTGGTGAGTGTAGAGCACGACTACCTCCTTGGCGTAATTGGCTACCGCGTTCAGCTGTAAACCAAAAGGTTGGAGGTTCAAGCCCTCCCGAGAGCGGTGTGTCTCTTTTTTTCTTTGCGCAGATAGCTTTGTAGAAATGTTCTGACTGTGGTGAGAGTGGAGCACGAATATCTCCGTGGCGCAATTGGCTAGCGCGTCCGGCTGTGAACCAAAACGTTGGAGGTTCGAGTCTTCCCGAGAGCGGTGTGTCTCTTTTTTGTTTGCGCTGTTAGCTTTGGAGAAATGTTCTGACGGTGGTGAGAGTGGAGCACGAATATCTCCGTGGCGCAATTGGCTAGCGTGATCGGCTGTTAACCAAAAGTTTGGAGGTTCGAGCCCTACCGAGAGCGGTTTGTCTCTTTTTTCTTTGCGCTCACAGCTGTGGAGAAATGTTCTGACGGTGGTGAGAGTAGAGCACGACTGTCTACGTGGCGCAATTGGCTAGCAAGATCGGCTGTTAACCAAAAGGTTGGAGGTTCGAGCCCTGCCTTGAGTGGTGTGTCGCTTTTTTTTCTTTGCGCTGCTACCTTTGGAGAAATGTTCTGACCATGTCTAGAGTGGAGCACGACTGTCTCCATGACGAAATTAGCTAGCGCGTGCTGCTGTTAACAGAAAGGTTGGAGGTTCGAGCCTTCCCATGAGCGGTGTGTCGCTTTTTTGCGCTCATAGCTTTGGAGAAATGTTCTGACGGTGGTGAGTGTAGAGCACGACTACCTCCTTGGCGTAATTGGCTACCGCGTTCAGCTGTCAACCAAAAGGTTGGAGGTTCAAGCCCTCCCGAGAGCGGTGTGTCTCTTTTTTTCTTTGCGCAGATAGCTTTGTAGAAATGTTCTGACTGTGGTGAGAGTGGAGCACGAATATCTCCGTGGCGCAATTGGCTAGCGCGTCCGGCTGTGAACCAAAACGTTGGAGGTTCGAGTCTTCCCGAGAGCGGTGTGTCTCTTTTTTGTTTGCGCTGTTAGCTTTGGAGAAATGTTCTGACGGTGGTGAGAGTGGAGCACGAATATCTCCGTGGCGCAATTGGCTAGCGTGATCGGCTGTTAACCAAAAGTTTGGAGGTTCGAGCCCTACCGAGAGCGTTGTGTGTCTTTTTTTTGCGCTGATAGCTTTGGAGAAATGTTCTGACGGTGGTCAGAGTAGAGCACGACTGTCTACGTGGCGCAATTGGCTAGCACGATCGGCTGTTAACGAAAAGTTTGGAGGTTCTAGCCCTGCCATGAGCGGTGTGTCGCTTTTTTTTCTTTGCGCTGATACCTTTGGAGAAATGTTCTGAACATGGTGAGAGTGGAGCACGACTGTCTCCGTGACGCAATTGGCCAGCACGTTCGGCTTTTAACGGAAAGGTTGGAGGTTCGAGCCCTCCCATGAGCGGTGTGTCGCTTTTTTTGCGCTGATAGCTTTGGAGGAATGTTCTAACGGTGGTGAGAGTGGAGCACGACTGTTTCCATGGCAGAATTGGCTAGCGCGATCAACTGTTAACTGAAAGGTTGAAGGTTCGAGCCCTCCCGGGAGCAGTGTGTCACTTTTTTTCTTTGCGCTGATAGCTTTGGAGAAATGTTCTGACGGTGATGAGTGTAGAGCACGACTACCTCCTTGGCGTAATTGGCTAGCGCGTTCAGCTGTCAACCAAAAGGTTGGAGGTTCAAGCCCTCCCGAGAGCGGTGTGTCTCTTTTTTCTTGCACTGACAGCTGTGGAGAAATGTTCTGACGGTGGTGAGAGTAGAGCACGACTGTCTACATGGCGCAATTGGCTAGCAAGATCGGCTGTTAACCGAAAGTTTGGAGGTTCGAGCTCTCCCGGGAGCGGTGTGTCGCTTTTTTCGTTGCACTGATACCTTTGAGGAATGTTATGACCGTGGTGAGAATAGAGCACGACTATCTCTGGGGCGCAATTGGCTAGCGCGTTCAGCAGTTAACCAAAAGTTTGGAGGTTCGAGCCCTCCCGAGAGCGGTGTGTCTCTTTTTTTCTTTGCGCTGATAGCTTTATAGAAATGTTCTGACGGTGGTGAGAAAGGAGCACGAATATCTCCGTGGCGCGATTCGCGAGCGCGATCAGCTGTTAACCAAAAGGTTGGAGGTTCGTGCCCTCCCATGAGTGGTGTGTTGCTTTTTTTCTTCGCGCTGATAGCTTTGGAGAAATGTTCTGACGGTGGTGAGAGTGGAGCACGACAATCTCCGTGGCACAATTGGCTAGCGCGATCGGCTGTTAACCAAAAGTTTGGAAGTTCGAGCCCTCCCGAGAGCGGTGTGTCTCTTTTTTTTTGCGCTGATAGCTTTGGCGAAATGTTCTGAGGGTGGTGAGAGTGGAACACGACTATCTACGTGACGCAATTGGCTACCGCGTTCGGCTGTTAACAAAAAGGTTGGAGGTTCGAGCCCTCCGGAGAGCGGTGTGTCTCTTTTTTTCTTTGCGCTGATAGCTTTGGAGGAATGTTCTGACGGTGGTGAGAGTGGAGCACGACTGTTTCCATTGCAGAATTGGCTAGCGCGATCAACTGTTAACTGAAAGGTTGGAGGTTCGAGCCCTCCCGGGGGCAGTGTTTCACTTTTTTTCTTTGCGCTGATAGCTTTGGAGAAATGTTCTGACGGTGGTGAGTGTAGAGCACGACTACCTCCTTGGCGCAATTGGCTAGCGCGTTCAGCTGTTAACCAAAAGGTTGGAGGTTCAAGCCCTCCCGAGAGCGGTGTGTCTCTTTTTTCTTTGCACTGACAGCTGTGGAGAAATGTTCTGACGGTGGTGAGAGTAGAGCATGACTGTTTACGTGGCGCAATTGGCTAGCATGATCGGCTGTTAACCAAAAGGTTGGAGGTTCGAGCCCTGCCATGAGCGGTGTGTCGCTTTTTTTTTCTTTGCGCTGCTACCTTTGGAGAAATGTTCTGACGATGTTGAGAGTGGAGCACGACTGTCTTCATGACGCAATTAGCTAGCGCGTGCGGCTGTTAACGGAAAAGTTGGAGGTTCGAGCCCTCCCATGAGCGGTGTGTCGCTTTTTTGCGCTCATAGCTTTGGAGGAATGTTCTGACGGTGGTGAGAGTGGAGCACGACTGTTTCCGTGGCAGCATCGGCTAGCACGATCAACTGTTAACTGAATGGTTGGAGGTTCGAGCCCTCCCGGGAGCAGTGTGTCGCTTTTTTTCTTTGCGCTGATAGCTTTGAAGAAATGTTCTGACGGTGGTGAGAGTGGAGCACGAATATCTTCGTGGCGCAATTGGCTAGCGCGTTTGGCTGTGAACCAAAACGTTGGATGTTCGAGTCTTCCCGAGAGCGGTGTGTCTCTTTTTTCTTTGCGCTGTTAGCTTTGTAGAAATGTTCTCACGGTGGTGAGAGTGGAGCTCGACTGTCTTAGTGGCGCAATCGGCTAGCGCGATCGGCTGTTAACCGAAAGTTTGGAGGTTCGAGCTCTCCCGGGAGCGGTGTGTCGCTTTTTTCTTTGCGCTGATACCTTTGAGGAATGTTATGATCGTGGTGACAATAGAGCACGACTATCTCTGGGGCGCAATTGGCTAGCGCGTTCAGCAGTTAACCAAAAGGTTGGAGGTTCGAGCCCTCCCGAGAGCGGTGTGTCTCTTTTTTTCTTTGTGCTTATAGCTTTGTAGAAATGTTCTGACGGTGGTGAGAGTGGAGCACGAATATCTCCGTGGCGCAATTGGCTAGCGCATTCGGCTGTGAACCAAAACGTTGAAGGTTCGAGCCCTCCCATGAGCGGTGTGTCGCTTTTTTTCTTTGCGCTGATAGATTTGGAGAAATGTTCTGATGGTGGTGAGAGTTGAGCACGAATATCTCCGTGGTGCAGTTGGCTAGCACGTTTGGCTGTTAACCAAAACGTTGGAAGTTCGAGCCCTCCCGAGAGCGGTGTGTCTCTCTTTTTTCTTTGCACTGACAGCTGTGGAGAAATGTTCTGACGGTGGTGAGAGTAGAGCACGACTGTTTACGTGGTGCAATTGGCTAGCAAGATCGGCTGTTAACCAAAACGTTGGATGTTCGAGTCTTCCCGAGAGCGGTGTGTCTCTTTTTTTTATTTGCGCTGCTACCTTTAGAGAAATGTTCTGACCATGTTGAGAGTGGAGCACGACTGTCTCCATGACGCAATTAGCTAGCGCGTGCGGCTGTTAACGGAAACGTTGGAGGTTCGAGCCCTCCCATGAGCGGTGTGTCGCTTTTTTGCGCTCATAGCTTTGGAGAAATGTTCTGACAGTGGTGAGATTGGAGCACGACTATCTCCCGGCCGCAATTTGCTAGCGCGTTCAGCTGTTAACCAAAAGGTTGGAGGTTCGAGCCCTCCCGAGAGCGGTGTGTCTCTTTTTTTCTTTGCGCTGATAGCTTTGTAGAAATTTTCTGATGGTGGTGAGAGTGGAGCACGAATATCTCTGTGGCGCAATTGGCTAGCGCGTTCGGCTGTGAACCAAAACTCTGGAGGTTCGAGCCCTCCCGAGAGCGGTGTGTCTCTTTTTTTTCTTTGCGCTGATAGTTTTGTAAAAATGTTCTGACGGTGGTGAGAGTGGAGCATGACTGTCTCCGTGGCGCAATTGGCTAGCGCGATCGGCTGTTAACCAAAAGGTTGGAGGTTCGAGCCCTCCCGAGAGCAGTGTGTCCCTTTTTTTCTTTGCGCTGATAGCTTTGGAGAAACGTTCTGAGGGTGGGGAGAGTGGAGCACGAATATCTCCGTGGCGCAATTGGCTAACGCGTTCGGCTGTGAACCAAAACGTTGGAGGTTCGAGCCCTCCCGAGAGCGGTGTGTCTCTCCCGAGAGCGGTGTGACACACTGTGGGCAATTGCGGTGCAGGTTAGCAAGATGAGGACAGAGGACGTTCGAGGACAAGGAGACTTATGTACACGAAGTCGGACAAGGGGATACACACAACATAAATTCACACTTATATACACGCGTTCACAGTCCTACGCGGAAGGGAGTTAATGTTCTTGTTCGTCCATTCACGTTCTACTCTTGGAGCGTGAACTTTTCGCTTGACCTTGAGCTCTCTGGTAGTCAGGAGGCGGTGTGCCTTATGCTTGCAGAATTCGTACCTAGGCGGGGCACGGCCTAGAAGATAACCGCCAGGGGAATTCCAGTCCGGTGGTCATGCCTGGGCTTGCCTCTACACCACCGAGAACAGCATACCACCGACTGCCGCGAACAGATCTCGGACAGCGTCTCACTCCGAGACCAGAACAGCAGCTGGCCGTGACGAACGTTGCTTCAGACCAACGCGGGGGTTAGGCGGGGCGATGCCCAGTCCAGAGCGCACCCGAGGACGTAAATGCCGAGACGAGGCCTGGACACGGAGGGTCAAAACGAGCAGCCGGGGCGTCGCCCGAACTTGTCTTTGCGCTCTGCTCTCTGGGGTTAGCCGAGCTGTCCCCGTGGCTCGGAAGCTTTTCACGAGGTACGCGCACGAGCACGCGCATCGGCGAGCTCATAGTTTCACAGCTATCACCATCATGATGATTCCCGCGCACCCTGAAATACTAAATCAGCCCCACACACCGATTTTCTACGTCAAAGCATGACGCACACTCTCCAGGGCAGCGTTTTTTACCACACACACACATACACACACATACATACACACACAAATATACATACATACATACATACACACACACACATACACACAAAGATACACACACATACGCACATACATATATACATACATACATACATACATATACACACATACACATACATACACATACACATACACATATACACACATACATACCCACACATACACACACACCTACACACATACATATGCACACACACTAAGATACACAGACACACACACACATACATACATACATACATACACACACATACATACACACACATACATATACACACATACATACAAACATACATACATACACATATACACACATACACAGACACATATAAACACACACACACATAAACACATACATAAACATATACATACATGCAAACACATACATACATACACACACACATACATACACACACATACATACACACACATACATTCTTACACACATATATACATACACACATACATACATACACACACACATGCGCACATACACAAACACACATACACACACATACATACATGCACACATCCAGACATACATGCAAGTACACATACATACAGACATACATACATGCACACATACATACAGACATACATGCATGCACACATAAATACAGACACACTTACACACATACATACTCACACACACATACATACACGACACACGCCTACGCACGTACGCACACGCACATGCACACACACGCAAGCGAACGCCCACACGCACACACACAAGCACACATACACACACACGCACACACACACGTACGCGCCCAACACGAACGCACGCACACGCACGCACACACGCAAACACACGCGCACACACACGCACGCACGCACACGCAACGTACACACACACACGCACACACACATACACACATATATACACAAACATACACACATAATTACACATACATACATACATACATACATACATACATACATACATACATACATACATACATACATACATACATACATACATACATACATACATACATACATACATACATACATACATACATACATACATACATACATACATACATACATACATACATACATACATACATACATACATACATACATACATACATACACACATACATACATACACACAGCAATACACAAGTACATACATACACATACATACATACATACATACATGCACACACATACACACACATGCACACACACATACACACACGCAAACACACACGCACACATACGCACACACACGCGCACACGCACTCGCGCGCAAACACATATGCACACGCGCGCGCGCACGCAAGCCCACGTGCGCAAGCACGCGCACACACGCACACACACACGAACGCTCACGAACGAATTGGCACACGCACATACATACATACATACATACATACATACATACATACATACATACATACATACATACATACATACATACACGCACACTTATACACACACACATACATACACACACATCAATACATACACACATACAGATACACATACACACATACATACATTCACACACACATACATACAGACATACATACATACACACACATATACATTTATACTTACAGACATACACACACACATACAGACATACAAATATGCATACTTACATACACACACACCCACATACATACATACACACACACATACATACACACATACATACATACATACATACATACATACATACATACATACATACATACATACATACATACATACATACATACATACATACATACATACATACATACATACATACATACATACATACATACATACATACATCCTTACACACATACATACATACACACGCTCATACACAAGTACATACCTACACACACATACACAAGTACATACATACACGCACACAAAAATACATGCACACACACATACATGCACATACACACACGCGCCAACACGCACACGCACACGTACACGCACAAGCGCGCGCACACACACGCACATGCGCGCACGCGCACAAACAAACACACATACACACATGAACGTACACGTGCGCATGCGCACACACACACGCACACGCATACATACACACACGCACGCACGCTTACACATACACACATAAACACACACACAAACACACAGTCATACATACGCACATACATATACACATACACACATATATACATTCACACACACATACATACAATCAATCAATCAATCAATTTATTTCCTTTAGATAAGGTGGAGTACAGGACTAAAAGCTCAAGAGCTTGACGAGATCCTGACCTCGTTCACAAGTTCACCCCGTTCACAAAGCAGCAGGAATGGCATTCAATCATGTACAACAAATATGAAATAAACATACAGGTATAACATCACAAAAAAGTAATACATAAAGTTTATGAAACCAGTGCTAAGATAAAAAGAGAGTAGTTCAAATGTATGGTCATGAAGTGGCATGAACATGAAAAGCAATAATAAAAAGGAAAGAATGGGCATAAATTCTGAGAGATGTATCATTGAGGATAAGGTATCAGTTGGGCGAATTGTTTAATCTGACAGTTTTGTTTAAAGGAAGGATCGAAATCTTCGCGGTTTAAAAAATTTACAAATAAGGTAGTCTGTAGGACAATGATTGTTTGTCATAAAAGGTTCTTGGGGTGGGTACAGTCCAAATTTCTTTGTGCCTGGTGAGTCGAACACTTGTGTTTACGCTAAGTTCAGCAATATGTTTGTGGTATTGGTACATTGTTTGACAAACTCTTTATAGCATAACATCAGCCTGTAGTTGTACAAAAAGAAAACTAGAGGAATATCATATTTTAGAAAATACAGACCTACACACATGCATACCTACATACACACAGACATACAGACATACACACACATATACATACATACACACATACACCCACACATACATACACACACATACATACGCACATGCACACACATACACCCACATACAGACATATGTACATACATACACACATACACCCACTCATACATACACACACATACATGCGCACATGCACACACATACACCCACATACATACATATGTACATACATACACACAGACACACACATTAATACTTATGCACACAGACAAATACACACATACATGCACACACAAACACACACACATACACAAACACATACACACATACATACAACCACATACACACACGTACACACATGCATACACACACAAAAACACACATACATACACACACGCATACACACATACACACACACGCACATACGCACAAACACATACACACACATGCACGCACACACATACATACATACATGCATACATACGCACATACACACACAAATACATACACACACATACACACAGACATACACATATACATACATAAAGACAGACAGACAGAAATACACACACACAGACATACACATATACATAAATACACGCGTACATACACACATACATACATACATACATACATACATACATACATACATACATACATACATACATACATACATACATACATACATACATACATACATACATACATACATACATAAATACATACATACATACATACATACATACATACATACATACATACATACATACATACATACATACATACATACATACATACATACATACATACATACATTTGGCAGTGGCGGTCGTGGCAGCAGGAAGTCGAGTCCACTGAGCAACGTTCTTCCTTTGCGCAGGTGCTGACTTGTGCATATCGTGACAGTTGTCTGGTTTGGCTCTTCGGGCTATCGGGATATTCTCTGGATTTCTCGACCCGTCTACTTGGAATATCTGGTCAAGCAACGTCACTACCCTGTCGCTACAGCCACAAAGAACGAACTTTCTGCGCAAGCACGGACTGCGAGGACACCTACCGGAGACACTACTTAGGCTCAACACTGTGCTCGTGTAGCCACATTTTGGCAGTGGCGGTCGTGGCAGCAGGAAGTCGAGTCCACTGAGCAACGTTCTTCCTTTGCGCAGGTTGGTTGTGCATTAATTGCACCGCTGATTTTTGCTTCTACTTTTATTGTCGCGACTGCTGCTGCCAGTGGTTATTGTGCTGTAGTCACTGTTACGTTTATATGATGCCGTCAAATGCTGAGCTGTCACGCGAAGTGCATTAGCTTCGAGCCGAAATTGAACAGCTTCGTGAAAGTGTCTCTGCCATCAGCACTTTTTATGAAGAAATGAAAAAGAAGCATGAGCTCACCTCAGCCGAAAACAAGTCTCTTCAAAAATCAAATGATGAACTGGCTGCTAAACTGGCTGACATGGAACAGCGTTCACGACTTAACAACGTTGAGATAAAGGGTGTGCCATTAAAAAAGGGGGAGGATTGCGCCACCATTCTTCAGAAAATGGGTGATGTAATTGACTGTCCCATAAAAAAGGATGATATCGACGCTGTGCATCGCGTGCCAGCAAAAAAGGACACGAACATAATCGCGAGGTTTTGTTCTCGGGTCAAGAAGGATGAATTTTTGCGTAAAGCACGCAGGGCACGTCTAACAACCGAGTCACTTGGTTTTGCTCAGTCACAAGGTGCCAATGTGTACGTTAATGACCACCTCACACCCAACAACAAAAGATTGCTTGCACAAGCGCTCTCACTAAAGAGAGAAAAACAATGGAAGTTTCTGTGGGTGGACAATGGTCGCATCAAGGTGCGAAAAACTGAGGACAGCCGAGTTCACGTCATCGCCAGCGTGCAGGACCTCTCAGTAGTGAGAGAATAGCCACTGTTAACGACCACAGCGACTGTTACCTAAAGAGAAAGAAGGCAGACGAAGATTACGTGACACTCGAAA
This sequence comes from Rhipicephalus microplus, assembly GCF_043290135.1. NCBI lineage: Eukaryota > Metazoa > Arthropoda > Arachnida > Ixodida > Ixodidae > Rhipicephalus > Rhipicephalus microplus. The sequence goes on along the minus strand of NC_134703.1, from coordinate 202,693,245 downwards.
AATTAGGCGCATTACTTTCCACGAAAAAGAATGGCTTGTCCTTCTTTCATCTCAACGCACAATCTGCACGAAATAAAGAAGACCAAATAACCGCCCTTATTTCAACTATACGCTCTGAACCTCATGTTCTTATGATGACGGAAACATGGTACAGGGATGAATCTGAGGTTCTAAGATCACCCGGCTAAGAAACCTTCTTTTTGAATCGCCCAACAAAAATAGGAGGTGGTGTTTTGATGATGGCTAAAAACTCAGTAAAATGTAGGCTGGTTCACGAGTTTTCGCATGTCACTAATGATTATGAAATATTGACTGTACAAAGTGACGGTTTTGTTTATGGTGTGTTATACCGCCCTCCTAGTGGTAACAAGTCGAACTTCTTAGTATTCTTAGATACATACTTGCGTTGGGTTGGAGACACTGGTAGTACACTAGTTCTTGCAGGTGATCTCAATATCGACGTTGCAAAGCCATCAGAAAGTCAGAACTTTGTCAAGGTATTTAATCCAATAAGTTTTCTAATGTTACCACCATCCCAACCCGCATTGACAAAAACACTGCGACATTAATAGATATGTTAATTACTAACATAGAAGCTTCGAAATGTTTGTCCGGCGTACTAAGCGCACCCATCAGTGACCACCTTCCTATCTTTATACTGATAAACGAAACCGTAAACTGTGCGCCAGCCCAACTCAGAGAACCGATAGTTATTCAAGATATTATTGAATATACACTGGCTGCATTTCGCAAGGAGATATCGTTAACCGATTGGTCAGGCGTGTATTGCGAGCAAGAACCTGAAGCCGCCTATGATATTTTCCATGACAAACTGATAAGGGTGTACAAGAAATGCTTTCCGTACAAACAGCTCAAGCATACGCGCAAAGCCAAAAAACCGTGGCTGACTAAAAGTTGTCTTAATGAAATAAAACATAAAAATAAATTGCTCAAAAACTTCCTGAAAAACAAGAACGAAGAAACGCTTAAACGTTTCAAAGCCCAGCGAAATAAAGTAAACAGCCTGTTGCGTTACAAAAAGAGAACGTACTTAAACAGCATCTTCAACAAAGATGTAATGAATAAACAAGACTTGGCTTGGTCTAGACTAAACAAATTTATTGGCCGTAACGGTGATGACTTCAGGCCTACTGAGCTTGTGATAGACGGTGACGTTATTTGTAAGGATGATTTAGCAAACTTATTCAATGACTATTTTGTATCTCTAGCAAAGGAACAGTACAATTCAGCTTGTACCACATATTTGACAGTATCTCTGAGAGCGCGTTTTTGGCGCCAACAACAGCTGGTGAACTTTCACATGCTTTTTCGTCTGTGAAAAACAGCACGTGTTGTGACGCATATGACATACAGATTAAGCCCATCAAACACGTATTAGATATCATTGCTGAATTATTAGAGCATATCTTTAATCTTGCTTTTTCCACCGGAATTTTCCCACAAAAGTTACAAGTTGCAAAAGTGGTTGTGCTGTACAAAGGAGGAGATAAAAATGCACTAAACAATTACCGACCGATATCTATACTTCCAGTATTTTCAAAAGGTCTGGAAAAACTAATTCAAAAGCGTATGGTTTCTTTCCTAGATAAGCACCACATCATCACTCCTTCGCAGTTTGGTTTTATCAAAGGCCGTACGACTGAACATGCTCTTTTAGAACAGAAAGAATTTATACTAAATGCTTTTGAACGCGAACTACACACTTTAGGCATCTTCGTAGACTATTCAAAGGCGTTCGACACAATAAATCACATTACGCTGCTAAAGAAATGTGCACACTATGGATTTCGAGGTGTTTTCTTACAACTCATTGAATCATACCTAATGTATTGGCAGCAGGAAGTAGTCGTCGGCAATTGTACCTCCAATTTACTAAAAATTTCAGCGGGTGTACCACAAGGTAGCATATTAGGGCCTCTGCTTTTTTGTATATACATAAATGATATTGTAAAAATTGACACGTCTGTAAAATGTATTATATACGCTGATGATACAACCTTGTTTCTTACTGCTGAAAATTATACAAACTTAATTAATGACGCAAATGAGGTACCGGCGAAGTTGGCCACGTGGACATGCGTTAACTGTTTAAAACTTAACACATCAAAAACAAAAGCTGTATATATCAGGCCGAAAAATAAACAAACCCCTTGTCATGTCCCATTAAAACTTGGCAGTTCAGAACTTGAGATAGTACAGCGTATTAAGTGTCTGGGAATAATTTTCGATCAACACATGTATTGGAACGCACACACTGAAAAACTATGTGGCACTATATCAAGGATTTCGGGCATATTATCCCGGGTGCGTTTCTCGCTACCTAAGGCAGTTAAACTTCTCATCTATAAATCCCTGTTTTTATCTCACGTCAACTACTGTCATCTGGTTTGGGGTACGACAACTCTAACAAATATCCGCAAACTGCACGTCATACAGAAAAGGGCTGTTCGTGCCGTTGCAAATGCTCCATATCGCAGTCACATCACTCCCATATTTCACGACATGAAGCTGCTACCTCTACCATAATACTACCGCGCAATGCTTGTGAAACGCTACCAGGCAGGATTAAAAGGCGACAACCTTTTAGGAACCATTGCCAACCTAAACCACCGCAAAGTTCTTTATAACACGCGTTTCAATCACACATGGCTTATCCCGCGCACGCGCACTAACTACGGCAAAGAAATGCTGCGCTTCCTCCTGTCGTTTCACTTGAATGCCATATCGTCTTCCATTTGAGTGACTGTTCTGATTGTAAGTGTAGTAAGCGTATGGGCACATGCCCCATAATTTTTTTTTTACTTTGGTGCTAATCTTGCGATCTTCTTTTCTTGCATCGTTACACTCTCTTATTGATATCGTATGTGTAAGGAAATAATTACGGTCATTTCTTTGACTTTATTACTTTTCAATCTTCATGCTTTATTATGCTTATGCTTTATTATGCTTATGCTTTATTATGCTTATGCTTATTATACTTTATGCTTTATGCTTGCTCAAATTTTTGTACATTGTCACTGCAATAAAAGTGTTGCCTATGCTGCCCATTTGTAAGGGGTCGTGGTCCCAGTCAAGCCCATTAGAGGCTTTTTGACCACGGCCCTCAGCATCCCGAATGTTGAAATAAATAAAGTTCCATGTTAAAGTTCAACATACATACACACATACACATACATACACACACATACACTTACACACACACATGTATGTATATGTGTGTAACACACACAGATACATTAATACATATTGTAGTGGGGAATTCGCAAAGCACTGACTAGTGGGACCATCTCTCTCGGAGTGCGAAGCGCGAGTGTGTGCACGAGCTGTAGACGCTGGACGGCTCGAGAATTTCTGTCCGTACCGGCAGCCTGCCTACTACCTGGCGTCGCTATTAAACTCCCTTGCAAAGTGGTGGAGGTGCTGGGTACGCAAACCTGGAACTTCGAAGCCGGAAGCTGCCCACTGCATCAGCAATGCCTGATCAGACGACCAAGCAAGGCACCCCCCTGCAGAGCACGGCCCAATCTCAACTGGTCATCGTACCTACCACCCTGCGTCAACGGGATCCCCCCTTCTTCAGCGGCACCGAGGACCAAGATGTGGAAGACTGGTTGCAGCTGTTTGAAAAGGTGAGCGCCGCCAACAAGTGGGACGACCCCTCGAAATTGGAGTACGTCCCATTTTATCTCAAAGACGTCGCCAGCCTATGGTTCACAAACCACCGTACGGAATTTACCACTTGGGCCGCGTTCAAGACCACCCTTGCAGCTGTGTTCGATCGCCCCGCAGTGCGCAAGCTGCGTGCTGAACAGCGCCTACGCGGACGAGCGCAAAGGCAGGGCGAAAACTTCACTAGCTACATTGAAGATGTTATCGATTTATGCCGGCGCTTTAACCCTGAGATGACCGAGCAAGAAAAGATCAGGCATATCTTGAAAGGAATAGACGATGATGCCTTTCAAATGTTGCTGGCAAAGGGCCCAAGTACCGTATCCGAACTTGTAACCTTGTGCCAGAACTTGGAAGAGATTCGCAAGCAACGTGCATTAGTTCGGAGGTCAACTACAGCAGACGACTCTCTCGCTTCCCTGGCCGTCAGTGGGGACAGCACCTTGCTGGAGCAGATAAAAGTATATGTACGTGAAGAGGTCGCACGACAGCTTTCGTGTCTCTCGTATCTGCCGACCACCGAAGCACCAACGAACCGTCTAACGCCGACAATCAGACAGGCTATTCAGGAGCAGGTCTCCGAGGCGTTGCCATTACCTACGCCTGCCTCTCCATCAACACCTGTGGCCGCGCCACTGACTTATGCGGCCGTCGCGGCAATGCCTCCGCCTCGTCTGCCATTGTATACGCCACAACCTGTGCGACCTTCTACCGCGCCGTTTCCAGCTACACAGCAGCACGCTGGAAATCCTTGGCGCACTGCTGACAACCGGCCGATATGCTACTTTTGCGGGATTCCAGGTCACGTTGCACGTCTATGCCGTCGGCGCTTCGCAGCTAATACACCAAGATACCCTGACAAGCTTCGTGCTGTTGCCGAATTTCCTAAGCCGACTACTGTTAAAGAACTACGGAGCTTTGTGGGCCTGTGCTCCTATTTTCGTCGTTTTGTCCGGAACTTTGCCTCCATCATCGCTCCACTCACCAAACTCTTTGCTGGCCCTGCAGATCTTTCAAATTGGACAGAAGCCTGTGACGAATCCTTCACAACACTGCGCCAACTCCTTACCTCACCACCCGTACTGCGTCATTACGACCCTAGTGCGCCGACCGAAGTACACACGGATGCAAGTGGCGTCGGCCTTGGTGCAGTACTCGCGCAACGCAAACCAGGTTTTACGGAGTATGTGGTCGCCTATGCCAGCCGCGCCCTCACTAAGGCAGAAGCCAACTATTCTGTTACTGAAAAAGAGTGCCTGGCGATTGTGTGGGCGTTAAACAAGTTTCGCCCCTATTTGTACGGCCAAACTTTTGACGTGGTAACAGACCATCACGCACTCTGTTGGTTGGCTTCACTGAAAGATCCTTCTGGTCGCCTCGGACGTTGGGCACTACGCCTCCGGGAATTCGACAAACGCGTCGTCTGCCGATCGGGGCGAAAGCACTCTGACGCAGATGCGCTTTCACGATCCCCCGTGAAATCTGAGGAATCGGAAATATCAGCCCTTGACCTTCCCCTCTACTCCGTCAGCGTCACAGACATGCCATCTGAACAGCGGAAAGACCCTTGGATTGTCTCGCTCTTGAATATGCTTTCTGACGCATCAACTTCCGGTTACCCTCGTGCTCTTCGCCGCCAAGCAACGCATTTCGCCATACGAGATGGCCTGTTATACCGTCGCAACTATCAAGTGGTGGGTCGTAAATGGCTGCTAGTCATACCCAGCCATATGCGCTCTGATGTCTGCGAATATTTTCATGCTGAGCCTCAACACGCACACGCCGGTGCGCTAAAAAGGTATGAACGGATCCGCCAACGTTACTACTGGCGGGGTATGTACACGTTTGTACGCAAACACATTCGCTCATGTTCCCTGTGTCAGCAGCGCAAGACATTCCCTCATTCACCCGGTAAACTGCAGCCTTTACCATGTCCTGCACGCCCAATTGACCGTGTTGGGATTGACCTATACGGCCCGCTACCGTGCTCTGTTGGTGGTAATCGATGGGTGATTGTGGCTGCCGACCATCTGACAAGGTACGCGGAAACGGCAGCGCTACCTTCGGCTGGTGCTCGTGACGTTGCAACCTTCATCTTGCATCGGTTTGTTCTTTGTCATGGTGCACCACGGGAGCTCCTGAGTGACAGGGGCCGTGTATTCTTGTCCGAAGTTCTGCAGCAGCTCTTACATTCATGCCACACGGTACACCGCACATCAACAGCCTACCACCCTCAGACGAACGGCCTAACGGAACGTTTCAATGGAACTCTCGGAGACATGCTCGCTATGTATATTGATTCGGACCACTCCAATTGGGACGTTGTCCTTCCTTTCGTGACGTATGCCTACAATACGGCGATTCAATCAACAACGGGCTTTTCTCCATTTTTTCTTCTATATGGTCGTGACCCATGCAGCACACTCGACACAATTCTGCCATACAATCCTGATGCCTCCGAGTTCAGCCCAGTTTCTGAAATGGCAGAACATGCCGAAGAGTGTCGTCAGCTTGCATGGTCCTTCACAGCCGATAATCAAGCCCTCTAAAAGATCGCCACGACCGTGATCTTGTTCAGGACACATTCCCCATCGGTTCTCTCGTGTGGCTCCGACTGCCTTTCCACTCTCCTGGACTGACTCCCAAGTTTGCACCGAAGTATACGGGCCCTTACCGCGTCATACAGCACCCTTCTTCTGTCACCTATGTGATTGAACCGCTCAAGCCATCCACGGACAAGCGCCGCCTTGGTCGTGAGACGGTCCACGTCAGTCGCCTCAAGCCCTGCTACGACCCTCCTGTTCTCTCGTCACCTTGAGTCGCCAGGATGGCTCGTCTTGGTCGCCGGGGTATTGTAGTGGGGAATTCGCAAAGCACTGACTAGTGGGACCATCTCTCTCGGAGTGCGAAGCGCGAGTGTGTGCACGAGCTGTAGATGCTGGACGGCTCGAGAATTTCTGTCCGTACCGGCTGCCTGCCTACTACCTGGCGTCGCTATTAAACTCCCTTGCAATATATTGTCACGACGCAGACACAGCAGGAGTTCGATATAGAAGAGCTCACTTTAATTAAAAATGAAAGGCGCTCGTAAAGAGGACCGGGCAAGAGCTTCATCTTCCTCTCTGGCTGTGCGAGCTCTCCTCTGCAGGTTGAATGCGGCATTTGCCTCCCTCCAGGAAGAGCATCGACCCGATGCTCGGCTACAGAATAGGCGGTGTATCTATAGTTGACGTGTTACGCAACTGGTTCACTGCAATATGGCTTCATCCGCACAACGTGTACGATTTCAGATTTTTGAGTTCGCGAGGAACTGTCAGGGATGACCTCATAATTCACGTCACTTAGGCGCCGTATAACATTGTAGGGACCAAAGTACTTCTTCAGTAACTTTTCACAAAGGCCGCGTCGGCGAATAGGGCTCCAGACCCACACTTTCTCGCCTGGTTCATAAGTGACGTATCGGTGTCGCAGGTTATAACGTTGTGCGTCGTAACTCTGCTGTCGGGCGATTCGCACGCGTGCTAGCTGCCGTGCCTCTTCAGCTCGTTGGGTAAAAGCTTGAACATCCTTGTCTGTATCCTCGCAGTCGTGCAGCAGCATGGCATCAAGCATTGTCGTCACTTCACGGCCATAAAGAAGACTAAATGGCGTGCTCCGTGTAGTTTCCTGCTGCGCCGTATTATAGGCAAACGTCACGTATGGTAGAACGTCGTCCCAATTTTTATTATCCACGTCGACGTACATACTAAGCATATCAGCAATTGTCTTGTTGAGGCGTTCTGCTAAGCCGTTGGTTTGTGGGTGGTAGGAGGTAGTTTTTCGATGCGCTGTTCCACTCAACTCAAGCACTGACTTGAGGAGCATAGCCGTGAAAGCGGTACCTCTGTCTGTTATTATAATTCTAGGAGCGCCATGCCTCAGAACGATATTTTCAATAAAACATCGTGCCGCTTCTACTGCGGTTCCACTTGATAAAGCCTTTGTTTCTGCGTAGCGAGTAAGATAGTCCGTAGCGACAATTACCCACTTATTTCCAGTATGCGAAGTCGGAAATGGCCCAAGGAGATCCATTCCGATTTGTGCAAAAGGCATGGTGGGCACTTGAACTGGTTGCAACAATCCGGCTGGTTTTAAAGGTGGCGATTTTCGTCGTTGACAATCGAGGCACGTGCGGACGTAATGCTTTACAGTGCCTGGAAGCTTCGGCCAGTAGTACTTTTGTTGGATTCTGGCCAATGTGCGCGTGTATCCGAGGTGGCCGGAGGTTGGCTCATCGTGGCAAGCGCTCAGGATCTCATCGCGAATGGATGTCGGGACGACAAGTAAGTGGGCATTTCCGCTGGGGGCAAAGTTCTTCTTGTATAGGACACCACTGCGCAAGCAGAATGACGGCAGGCTCCTTGCAAATATCTTGGGAACGCTTGTAGACTGGCCGTTAAGAAAATTAATAAGAGGGAGCAACTCACTGTCTTCTTTCTGCTTAGACGAAATGGTGACCGTGTCGACCACTCCTAAAAATGCCATGTCATCATCTTCTGAAACATCATCTTGCTTTATAGGCGACCTGGATAAGCAATTGCATCAGAGTGCTGTCGTCCCGACTTATAGACGACCGTCATATCGAATTCTTGTAGGCGTAAGCTCCAGCGCGCTAGCCGACCGGATGGGTCCTTCAAGTTGGTCAGCCAGCAAAGAGAGTGGTGGTCGCTGACTACGTGGAAGGGACGGCCGTAGAGGTATGGGCGAAACTTCAGAACTGCCCATACTACAGCAAGACATTCCTTTTCCGTTGTGGAATAATGGGACTCGGCACGGGAAAGCGTCCTACTTGCATATGCCATCACTCTCTCGGCTGAGTCTTGCCACTGAACGAGTACAGCGCCTAAACCTACGTTGCTGGCATCAGTGTGGATCATGGTTGGAGCGTCCTCGTCAAAGTGAGCAAGCACAGGGCGTGTCTGCAGGCGCTGTCGTAGACCGTCAAATGCTGCTTGTTCCTCTTCGCCCCATAAAAAGGGAACATCGTCTCTCGTTATGCGTGTTAAGGGCGACGCTATGTGCGAGAAATTGGCGATAAATCTGCCGTAGTAGGCGCAAAGGCCAAGAAAACGTCTTACGGCCTTCTTTTCTGTTGGCACCGGAAATTTTCGGACGGCGTCGATCTTGTCGGGGTCCGGACGAACACCTTCATGGCTCACCACATGTCCTAAGAATCGGAGTTCCTTGAACCCGAAATGACATTTCTCAGGTTTCAGCGATAAGCCAGCGGACCGTATTGCTCGAAATACTAATAGCAGCCGTCTTAGATGTTCCTCGAATGTTGGTGAGAAAACAATGACGTCGTCGAGGTATACCAGACACGTCTGCCACTTAAGGCCTGATAGGACGGTATCCATCAGTCTCTGAAATGTTGCTGGGGCTGAGCACAATCCGAAGGGCAAGACTTTAAACTCGTAAAGCCCGTCAGGCGTAACAAAAGCAGTCTTTTTTCTGTCCTGTTCATTGACCTCGATTTGCCAATAACCGCTTTTCAGGTCCATCGACGAGAAGAAGCGTGCATGCCTCAGCCTGTCAAGTGAATCGTCAATACGCGGTAGTGGATATACGTCTTTCTTTGTTACGCGGTTCAGCTTGCGGTAGTCCACACAGAAGCGTAAGCTGCCATCTTTCTTCTTAACTAGCACTACCGGTGATGCCCAAGGGCTTTTTGACGGCTGAATGATGTCATCATTGAGCATTTTCTGGACTTGTTCTTGGATTGCTTCGCGTTCTTTCGGAGCCACGCGGTATGGGTTTTGTCGAATTGGTCTTGCCGTCTCTTCAATTATAATTCGGTGCTTTGTCAGTGGCGTTTGATTTACCCTCGAGGTCGACGAAAAACTTCAACTGGCCGAGAATATCTAGAAGACTCTGCCTCTGCGCTGGCGATAAATCTGTGCTCACGTCGACCGGCAGTGGTGTTGAAGCGGCCGGCGTCTCTGCCTGTTGTACTGCGAAGCACTCGCGGAATTCTACAATTTCTTCGAAGTATGCAACTGTGGTACCCTCTGCAATGTGTCGACGCTCGTTGCTGAAGTTTGTCAACAGGACCTTTGCTTGCCCAGACACTACACTGACGAGACTTCTGGCAATAGCGATTCCTCGAGATAGTAAAAGCGTCGATATTTGTTCCGCGACACCTTCTCCACTGTGCTGCGTGTTACACGTGACAGAGACGAGGCGGCATGACAACGGTGGCATGGTCACGTCGTCAATCACGCGCATGGGCTTGCGCTGCCGAACTGCGCTATGGTCCGCTGAGAAGGTCAGTACACCGTCCGGTATATTTATAATGGCACCGTACTCCCGCAGGAAATCCATACCCAAGATGGCCTGTTTACAACACTCAGAAAGAATAACGAAGGTTGCCACGAATGATGAATCCCCGATCTTGATTCGTGCGGTGCACTTTCCGGTAGGTGTCAGCAGCTGACCTCCGGCTCCTCTAATTTGCGGCCCCGTCCATTCCATTTTTACCTTCTTGAGTTGGTCGGCCAGATTCGCACTCATTATTGAAAAGTCCGCACCAGTGTCGTCCAGTGCGGTCACGTCGTGACCGTCAATTGAAAGTGTAATGTCGGCGGTGACAATCTCGTCTTTCGTCGGTTCATTCGAAATGTGCGGCACTTCATGCGGCGGTAATGGGGCATTTTCAAATCTTCGGCAATTCGCAACCTTCCCCCCTAAGGTCGCTGCTTTTAGTTTCCCCGGCGTGGACTGGGAGACCTTCCTCTCGCCATGTCTGTGGTGCTACCTCTATTAGATCGGGGAAAATGACCTGGGGAGGGCGAGCGTGACCGGAACCCAGGAGAAACGTCTCGCGGGATCGTCGCGCTCGTTTCAACGTTGCGTCTTCCGTCGAAATAGCGCCGAGGGGTAGTGGACGGAAATCCTTGATACCCGGCAACGCGATGAGGACAATACCGCACGATGTGGCCTGCTTCCCCACAATGGAAGCACAGTGGCCTGTAGTCAGGGGTACGCCATATGTCGGTTTTGCGGAGTGGGGGTCGCATCGGCGTCGACGTTTCCCTGTAGTACCAAGGCACTGTCGGCGGCTGTTGCTGGTGGTACTGTTGAGGTGGCGGCACGTTAGATCTAGGCTGTCGACGGAGAATATCTGCATATGTTGGCCTAACTATTTCAGTGTTCGGCTCGGGAAGTGAAAGCGCTTGCCTTATTTCTTGGCGAACAACTTCTGTGACCGACGCAATCGCGCAGTCATTCGGTGTGGCGGCGAGCTTCTTCACCTCTTCTTGTACAATTTCGCGTATCAGGTCACGCAAAGAACGCTCGTCAGGTGTCACGGTGGTCACGGCGGTTGCGCTGATTTGTCCGCTGTTGTTTGGACGGTCGTACTGGCGGTACCGTAGCTGTAGTGCGCGTTCTATGGCGGTCGCCTCCTTTGAAAATTCGTCGACGCTTGAAGGTGGGTTCCGTACGAGACCAGCAAACAGCTGCTCTTTAACACCACGCATGAGGTGGCTGATCTTTCTGTTCTCGGACATATCGGGATCGGCTCGATGAAAGAGACGAGACATGTCCTCAACAAACATAGCAACAGACTCGTTGGGCTTTTGTATCCGTCATTCAAGGAGTCGTTGTGCCTGCTCCCGCCTTTCGGTGTTTGCGAAGGTGTCCAGGAACTTCCGCCGGAACTCGTCCCACGTTGACCACACGCGATTCGTGAACCACGTGCGAGCCCCGTCTTGAAGAGGGAAATACACGTACCCCAACTTCTGTGCGGCGTTCCACCCGTTAACGTTGGCTGTGCGCTCGAACTCCTCAAGCCAGTCATCTGCGTCCTCATATGTGTTGCCATGGAAGTCCACAGGAGTTTTAGGGGTGAAAACAGTCACCTGTGTCATGCTTGGGCTCGTCATGGTGGGGCAACTGCTTCCCGGCGCGGTCATGTTTTCCGTCCAAGGACCGAACTCTGGGCTCAGGCCTAACAGGCGGCGGCTGGCGCGGTGAACGGGTGTTTCGACGAGCGGAAATCTTTGTGGACTAGATCCTGGGCTGTTGGAAGGTGCCCTGGACATGTACCCAGCACCTCCACCAGTGTCACGACGCAGACACAGCAGGAGTTCGATATATAAGAGCTCACTTTAATTAAAAATGAAAGGCGCTCGTAAAGAGGACCGGGCAAGAGCTTCGTCTTCCTCTCTGGCTGTGCGAGCTCTCCTCTGCAGGTTGAATGCGGCAATATACATGCATACATACATACATACATACATACATACATACATACATACATACATACATACATACATACATACATACATACATACATACATACATACATACATTTACACACACATGCATGCATACGCACATATATACATACACACATACATACATACACACATACACACACATACATGCACACATACACAAAGACACATACACATACATACATGCACACATATATACTGATGTACAAACACACATACATACAGACAAAAACACGCACACATACATACAGACACACACACACACATACATACACGCACACGCACACACACGCACACGCACGCACACACGCACACACACATTCATACACATACATAAACACACACACACACATACTCATACATACACACACAAACACACACATAAATACACACATACACACATACACATATACACAAACATACACACATGAACATACATACATACATACATACATACATACATACATACATACATACATACATACATACATACATACATACATACATACATACATACATACATACATACATACATACATACATACATACATACATCCTTACACACATACATACATACACACACTCATACACAAGTACATACCTACACACACATACACAAGTACATACATACACACACACATACATACATGCACACACACATACACACACATACACACACGCGCCCACAAACACGCACACACACACACACACGTACACGCACAAGCACGCCCACACACACGCACATGCGCGCACGCGCACAAACAAACACACATACACACGAACGCACACGTGCGCATGCGCACACGCACACACACACGCACACGCATACATACACACACGCACGCACGCTTACACATACATACATAAACACACACACAAACACACAATTATACATACGCACATACATATACACATACACACATATATACATTCACACACACATACATACAATCAATCAATCAATCAATTTATTTCCTTTAGATAAGGTGGAGTACAGGACTAAAAGCTCAAGAGCTTGTTGAGGTCCGGACCCCGTTCACAAGTTCACCCCGTTCACAAAGCAGCAGGAATGGCAGTCAATCATGTACAACAAATATGAAATAAACATACAGGTATAACATCACAAAAAAGTAATACATAAAGTTTATGAAAACAGTGCTAAGATAAAAAGAGAGTAGTTCAAATGTATGGTCATAAAGTGGCATGAACATGAAAAGCAATAATAAAAAGGAAAGAATGGGCATAAATTCTGAGAGATGTATCGTTGAGGATCATGTATCAGTTGGGCGAATTGTTTATTCTGACAATTTTGTTTAAAGGAAGGATCGAAATCTTCGCGGTTTAAAAAATTTAACAAAGAAGGTAGTCTGTAGGACAATGATTGTTTGTCATAAAAGGTTCTTGGGGTGGGTACAGTCCAAACTTCTTTGTGCGTGGTGAGTCGAACACTTGTGTTTACGCTAAGTTTAGCAATATATATTGTGGTATTGGTACAATGTTTGACAAACTCTTTATAGCATAACATTCGCGTGTAGTTGTACAAAAAGAAAACTGGAAGAATATCATATTTTAGAAAATACAGACCTACACACATGCATACCTACATACACACAGACATACAGACATACACACACATATACATACATAAACACATACACCCACGCATACATACACACACATACATACGCACATGCACACACATACACCCACATACATACATATGTACATACATGCACACATACACCCACGCATACATACACACACATACATACGCACATGCACACACCCACATACATATATATGTACATACATACACACAGACACACACATTATTACATATGCACACAGACAAATACACACATACATACACACACAAACACACACACATACACACACATACACAAACACATACACACATACATACACACACATACACACATGCATACACACACAAAAACACACATACATACACACATGCATACACACATACACGCAGTTACGCACAAACACATACACACACATGCACGCACACACATACATACATACATACATACATACATACATACATACATACATACATACATACGCACATACACACACAAATAGATACACACACATACACACAGATACACATATACATACATAAAGACAGACAGACAGAAATACACACACACAGACATACACATATACATAAATACACGCGTACATACACACACACATACATACATACATACATACATACATACATACATACATACATACATACATACATACATACATACATACATACATACATACATACATACATACATACATACATACATACATACACACTTACACACACACATGTATGTATCTGTGTGTAACACAACAGATACATACATACATATATACATACATACATACATTTACACACACATGCATGCATACGCACATATATACATACACACATACATACAGACACACATACACACACATACCTGCACACATACACAAAGACACATACACGTACATACACACATACAGACATACATACATGTACACATACATACAGACATACAAATTTGCACACATCCACACAGGAATACATACATGCACACATATATACTGATGCACACACACACATACATACAGACAGACACACGCACACATACATACATACACGCACACGCACACACACGCACACGCACGCACACACGCACACATGCGCAGACGCACACACGCATTCATACACATACATAAACACACACACACATACTCATACATACACACACAAACACACACATAAATACACACATACACACACATATATACACAAACATACACACATAAACATACATACATACATACATGCATACAGAGTGGGCATAGTGGCAGCAACGTGGACACTATGCTAAAACGATGCCTTTTTTTGACGCAGCTCCTTGTCAGCCTGATCGGACCCCCGCTCTGCGCAAGTGCCGTTCCTGGTTTCAGCGCTGCATCGCCTTCTGACGTGCCATTCTGCCTGGAGGGTCATGTGGTCTTCGGTGGCGGCACGCTCCTGGTCTTTCCTATCGCCCCCGTGCGCGATAGTTGCGACGTGTCCACCCGTGTGCCTTATCGAAGATTCCACTCCGCGCCCTCCTTCAACGCAGTCATCGATCATCCAATCATCGCCAACGCAAGACATGTGACGTCCCGCAGCGAAGCTATAAAGGAACCGGCCATCAGCTTCAGCTTCAGTGGGCATAGTGGCAGCAACGTGGACACTATGCTAAAACGATGCCTTTTTTGACGCAGCTCCTTGTCAGCCTGATCGGACCCCCGCTCTGCGCATGTGCCGTTCCTGGTTTCAGCGCTGCATCGCCTTCTGACGTGCCATTCTGCCTGGAGGGTCATGTGGTCTTCGGTGGCGGCACGCCCCTGGTCTTTCCTATCGCCCCCGTGCGCGATAGTTGCGACGTGTCCACCTGTGTGCCTTATCGAAGATTCCATCCGCGCCCTCCTTCAACGCAGTCATCGATCATCCAATCATCGCAAACGCAAGACATGTGACGTCCCGCAGCGAAGCTATAAAGGAACCGGCCATCAGCTTCAGTGGGCATAGTGGCAGCAACGTGGACACTATGCTAACACGATGCCTTTTTTTTTGACGCAGGTATGTTACTTTTCTGACGCGTACGTAGTCCGTAGCGATGACCGTTTTTTATTGCTGCTGCTCTGCCCACAAGTGTTTGTTTTGTCATGTTCGGATGCAGTGTTTTCCTTTAACAGTATTTTACTGTTTGGTGATGTCGAACCTAATCCCGGCCCCCCCAAAACTGCACCTGGAACAAATAACCGGCCGCATAGCACTCGTCCCGCTACTCGTTCATTCGGGAATTCTATTTCGAAGCCTGAGCTCGGTGCACGTTCCCGAATAGCTGATTGTTCTATATCAGACAAACCCGATGTCGCTGCTTTGCTTTCACAACTGCTGGCTACTCAGCAGCAAATCGCAAGTGATATTGCTGACATTAAGCTCCGTTTCGACAACCGATTTGATAAACTCGAGTCTCGGGTATGTGCTTTGGAAAAAGCTTCCACTTTTTCCAACTCCAATTCTGCTTCTATCGGGTCGCCTAACGCATGCATTGCCGAACTCGCTTCCAAGATTGATGATCTTGAGAATCGTTCACGGCGCAACAATATTGTAATTTATGGACTGGAAGAGGAAGCCTTCGGAGACGGTGGTTGTTTGGCAACTAAGATTGAGGCGTTTTTTACTGAAAAGCTGCAGATTGAATGTCCTCAGATTGAACGTTGTCACAGACTCGGTAGACAGCAACTAGATCGTTTCCATCCTGTTATACTTAAGCTTCTTGATTATCGGGATAAAATGACCATATTTAAGAACGTTGCAAAGCTTAACGGAACTAAAATTTATATTAACGAAGAATTCTCTCCGCGAGTTCGCGCTCTGCGTAAAAAAATGTGGGACGCCGCAGCTCCTTTTTGTGATATAGGGTGTTCTACTAGTTTGAGGTTTGATTACATTCTAATAAACAAAGCTCGGTACTACTGGGATGAAACACTGAATTCCCTTGTCAAAGCACCTAGTTTTCCAAATAATTCCGATGCGATGCCCTTCCCGGCTGCATCTGGTTCGGAACTACGATCTTCTCCTGGTGAATCTTCCCCGGCAGCAGCACCTGTTGTCTCCGGTTGACGTCGTCCCGGCAGGAATGAAAATTTCGTCCTTCTAAACTTAAACGCTAGGAGCGTAATAAAGAAATTGCCTAGCCTTCTCTCCTTTGTCTCAGTGTATTCGCCTCACGTCATCGGCATTACTGAAACGTGGCTACATGATGGTATCCTTGATTCCGAGTTCACTCCCCCAGGGTACACAGCAGTTCGCACCGATAGACTGGTGGGGAAAGGGGGTGGTGTTGCTCTTCTTATCCGTTCGGATTTAAAATTTGCTGTGATTACAGGCCCAGCCGACACCGAGTCTGTTTGGTGCAAGATTTGCCTCGAAAATGTGCAATTGTCATTTGCGTTTTCTATCGGCCTCCTGCCTCGAGTATTGAAACATTACAGATTCTTAATAACTTCATGTACGAGCGCAATTTTAGTGCGTCGAACTTCATTTGCATGGGCGATTTTAACGCCCCAGGTATCCACTGGCCTTCCCTTACGTGTGATGGTCGCGAAAGTAATATTTGCAAGGAACTTATAGACTTTACAGTATCTTTGGGATTAACTCAAATTGTTCATGGTGCCACCAGGTTGAATGCTGTTCTCGATCTCGTATTTTTAAGCTCCGACCTTTCGGATAAAGGCTTCGACTATGAAATAATTGATGGCCCGTCTGACCATCAGGCTGTTCTCGTTTCCCTCGCATGCGTAATCAATAAACCGCGATGTGTTTTCACTTCGTTTCCTGACTTTTAACGTGCGGATGACCTTTCTGTTTTAGACGCTTTGGCGGATGCGTACGATGACTTTGTGCTACTCAGCGCTTCAGGAGACATTGATACACTAACTACCACTTTTGAAAATCTAGTAAAATCATGCATTTCAGAGTTTATCCCTACAAAGACTAAAAAGAGAAACACTGATGTTCCCTGGATGACGCGCGATCTTTCACACTTATCTCGTAAAGTCCGAAGACTTCGGCGCTGCAAATCATCGAGCAATCCAGAAAGCATTATCAGGTTTACTGAGGCCAAGAGGGAACTTCGAGAGCAGCAAAATATAGCTAAAGATTTCTTTTTTCGTGTTCAACTTCAAAGTTTACTATCCGACAATCCCCGCAAGTTCTGGCGCTCGGTCCTGCCTCGCGATGCTTCTTGTAATTCTTTCAAAATAAACGATAGAATCATTGATGATCCGGCGGAAATTTCGAACAATTTTAACTCGTTCTTTCAGTCTGTCTTTAGAGTCGACAATCTGGTTGTTCCTTCTTTTTCCACCTTGAATCCAACGTCTCCAATCAGTGATGTAGTGATCACTGAATAGGGCGTGTTAAATCTCGTACTTAATTTGGTCACTAAAAAGTGTAATGGACCCGATGGTATCCCCAACATGTTTCTCGTTCGCTACTCCCTTTGGACCTCTCAATACCTTACAATAATTTTCAATAAATCCGTAAAACCTGGAACCGTTCCCAGATCTTGGAAAAACGGCAAAATAGTACCTTTACATAAATCTGGTGACAAGCAAGTTTTCAGCAATTACAGACCCATCTCTCTTACCCCTCATTCCTGCAAGCTATTAGAGCATATTATATACAAACATCTTATTGCATTTCTCGAATCTAACAATTTGTTGTCTAGCTTCCAACATGGATTCAGACGAAGTTATAGTACTGTTACGCAGCTAACCGAATTCGTGCACGACATTTCTAGTAATATGGACATTGGTAATCAGGTTGACGCACTATTCATCGACTTTTCGAAAGCGTTCGACACTGTACTTCACTCTAAATTACTATGCAAATTAAATGCCATATTAAACAACCCGCAACTAGTTACCTGGATTTCTAATTTTCTTTCTGAGCGCTCGCAATACGTTTGTTATAACTCAACTGACTCCGACATTGTTAGTGTTAATTCAGGCGTTCCACAAGGTTCTGTACTTGGCCCGTTACTGTTTCTACTGTACATAAACGATTTGCCTAATAACGTCACCTGTAAAATTCGTCTGTACGCGGATGATTGTGTTTTGTATGAACCCATCGACTCTCCTGAGGCCCATTATCGTCTAAATGACTCATTTACTAAATTTTGTGAATGGTGTGCAACCTGGCAAATGAGTATAAATTTTAACAAATCTGTGCTTATGTCTTTCACGAATAGTAAGTCCCCTTCCTGCTTCACGTACTCGTTTAACGGATCCACCTTAAAAGAAGTAACAGAATACAAATATCTTGGTGTTTTTCTTTCTAGCAATTTATCTTGGTCTCAGCATATTAACTTTATCTGCTCAAAATCTTTAAAAAAGTTAGGTAATTTAAGACGAACACTGTCCCAATCCCCCAAAAGCACTAAATTACTAATGTATAAAACACTGATTCGTCCTATACTTGACTACGCATGCCCCGTATGGAATCCACACAAGCATGGTGAAATCGATAGAATTGAGGCCATTCAAAAAAAAGCTATCAGATTTATTTGTAACCGCTATGATCGCTACTTTTCACCTTCCCTTGCCCTGTCTTTTCTTGAACTAACCACATTACGCATGCGCCGTCTAAAGGATTCTATGAAACTGCTTTACTGTTTTATTAACTCGGTCTATCGCATGTCCCTCAATACCTACATCTCATTTGCCTCGCCGTCCACAACTAGAAGTAATCACCACCTTAATATCAAGCCTTACCATTGTCGAACTAACACATTCAAATTTAGTTTTTTTCCTTTCACTGCCGAAATGTGGAATCAATTGTCCGGTGATATTCGCTCCCTTCCACTGGAAAATTTTTTACTTGCCCTTGCTGATTTGCGTTAAGTGTTCTTTTGTTTTATTGCTCTGTTGATCTGTTTGTTTGTTATTTTTTTCATTCTGTAAATGCTCACTCCTGCCATAGCCCCAAATTGGGGGCTGCAGTATGTATAAATAAATAAATAAATAAATAAATAAATAAATAAATAAATACATACACACATACATACATACATACACACATACCTACCTACATGCACACACATACACACACACAAACCTACACACAGGCACACATACGCAAACGCGCGTGCGCACACGCGCGCAAGCACACACACACGCACATACATACATACACACAAACTTATATATATATATATATATATATATATATAGACATACACAGTTACACACATACATACATACATACATAAATACAGACATTCATTCATACACACATACATACATACCCACACATACATACATACATACGCACATACATACACACACTCTTACACACACACAAACGAACATACATGCACAATCATGCAGGCACAACACACATAAATGCACGCGCACACGCACATGCCCACGCACGCACACACGCGCGCGCGCACGCACACACACGCACACGCACACGCACGAACACACGCACGACGCACACACGCACGCGCACGCATGCACACACACACGCACGTGCACACACGCGTGCACACACACGCACACACAAACACGCACACATATGCACACGCGCACACACATACATACATACACACATACATACATACACATACGCACGCATATATACATATGCATGCAGATGCATTTACATATATACACACACTCACACACATACATACCTCATACATGCATACATACACACACATACACACACAGATACAAGTATACATACATACATACATATACACATACATACATACATACATACATACATACATACATACATACACACACACATACACACCTACATACATACATACACACATACATGCATACAAGCATACATACATACATACACACATACATGCATACATACATACATAGATACACACGCACATACATACACACACATAAAGAACACACACCTATACACACACATACATAAATACATATATAAATTCTTACATACATATATTTACACACAAACACTGGCTCATACATAACTACATACACATATATAAATACACAAACACATACATACACATACATACACACATACATACATACACACATACACAAACACGCATACACACATACATACATACACACGCATAGAGACACACATACTTCAGACAGACATACAGACATACCAACATGCACACATACATACAAACATGCATACATGCACACATATATACAGACACACACACACGCACGCATACACACATACATACACACACGCATACAGACACCCACATATATATATATATACACATACACATGCATACACACATACATACACACACGTAGAGACATACAAACACACACAAACACATACATACACACACATACACACATACACACACATACCAACACACATACATACACGCGAACATACGCACACATACACCCATACATACACACAAATACACACTAACAGACACATACACATACATACACACACATACACACACCTATACATACATACACACATAGACGCAAACACATACATAAAAAATGATATACATACAAACAGATACACATACATATGCACACACACAAGGATACACAGACACACACCAATACATACATACATACATACAATACCACATACATACACACATACAATAATACATACATGCACACACACATGCACACTCATACATCCACATACACATACACGCACCCATACATACGTACACATACATACATACATACATACACACACGTATCTATACACATGCATACATACACACACATACACACACATACATACATACATACACACACATACAGACATAGATACATGTAAATATACATACAGACATACATACATACATGCAAACATACATACACACATGCTCACACACACACATACATACATACACACATACACACACACGCACACAAACATGCAAACACGCACACGCGCGCATGCGCGAAAACACACACGCGAACGCACACGTGCGCATGCGCACACACACACACACACAAGCACACACACGCACATACAAACATGCATACCTACACGCACGCATGCTTACACGTACATACACACACATACATACACTTACATACATACACACATACATACACACATGCATACATTCACACACACATACATACAGACCTAAACACATGCATACCTACATACATACATACATACACACGTAAATACATACATACATACATACATACATACACATACATACGCGCGCGCACACACACATATACACATACACACAAAGACATACACATATAAATACCTACATATGCGTACAGATACATTTACATATATCCACAGACACATACACACATACATGCATACATACACACATATACACACACGTACACACACAGATATACATACATGCACACGTCTACACACACATACACACGTATACACACGTACACACACACATACGCACATACATACATACATACACACGCACGCATACACACACACACATACCAACACACATACACACATACATACACACGAACATGCACAAACATACATATATACATACACATATACATAAATACATACAGGCATACACACAGACAGACACATAAATGCATACATACAAACATTCACACATACATACATACATACAAACATTCACACATACATACATACATACATACATACATACATACATACATACATACATACATACATACATACATACATACATACATACATACACAAATAAATACATACGCACATACATACACACACTCTTACACACACACAAACGCACATACATACACACGTGCATACACACATACACACACATATACATACGCACATACATACAGACATACATACATACATACATTTACACATACATACACACATACACACACATATATACATACACACACATACATACACACAGACACACACTTATACATACCTACACAAACACTCAAACACACACATACGCACACATACATACAGGTATGCATACAAGCACACATACATGCAGGCACAACACACATATATGCACACGCACACACACATGCACATACATACATACACACAAACTTATATATATATATATATATATATATATATATATATATATACATATATATATATATAGACATACACAGTTACACACATACATGCATACATACACACTTACATACATACATACATACATACATACATACATACATACATACATACATTCATACACACATACATACATACATACATACATACATACGCACATACATACCCACACTCTTACACACACACAAACGAACATACATACACCCATGCATACACACATACATACACACACATATACATACGCACATACACACATACATACAGACATACATACATACATACAGACATACATACATACATTTACACATACATACACACACATACACACATACACATACATACACACAGACACACACACATACATACCTACACAAACACTCAAACACACACATACGCACACATTCATACAGGTATGCATAAAAGCACACATACATACAGACATACATACATGCACAATCATGCAGGCACAACACACATAAATGCACGCGCACACGCACGCACACACGCACGACGCACACACGCACGCGCACGCATGCACACACACACGCACGTGCACACACGCGTGCACACACACGCACACGCACGCACACGCACACACAAACACGCACACATATGCACAGGCGCACACACATACATACACACATACATACATACACATACGCACACATATATACATATGCATGCAGATGCATTTACATATATACACAGACACACTCACACACATACATACCTCATACATGCATACATACACGCACATACACACACAGATACAAGTAGACACACATACATACCTACATTCATACATACATACATACATACACATACATACATACATACATACATACACACGCATACACACATACACACACACACATACACACACATACATACATACATACATACACACATACATGCATACAAGCATACATACATACATACATAGATACACACGCACATACATACACACACATAAATAACACACACCTATACACACACACATACATAAATACATATATAAATTCTTACATACATATATTTACACACAAACACTGGCACATACATAACTACATACACATATATAAATACACAAACACATACATACACATACATACACACATACATACATGCATACATACACAAACACGCATACACACATACATACATACACACGCATAGAGACACACATACTTCAGACAGACATACAGACATACCAACATGCGCACATACAAACAAACATGCATACATGCACACATATATACAGACACACACGCACGCACGCATACACACATACATACACACACATACACACATACATACACACACGCATACAGACACACCCACATATATATGTATACACACATACACATGCATACACACATACATACACACACGTAGAGACATACAAACACACACACATAAACACATACATACACACACACATACACGCACATACACACATACACATACCAACAAACATACATACACGCGAACATACACACACATACACACATACATACACACAAATACACACTAACATACACATACACACACATACACACACTTATACATACATACACACATAGACGCAAACACATACATAAACAATGATATACATACACACAGATACACATACATATGCACACACACAAGGATACACAGACACACACCAATACATACATACATACATACATACATACGTACAATACCACATACATACACACATACAATAATACATACATGCACACACACATACAGACACATACATCCACATACACATACACGCACCCATACATACGTACACATACATACATACATACATACATACACACACGTATCTATACACATGCATACATACACACACATACATGCACACATACACACACACATACACATACATACATACACACACATACAGACATAGATACATGTAAATATACATACAGACATACATACATGCACACATACAAACAAACATACAAACATGCACACATATATAC